>NC_141600.1:23963627-24566127 GCF_047967505.1 Dipteris shenzhenensis
AGCATGAGGCTTAGCATTTCTTTCTTCACTTCTACCAAGATCGGTTTTAAATCAAATCTTGGTAGTTATTATCAAAGATTCATCCTATTCTATGCGGGGGACATAGCACAGCCATTGTATAAGATGATGATAGTCTTTGAGTGGATGAGGAGTGTCAAAAATCCTTCAAATCCCTTAAGCTAATGCTGACCTTCTACGAGCTTGGAAATGCAGGAACGCAGATGCTCTGTGTGCCTTGGTTACAAGTACTACTGATAGTGTTTTGACCTTGATTTAGCATACATCTAAGGCAACTATGGCTTGGAACATATTGAAGAGCCAGTATGAGACATGGAATCAGCCAAAACATGGAGAATCAACTTGCAACTGAGAAGTTTAATGAAGGAGAGACAGCAGAGGCATTCATAACCTGACTCAAAAATTTGAATGACCAGATGGCTGGTGCTGGGATACAAAAGACTAGTGAAGAGCTAGCTCGGCGGTATCTTCGGATATGTCCACCAATGTTTGATGGATTGGTAACACCGCTTAACACTCAGGTGAGACCCCAACCATTGTCATTTGAGAAGTTCTGTGCTTTACTTATGGAGAAGGAATTGAGGCTTAAAGCTTGAGATGGAGGTGGCAATGGGGATGCTGCATTCTCTGCCACTGTGTGAAAGGCAAAGGTGGTTCCTCCACCAAAGGTGAGTCCTCTACTAGTGGTGATAAAAAGAAGAAGGGCGGCGAGAAGAAATTTCAGGGAGAATGCTTCTACTACAAGAAGAAGGGCCATGTGATTGCAGATTGCCGGGTCAAGAAAGTAGATGAAAAGAATGGTACCCTGAAGAAGACAGATAAGGGGAAAGAGACAATTAACATAGTGGAAGCAGAGTTGGATCTATTTCTAGCCATTGAGGAAGAGTGTTCCTCAGTTCAAGAAGTGTCAACCACTGATTCATGGGTGTTGGATAGTGGTGCCTATCGTCACATGACCTGCAAGAAGGGTCTATATTGTTCCATGCAGCCTCTACAGGAACCCATCATCGTGACGGTTGGAAATAATGCAAAATGCCTTGTTGAGGGTACATGTACGGTTTCATTTCTTTCTATAAATGGAGATGTTAAGAAACTATCTAATGTTCTGTATGTTCCACAAATCAAGAGAAATCTGCTATTAGTTGCTTCCATAACTGACCTTGACCATGAGGTGAGGTTCAACAAGATAGGAGCCAAAATTCTGGATAGTGCAGGCAATCTTGTTAGCACAGGAGTAAGGAGGAACAACTTGTATGAGCTAAGTGCTCTTACAACCACTACTGGATTGGGCACAAGTAGACTTTGGCACAAAAGATTCGGCCACATCGGATTTACAATGCTGAAGGAGATGTAGAAGCAAGGTATGGTTGCTCACTTACCTGCAGTCACAGAAATCAATGAACTGTGTGAAGCTTGCATAATGGGCAAGCAATAGAGAAAGGCATTCCCACAAGAAAGCAAGAATAGAGCAAACACTCCTCTAGAGTTGGTGCATGTTGACTTGTGTGGTAAGATGCCTACATAGGCTTTGGGGGATGTGGGTGTACTTTCTTCATAAAAAGGCTCAAGCTTTTGGTAAATTGAAAGAATGGCTACAGCTTGTTGAAAATGAAACATGGAGAAAAGTGAAGAAAATCAGATCGGATGGTGGTGGTGAGTTTGTTTCTACAAAGTTTGGAGATTTTTGCAAGAGCAAAGGGATCAAGTGACAAATGATGGCACCACATACGCCTCAACAAAATTTGGTTGTTGAACACTGATTGAATGCGGACCCCCATGGAGATGGGGAGGTGTATGTTGAAAGATTCTAGACTACCAAACCACTTTTGGGCTGAGGCTGTCAATACTATGGTTTACATCCTTAATCATAGCTATATAAAGGCACTCAAAGGTAAAACACCACATGAGGCTTACAGCGGGGGTAAGAAGCCATCTATCTCCCATTTCAGAACGTTTGGTTGTTAATGCCATGCACATGTACCAGACAAAGAGAGAAACAAGCTACAACCAAAAAGCACCAAATGTATCTTCTTAGGCTATTGTGATGAGAAGAAAGCCTATAAGTTGTATGACAGAGAGGCAAAGATCATAGCGAGCCGCGATGTGGTGTTCAGGGAGTAGCCACATGTAGTGGAGGCAGAGAAGAGCTCTTCCACTTTATCATCAAGTGAAGAGATAATTCACTATGGAGCTGCTGTCCCAAGAGCTATAAAGGAGGAAATATCAGATGATGAAGGTATAAGTCACCAACCTATTGTTACACCATCGGAAAAGCCATTGCCACGATGGGTAAGGCAACTCTACAACCATGATAACCAGATGCCTAGTCTATTGAGTACCATCTAGATGGACCAAGGCGATCTCAGAGAATCGAGGAGCAAAGGAGGGCTTCTGCTCACATAGTCAATATGGCCTTGAGGGCTGAGATTATTATAGAAGTAAAGGAGCCTGTGAGTTTGGAGGAATCACTTGCACACCGAGATTGGAAAAGTGCTATGCAAGTAGAATATGACAGCATCATGAAGAATGAAATTGGGAGTTGGTAGATTAACCACCTAACAGAAAGGTTATTGGGCCACCAAGTGGGTTTGGAAGGTAAAGTACAAGGTCGATGGGACTTTGGAAAAGTACAAAGCCAGATTGGTTGCACAAGGATTTTCGTACGTTGAAGGGTTTGATTTTCAAGAATCTTTCGCTCCGACTGCGAGAATGACCACTATTCGCAGAGTACTATTGGTGGCTGCTCATGAAAAGTGGCGAATTTATTAAATGGATGTTAAATCAGCATTCTTGAATGGTGACCTCAAGGAGGAGGTGTACATGGCTCAGCCACCTGGGTTTGAGGCCCCCATTTTGAGAACAAGTTATGTAAGCTAAAGAAGGCACTGTAGGGTTGAAACAGGCCCCACCCCAAGAGCATGGTACCAACACAAATCCTTTTTTTCTTTTTATGCTTTGATTCTTCATAACAAGCAAATGAAAAATAATAAACTTCCAAGCTGACACTAACAAAAATAACTTCATTGCCTTCCATATTAATTGTCTACTTGCATGTATTGATTGCCTCAATGAGCATGTCAAGAGTGGTGTTATCATCAACCACAATATTCCACCCCAATCTATCTAGTGAATTCTTTTTATGTTTTGATTCTTCATAACAAGTAGGCGACAAATAATAGCCTTTCCAATTGACTCTGACAAAGTGACAAAGATGGCTTCATCACATTCCATATTCAATAATTCCTTTGTCACTTTAATTACAACACCCATGTCTTTGAACTATAAATAATTCCCTCTTTTCTCAAATGGATGAAAATTTTAAAGAGTCCTAGCACTTTTATTGTATGTTTGACCATAACATGATCAATGTAGATCTTTGCAGCCATTGACGATTTGCTGGAAGGGTTTCCTCTTCTTGATGGTCCACCACCACCAACATATGTGTTTGCTCTCTTACATTTATCATAATATTTTGGCATCTTTCTCTACATTGCATTGCTCTTGCTTGCCATATCCTATTTTACAACACACTGGTCAAAAAAACTAGATTAGAATACAAATGTAAACCCTACATAGCAATTTTAAATACTTACTATTTATTTCAAATTGTATGGAGAAATTTACAATGCATAATTTGCATTTTGAAATGATAAATATTATAAACCATTTAAACACATGAGTCAAATACCGAGGACAAAAGGCCAAGATTTGATTTTAAAACCGATCTTGATGAAGCATGTGGTTTGGCCTTTCATTTCTCGATTCCACCAAGATCAGTTTTAAAATCGATGTGAGTAGAGGATAAATAGTTAAGGGTATTTATCCATCTTAGACTCTCATCCTTTAATAAGGTCAACCAATCTTGTGGTGGGATGGGAGGCTAGCTAATCATCCTCCATCAAGATCAGTTTCAAAATCGATCTTGGTGGAATCACATAATAGCCCAAGCTCATGCTCTATCGAGATTGATTTTGAAACTAATCTTGGTGGAGCATAAGGCTTTGTCTTTCATTCTCAGGTCAAACCAAGAATAGATTTGGGCTTGTAAACCGCTACATCCCCTTGGAATTTATGGGTGGGGTGTAGCTCTAGAATGAGCTTGATCTTGTTGTAATCCACAGAGATCCTGTTCCTGGACACTATTTGACCAAGAATCACTCCGTGTTTGACCCAAAATTGACAATTGAGAGGATTTAGGGATATCCTATACAATCTACACATCTCAAAGACTAACTTTAGGTATTTCAAATGATCATCCCATTGGAATTTATGCACAAGTCGTCTGAGAGGACTTCCACAAAGTCTCTCAAGTATTCATTAAAAGCGGTGATCATTAGCAGCCAACTAAAATGTGGTGGGCATGTTAGTGAGTCCAAATAGCATCACCTTGGATGCAAACACACCCCACTTAGTCAGAAAAAATGGTTTTGTGGTGATCTTCCAGGGCAATGGATACTTGGTTGTACCTTGAGAAACCATCTAAGAAGATGTAAGCTTCTTTCCCAACCACCCTTTCTAGAACGTGTTTTGTGAATGGCAATGGGTATTGGTCACGTCTTGTGGTGGCATTGATTTTTTTAAGGTCTATGCAGACTCAATGTTTCCATTCTTTTTTAGGACTATCACAATAGGTGGCACCTAGTCCATATGCTCTATTTCATAGATGAATCCTGCATCTATGAGTTTTTGTATTTCCTCCCTCAATATGAGTGTGTATTTGGGATTCATAGGATAGGGACATTGCTGCACTAGCCTAATATCATTTACCATGGGTATAGAGTGTTGCACGACTTCGGCAGGCACACCCTTCATGTCTGCATACGTCTCGACCATGCAGTCTGTGTACTCTTGAAGGAGAGCAATTAAGGCTTGCTCCTCATTGGGGGTGAGGTAGTCTGCTATGTAGACCGTTGTGGCTCAGCCTATTCTAGTGCTAGATTCACTTCCTTAACTTTGGCTAGGCCATCGTATCCTTGGAAGCAACCTTCTTCCTAGGTCCTCGTGGCCTACTAGTATAGAATTTTATCGTCCTCTATCCTGTAGGCCTTATAATGGGGGGAACCTATCGTAGGTCCTCTTGTTCATCATCCTCTTCCTCCACCTTGGGGTTTAACTTCTCTTTGCCCTTGGTAGAGATTCTTGGGTTCTTGGATCTTTGGAGCCTCAGACCTGAGGGGAGCTCTTCCATGATAGTTGTAGAGGCAGTAACCCTACTCAATCGAGATCCCCAATTGGAGGAGAACTCATGGTGAGTAGTGGTTACTCCTACAACGTCAGCCAATGGAGGTCTGACTTGACATTGACTTCCCCCTTGATCACCTTGTAGGGTTTGAGCATATTAAATATATGGAGGGAGGGGTACTACCACCTTCAATCCTTCATGTTCGGGGGTTGTTATGTGGAATCCTATTCTTTTTGAGATGTCTATTTTCTAGAATGTGCACCCAATTCACAAAGAACTGTAGCTTGGGGAGAGGGGCATACCAAAAGTCATCTACCTCCTTCTCATCACACTCCCTCTCACAAGCTTGAAACAGTTTCAAGGATTTGTCTTGCCCATTGTGTTGAATTTCGTAGCAAATAAGTGTCCTGATAGTGGGTGGGCCTTGTAGGTGCAACCACTCACACAATTTGCTCCTCATGGTGTAAATAGATGTTGTTTGTGTGCAAATCATGGACATTTGCAAGAAGGGTTTTGCAACACTGGGTCCTCTTGGAACATCCTTTGCATCAGGTCGGGACCCTCTAAGTTATCGAAGCTAGGTGGTTCCTCTTCTTCCACTCTTTGTGGCCGTTTAAGTACCTTTGCTCCCCTCTGAGCTATTAGGTACTTAGGGTGGATGGTATCCAACCCTTTGTTGACCCTAAGTCTATGCTCAAGTTTCTCTTGGGATTCCAATACCAAGTTCTGAGCATCTATTTCTCTAATACTAGGTCTGGATAAGCTCTTTTATGAGCAAGTGTGGATGTGAGACTTTGGGCCTGAGCGGTTTGTTTACCTTCAAATCTGGGGTCACACTAGGATCATTTAGGTAAGGGGCTTGTTTGGATGTAGAGGAGGTGGCCAGGGTGGCCGTCTCCTCATCTGAACCATCTTGGATGAGCACTTGATTTGTTCCTTGGCCCAACCTAGTGGCCTTCTTGGGCTTAGACTATGGGGATATATTTGCCTCAGGAAGTTGAGACATGGAAGCCCTGCCCTTCCTTGCCTGCTTCTTCATCTCCTTGCCTAGGGCATTCACCTGCATCCTTGTGATGACCGTCAAGGGCATCGCTACTACTTGACTTTGTTCAATGCTTAGCAAATCCATGCCATTGCTCTTGAGTGGGTGGTCAGAGTCGCTGGCCTCCTTAGGGAACACTCCTTAAATAAATGCTCCACTCCACATCCAACACATAGGGGCATGGGCCTCTTTGATGGGGGCACCACTGGTGTGAAATCCCTGTAGGGATAGTCCTTTAAAAAGTGCAACCCTTGGCATTTAAAGCATGATATGAGAGGGTTAGCTACTCCCTTGTATGGGCATTTGCTTGCCTTGTGTGGACCTTAACATGTATAGCATTGTATCATAGGCCTCCGTGCTAAGGAATTCATGTTCCTTGCCTTGGGGGGTATGGGTGCTATTTGATATACTGGGGCATGCTGATCCTCATGTAAAAGCTAGTGACTTATGATTCCACTTCCTTCCTTGTAAGGATGATAGTTGGGGTGGCCATGATTATGCTCAAGGTCTTCCCAATCACTAGGTAATTCCTCTACCAATACTTTGTTGACCGGTGTTATACGGTGTGGGGGCAGCTGCAGGCCTAGTACGAGTGGCAATAATGGAGCATGTTGTGCCCTATATTGTCCTTGATGAGCAAGGGAGTCTCTTGATGCATTCATCAGGTTGGGTGGGGCTGCTAAGGCCAATTGGGGCCTTGGTTGGTAGACTGGTTGGGGGAGGACCTTTGAAAATCGTCATTGGGAGGTCTCATGGGGGATCACTGGGAGGTCTCATGGCTCCCCCATCTAACGTAGTATACACAATAGTGTGTTGGCCTTGCTCTGAGGCGAGGGCACTTACTTGAGGGATGATTGCCATTGCATAGCCCACACCAAACATTATCTCTTCTAGGGAATAGGTGGGTGTTACTCGGTGCTTCGTTGGATGTTCTTACCCTCCACTACTAGCCTAGCTGATTCAGTAGATTAGAGGCCAAATCTCCCATATCTAAGCCCTTAAGCCCCTTATCCTCAAGACCTCACCGCATGTGATACTTCAAATGAGGTTTTAGCTTTGTCCTTGGTGTCCTTATCCATCATTGTGTCACTTATATAGATGGTTACCTTGCTCTGCAAAGTTCAAAAGAAGTTGGGTTCATAACCATTAAATGGTCATGCAGCTTTGGATCCACCAATTCGATGAGGAAGTGTGGCAACAATCGCTTGTCACCTCTCATGTGGCTCACAACGGGAATAGAGGTGTTTGATCCTAGCAATGTAGTCCCGAAGGAACTCATTCTCATTCTGTTTCACTTGATATAATTGATTAATTGGGCTCCACTTATGGCCACTGGGAGAAAACACTACAATGAAGGCTTTTCACAACGTTTCCTAGTTGACTTTCTCCTATGCCATTAGCCTACCTTGCCATCCAGGCTGAAGGCATTAACCATTTCCAGATCTCCAAGAGCACCAAATGCTTCGCATATTTGCTCAAACCACTCCACATCTCTCCTTCGAGAAATTTAGTTATCAACTTGGAGATGGCTATGGGTCGACTCCTAGAGGGATTCGTGTTCCCTGCTAGAAATACGGGTACAATTGGGGGTGGAGCAGCCCCCCTTCCTAGTGCATCCACTAGGATACGCATCGCCTCATCCGATAGCACTATCTGGGATGCTAGAGTAGGTTGCATTATTGTGGGCCTAATAAGATGTATAGGTGGCCTTATGCGGCAGGAGAGTGTGGTAGGGCTACGCTTGTGTGAGGGGCTTTGGAGGCTCTCAAGCTAGTTGTTTCTTGCATTTCCTCATTCACGCTCTCGGTCTCATCTGAACTAGAGGGCTCACTACACTAGGGCCGGATTATTAAATGAGAGCTCGGAATTGAATTCCTTGTTGGGACTAAACCAAAACTGGGGAAGGAGGTGGGCGATGTGTAGTTCGAAAGGCTTTCCTCGGGCTCACGCTCTTTGGATAAGATCCTTTCGGACCTCAAGTGCATGTATAAGGTTCCTTCTTGGGCACACCTTGCCTCACTTGCAATTCTGTATTTCCTGAAATTTGTTCCCAGAGCTATCCCTCCGGTTGGAGGGTTAGCCATATGCCATCAGCTCGGAGGGTTAACCTCATGGCACTAGTCGATATGTTACTACATGACATGTGTCGAGGGGATGGGATGAAGTGGTATGTCATCGAGTAGGTAGGATAGCTTTAAATCACTGAACGGTGGGATAATACAAGGTGGCAGGATAGACAGAGGGCACCAAGCAGTGGGTTGACAACTGGTGGGATAGCTTACTTCGAAGGGATACCAACAAGGCACCGGTCAATGGGTTGCATGGTTTTGCCTTCGAGTCGGTGGTTTAGCCTTATGGCACCAGGTCCACACCTGTCAAACCAGCGGGATCATAGATGAGTTTCTCAAGTTAGCTTCGTTAAGAAGCTAAACTTTTATCATTGGTGTCAAAAGTTTGTATGCCCTAATAAAAATAAATGTTTGAAACATGTGCCAGGATTTGAAACTTTTATGCAAAAAAAAATAAAGTTTCGCTAGGGTTTACATTTATTACTTTAAAGTTAAAAAGAATAGATAGAAAAAAGTACTTCATTCTACCAATATTGTGAAACTAAAAAAATAAGACTAAAAACTTTCGCCAAGATTTTATAATAATATATAAGCATAGTTTCGATAAAAACATCCCTGGGCGGGATAGCCAGTTGACCAACCCCTACCAAATCTTTGATTAAGGTGGTTAGTTAAGTTATTAACATCCGTCAGTCGACAGCGGGCTAATGGGTTATGGCACCGACTGGCGGGATAGTAGCCTAAGGCACCGAGTCGGTGGGATAGGGATTGTCTGGGAACATGAGGCATTGCCAAACTTTTTTTGATGATTCCTGGTTGATTTTTCAAGTTTTATTCCAGGTTTGTGTGCATGGGGGTGTTACAGACTACCTGAACTACCTATAGCAAATAGAAACACCAAAAAATAATAACTTTTTCTACTCAAATGAGTGATTTTCAAAAGTTGGAATGTCACACACCAATAACCACTTCAAAATTTAACTCAACTCTTCATTTTTGAGTGTTTTTAGTTGGATTTGACATTGCAACAATCTTAACAATCACACTATCTACCTTCTTGTATAAACAAACATAAAAAAACAAGCTCAAATGCATGAAAATAGCTTCATGGATAGAAATGAAAAAGCGAGCTTTCTCTATGCTATACTCACACTTTCTCCATTCTTTTCCACTTCAAACTCACTCCTAATCTCCATAAACAAAGCCTAAAGCATTGTGCAATGGTTGATTTATGAAAGGAAGCAAATGCATCACAAGAGCATACCTCCATCTCCCCCGATAGTGGTGCCAAAGATGTCTATGCCTCTGGAAACACACATGTCATGGGGATCTTGGAGGAACACCGTCGAAGTCTCCACTCCCAAGCTACTCCTTGTGGGAGCCTTGAGATGAAAAAGCCTACACTTGTGTCATGCACGTGCCTCCGGAATGTGTACAAGTAATTTCACGAGAGGACGAGGGGGGAAGAAGGGAAGAGAAGAGGGGGGAGGGGGTGGGAGAGAAGAGGGGAAGTGTAAGGGGATGAATGGCAATCACAAGACAACACACCAAGAAAGCAAGCAACCATAGACATGAATAAGAGTTGAGAGAATGAGAGCTTGTATTCCAATTATTGTTGCAACTACACAATGAAGACAAAGTCAACTACTTGGCCTTTTATACAAGTCACCTTTGCTAACCCTATTCCTTGTACCGCTCTCTCTCTTTCTCTCTCTCTCTCTTGGCCTTTTATACAAGTCACCTTTGCCAACCATATTGCTTGTACCACTCTCTCTCTCTCTCTCTCTCTCTCTCTCTCTCTCTCTCTCTCTCTCTCTCTCTCTCTCTCTCGTTACATATCAATACCATATTGCTCAACTTGTTACACTCCTTAAGCAAAGTAAGTGCTTCTAGGATCATTTGCAAAACAAAAGCCATAGGCAAGACATTAAGCATTAGGGAAAGGCCAAATTAAAGAGAGATTCAAAGCAAGGGAAAAATATGTCCCCCTACTAAAATTTAATGAAATTTCCATTAATTAGTTCTTCCCCTCACCCCTGAAAGGAAAAAAATTAACCTATGTTTTAATTGTATTGGACTCAGAATTCACCCCTCCTTATCATTTTAGTAGTTGGAAAGGACAAAAATGGCAATCAAAGTCCTCGAGAGCAAAGAAATAAAAAAATTAGATTATTCCAACCAAGAATGAACAAATTAAAGACAATATCAAGCATCGGAGTAGCACGGGAGTACTAAAAGTCACTTGACGACTCTAAAGTAAGCCATACAAGCTTACAAAAGATGGTTAATTTTGTAGGAAATTATAATTAATTGTTAGCTATTGTGCTTTCAACTCACAAATGGTATAGAATTCAAATCTTTAACCAATGACAAGCAGAGTGATATTTACACAAAAAACACAATGTTTCTTCTATTAAAATGACCAGACAGTATGTAAGAACCAAGGCTCATCCTTATTGACCTTGTTGCCTTCTACAATGACGACTCACATACTCGACTAAGAACCCTATCTCAAGTGTGCACTGTAGACTTAGAAAGAGCTTCAAGATCATGGACTAAAAAGACGTGTATCTTCATTTGGGCATGTATATATTGTCACCATGATCACCATGTTACGAATCATCTAGGGAAACCACCATGCATATTGCTGAATGGCCATGCAACTGCCACACCATGTCCTCTCTCTCCAAGGCAAGCAACACTTGGCAGTCAACCATGGATCGTGGAGTCACACGAGCCAATCAGACAAATCTACTCACATATGAGGTTGAACATGAAAGTGCCACATTACCCTAAAGTAGAAGGCTCTTCCCCATGAGGATCCATTTTTCCAATAAACATTGGTTGGGATGAAATGGGGAGAAAGAAAGAAATGAAGAAGAACAAATGCTAATCAACTGCCTGAGTGAGAAGACCTTTAACTAGGATTTTCCACCCAAAACTAGTGCAAAAACACTATAAAAGTAATACAACTAAAAACAAGTGAAACACTATGACACTTTAAGAACCACATGGTCCAAAAAAAGGGCAAAGAATACACCATAAGAGCCTTAAATTGCCTAGTCGTCGTCCGTAACAACAGCAAAGTCATCATGGACTTAAATAGACAATGCTTCATAAACCTTGGTCTGTGAATGATCTCCCTTATTTTCCTTTTGCTTATGCCAACAGTGCTCCTCGACATGATCTGGATTCCCACAGTGACCACACGTATGCTTGGTCTTCCTTGTATTCTTCTTCTCCTTTGTAAGATAAGTTGGTTCTCCAATTGATTGGAGAGCTTCTTCACGCTTTTCCTCACTGAGAAGTAAAGCTACACAAAGCTACACAGTCAATCATCATCATCCAATCTAAGAATCTTCACCGTATCACCAAACCTAGGGGCAAGCTTTTCATCAAGATAGCTTTCTTGTCTTCATCCTGAACTCGTGAGCCAAGCTCATTCAATTGCTTTAGTAGGTCTTGCATCTGATTAAGAAAGGTCACCAATGACTCTGATTCTCCCATCTGAAGATCCTATAATTTTTGTTTAAGGGATGCCTTAAGATCCTATAATTCTTGTTTAAGGGACGCCTTCCAATGCTCCATTCTAACACCTGCAATAGTCTTCGACACATCAAGGTGGTGAAAGTCTCAACTCCTAGAGCCCGACCCATCATTCCTATAGTGTGTTCATTCTTTTGCTCCCATGCTGGAATTTTCTCTGCTTCATGGTCTCCACATTTTGTCTTCTTCTCCATTCTAGAAACCACTCTCCAAAAGTCTTTGTGCATGAACTAGAGTCGAGTTGACAGTTGCCACTTAGAAAAATTTCGGCCATTAAACTTCGTTACAGAGGCTTAGATCTTATCTCTTTTAGTGATTCGGCTATCAGTCAAATCTGAGAATCAAGCAACGCCCAAAAACACACCTCAGCTACTAATATATCGATTGACGACGATTTTCTTCTACCGATCTTGCTTCTAGGTCGCTTGCATGCTCTAGGAAACACTCAATCTTCCATTAGGAAAAAAGGGAGCTCATTTTGGGGCCTTTTATGGTTTGGAAAAATAAGCTCTCAACCAATCAATAGAAGGCCAACGTAACGTTGAAAATTCACGAAAATAAGAGAAAATAGAAAAAAGAAACAATACTTTAAGTACAAGCGTGCTACATTAATGAGGAGATTGGTTTTTTATTCTTAGAAGATCTTTGGACAAGAAGATAGAATCTAAACTGACATTTTATCTGACAAGATCCTTCCCGCTTCCACCTTCCTTTGAATTTTCAAATGTTGTGCCGCCTTTCGTGCGAAAGGTCTACCATTCTACACCATTGCCTCATTGTGCAACAGCCTTTCTTTTCCAAAACTGCTCCCTTGATCCTGTTTGGCGTAGAGTAAGATGTTTCTCGTCAACTGTCTGTTTGCCCACTTTCTCTTTCTTGAAACTTCAAATTGTTATCTTAGTTACATTACTTTGCTATTGTTACAGATTCAGAAAATCTCCATGGTGAACCAAAACCACGGCCGTTCTTGTGGAAGACGCTCTGGGGATGATAATGCTACGAAGGCAGAATTATACCAAACATCCTTACCCCGTCGACCTGCTTCTTCTATTTCGTCGGTAGAGAATTCAAGTACAGTCAAAACAGAAGGAACTTGGGAAAGGTTTAGTGTTTCGAAAGGAGCATGGGTGCTCATGCAACCTAGCAAAAGAAAAAGACCCCAGACAAAAAACATTTTCTTGGCATCGTGGAAGGGAAGAGTACGAGATTTTAAAATCACCAAAGGGAAGATATCCGTGAAAGAAGTTTTGATTCAGCACGTGTACATGCATAAAGAACTTGTCTTGCGAGACTATCCAAAAAATCTTCCGCAACACAGGCCTAATTGTATATTTTTCTATTGTGGTTTTTTCCTTCATGAGGTGTATGGATTTTTAAGATGAAGCTTTCTCTCTTAACTTATTGACATTCTTGTGTTGTTTTATTTCAGATTTATATCCTTCATCGTATGAGACATGGCAAAACATCGATTGTATTCTGGGATTTATAGATGTTCTGCATGGATTGATAGGAGAACAACAATACCAAGGTCGATGTGCAACAGAGCTAGCTCAATCGGGTAAATTTTTTACTGATCATTTTTATCAGTTGTTGGGACAAAGCTAACACACATGGTGTATTAATAAAACAAGACCTTCCGGTGTGGAATTCGGTGGATTGGCCTCACCCACATTCTAGTGTTACAGAGGCATATAGGGCGAAGCTTTTTACAGAAGTACAGAAAGCTCTGAGGCCCAATATTGCCACTAGGATAGTAAAAATTTCTTTGTGCATGCCTCTCACAGTTTTTGTAGACTTGTTTAATACCTTTCCAGTAAAGGTTTCAAAAACAATGTTCACAGTTAAAGCAACAAATTCGGCATGCATGCCACAATTTTTGGATAAAGGTTGGGATAAGAAGGCATGTAGTTCAGTGTTTTGTGAGGTGGTCCAACCTTCTATGCAACTGAAGTACATGGTTGCATCACAAAATTTTATTTTCTCTTTTTATTACAAGCGCAGTCGAATGCTAGGCACAAAGCTTGTCCCAATGGACCAAGATGAAGAGTCGTTTGGTGCACAAAATAAACTTATTGATATTGATGTTGTTGAGAATGGTGATGTGGTAGCCAATATCTCGTTAAGAGAATGTTGCTCCCTAGCTCAATTGCGCAGTGACATTCTGTTTGAGACTGAAGGTTCTATCTCAAACGACTTTTTATTTATCTACAAGAACAGAAAGGTACACCATCTGATTTATCCTAGTCTCTATAAGCATTGCTATTAGTTTAATTTACCACTCTAATTCATATTGCTTTTTTGCAGTTACTCAGAAGAAGAGAGAGCTCAGTTAAATGCAAAGACATAGAAAATTTTAAAATTGAGATAACACAGACTCCATAAAGAAAGGTTTTGTATTCAATCAAGTAAGATTTTGTACAGAATTGTTTAGCTGAATCTGTAGAACATATTTCTAACATCCATTTTCTATTTATGTACAGTTTCATCCAGAGGCTGCTCTACATTTTCTGGAGGATCTTCTCTCTGCTGCTCCATCCTGTCCGTGCTCCATCCTGTCTCCTCCACTGCCCCAGAAGCCTCTCTTTGCTGCTTCTCCACCTTCTCCTCAACATCAGCAGTAGGTCTTTGCTCCTGTGTCTGCTCCTCCTCAGCACTTTGTGATTGCTCCTGTGGCTTCTGGTCCTCAACATTAGGTGCTTCATATGTGGGATCAAGGTGTATGACACCTTCTTGTACTTTAGAGCTTTCACCCAGCTCCACAGTAGCTGCTACAATAGGTTTGGGGGAGGCATAGCTCAAAAACCTCTAAATTGTATGAGCTCTAAAATTATGTACATAGTTGGGGCTGAAGCTATCCTCTTTCATCTGCAATGGCAGAGGATAATTTAGAACACTTTGTATCATTATGAATTATCTTCAAGCTAAATGAAAAGTATTTTTCCTTACCAGATCTGGCTGTTCCTTTTCAAAGTAGCTTGAAAGTATATATTTTGCATTGATCAGCACCCTCCATCCACAACTACTTGAATCATTTTGTTGTGGTGTCTGTACAGTTAGAAAAAAATGTTAGAAACTGTGAGCATCAGCACAAAACAAAGTTATTCAATAAGTTCAAAGACATAGCATTTAATAGACTTTTTACCTCTAGACTTAATGGCTCTATTGAATCCAATAGAGAGACATTTGGAGGACAATGATCCAATGCATCTAATAGCCTTCTAATACAACTGCAATATGTATAATTTAGTTAGTATGGTATCAAAATAATGAAGTTTTGAGTTCAAAAAGCACACACAGCACTTACAATTTCAGCTCTCTGTGTGTGTTTTTTAGAGAGTTGAATAGAAAGCATTACTTCTGCTGGATGTCAATAGACACAAAACTCCAGTGGTCACTGCATAAGGAAAAAAGCATAAGAAAATGAAAGGCTACAAGAGTTCCCAATATTAAAGAAGAATCTTAAAAGAAGTAGTCACCCACATACCTGCTATGATATGGAAGTAGCAAAATGTCAATTACTTCAAAATTACAGTGTTTGAACCAGCTGGAAATACTCATGGGAGTCTCCTTTGCATCTCTTAATCTAGAAGAAATGGCTGGATCAACAATATGGACTGTATGTTGTACAGAGGGGTGAAGCCAGCTTCTCATCATGCTGCATAGGATCAGAACATAATTAGGGTAGGTTATAAAAGAGTTACAAGGAGGATTGATTTGCAAAAAATGTAAAATTTAAAGACACTTACTAGAGCATTGCAAGAATGATAGTATCTGAGCAATACTCATTCTTGTTAGCCAATGCTGCTAAGCATTGTTTTGTCAAATCAAAATCATTGACTGAAACTTCATCCTCAATATGTACAACTACATCAGGGCCCACCAGCTCCTTCAACCTTCTATGTATGTGTAGCTCCTTCTTTCCAGTCTCCACATCTATAACAGATTTTGTTTCTTTTATTTGCTGCTTCAGTGAGTCCTCATAAGCAGCCTTCCCTCTGGTGTTCTTTGAGTGTGTTACCTCAACAACCTTTACCTCATCAACCTTCACCTTCCTTGTAGGTGGAATTAGCAATATATCTCTCATTTTGATGTCCTGCCATTCCACAGGATGAACCAGCTTGTCATATCTCCATCTCACTCTGGACAAAGTGTTGAAATCTTTGGCCATCAAAGTCACCCTGTGAGCATGGGCTGCTACAAGCATTGCATCCTCAAAATATTTCTCCAGGTAATCCTCTACCATTTCCTGCAAGGAAAGAATGGCAGTTCTATTCCACCTGAACCCAAGGTTCCAACTGTCACAAATTTCTCTCACCAGTCTTTGAAAGGGTGCTTTGGGTATTGCAAAACCTATGGCTTTCTGTTGCCTCCTTATCTCCCTTAGCACACCTGCACCCTTATTCAATCTTTTGGCCTTTTGCTTGAGCAAGCTCATTGGCTTACCCTTCCTGCCATGTGAAGCTCTTCCCTTTGGAGGCACACTAAACTTCTTGGAACCTGTCCCAGCTGCTGTTGCTACAAGACCTGGTCCTTTGCCAACTTGCCTTGCAGTTGATTTGGTTCTTGCCATCACTCTGAAAAACTGCATACAAAGGATTGGAAAGAGATCATAGACATGAAGAACATGTTCTAACAAAGAAAAGGCAATCACAGGGGTGGAAGAAGCCAAATAGAGAAATTTGCAATAAAATGCGATATGAGCAGTTTGGAATTTCAAACAGGTCCACATCGCATTTTGCTGCAAATTTTTTAAATGAAATGCTGGTGCACTCCTATAGTGATTTCTATGTTTCTCCAACCAAATACAGTATGAATGGAGGTTATGCAAGAAGATCACATGCAAATATCACACTTGAAGATCTGCATTCCTTCAGTGATTTCTCTGTCTTGGTTTGAGCCTATGCATTTCCATACAGGATGTAATTTTTCTATTTTAGGCAAGAAGATTGCAGAGACTAAGGGGAGTCACAAAACCAGAACATGTTCTCACAAAGAAAAGGCAATCACAGGGGTGGAAGAAGCCAAATAGAGAAATTTGCAATAAAATGCGATATGAGCAGTTTGGAATTTCAAACAGGTTCACATCGCATTTTGCTGCAAATTTCTGAAATGACATGCTGGTGAACTTCTACAGTGATTTCTTTGTCTCTCCAGCTAAATACAGTATGAATGGAGTTTATGCAAGAAGATTACAGCTATGGAAGTCAAAAAACCAGAACATGTTCTCACAAAGAGAAGGCAATCACAGGGGTGGAAGAAGCCAAATAGAGAAATTTGCAATAAAATGCGATATGAGCAGTTTGGAATTTCAAACAGGTCCACATCACATTTTGCTGCAAATTTTTTAAATGACATGTTGGTGCACTCCTACAGTGATTTCTATGTTTCTCCAACCAAATACAGTATGAATGGAGGTTATGCAAGAAGATCACATGCAAATATCACACTTGAAGATCTGCATTCCTACAGTGATTTCTCTGTCTTGGTTTGAGTCTATGCATTTCCATACAGGATGTATTTTTTCTATTTTAGGCAAAAAGATTGCAGAGACTAAGGGGAGAACCCATTGTTACTGACCTGGAATCTATCTGTGGATGTGCTGTGCTGCTAAGGAGTAATCTGTGTTGAGGATGATTCTGTGCTGCTGGACAAGATGCTGATGCTGCAGAGTATGGAGGTAGGGAGGCAAGAGAGCAGAGACTGGAGGGCAAGAGTTCTAAAACAGGATACCACAAAGAAGTGCAAATAGAATTAAAGAATCACTAAATCCCACACGTGTGGAATCTAGTCGTTTTTCACACGTGTGGATGGGACCCAGATCTCTTGGAGTTTGAAATTTGGCACGTGTGAAAGTACACTTTATTCCTTGGAACTTGTGCCATTCATGATTTCATCATCAATACCACAACCACTTTTCCCTCCCCTGATTCCAATCTCTCATCCCTGCCACGACTCTCTCCTGATCCTTTCCTACCCAGCACACTCCATCCAGACTGCAACCTGCCTGAAGACAGTACTGCCAGATCTCCAGGTTACCTAGAGTGCAAAGTTCAAGCTAGAGAAAGAGCAAGAGATTTACCAGTGCAACTCAATCAGCATGGAAAAGGAAAAAAAAGGTCAGAGTTCTAGTTTGGTTTCAATGTTTTTCAACATTTATTTCTTCCATCCATTGGATTTTTGATGTCCCAATGTCTTCACTCAGCTCCATCCTTCTTCCACAATGTGGTAAATCACCCAGAAATTAGATTGTAGGTTGATATGAATAGAAACAAGAAATTTGCAACAAAATGCGAGGAGAGTGGTTTATAATTCTCTAAACAGCCCATATCGCATTTTGCTGCAAATTCCTGTTGTGGACTCCTTGCTCATGAAAAGTTTCACTCATTCCATTATTTCTCTTGCATATGAGATCATAGTGTCCAGGAATCACTGAGATGAACCAAGTGCTTGATTTGACATGCACATGAACAGAACTTGAGAATTTGCAACAAAATGCGAGGAGAGTGGTTTATAGTTCTCTAAACAGCCCATATCGCATTTTGCTGCAAATTCCTGTTGTTGACACATTCCTCATGAATAGTTTCACTCATTCCATTATTTCTCTTGCATATGAGATCATAGTGTCCAGGAATCACTGAGATGAACCAAGTGCTTGATTTGACATGCACATGAACAGAATTTGAGAATTTGCAACAAAATGCGAGGAGAGTGGTTTACAATTCTCTAAACAGCCCATATCGCATTTTGCTGCAAATTCCTGTGTATTATTTGTTTCTCACTTCTACCTCATTAATTTGCTATCTTTACCCCTGTGGAAATCTTCCTTGATGATGAGAAATGTTTTTGTTTTGGAACAGCTGGCTCCCAGGCCCCACCTTTCAAGAGGAAGCTGGACTTTTTTGCTGCTATTATTAGACCACAGCAATCACCAGGTGAGTGATGAGATGTCATGAAGGAATTATCTGGTGATATACAATGCATTCACTGATTGCATATGTCAGCATATAGAATTCATAGTATATAAGTTTTTGAACAGGCAAAAAGAAGAGGCTGGAGCAGAGTGCTGATTCTTCCATCAAAAAACAAATGGAACCAGAAGAGGACAGTTCTCCAGATTTGCTCCTATTTGAGTTTCTTCATAAATGCAAGGCTCAGAGTAACTTCCATTTATACCACAGTATTTTCAACATGGAGTTCACAATGAGCTCTGTACTGGAGCAGCACAAAGATTTTCTTTCAGACTATTGGGATGCCTTCAAAGAACTGACAGAGGCAGGAAGAATTGTGGGAGGAGAAAAGGTTTTTGTGCACCTTAATCATATTGTCTCCAATGACAGGCTGAGGTACCATGTGAACAGAAGATTTGACAGCCTGCCTGATCACTATAAATTCAACTGTACTTTGCACACCAGAAAGTGCAGAGTGCTGGAGGAGAGCATGGCATTTCTTATGTACATTGTCTTCAGTCAGGAGTCTTTGGATGAACAAGGGCAGGAAATAGAAGAAGAAGACACATCTGAAGCTTCTGAAAAGGAGGATGTTTCTTTGGTCTCTGAAATGGCAGAGCAAGAAGAAGATATCAACCTTCAGGATGAGGGGCTGCAAGTGGCTGCTCTTGACCTTGTTCAACTGAGGAAAAAAACTCTTAGGGGAGCAGAGCCAGTTGAAGATTTTGATGTTCAGAGCAGCAACTATGCAGTGCCCATGCTTCCAGGTGTGTTGATTGGTGGAAAGGATTATGTTTTCCTCCATGATATAGAGTGTATGTTTGATTTGAGGGAGGACTATGCCATTTCCCTTATTGCCCAGGCTTCAAGGCTTGACAAGGAGGTTGGCATAGAGGATGACCATTCACTACTGGCTTTGGAAACAATGTTTGATCCTGTAGAGGCCCTTTCATTTTGTTTCAAAGAGGCTGAAAAGTTCCAAGAGCCAGATGAAGCTGCCTTCCAGCTCACACAGGAAGCTATGAATCTCTCAGCACTATACACAGAAAAGACTAGAGAAGAGGCTGGACAAGAAGGGAGAGGGATAAATCTTTGGAAAGATGAACTGCTTGTTGCTGATGAAAATGAGAAGGTACTTCAAATCATATACTTTGACTTCTGCTTAACTTTAGTTTTGTAGGTTGTGTATTGTCTCACTCCAATCCTTTGATATGTTGCAGCTACAAATTGAGGATGACACATTCCTCCAAAGATCAAGTGGAAGCAGGCAGGTTGGGTTTCGCAAAATGTCAGGCCTAGCTCATTATATTCATGATCTAGGCAGTGCCAAGATCTTGATTTACCATAGGCAGTTGAGCAACAATGGAGAAGCCATTGTTTACTTCCTAAAATGTTTGTCCAGGGCTTTAGGTGGACATGCTCTTTCATGGCAAAAGGAAAAGATCATTTTGATAGAGAGGTTGTATGCCATAGATATATTTGGAGATTATGTGAATAAGCAGGCCTCTAGGGCCGCTTACTTTTTGTCTTACACTTCTTATGCATTAGCATGTGGTGTTAAGGACCCCAAATATCTGGAGGGCTATGGAAAACACCAGCTCGTAAGGTTTCGAGAGCCACCCATGATTGCATCAGGCCACACAGTCCAAGAAGAGGAACAGGTGGAGAGAGCTGAAGAAAAGGATAAAGAGACAGTCGACATCAAGCCAATAAAGAAGAAAAAGACTCCAATCAAGATCAAAAAGAGAGTTCCGATCGGCAGGCCCTGGGAGAAATAGGATTTAGTCATCGAATATAGCACAAACATTATATTAAATTTGAACTGATTTGTATAAAGTCTTTGATATCTGGTATGATCTTGTATAAATGATTAATAAGTTGATGATGAAATGATTTGTACATTTACATAGAGTGGTGTCGTTAAATATTAAATGAACAATATATTGAAATTGTAAACAAATTGTATTAAGTTCAGATCATATGTTTCACATTGAAATTTTTTTCATGCATAACACCAAGAGTCACTTGTTCCACTAAAAAAATTTCTATTGAATGAGTTTGAAAACATGTGGACATAACACCAATAAGTCACAAATGAGTCCTATTCATGTTTACTTGTCCATTTATGGTTTCTAAATATCTTCGATTCCCTCCATTGTCTATGTCTCTCTGCTGCAATTGAATTGTCTAGAGCTTGTCTTCGTCTTTGCTTTTGGGCTAGAAGAAAAGCAAGCTTGATTTTGGAGCTAGCAACTTTTCTTTTAGCATGCAGCCTCTGTAGTATGCCTCGGTAAAACCATTGGAAGACTTCCTTCAGACTATTCGCCTTCTGACTCCCTCCATAGTGTTGTGTGTGTCTAAAAAATGCATTACGTGCCATGTAGTGAGACTTCTCCATGCCTTGGGTAGACCAAATAGCTGGGCATCCATACTTTTTGACAAAATAGGGAAGGTGGTTGTATATGATATGCTGTAAGACATAAGAATGCATAGTAAGTAATAAAAAAAAAGAAGATCACACTTAAGTAAAAGAAAAAGACATAACCTTACCATGTAGTGAGTTATATTGCAGGTTGTCCACGCGTCTTTCATTGACTTTCCAAAATGTTTAATTGCCTCCTCAAAGTTCTTGTAATCACTCTTTGTCCATGTTACTTTGTCACAGAACATGAAGAGTTGATCAAGAGACCTCCACACCTCTGCCTTCCTATTTCGTGCTTCCCCATCTGCCTCATGATCTTTCACAGCATTATGGACTTGCTTCCACAATCCATAATTAATCTTTGAAACTGCTCTACCTTGCCTTACTTGCTTACTGTGTTTGGGTCGAGACAAGAATCTTCTTGCCTTAACACCACCAATAGAGGGCTTGATTGGTACCTCCTTGCCATTGGTAGACTTTTTAAAATCCTTTGTGATTTGAACATCTCCTCCATGCAGACCTATATCGGATAACACTTTTTCCAATGCTTGAAGAGCATCCTTTCTATTTTTTTCGGGACGGAGTTTCCAAGCAAATCCAATATATAAAAATACCAATTTCTCAATAATTCGACATAGACCATGCAATGTGCAGATGTGAACATTACATAGTGGAATGTCCAGAATGGCCTTGAAGTCAGGGTCAACTTTATCTCTATTAGGTGCTCTCTTCCACCATTTTGAATCCATTACTTGAGCTGATTCTTTGCAGTAAAGACAAGGAGACTTTGAGTTGCCTCCTTTACTAATGTTATACATGCACTTAAGTGTTTTAAGATCCCCGGCCATGTGCCACTCTACTTGAAAATCACCTTTTCCTGCAACATGGAGATTCTCGCCTTGCACTTGTCTTTTGATTATTGTTGGTATTTCCGTGTGATGAAACACCCAATCTAGTGTTTCATGGTCTTCGGTCTTCACCTGTGAGATTATAGAAAACAGAAGTATTACTATATCAGATTTGAAAACAATGACCA
The DNA here is from genome assembly GCF_047967505.1 of Dipteris shenzhenensis. Taxonomy (NCBI): domain Eukaryota; kingdom Viridiplantae; phylum Streptophyta; class Polypodiopsida; order Gleicheniales; family Dipteridaceae; genus Dipteris; species Dipteris shenzhenensis. The sequence continues at coordinate 23,985,890 of NC_141600.1, forward strand.
AAATCAAGTATAAAACAACCCATGATCATACCTGGAACGAGCCTAACCACCATATGTGTTTCTCTGACTGCACACTAAAATACTTCGAACTCGCTTCAGTCAATGATGTATCAATCGCTCCATTCATCAATGTAATAGTAACTCTTTCCATTTTCTTTTCCTTTACAACCTCACACTCATCCAGTTTGATAACAAATTTCAAAATGCCTTTGCACTCCTCAAATGTTATTCCATAAAACTCGACCATTCTTTTTTGAAGTTGTTGCAGATCTAAAAATATATTGTTCCAAGGATCATACACAGTGGTTCCTTTAACAGCATAAAATATTTCTTCAATATGGATATATTGCCCAATAAATTCATCTATACTTTCATTCAAATGACCTCTTATCCTCCACACGGTTGCTGGATTTGGCAGTAAAAAACTCGTTTTATCCTTTGATCTTTCAAAGTTGAGGATATCGCATGGAAAATAGAACTATATCCCTTCCTGCTAACTCCACTAACATCAATTATAGTGCCATCAACTTGATTATTGGATACAAAGTCCTCTACAACATTGCGTTTGACTGTTTTGTATTTTTTTTCCTCAATCAAACCTTTTGCTACACCGCAAGAAAGCAATCCTTTCATTTGTTTAACAGGAAGAAGGTTCGGGTCCATTCTTTTGCAGGCTCCAATAATTTCCTGTAATAACAACACAATATGACTATATTATTCAGCACCTCCATTCTTATTTTGCGACAATCAACGAAATAGATATAGTCTGGAAGAGAGCCTTTTTGAGTATACAAAATGATAAATTTCAATCTAACCTTGCTTCCTGAATTCGTCGCTTGCATCCACCAGTCCCAGCCTTCAAATTTGCAATGTTTTTAATCTTCCTGCTACGTTGTCTGTCTCCAAGCACGGTTCTCTTCTTTCTTGCTCTTGTCAACTCTTTTTTACTCTTTGAATGCTCCTCAATTTCATTCTGCAACTGCTGCTCCAATTTTGCACGAATGGCTATCTCCTCCATCTTGGCCCCCTTTTCTTGTAGGTACATCATTTTATACGTTTCCGCAAATGCAAACTGCGCTGAAATATAACCAAGAAGTCCATTTTGTCCATCGCCGGCAAACCTCAGTAATGTGGTGGGATTGACAAATGGAGGTGTAGAGTTTTTTACTTGACATTTTGGATATATGCTTCCATCGCACCATAAGTCAATATGTTGAAGCCCTTCTCTTCTCATATTTTCCCGCTGTTGAGCATTCAGCACCGTATCCTTTCGTCTTTTTTGTGCTGGAGCATATTGTTCTTCCAAGTCGATGTGAAGATGGTGTAATCGCTTCTTCTCAGATAGTGACTCACTAGTATCGGCCATTTTTTGTGCTCCTCAGGTTGCGAAGTTTGTTTTTCAATCTCATAGTCATTTTGTAACATGAATCGTGGAAGTGTGGCAGTATCCATGTGAATATTTTGAAAACTTGCAATCACTAAGTTCAGTGATGGACTCTTAATGAAAGACCTGCACACGTCGGCCAAAGAGATGCGGAATCTTTGGTAAACAAAAAAAAATCTAAGAGGATATTTAATACAAAGTCGTGTTAGTCAGACAAAAGATTATCTTATTCCTTTTTGAATTGACAGTTTTGTAGTCCTTACTGACAAATCTGAGCCACGTTCCGGTATTTTACTATTTTTGAGGTCTTTTAGGAGAGAAATAAATCAAAAAATAGTGAATTTCTTACAGGGCCCCAAAATGAGTTCCCTTTTTCCCTAATGTGACTTGGAAGACTTCTCGACGTATAGAATCGATAAGAAAAAATTTCACGTCCTCAGAATCACGGCTCTGATACCAATGTTAGCAATTGCATTCTCAAATGTTTCTTCTATGAAAATGACCAGACACGACGTAAGAACCGATGGCTCATCCCTACCGGGATTGTTTCCTTGTACAATCACGAATCACGGACTAGACTAGGAACCCTATCTCAGCTGCACACTGTAGACTGCATTACGAATCATCTGGAGAAACCGCCATGCATATTGCTGAACAGCCATGCAACCGCCACACCATGTCCTCTCCAAGCAACATTTGGCAGTCAACCACACATCGTGGAGTTGCCGCATGCCCTCGAACATGAAATTGCCACATTACCCTAAGGTAGAAGGATCCTCCTCATGAGGATCCATTTTTACATCAATAAACCCAAAATGGTAGCAAATATGTGGATGAGGATAGGGAGTGATAGGGCAAGATGCTTGAAATTGATTAGGGAGTGATAAGGCAAGACACTTGAAATCCATTAGCTTTTGTTAGTAGTGTAGTTTTGAAACCGATTAGCTTTTGATAGTGGTATAGATTTGTTGATAGTATAGTTTTGATATCGACTAGCTTTTGTTAGTAGTATAGTTTTGAAATCTATTAGCTCTTGTTAATAGTTTATCTAGACCATTAAATTGTAGATACTTAATGAATAATTGATCCTCACCTAAGTAGTCAAATCATCTCACATTTGCTCGGCTAACAAAACACAGTAGTAGATTTGGCACTTGCCCCATCTTCCATGAGACATACAACTGTGCCTAAAAGGATTGATTAGGGTAGAAGCAAGTAGGGATTACATACTTACACAAAATCACGCAATTGCATGATTTGTTTTTTGTGAACATCCAATTTACAAAATCACACACACAATGACAGAAAAACCTTTCCACTCTTAAAAAATGGGAAACTAGCTATTTATTGCTAGTAAAATAACACATACCATTGGTAAATGCTAAAGATACCACTGGTAAATTGCCAAAACTGCAGGGAAATTTGGCACTTTCACCGGTAAAAGAAATACTATGAGTGAGAAAATTGGGTGCGAATTTGCTTGATGGTGCTAATAATGTTACTGGCACTATCAATATTACTGGATGTGAATTTACCCAATGGTGCTATCAACATTACTAGCAGTCCTAATTGTTATACGAATGTAGAAGTTAATAAACTGTCGATAACTTGTTTGTTATCGGTGGTATTATTTCTATCATTGATGGTACTAATACCACCACTTCTATATAAGGATGTTGCTACTTCATTTGCATCCCCGCTTTCAATTTGAGAGGTAGTTTCTCCTCTCCTATCATTAGCCCCATGCTAGGGCTTGGCCTATAGAGTAGTCCTTGGCCCCTATGCTCACAAGGCATAAGAACTAGATGGGACTACTCGTAAGGTCAGGTCCCTAGACTCTCTCGAAGGGGGAGGTGGTTTTTGTTATTGTTTTTTGCGTGCGTTTATCTCATGCAATATATCTTGTACACCACATGTTGCACTAACACATGGATTTTGTATATATAGATATTGTATCTAATTTTTTATACTTTTATAACATGGAAGGTTCCACTAGTTCTACACACAAGTATTTGCTAAAATTGCTAAAAAATAAGCAAGTTAACTAGGTGCTTTCTATGTAGTTACTAGGAAAAATAAATAGCTCATAGAGAGAGAGATGGAGACTGTGATAGAGAGCATAGATAGGTGTAATTTAAAGATGAAAAGCATACAAGAGACAAAGAGGATGCTAGAAGAGGGTCCCTAAACCCTTGAGCTTGTCATCAAGGTGGATTAAGAGTCTAATGAATTTCTTTGTCTAGAATTGCAAATCAGCAATGTGCACATATGGTTTGTGCTAAAAGGCCGTCATGTGTCAATGATGTCAGTGCATCAAAGGTGGAAGAATGCAATGCAGTATGGGTTGAGCATAAAGGTAAAGTCCTATGATAAAAAAAGAATAACTACGGAATTGAGAGTTGGGAGAAGAACATGGCCTTAAGGTTTGGAATGGCAGAGGAGCGAGTTGAGCTTGTTGACGAGGGAGGCACTATCATTTTGAAAGGAAGGGTGCTTGTGAGTACAACGCAAAGGCTGCCAGTAGTGAGCTAGTCACATAGAAAATGTGACATTTAATTAGAGAGCAAGGGATCTTTTAGGGTAAACAGATTGGATCTAGAACATACAAGACCATATGTCAAGTCCATCTAATACATTGTCAAGGTTTCTTACAACTGAGGTGGTATGCAGGCAAGCAATATAATGCATATTACGTCAAAACTTTTATATGATATATTTTTTGAAAGTAGAGTATCAAAGCAGTCACATAGGCTTTGTCTTTACCTAGGAGGTATCATGGCTTCCTTGCATTGGTTCCACTGAGAATCTGGGACTTCTTCTCATGGTCTTCCATCTCAGTTTATTTGGATCGACGAAACATGTTGCCTAACAAGAAGAAGACATTTTTGTATGAATAACTTCACTGAGAATGGGCCACCTTGCCGCCTCAATTGGGCAAAGCAATGAGAACACATTGATGTCGAAGCTAAATGCAAGCATCATTTGGTGATTACTTTGTGGAAAAAATCCACATGTGTGCATAGATTGGGACTCCCTCTTTGTACTCAACTTCATTGGTGGCTCATTCTTCCACCATCATCTATACGACAAATGTTTGTGTGTGTGTGTGGACTTTTTTTTTCTTTTTTGTATTGCAATGCCGCCAAGGCCTAGCCAAGGGTTGAACTCATGCACACTCACACACGGCCACTCACCTTAACCGCCAAGCTAGGACCCCATTGGCAGCTTAAAAATGATTTTTGGCATTGTAATCTTTTGGTGTAATGTGGATTTGATTGAAATATGTTTTGTAGCTGCAATGTTTTGAATAATGTTTTTTTTTTTGCCTCACTTTGTAATTATGTTATTTTTCTTGTGATGTGTGTTAACTTGAGCTATGATGTTTACCTTCCACTCAATTTTTGATGTCACTAATGAACATATTAACTTTCATACCAATTACATATGCATACATACGCACGTATGTACATACGTATGTACGTAAACACACCTTTTTGGGGGGTGAAAAAGCACACACGCACATATGTGTGCACGCAATGTAGAGTTGCGTTTCACAATCTCCAAAAGTAATAATTGTATATATGCTTGAAAACTTTCCTCCCATTTTCAAGGCAAAAACCAACATTTGCTAACAATGGAGTTGATAAATGAGTTAACATATGTGCGAGGTTGGCGTTCCTTGACCATTCTCTCGAATTGTGAGCCCATAACATCACCACAATCATTAAAATATACAAGTTTCTAGAAACTGTCCAATAGCAATTGTGGGTTTAGAAATATGCTTCCAATGGCCAAAATATTATGGGCCTGGTAACTCATAAGATAAAAATGCCCTTGCTAGCAAGGAAAACTAGTGGTTTAGCTCATACCTACTATGTGCGTTTCAACATATAACACAGCGACCTCAAATTGTTGGAAGCCCCTTGGGGAAACATAGAGCTACTAATTTTTCACTTTGAGCCTTGAAATGTTTCCTTCGAGCCCCTCCTTTCATAGCCAGTTCTCCACATCACATCTAGATATAATGTTATTTGTAATGTCATGCTCATGGTGTACATCCATGCAAACAAGCACATGGATGTGGAAATTATGGAACAAAGGGACCCTTATTATTCAAGAAACTCGTTTCTGTTAGAGTCATAATTGCTTAAATGATGGCCTATTAAATTCAATTTAACAGTCCATACAAAAGACTAATATAGAAAAAATGAATTGACAAGGACTCAACTTTTGCAACGTAGAATATTGATTGAACAGCTTATTGTGTCATAAGCCAAATTAAGAAAGAATTATATTTATATGTTTTTCTTTTTTTCCATCTCTTTTGTTTTGCATAAATTTCACATGCAAACCCTCGATGACATCTTTTAGAGTTGTAATATAAAAAGACAGATATATTCAAAGGCTTTGCTTATGCTCCTCTGAGCAAGTCCGTTTTTCATTTACATAGTCAAAGACCATCACTGATAATATATCCCCCCATACATCGGGAAGCCCTGGGAGGCACCAATGCATGCAATCTTGGCCCCAGATAACATGAGCATTTCTTTGTCCCAACCAAATGGCTGGGTGAGCATCTGCTCTGAACTCACTAAGATAAGAAATATTAAGGACATGAAAGCTTGAATGGCCTAGGGCATGCATTATGATGGCATTTAATTCCCGAGCTTCTCGATTGATGCCCCCTTTACCGAGCCCAAACCATTCCTCTACCTGTGAAAGAACACCACGCAGGGTTACGACGATTGATAAGCTTTTCCCTTTTAGTTTATCAAAATCATTGTCTCAAATAATTACCTGGTGTCTGTTCAAAAGTGTATTAGATAAACAGCTCCCATTCTCATTCCATTCTCCACCTTTGAAATGCCTAGGTGATTGCATTCTCCAGATTTTTAATGCTCTTGATGGAATTCTCCTCTCCATGTAAGGTATCATGTGTTGCAATACAACTTTTAAACCACCACGTAAGTCCAATGGGGGAATAATAGGTTTCCCTTTTTCATGAAACAAAAGGGGATTATCTTTTGGAAACTTGTCGACACCCCACCTGCATGGCTTATCAAACAAAAAAAAAGAATTAAACAAAGGACAGTACCAAGTTAAATCCATGAAGCGGAACAGAGTCTGATGCACATGCACAATGCCATGTATCGCTCTTCTTCTCCATAGCAAGTGACGACGACATGGCTATTCCATACCAAAACGCCACGAAGAAATCATATGGACTGTTGTCATGTCACATGAAGCAGCTACTAGAAGCTTAGAGGAGAGCAGATGAAATTTTATTCAACTGTCAATGCTCCAATTCACAGCACTTTACATACACATTTCTGGATACAACATGCAGACCAATAGTGCACATTTTGCAAAGCTGAGCTCTCTCTCTCTCTCTCTCTCTCTCTCTCTCTCTCTCTCTCAAAGTAATTTAGGTCGAAAATTGTAATAATTAGGCCCTAAATTCGTAACTGATATCATTCATGATGAGTAATGACCTCTAATTGAAAATTTGTACCTAATATATGCAGGTCTCCAAAAAATATGTTCAATTTTAACTTTCTACTTTGTGCAGACACGGCATGAAATTTGCCATATGCTCATGACGTTTACGCATGTTTCATAACCCAACGAAACTTTTCGCAACACTGAACTTGTGACTACATGAAAAGTGAGACTTTTGCACCAATTACAAATGAATTTGTGTATACCGAATATCAACATAACCTCACAGATGCCACACATACTTACAGTTCATCCAAGAAATCTTAAACTCATCAAACTCAAAGTATAAACTTACCAGTGTCCAGTGTTGAAGATAAAAATGTCATAAAACTCTGTGATATTGATCCAATCAATGGCCGGCACATCAACATTCACTTGAATGCCACGTGTAAACCCCAGCTGCTCTAAAGGCCCGGGAGGGGTTGTTGGTTTCCACCTTTGTTAGAGGAAAACAAAACACGTGTCATTGCCTTAAGGAGACGAACTACAAATCTCTCTTTACACATATAAACTGTTTTTATCTCTATACTTCATCTCGTACCATGCTATGCCATTTCTACCTATGTTACACGTTTTTGTTAACTATTGCATGAAAAAAGGGATGTTAGGAACAGAGCCAATTGAGAGCCGTTTCCAATGACATCCTTAGTGCCAGCAAATTTGAGACTTCAAGGATGCAAACATACTTATGTGGCAGAGGTGTATACATTGGGCACATTGTTGGCCATTGATTGGGCACTTGTAGAGAGACTTTTCCAATGATATCCTCAGTGATCATCCATGCAAGTAAATTTGAGACTTGAGGGATGCAAACATACTTATGTGGTAGAGGTGCATACAATGGGCACATTGTATTCTTTGGGCCCAATGAGATCGAATTTGACCCTCATAATTTTAATGTGTGAGTCAGGGTTGTCCTAGGTTTCCAGCAGCACACGTGGCAGCAATTATGTGGGCCGGTTGACCTGTCAATGCTAGCGAGTGTGGTTGTGTCAATGCTAACTGAAAGCAGAGAGCGATCCAGTTGGCATGCACATAATCACCCTAGAGATGCAATTTCATGAAACTAACAAGAGCATACAAAGAAAAAGTACACAGAGGTCTCCTTTCTAACATCAGCTCTTGTAAGCAGACTGTCTAGAGACAGGATCCACAAGAAAGGTCAGAATCCGTCCATACTGTTGGAAAAGGCCCATATTCTAGCAGAATCACAGTGTAGGAGGTTGTGGGCAGCCTCATTACTTGGCACTTTGACAAGAGAAATGAACTCAGGCATCGAGAGAAACCTCAATTACCCCAGACAATAGTAGCAGCTGCTTGAACAGATGACCACAGCAGCTAGAAGAACGAAAGGCTGATGTTGTAAGTATGACAAGATCGTATTTTTCTTGAAAGTAAGGAGCGGAAACCACTTTGTTCCATTTCAAGGACTGGAATTTTCACGATTAGACAAGCTCAGCTTGCGTGTCAGAAGAGGTATGCTTGCCCTCTCTTGGGGCCTTTCACTTACAAAATGTGGGGTGTTTGGGTGGGTAAATGGGTTAGTTATGGGACAAAAAAAGGCATGTCCTTCGACAGTATCACAACATATTCAAGATGACTGTAATAAAGAAAAATGCAAAGAGAAATATTGGCGTGTAACTGACTCGTGATAGTCTGCCAGGAGAACTGCTCTGTGGTAAGCTACAGTCACGTTGTATTTAGGAAAATATGCTCCTCTCCAAGCCCTTTTCTTCTTCCATTTATGTGCCCGTGGATCCGCCGTTCTCAAGATGCACAGCAGCGACACCAGAAAGTTCTCGTTCAGAGAGTCACCCATAAATCCTATATTCATGTTCCTAGTGACACTGAGGAACTTCTGCGGATCGATGCCAGGCAAACTGCATTTCTGAGGCACCCATTTCCATTTGAAAATATCGTTCAAACCAGGCCTTTTGTTTCTTCCGCAATTCCAAGCATTCCTCTGGAAAGGGCAATCCTCCGTGTAGACAGGTTTTCTGGAGCTGTCAAAGACCCAGTTCCCTGAAGACAAATCACATGATCTGCTGAGTTTGGTCCGTCGATCAGAGCTGTTTCCTAGAGGGCGGAGGACAGAGCATGATGGGTGTGTGGCAGTGACTGGGATCCGACTGTGGAGGTCTGAGGCTTTTGAAAGCTCAGAGGTTTTTGGTATAAAGACAGGACCCAACAAAGCTGATAGAAGGGAAAGACCAACAACACAGAAAACAATGAGTAGGAAGGCAATAGGGGTAGAACGAGCTGGATCTCTGTGTTTGAGACGATGGTGCATGGCTTGGGAGGGAGCAGGCATGTCTCTCACATTTGAGCAATTGGCCAATACTTTTCCCCTATATAGGTAGACTAGTAAAGAGTTCTCCATGAGATGTCCCGCGGGTGTAAGTGCCTCACACGGCAAAGGCGGCTCTCAAAACAAAATAGGTACTCAACCTTGTGCTTTCCACCGGCAGAGATACACGTTCCCTCAACTGGCCAGTAGAAAGCATTTGCTTTAGGGAGTCATGCTCCCATCGTTCGATCAGTTTCTGGCCTCTTAACTGGATGTGGCTTAAAAGTAATGCAAGAGGTTTCAAAAGATCCACTCTGTGCATTGGATTCTTGGAAAAGGACCATCATCTCAACATCAGGCGAAGCGTATCAAGCACTTTGTGCAAAAGCACACATATATGATCACTCCATTCATCTCCTTTTGTAAATGCGACTCTATTCTTCTAGAGATTATACTATTAGTTTAGTGAAAAAGTTTCTAGTAATCCGACAATGCTAGTTTATAAATTAAATGCCGCGAGGTAGGGCTCATTCTCTCCTACATCTCGAATGATGAGCTCTCGTTTGTCTGCTAAAATGGATCAACCAAAAAGTAATTTAGAAATGGCAAAGGCCAAAACAATTGCATATTTTAAACTCTGAAAACTCCTTTTGGTACGTGTATTGGTCGGCATCCTCTTCAAGATTTCATTTCATCGTGATGAGTGTTGTCGATTGTCAGAAACTTGGATTGGCTTTTGAAATTTTGGCTGAGTCTTAGCGCAAGGCTCTTTTGGTTCATCTACTAGTTGTTTGTAGCTTTCCTTTGTTCTTTTAGCTTCACATTCATTGTGTGTGTTGTCACATCCATCATTGTCATATCTTGTTTACTTTACGATCTTTGTCTGTTAAGCTAGATATTCATTTTTGTGTTGCTGCCATGGAGCTGCCATGTCATTGTTAGTAGTAGTTGCTTTATCGTTAGTAGTAGCTACTTTGTTGAGTTTGTAGATGTATTGATTCTATGTTGAGCCTTGTAATAAGTATATATTAAGAGGAGGTCAAAGTCTAGAGTCAGAATCTTGCATGTAGTCATGAGACTCAATCTCTGAGTTGTAATTGGTCATAGGAGTTGAGGTTGAATCTAGTGTTTCTTGGTCTACTCTTTATTGTTGGTCATTGATGCCCATATATATTGAAGCTTGCCAATTGGCTATAGAAGTCAAAGACTGGTTGGTATCAAACCAATACCAAGAGAAGTCAAAGACTTGTTGGCATCAAACCAATACCAAGCTTGCTATAGCTGGCTATAGAAGTCAAGATTGGTTGGTATATCAAACCAATACCAAGAGAAGTCAAAGACTTGTTGGTATCAAACCAATACCAAGAGAGAATAAGAAGAGAAACAGAAGAAGGATCCCCTACCTCTCTCTCTCTCTCTCTCTCTCACACACACACACACACAGAATTTATTCTTTTATGCACCCCCTGTGAAATCTCCCCTTTACACTCTCTATTTAACCACCCCACACACCAAGCACACTTATCCTCCCATACCTAATAAAATTTTTCATAATTTTTTTCATTTCCCTTATTTTCTTATTCGTTTTTATGTTTAATTTTATTTTTCTGTCGTTCTTTATATGAAACTCCCCCCCCTTTTCCATTTTTTTTAGTCCCCCTAATGTTCCCTATTGTCCCTAATTTTTTATATGTTCTCCTAAATTCCTAACTTTTTTCTAAGTATTTTCTTTTTCCTTTAACTTTTTCTTATTCTAGCCTAAGTTCATTTCAATTATTTTTTCTTATTCTAGCTTAAGTTCATTACAATTATTTTTTAATTTCCTTCCTAATTTCCACTACTCTTTATTAGTACTTCTCTTACCAAATTTCCATAAAGTTTTCCCTATTTCTCCCTAATTATTTCCTAAAATTTTCTATGTTTTTTCTAAAATTTCCCTATTTATTTCCTAACTATTTCATTTTTCTCCCTAAATTTTCCTAATTTTTCTAAAGACTTTTCCACCTAATTCTTTGATTACATATAGCTCCCAAAGAACCCCTCACTAACTACTCTCTCTCTATAAACCCTCTACTCTAACTACTCCACTATCTACCTACATATGTGGCCGTATGATAACTACCCCCACCTCCCCAAAAAAAACCCTCAGGCATCCCACCTCTCTAATTAATGTAGCCCCCCTCTCCTACCCGACCCTCCCGACTACCCTTCTCTTCCCTATTTAAACCCCTCTACATGCCCTCACTTATCCCTGCTGCACACTGCTTGCTACCTCCGCACACTCTAAACGAAGCTATGGCCCCCTTGCTCTGTGCTGCCTTGCTATGTGGCCCATTCGCTGGAGTCCATCATGGGACTGTCATCTTCAGAGATAGTGCGACACACTTATTTTGTTTGTATACCTACTTCATATGACTAGTGCTGTGACTGAATCTCACTTCGATTTACGCGACCTACCACTTCAAGCTTCTCCCGCATTGCAAACAATGCTGCCCATCACATCAACTATGAAAAAAGTGCCTGACACGTAGCTTCATGGAAGGGATTCAAAAGTTACATATGGTTTTAAGATTCATGCTCACACCCCCCTCATATTACTCTAATTTTCGTTGCGTCGCTGCCCATCGCAGGACCATCATCTAGAAGGTACAGGAGGTCCACACAAGTGCGCCGTCGAAGTACCTCTTCCATATTGTAGTCACACTCTACCCCCTCGAGCTCCGCTCTAAACAAGACACCATGGAGTCGTGGATATGGACTCACAGGTGCAGTCCAGGAGTCCCTTTCTTCTTCTAGTACTTACAGGTTCCATTGTAACGAGTTGTTTTAACATATTTATTAAACCCCCCTCTCTCTTAGTTCTAATTACGTTTTCTTACACTATTACTGTCTAAAATTTATGTATGTCCCTTTATTCACATCTTAAACCCCTCTTTTTTCCTATACATTTATTGATTTCATCTAAGTTCCCCTTTTAAACTTATACTTCCCCCCCTTCTAAATACTCATATCTAACTTCCCCCTTTCTATATACCCCCCTATTGCTTTAGTCATTTAATCAAAAGAGTACTATATACTTTAAATCTACCTTTTTTCAATTAAGTATTTTTTTACTTCAATACATTCATAGCATTAATTTCATTACAATTCCCCCCAAATTTTTTCCCTTTTTTTTCTCTCCCTTATAATTTCTAAAATTCACCTTCAAAGATTTATCCTCTATCCATTGATACAAAAGAACCCCCCAGTCTATATGTCTACATCTAAATCTCCCCTTCTCTTCTCAAGTATTCATATCAACCCCCCCCCCCCTCTCAATGTTAGCACCTAAGTTCCCCTCTCAAATATTGATATCTAACCTTTTCCTCCCCTCTATATACACATTCTTTTCCCCCCCTCTCTATATAAGTATCATCCCCCCATTGTTGCTAAATATTTATTATTTTCAGTTCTCCTTCCCTCCCCCTTCTCTATTATTTTCTCGTTAGGTTTTCCTTCTAATTCCCTTTCTATTTTTACCTTCTAATTGACCTCCTCCTCCCTCCCAACCCCCCCCCCCCCAACCTCCCTTTTTTATCACATTTCCACATGTATAAGACCCATCTTTTACACTTAATTTCTTACATTGTGTTGGTTAAGTTTTTGGTTTGGTTTTTTTTTTTTTTGACCCCGATAACAAGGGAGGAGGGTTTATGACACCTGTCTTCCCAAATGAAGTGAACTTGGTTCTTATCCTGTTTTCTTGTTGGATGGTGGCAGGTATGCAGATTCTCCTCTTCAATAAGTAAGATGCTTGTTAAGACTACACCCGCGTTATAATTTCTTACACTTTCTATGAACAACCATGTAATAAATAATTTTTTATTTGCCCTTATTTGAGCTTTGTATGCCGTGTTGTTAAAAGGTTTTTTATTTTAAACACACACACACCTGAACCTTGTTAACCATGTGCCATGTTGGTAACCCTTGCCCGAGTTAACCATGTGCCACGTTGGTAACCCTTGGCTGGGTTGCCACTTGGCACATGCCACGTGCCACGTTGCTCGCTAAACCTTTATCAGGTTGTCCAAGAATGAGGTTCTTGTACAACTCGGCTTGAGGTAAGACATATACCTTTTAGGTTGTACTTTTTGGTGAAATTGTCATAACTACGCAATCGTTTCATTATGTGTCAAATTACATTGAACAAATTGATGGATCACAATTGGAATAAACCACTTACAAACACATGCAATATATTCCCTTTTTCGAATTATTATAAAGAGGCTTCCTCTTTTGGGTGCGGGGCAGGACACCACTTAATGGGTGTCCTGCCCCCATCTTGTGGTGTCCACTCGCGGAAGGGAGGGTACACACACACACACACAGACACACCTTCCTCTCTTTTATATCTAGACCCTAGCCCCATGCTAGCTCTCTCTCTCTCTCTCTCTCTCTCTCTCTCTCTCTCTCTCTTTGATGCACACACACACACACACACACAGACACACATTTCATAGGTTTCTCTCCGCCCCCCCCACACACACCCATACACACTCCCGACACCTTTTTCATTTTGGCTAGACCGTGGCTCCCCTCTTCTGTCTTTCTCTCTCTCTCTCTCTCTCACTCTCTGTCTCTCTCTCTCTTTCTTGGGTTTCTTATAGATTCCTTAATCTCTCTTTATTTTCTAGTTTCTTGTCGTTTTCCCTCGTCTTTTTTCCCTAATTTCTCTTTTTAATTTTTAATTTTTAATTTTTTTAAATTTTGTTTTAACACTCTCTCTCTTTTTTTATTAAACCTATTTATTCAAAAAGATATGTTCAACTACCTCAATTTCTTCCTTTCTTTCTTTCTTTTTTTCTTTTTTTTCGTTCCATTATGTTTCTTTTTTCGTTCCATTATGTTTGTTATTAAACTCCCCACTTTCCTTAGTTAATAATTTTTTTCATTTCCCTTATTTTCTTATTCGTTTTTATGTTCAATTTTATTTTTCTTTTTTTCTTCATATGAAACTCCCCCTTTTCCATTTTTCCTAGTCCCCCTAATGTTCCCTACTGTCCCTAATTTTTTATATGTTCTCCTAAATTCCTAACTTTTTCCTAGGTATTTTCTTTGTCCTTTAACTTTTTCTTATTCTAGCCTAAGTTGATTATTACAATTATTTTTTAATTTCCTTCCTAATTTTTGCTATCTTTATTATAGTACTTCTCTTACCAAATTTCCATAAAGTTTTTCCTATTTCTCCCTAATTATTTCAAAAAATTTTCAATGTTTTTTCTAAAATTTCCCCATTTATTTCCTAACTATTTCCTATTTCTCCCTAAATTTTCCTAATTTTTCTAAAGACTTTTCCTAATTATTCTCCTATTTTCCTTCCCCCCCCCTTTTTTTCCCTATCCTAATTTTTCCTGACTACACTAACCCAATTGATGCTAATTCTTTTTACCCTCCCTACCTAATTCTTTGACTACATACCTCTCTACATGCCCTCACTTATCCCTGTTGCACACTACTTGCTACCTCTGCATAGTTTGAATGGAGCTATGGCCGCCTTGCTCTATGTTGCCTTGCTGTGTGGCCCATTCGCTGGAGTCCATCGTGGGACTATCATCTTTAGAGATAGTGTGATTCGCTTACTTTATTTGCACACCTACTTCATATGACTAGTGCCGCGATTGGATCTCACTTCGATTTGCTCGACCTGCCACTTCAAGCTTCTCCCACATTGCCGATGACGCTAGCCATCACATCAACTATGAAAAAGGTGCCCGACATGTAGCTCCATGGAAGGGATTCAAAGGTTACATCTGGTTTAAAGATTCATGCTCACACCCCCCTCATATCACTCCTCTAATTTTTGTTGCATCGTTGCCCATGGCGGAACCGTCATCTAGAAGGTATAGGAGGTCCACACCGGTGCGGCTCCGGGCATCGTCGAAGTACCTCTTCCATATTGTAGTCATACTCTACCCCCTCGAGCTCCGCTCCAAACAAGACAATGATGGAGTTGTGGATATGGACTCACAGGTGAGTCCAGGAGTCCCTTTCTTCTTCTAGTACTTACAGGTTCCATTGTAACGAGTTGTTTTAACATATTTATTACCTCTCTCTTAGTTCTAATTATGTTTTCTTACACTATTACTATCTCATTTTCATGTATGTCCCTTTATTCACCTCTTAACCCCTCTTTTTTCTTATACATTTACTGATTACATCTAAGTTCCCCCTTCAAAAATATACTTCCCCTCCTTCTAAATACTCATATCTAACTTCCCCCTTTCTATATACCCCCCTATTGCTTTAGTCATTTAATCAAAAGAGTACTATATGCTTTAAATCTACTTTTTTTCAATTAAGTATTTTTTTACTTCAATACATTCATAGCATTAATTCATTACAATTCCCCCAAAAAATTTTCCCTTTTTTTTCTCTCCCTTATAATTTCTAAAATTCACCTTCGAAGTTTTATCCTCTATCTGCCGTTGAATACAAAAAAACCCCCCCAGTCTATATGTCTACATCTAAATCTCCCCTTCTCTTCTCAAGTATTTATATCAACCCCCCCCTCAATATTAGCACCTAAGTTCCCCTCTCAGATATTGATATCTAACCTTTTCCTCCCCTCTATATACACATTCTTTTCCCCCCCTCTCTATATAAGTATCGTCCCCCCATTGTTGCTAAATATTTATTATTTTCAGTTCTCCTTCCCTCCCCCTTCTCTATTATTTTCTCGTTAGGCTTTCCTTCTAATTCCCTTTCTATTTTTACCTTCTAATTGACCTCCTCCTCCCTCCCAACCCCCCCCCCACCCCCGTTTTTTATCACATTTCCACACGTATAAAACCCATCTTTTACACTTAATTTCTTACATCATGCTGGTTAAGTTTTTGGCTTAGCTTCTAATTTATTGTGACCTCGATAACAAGGGAGGAGGGTTTATGACACATGTCTTCCCAATTGAAGTGAACTTGGTTCTTATCATGTTTCCTTGGCAGAGAACCATTATTGACCTCATACACACAACTCATATGGATCTTTACCCTTGTCAGATTTGACTTGGGTGTTGTAAGTAGTGAGAGCTTGAGCTTGGACATTCTCTGGTTCTTCTTCTTCTTCAGTTTCTGCTTCCTCAACAAGATTGGCTGAACATCTCTTCTTGGCATAACATTCCTTTTCAAAGTGTCCAGGTTTGCCGCAAAAGTTACATTTCATTTTGCTCTTTCCCTTGAAGTTGCTTAAGTTGCTTCTGGCCAAATATGCCCCTTCTTTGTAATCACTTCTTTGTTTGATCTTTCTCTCCTCTTCCAAGAGTGATACATCAATTTCTACCAGACTTATCTCTGGAATATTGGTGAGTGTGGTTATAATAGTGCCATATTCTTCAATGAGACTTCTAAGTAAGATGGCAATTACAATATCTTGATCAAGATTAAACTTGATGCCAGAGAACTGTGTCAAAATGCTCTTCATTGAATTTAGATGTGAAAAGATGGACTCCCCCTATCCAATTTTAAGTCAAAGAACTTGATAAGCAAGCTATACTTAGAGCATCTTCCCTATGCTCCAAACACATGCTCAAGATGAGTCCATGCAGCATGAGCAGTCTCACATCTATCAATGTGATGAATAAGGAATCACTCAGACCAAGAGCAATTATAGCAAGAGCTTTTTCCATGAAGCTTCTCCTTCTCTAGTTGTAGGTTTAGTTTTTTTGCCATTTGATACCTTCCATATTCCCTTTTTCATGAGAATAAACTTCAGTTTTGTTTGCCAAGTGTGGAACCCCTCTCCTTTAAACTTATCTATTTTCAGTTTGGAAGCCATTTGGGAAGGCCTTACCAAATTAATGGCAGTGTCTAATCCCTTTTTACAAAAGGTCAATCTTTCTGAACAAAAAAAACACCTTCACCATATAGATGCAATTTGCAAGATAAGAATTCTAAAAAACCTAATTGTTTGCATAATCATAACCAGTTGGCTTCTCCCACCACAACCTTTTGACTGGAGTCTTCCTCACCATGTACTTTGTCTTTGTAGTCTTCTTGACTTTTGAAGAGCTTGGAGAACTTGAGGTTGGCATGTTTTCAAGAGATTAGCATCAACTGAACTAACATTCTCTAAAACTGAAATGACACACTTTGAACTGATTTTTGGAAGAATAATCTCTAAACTGAGTGTTTTACTCCTCAAGCATTTAGTGTAGCATAAAAAACTCCAAAAAATACACTAGAAATGTGACCAAGTCACCCCAAAATTCTTCAAAGGGTAGCTCTAGGTGTAGAGTAAGCTTGGCTCAAAGGAATTGCAAGATTGTTGACTGAGGTGAGCAGCATTATAGAAGTGGCACGGAATACATAGAGAGGCAGTGTGTCTTCATGGCGATGTCTTTCATCAATCCCATCAGTCAGGAAGGTCGCCCAAAAGTAAGGAAGATCTAGCTTAAGGGGCTCCTAAAGATATTGCATGGATGGAGAGAATAGAGCTGTCAAAGCTCAAGGTAGAAGAAGGAGAGATAGGAGGCATTTAAGAAGAAGATAGAATCTAGTTGGAATCTTCTAGGAATCTCATTCTAGGCACTCATATTCCAACCAAGCTCTGATACCACGTGTAAATCCATATAGAAATAATGAGACACAAATGTAAAAGTTTATTTCAAGAGTGGTTACATATATAGGCAACTGCCTCCATGTAGGTAGATCCCAGATCCACAATCATCTCCCTGGTTATCTTAATCAATCACCTCCTATGATCGCTCACTCATCACACCAACCTGACACACCTAACTAGAACCTTCTAACACACCTACACTCACACACTTCTTGCATAGGACTCCAATCCCATAGGCACACACACACACACACACATCAATTTGCCCCTTCGGGTGCTTCATTCCATGTTACTCCCCATAGGGAATGGTTCTCCACTAATGACAGTGGAAAGACAAATTGTGTGCATCTTGGAAATAACTATGCATGTGACATAGTGGGATCAGGTGACATAAAGTTTTCTTTTGCAAATGGGTGTGCATTTGTTTTGAAAAATGTGAGACATGTGCCTAAGCTGACCAAGTCTTATTTTAGTGGTGGGTTAGCTAGATAATGTTGGTTTTTGGATCACTTTTGTCTTTCAAAGTTGGAAAATTCAGAAGGGCTCTATGGTTTTGGTGAGGGGTGCCAAGTGTGGGACATTATATCCCTTACATGTATCAGGGATGTTTGATCATGTTGTTGCAATAACTGAGTAGCCAAGTACTTCTTTGTGGCATTACCGGTTGGGGCACATGAGCCAGAAAGGAATGAAACTCTTATGCCGTTTGGGTTATGTACCATATTTATGTTTTTCTAACTTTGAATTTTGTGAGCATTGTCTCTATGGGAAGTAGACTAAATCAGCCCACCATAAAAGAAGGGGAAGAAAGAGTTTGAAAAGCTTGATTTGGTGCATTCAGACATATGTGGTCCCATGCCTACATGGTCATTTTAGGTAGGGCTGAATGCTATGTGACATTCATTGATGATGCAACTAGGAAAGCTTGGGTTTATGCTATAGCTTGGAAGACCGACGTGTTCCAAGTATTTCAAAAATGGCTGGCTTTGGTTGAAAATCAGTCAGGTAGGATGCTTAAATGTATACAGGCTAACAATGGTGGAGAGTATCTCTCTCATGACTTTCAAGATTTCTGTGATACACGTGGGATCAAGAGGGATCTCACATCTCCTCGTACTCCAGAGGAAAATCCAATTTCGTTGAATAGATGAACCGCACCATTCAAGAAAGGTTGCAATGTATGCTTTCCAATGGAAGTCTTTCTGGTGGTTTGACTGAGGCAATGAAGACTGCAGTGTATGTAAACAATAGATCACCTAGTAAGAGTTTGCTGAAGAGGCATGGAGTGGCAAGAAGGCCCCTTACTATCATTTGCGTATATTTGGGTGTGAGGCATATGCACATGTGCCGAAAGAGCTTCAGAATCCTAAGTCTATGAAATGCATCTTTCTGGGTTATGGTGAAAGTGGAGAGATGGGCTATCGTCTCTAGGATCCAGAAGCAAAGAAGATCATACGAAGCCATGATGTGGTCTTTAATGAGAAGAAGATGCATAAGACACCCATAAGGGATGTGGAAATGAGGAGAATTGCTTTCCAAGATGAGAATCCACCCGCA
The DNA here is from genome assembly GCF_047967505.1 of Dipteris shenzhenensis. Lineage (NCBI taxonomy): Eukaryota > Viridiplantae > Streptophyta > Polypodiopsida > Gleicheniales > Dipteridaceae > Dipteris > Dipteris shenzhenensis. Next base: position 24,005,209 of record NC_141600.1, read on the forward strand.
TATATTGATAGACATCAAGCTGTCCATGCAGGAGATGTGCAGGAAATGGTGCTGCCAGGTACTCCCACAGGTACACAATTAAGGGCAGATGATGAATCATCTATTGCTGGAAATTATGAGCCAAATGCTTATATCTACGTAGGACAACAAGCTGATATGCCCTTGGGAAGATCATTTAGAGTGTCTAGACTGCCTAAGAGATTTGTTCCAGGCGCAAACTATGTGATGCTTTTACTGATTGTGGGGAGCCTTCTTGCTATAGGGAGCCTATGATGCGTGAGAACCAGCACAAATTGGAGTATGCTATGCAGTCAAAGATGAGTTAACTCATGAGAAATAAGACTTCGGACTTGGTTAATTTGCGGCGGAGAGCGGGACGGAGGGAGGGAGGGGAGTGGGAAGGGCGGAGAAGAGGGAAGGGGGGCGGAGGGGGGTGGGAGCGGGGTAGCGACGACAGGGGAAGGGAAGGAAGGGGACGGAAGGAGGAGGGAGCAGGCAAGGGGAAGGGAAGGGGCCTTGGGGAGGGAGGAGAGGAGAAGGGGGAAGGGAAGGGAGGGGAGAAGCGGGAGGAGAGGGGAAGGGACGGGAAGGGGAGGGGAGAGAGGAAGTTGGAGAAGAGGGAGGGAGGGAGTACCTGAGTGGAGAGGTGGTGGAGCTCCAGGAGAGAGTTGTGAAAGAGAATAAGAGAGTTGTGAGACAGAATGAGGAGAAGTAGAGTTTTATAGGAAATGGATAGCTTTTAGGTCAAGTCAGCTTTTTTTAGTTTTTAAGCTTTTTTTAGTTTTTAAGGTTTTTTTAGTTCTTTTAGGTTCACTATAAGTAGAACATTCTTCATTCTCTCTTTCATTCAAAGATCATTCGTTTACACTCCACGCTTCTCTCCTCTCATCAACCTGTTGCAGGATTCGCAAAAATTTTCAAAATGATGCAAGAGGTGAGTTGTTGCGTACGCAAGAACTTCTAAGAATCAAGTTTTTATAAATTTGAATTTTTTTTCAAATCCGATCTTTTTCTAAAAAACTTGTGTGTACGCAACAACTTAAAAAACCATTTTAGCATTAAATCTTTTTTTCCATAAATTTTCCTCTTTAACTCAAACTCTCACAACCCCTCCCTACCTATTGCATACGCAATAACTTCAAAACGAAATTTAACACTCAAACCCTACCTATTGCGTACGCAACAACTTCAAAACAAAATTTAATCATAAATCTCTCAAAAAAACTCATCAACCAAAAAAAAAAATCTATTACAAATTTCTCTCTCAACCTCAAAGCCACTCAAACCTCCCTACCTATTGCGTACGCAACAACTCCAAAACAAAATTCAATCATAAATCTCTCCAAAAAACTCCTTTAAAAAAAAAGTTTGTTGGGATATCTCAAGGTGTATGCCTCAGGCACACCTTATGTTTCTATGTGAGTGCTAGAGGCACAGTTAGGTACCCACAAGCACAGTTAGGTGGTGGAGAGCCACATAGGATGATTGAGAGAATCTAGGAGCAGATTGAGGAGATGATTGTGGAGCTCTAAAGTCATCAGTGATGTCAGTGAGCATGTATGAGGTGCCTACTTAAGGACCTCACTCTTCTTCATTCTACAAGCAAGTAATGCACTCAACACTCCCCCTCAAGCTCAATCCCAAATCTTGCACACTAAGCAGGTCTCTGAACTTGCATAGCTTCTCTGCACCCAATTCCTTTGTGAATATGTCAGCTACCTGATCCTCTGTGCTGACATAAACTAGATTAATAAAACCTACTAGAACCTTGTCCTGCACATAGTGATAATGCACCTCAATGTGCTTTGTTCTAGCATGATAGACTGGGTTATTTGCTAAGTGTATATTGCTCATGTTGTCAAAATAAATGACAACTGACCCATCTGTAGATTGATGCATATCATAAAGTAGCTTATACAACCAAGCTACCTCACATGCAGTGATTGCTGCACCCCTGTACTCAGCCTCTATGCTGCTCAAGGCAACTGTAGACTGTTTCTTACTGCTTCAAGTGATTGTAGCACTCCCAAAAGAGAACACATATCCATTGGTAGATCGTCTATCAGAAATACTACCAGCCCAATCAGCATCAGTATATCCATGCAATTATATCTGAACCCCACTCTCATAAAATACTCCATACTACAATGTGGACTTCACATACCTCAGTATGCGTCTAGCTGCATCTAAATGCGGTTTCCTTGGAGCCTTTATAAACTGACTTACCAACCCAATGTTGAGATATCGAGCTCCACTCGTGATATGCCAAGGTGACTATTGTGCATTTATGTCACCGACTTGTTAGCTGTAGATGTGGTTGGTACACTGTCCATGAATAGTAGCTGGATGATAGCTATCTTTTGTTGGGATAAGTATGATCAAGGGCTTGCTCTATGGTGCATGTGTGCATCTAGGGGAGTCATATGTGTGTTTGTGTGTGTTGTAAAGGCACATCAAGTGTGCTATGATGTGTCTAGTGTGTGACCTAAGTGATGATGTAAGACAAAGGCAATCCCACTGGTGTAGGGATTGATTCATGTAGGAGCTGATTGCCACTTATGTAGGGAAGGTATTACCTTCTCCCCCTTTCTATAAGAGAGAGTCATCTCTCTCACAATCCATAGTAGAGAACAACATATTGCTTTCATTGTGCTCTCACACCTCTTGCAAGATGCATCTGTTCTATCCTATGGGATTCTACAATTGGTATCAAAGCCTTAGGTTCTAGATCTAGCCTAGCCTAGCATTAGATGCTTTCTCTAGCATAAACTACTAGTTTCTCAAAGCTTCTTCATTTTCTCCATTTTCCTCCTTCTTCCCCAAATCTTTGAGAGCTCTGTTCTCTGCCTACAAGTGACCATTGCTCAAACCCTTTGAGATTCAGACTCCTCACATATGGGCAAACTTCTAGCTGCAAGCATTTAGGGAAATTTCATTTGTACGTGCAACGCCAACACGAAGACTCCTTGATGAACTTTCACACAATGCCACCTCTGTGCTTACCTATTTGCAAATTCCTCTAAGCTCGAGCTGGGGACAACACTAAAAGCAAGTTGCTGTTGAAATGTGAGCTTGTTTGGACAAGAAATGGAGGCGCAACAAACAAAAAATCAATCGGTTTTCTCAAGCTTGGCTATGGCGACCTGGTGCAACATTGTGCCCTTCCTTGGTGGTGGACCTTCTCTAGTATAAGGCCTTTCTTCTTGCATAAAAATCCCCTTGAATAGAGCTATGAGCTGTGACAATTGCACCCTCCAAGTTTAGGCCTCTGTTTTGGACAGTTTTGACAATGTTGTGAGTTTGATGCTACATTAGATGCTACTTTAGCATTTCTGATGTTTTAAAGTGTTGAATAGCATCAATACAACTATGGCTACAACTTTCCTTCAAGTTTCTATATCTAGATTTTCTTGGAATACTTTCATTTAGCCACCTCTATGAAGCATGCAAGTTGAAGCATCATTTCCATTATGATTTGTAGTATGGAATTTGGTTACAAGTCTTTGCTACACTAAATGCTTGTACTTTGAAGTTTTTCAGCTCTTTCTAGCCTTGTAAGAAAGAGGACACTGCCATTTTGGGTTAGACCCTCTCATGGCTACCTTCTTGAATATGGATAAGTTCAATGGTAAAGGATTTCACACATGGCAGATGAAAGTTAAGTTTGCATTGATGAGGGAAAACCTCTGGGGGCTTGTCAAACCTGCTTCAACTTCTTCTTCAGTAGCCTCTAATGTGTTGGGGTAAAGGGCAGTGTGCCCACCCACTTGTACAGTGCCCATGTATACTCATATATATATGATAGAGGAATAAGCTGGAGTAGCTTTTGCTCCACCAGTTTTGGTGTCTCCCTATCCCTTTGTGTGTGCTCTCCTCTCCCATAACTGGTATCAGAGCAGGTCGTGGTGTTCGGTCTGCGGGGAGCTTCGCGAGGGCTTGTGGTGTGTGCGGATCGAGCATTGAAGGAGCTTTGGATCGATGTCTCTCGTGGAGAAGATGAGGCAGCCATAGCTATGCTGATTTGCTGATCTGAGCTCCGGGAGCTTGAGGAGAAGAGCCTGAGGAGAGAGTTCAATGCAGCCATCGAGGGAGCCCAGGCTATTGAGGCACCCATGAGCGTGTGTTGCAGGATACTATTGTAGAGCCATGAGTAGGAGTGGTTGGAGAAGACATCGTTTGGAAGCTTCATTGCCTCGTTGATGGAAGCATTGCTTCGTAGATACTTGCTGGAGATCGTTGACATTGGTGTTTCGTAACTCACGAGTGGATATTGTTGGAGCTGCCTGTATGGCGGAGGAGCTGTGGTTGAAGTGTATGTGCTTGGAGCTTTGAGCGATGCACTCTTGAGGCTGAGCCTTCATTGGAGAGCGTTGTTTGGAGAGGGCTATAGGGAAGCTCTTTGTAGATGTAGCTGCTGCAGATGGCTCGTGAGCCACTGTGAGCTCTTAGATGGAGTAGATAGGAGTCTCTTTCTCTCCATACCCTTATCCTTCCTGTGAGCAAAGGAAGAGCAGCCCAGTGATAGCAACAACATCCACTTTGGAGAAAAAGAGTGAGTTCTTTATTTTTAGTCTGGAAATCTGACAGTATTTCAGACAGTAAAAGTGAGCAGAATGCCATTTTCGACAGCAAGTATTTGCAAATCCATAAGGATTTAGGCTCAGTGCCCAACAGAGGAGTCGGAGAACTTTGGAAGGATACGTTTTCTCTGTTGACAGCTCGGTCATCCGAGTTTACAGTACAGAGTTATTTACTGTCCAAAATAGGGACAGTTCGTGATCAGTGTGCAGACAGCCATTTTGCAGACTGTATATCTTTTCACCTGTGCAGAATCTGCCGCTGCGTTCAATTAGAGAGTTGTAGATCCTTCAAAACACTACAACTTTGCTGTTGGATGCAAGTTGATCCAACTTTTGGATCAAAAGATATTGCTGTTTAAAGACAGTGACAGCACAAGTACAGTGCCATTTTTTCTTTTTTGCAGATGTCACAAGGGTACAACAGATGCATGATATTGCCGCTTACTTGGATGCACAAATGATATAGTGGTACATGCCATTTGGATGCCATTTTGGTTGTCAATTGACACATTTTGGATGCATCATTCCTCACATGCTGTGAGAGGTCTCAAGGTTGAGCAAAAAATACAGCCTTGGTAACATTTGTGAGGTGTCTTGATGCTGATTTCAGTGACATTTATAGTCACTTTGCATTGATTTGTTGGGTTTATTTACATCTTTTGGACAACTTTGGTCCTTCAGTTTTATACTGACTTTTCATAGGGGAGACTCTGACAAATTTATGACAGGCATTTGGTACGCTTTTATGCATGAAAGTGGATACATGTTTGAACTGGTTTGTGCTCATTGACTTGCAGGATACTTGATGTATGTCCATAGTATTTCTCATGATGTCACTTGGCAGCAAACATTCAAGGAAGCTGATGTTGCTGTTTTTATGACAAGACAGTCATTTTCAGGACTGAATATCTCTTTCCTGGTGCGGAATTGCACTTTGTGCCGAACTAGAAAGTTGTAGTCCACAGAACATACTACAACTTTTCTTTTGGAAGCAAGTTGATCCGGTATAAGCTGCAGGAGTTACAGCCTCTGCAAGACCACAAAAAGTTGCAGTCTACTGTCTATTTGTGACCAATGTGCAGGAAGCTGTTTTTCAGGTGAGAATATCTGAGAATCCACAAGGATTTGGCTCTTGAGGTCAAGTGACAAGTTGTAGATCTTTCTATCAGCTACAACTTTTCTGTTTACAGCTTTGGCATCCGGTCTTTCAGTGAAAAGATATCGCTGTTCAAAAACAGGGACAGCGTGTTATTTTGCCCAAAGTGGCTGTGAGGTATTGTTGTACGGATTTCTCTTGCATAACAGTGAATTGGGAACTCACAGTAAATTATATAAAGTGATTGGGATCTCACTTCAGTCCAAGGGCATTATTGGCATTTTGGCAAGTCACTTTGGCACATTTGGCAAGTGGTGAATGCTTGATTTTGTTGCCAAAGGATTGCGCACTTGAGGTGATGCATTGGTGATGCAGTAAATGCCATTTCGATGCATTATGGATTTGCATTGGTGGATGCCGCACTGATGTTTATGGATAGTTGAGCTGGGCTCCTATTGCCATTGGTTGAGCAGGCATTGCTCATTTGGTTCAGTGCATTTCTTACTTGGATTGCCAGGCATTAGCAGGTTATTGGGCTGCATATATTCTTGTTTATGCCTCTTTATGGCTGAGTGCTTTTGAGCATTGGATCAGCCAATTTATTTGGAGACCTAATTGGTCTGGACAACACTATATTTTTTGGTCATTTGGGTTGCCTATTGCACTATACTGCTCTTTGGTTGTGACCTATTGTGCCACAGATTTGGCATCTACAGCTGGTAGTGCCCTCTTTGATATTGAGGTTGGATGGATCAAACTTTCAGTATTGGAAAGAGCAGATTTATGATGTGTTAGTGCAGAAGAGGCAACATAAGCCCATTCAATGCAAAGGTGTCAAGCCTAATAGCATTAAACACAGTGATTGGGATGACATGGATGAGCAAGCATGCTCTATCATTCAGTCATCACTCTCGAAGTCAGTCTACTTGCAGGTACAGAATGGTGTACAGGGTGTAGACTACCATGCATATGAGTTTTATACTCGTATATGCTGGATGTATGACCATGATAGTGTTATGTTTGATGGGCTGAAATGTCCTGATGGGCTGAAATACAGCCTTGATATGCACTCCAAAGGTCGATCAATTGGTAGAAATAGGTCAAGTTCAAGGGGGAATTCCAGGAGCAAGTCTAGCTCTTGGACTTGTGTTAGATGTTTCTATTGTGGAAAGTATGGCCACATGAAAAAGTATTGCTGGAAATGGCTTAGAAAATACAAGAAGAAGAGCAAGGTTAAGAATGACAGGAAGAAGGAGAAGAAGCATGTTGAGCTTCAAGGCGTGGATGCCAGGGTTTCCACTGACAGTAGCAGTGATGAAGGCATTCTTTTGTCTATGTCTGACACCTCCTTGGCCACTGATGTACCCATTCTTGGTGATTGGATATTAGATCCATGTGCTTCATGTCATATGACCCCTCATAGGTCATGGTTCAGTGCATATCAGGAATGCATTGTGGAGAGTGGTTTGATGGGCATTGATCATTCTATGGATGTCTATGGTTATGGGGATATCCACCTTGTTATGCCTAGTGGCTCTATTCTTGTTCTACAGAGGGTTAGACATATACTAGGACTTACTACGAGCACGATCAGTACTGGATAGTTGGTTGAGGCAGGTTATCATGTCTCTTTGGGTGATCATGCATGGAAGATTGCTAGAGGCAATCTGGTTATGGCTAGGGGATCACGGGTTGGATTCTCTTATGCATTGCATCTATCAGGTGTCCAGGATAAGACGCTTATGATTAGTAAGCAGCCATCAGCTAGTTTATGGTATGCCAGACTTGGACATATGTCTACTGCAGGTATGGAAGCCCTTACAACATTGAGATACATTCTTGTTATGGATGTCTCTCAAATTTTATGTCATGATTGTGATGATGGTCAGCAGTCAAGATCGTCCTTTGTGAGGAAGACAGTCAGTGAGAGGTATCTTGAGCCATTGCAGCTGGTTCATAGTGCAGTTTGTGGGCCTATGCCTACCGTTTCACTAGGTGGTGCCTCTTACTTTGTGACATTTATTGATGCTGCTACAAAGTACATATGGGTCTATCCGATTCGGTAGAAGCATGATGTATATGATACATTTCAGTGCTTCTTGGGTAATGCTGAAAATCAGTCAAGAAAGAAGCTATTGAGCTTGATGACTGATGGTGATGCAGAGTTTATCTCTTCTAGATTTCAGCATCTATGTGATACACTTGGTATTACGAGGGTGTTGACCACTCCTCATCTTTCTGCTCACGATGCCTTGGCAGAAGGCATAAATCGGATTCTATTGGACAAGATTGGTAGCATGCTACGGTATGCAGGTCTTACCGAATGCTATTGGGCTAAGGCATGTAAGACAACTGCATACTTGCTTAACAGGTCACCTAGGAGATCTCTGAATGGTAGAGTGCCATTTGACTTCTTGACAGGCAAGGCACCATGTTATGAGCATTTACGTGTGTTTGGCTGCGAGGCTTATGCTCATGGTTCCCGATCGAGGTGTATCTTCCTTGGATATAGTGAGTCCAGTAAGGACTACAGGTTATGGGATTCTTCAACTAGAGAATTGATACGCAGCCATAATGTCTATTTCAGAGAGGATGCTATGTTTAGACAGCCCAGGACTATGGATAGCAGGAGAGTGGTATTCTAGGAGGGTGTAAGTGCACTGATACCTCTGAATTCTTTGCAGGGGCAGCCCATATCCCTTGGAGTGGGAGGTTTTTCCCATGGTGAGCAGGTTATAAAGTTGGGACAGCCACGATTACTTCCTGATTTTGGTCAGAGATGGTCAGATGTCTCAAGTATTCCACAAGTTTATACTCCTATGGAGATTGTTGATGCATCTTCTATGGACAGTTACAGTTTACTCCCAGGATGCGGAGTGCCTCTTGTAGATGAGGATGAGGCTATGCATGGTGAGGAGGATACCTTGGCTAATGATGCCCGGTATGATCCATTGGCTGGTTATGCCAGGACAGATGTGGTTTTTGCAGTTATTGACTCGGGTCATATTGCGCATGGGCAGGAATCATTGATATGTTTACTTCGTAAGTGCCTCCATGGCCAGAAGCAATCCCCTCGAGCTTGGCTTCATAGGTTTGATACCGTTATAAGAGCTCAAGATGTGATGCGTAGTGAGACAAGTTATGGTCTCAGTATTCAAGAGGTTGCTATCCTTCTGAGGTTACTTGCCATATGGTTCCTTATGGACAGGGATGCTTTGCAGTGGGAGCTGCATGGTCTTGATGATGTTTGTCAGATACTTGGTTATTTCAGTATGGAGAGGGGGAAGTTATTGAGTACTCCATTGCTTGTATTGGCTCCATACTTGAAACACAGTAGGTTTGACGATCACAGATCAGTTGAGCAGCAAGTTATGGTTGATATGGCAACCATAGTACTTCATGCATCCATGATTGTGTTGAGACTTGGTTCTCACATGTTTGCCATTGGGGCTACACTTCCGGTTCTTGCTTCCGTTGCAGTGGGAGTTGGTAGCATGATTATGGCAGATTTTGGCAGTAGGGAAGCGGTTGTGGACATCAGGTCCTTATGCTTCCAGGAGCAGCATGTAGGTGATGCAGGTTGGGTAGACCAGCAGAGGTCTATTGTTGGGCATGTGCTTATGGTCACAGGTGGTACAGAGACATTTTCTTTGCACAGTGACTTAGCACAAGAGCACGTGGTGGTGAGAGTTCACTCTCCCAGTGAGATCTGGCATGAGATCTTGGTTGATACGCATGTACAGCTTGTCATTTTCTATCCTGCAAGCCTAATGTCTACTAGCAGCTTATCCTCCATGCACTTTGCACATTGTAAAGTGCCGATGGGCATAGGATGACGGTCTTTTTTCAGCCTATGGCTGATTGCATTATGTGTACTATACTCCCTTAAAGGCACACTACCTTTAAGTCGGAGGTTGTTGGGGTAAAGGGCAGTGTGCCCACCCACTTGTACAATGCCCATGTATACTCATATATATATGATAGAGGAATAAGCTGGAGTAGCTTTTGCTCCACCACTTTTGGTGTCTCCCTATCCCTTTGTGTGTGCTCTCCTCTCCCACATAATGCTGGAGAATCCTCAGCTCCGACACACCCAGCATGAGATCCTGCTAGAGAGGAGAAAGCCTATGGCATCATTGCTCTTGGCTTAGGAGATGACTATATGTAGAATCCCGTAAGATAGAATAGATGCATCTTGCAAGAGGTGTGAGAGCACAATGAAATCTCTATTATGATTGTGAGAGAGAAGACTCTCTCTTATAGAAAAGGAGGAGAAGGTAATACCTTCCCTACATAGTGGCAATCAGTCCCTACATCAATGGGAATCAATCCCTACATCAGTGGGATTCCCTTTGTCTTACATCATCACTTAGGTCACACACTAGACACATCATAGCACTTGATGTGCCTTTACAATACACACAAACACACATGTGACTCCCCTAGATACACATATGCACCTAGAGCAAGCCCTTGATCATACTTACCCCAACAAACCCCCCTCAAGGGATTGCCTCTTGGAGTGTCAAGGATTCATCTAGTCTCATAGTTTCTCATGCCATCTCATGGTGGTCAAGGATTAATCTATGGCTAGGATCTCATGCTAGCAAGGGTTCCCAAGGGTGTGAGGTTCATAGAAATGGGATAGTCAAAACACATATCACATGGCCTACATCATATGGTGACCAGAGGTGATTTACGTATTTTTTTTGGAGTACTACTCCAAGTAGAGAACCTCAAAATTTGACTAAGTGATGATAAACAGAGAAGACAAAGTGCCTAAAAAGCATAGTCTTCATTTTCTTCATTTGCTAATGGAGTTCTTCCTTCAGGCATAATTGCTTTGTTGTTGAAGTAGTCCTTCTTGTCTTTAGCTTTTTCTTTTGTAGACTTCTTTCCATTCACAACATTCCATATCTTCTTTTTCATAAGCATAAGCTTGGCTTTTGTTTGCCAAGTATGGAAACTAGTTCCAACCAACTTCTCAAAAAAGGTCTTAGCTTCCATGGCAAGGTCTTACTCGAGGGCAGTGTCTAGTGCCTTACATATTTTCAATAAAAAATAATCCTTCAAAGTACAAGCATTTAGAGTAGCAAAGGCTTGCAACCAAATTCCATACTACAAATCATAATGAAAATGATGCTTTTACTTGCATGCTTCATAGAGGTGGCTAAATGAAAGTATTCCAAGCAAAATCTAGGTATAGCAACTTAAAGGAAAGCTGTAGCCGCAGTTGTACTGATGCTATTCAACACTTTAAAACATCAAAAATGCTAAAGTAGCATCTAATGTAGAATCAAACTCACAACATTGTCAAAACTATCCAAAACAGAGACCAAAACTTGGAGGGTGCGATTCTCACAACTCATAGCTCTATTCAAGGGGATTTTTATGCAAGAAGAAGGGCCTTATACCAGAGAAGGGCTACTAGCAAGGAGAGGCACAATGTTGTGTCAAGTCGCCATAGCCAAGCTTGAGAAGACCGACTCATTTTTCATCTGTTGTGCCTCCATTCCCTGTCCAAATGAGCTCAAATTTCAATAGCAAGTTCCCTTAAATGTCATGCAGCTCGGGCTCAGAGGAATTGATAGAACAATAAGCACAAAGGTGGCATTGCATGAAATTTTGTCAGAGAGTGTGTGTTGGCGTTTCACGTACAGTCGAAATTTCACCAAAAGGTTGTAGCTGGAAGTTTGCCCATACAAGAGGAGTTTGTAGCTCAGAGGGTTTGGGCAATGGTCGTTTGTGGGCAAAGAATAGAGCTCTCAAAGATCTTGGGAAGAAGGAGGAAAATGGAGAAGATGAACAAACTGTGAAGATAGTGGGAGAGAGGGAAGGAGTCTCACTTGCGGCTTTCTCACATACATAATGGGGGAATACACACAAAGGTGGAGGCTGAAAACTGTTTTCCTCTTCTTAGTTGTGAAAGCCAAAAGAACTCACGTACAAAGAAATAGAAGAACCCTATATGTGGGTCTCAAACCAAACTCAGCTAACTAAGGTGGCATACTAATTGAGCCATGAACTAGAGTACATAAGGATAGCTATCATCCAGCTATTATTCATGGGCGGTGTACCAACTGCATCTGCAGCTAATAAGTCGTGACATAAATGCACAACGGTCACCCTGGCATATCACGAGTGGAGCTCGATATCTCAACACTCCCCCTCAAGCTCAATCCCAATTCCTGCACACCAAGTAGGTCTCTGAACTTGCGCAGCTTCTCTGCACCCAATGCCTTCGTGAATATGTTAGCTACCTGATCCTCTGTGCTGATGTAAACTAGATCAATAAGACCTAGTAAAACCTTCTCCCGCACAAAGTGATAATGCACCTCAATGTGCTTTGTTCTAGCATGATAGACTGGGTTATTTGCCAAGTGTATACTGCTCATGTTGTCACAATAACTGGCCCATCTGATGCATATCGTAAAGTAGCTTATGTAACCAAGCTACCTCATGTGCAGCCATTGCTGCACCCCTCTGTACTCAGCCTCTGTGCTCGACAAGGCAACTGTAGGCTGTTTCTTGCTGCTCCAAGTGACTGCAGCACTCCCAAAAAAGAACACATATCCACTGGTAGATCGTCTATTAGAAATACTACCAGCCCAATCAGCATCTATCCATGCAACTGTATCTGAACCCCAGCCTCATTCTATCTAGGAAGAAAGTTGGTTCTATATAGTAATTGACAATATCTATATAGGAAATAAGAAATTCTATGTAGCTAATTCATTCTATCTACCAAAAGAAACGAATTCTATATAGTAATCATCAATTTCTATATGGGAAGTACATAAAAGAAAAGGAATTCTATATAGTAATTTTCAACATCTATATAGGAAGTACATCACTATCTAGTTAAAGAAGTCATAATTTTCTAGAAGATATGAATGTCTATATAGAAAATTCATTGTATCTAGAAAAGAAATGAAGTCAATATACTAGTTGACAATATCTATAGGAAAGACATCCATGTCTAGTTAAGAAGTTATACTTTTTTAGAAAATATGAACATCTATATAGCAAATTCAATCTATCTAGCCAAAGAAATGATTTCAATATAGTAATTGACAATGTGTATATAGGAAATACATTAGTATCTAGCAAATGTAAACATATATATAGCAAATTATTCTTTTCTATTTAGCAAGGACAATAGCTAAGTAGGAAAGTAATTGTACATGTAAAACATAATATATGCGTGACTATCTATATATTAATGAAAAAATAAAGGATTGTAAAAAGTTTACCTTGTGCTACTAAACAATTGTCAATTTCTATATAGCAAGGGGTCAATTTATCTTTACAATCTTTTGAACAAGTAGTAACTCTTTTGTACTATCAATTGATTAAGTAATGTATAATTTCCATTTAAAACATATATGCATGACTATATATATATTAATAAATAAAGAAAATGATTGTCAAAATTTTACCTTCTTCTACTAAATAGTTGTCAATTTCTATATAGCAAGGGGTCAATTTATCTTTACAATATTTTTAGCAATTACCTCTTTTGTACTAAGTAATGTATAATTGCCAATCTTTCAAAACCTTTGAAAAAGAATCGATTCGCATGTATACACCATGTTTTGTAAATATAGTTGTGCATTCATTGATTTCCATCAGTACTTCATCCAAACTTTGCATGTAATTTATATGCCCCCTTGAATTAGGTAAAAAGTGCATGGGGTAAGGGGAGCTTTTAAATAATAAAATAAAGCATCAAACTCAATAAATCATTAATCAAAGCAATAAAATAACTTCTTACAAGAAAAAATAATGTAAAAAAATAAAGAAGGTTTTAGACCTTGGTCTGAGAATTATTAAAAGGTCCAATAGTAGAAAGTATTAATTAATCATGCCCATAGTGGGTCCTATACATTATTGATATCTAGAGATCCGCTATCAATCATAAAGTATTCCCAAGAACCTAAATAATTGGGGGTGTTACATGAATGTTTAGGTAATGGTGATCCCAAGAATAAAGTAACAGAACGGCAACACAAGAACTTGTGTCGCCCCGAGATGTAGCACCACAAGAACCTACCAATGAATTGAACGCAGCATGCCAGCTCCAAAATACCGAGTATGCATTATTACCATGCAACACAAATCTCTCGAAGGGCAGCTAGAGAGTAGCGCAAGGACCAACCCCTTCCCTATGAGGTATTACACAAGAACCTCCATCTAAAGGAAAACCCTCGAAAGTAATTGCAAATGTACCCCCTCCGACGGTACCGACCTACTCACAAAACCAAGGGTGGACTCACAAGAACCTGCTTCCCCCCAGAAGATGGACCACACTGCAACAACCAAGCCCAATGCCAATATGCCTCTAGCATCCAAGGTAAAAAACAAGTTGAACACTTACTCTACATGGCGTTTAACACGCTATATTTGCCCCCCCGCATCCCTCATAGTCATCGAGTCCAAGTAAATTGTTGGACTCCCTTGGCATTGGTGGGAGGTGGTAACTCCGAGATGAGCTTGATTTTATTATGGTTCATAGAGATTCCATTCCGGGACACTATGTGATCTAGAATGACACCATGTTTGACCCAAAACTTGCACTTAAGAGGATCGAGGGATATGCAATATAAGTGACATTTCTCGAGGATGAACATGAGGTACTTCAGGTGGTCATCCCACTTCGAGTTCATGCAGATGTCATCCAAGAAGACTTCCACAAATTCTTTCAGATACTCTTTGAATACTGTGATCATCACTCCATTGGAAGGTAGCAGGGGCATTGGTTAATCCGAATATCATCACCCTGGTTGCATACACACCCCATTCGATTGTGAAGGCGGTCTTATGTTGATCTTGCAGGGCGATTGACACTTGGTTGTAACCTGAAAATCCATCTAGGAAACTATAAGCCTCCTTTCTGGCTACCCTTTCTAGAACATGTTCCCTGAATGGCAAGGGGTAGTGGTCACATCTAGTGGTAGCATTAACCTTTTTCATATCCATGCATACTCTATTGTTTCCATTTTTCTTTAGGACTATTACGATGGGTGACACCCAGTTCGTATGCTCAATCTCATAGATGAATTCTACATCTATGAGTTTCTGGATTTCTTCCCTCATTATGAGTGCATATTTGGGATTCATAGGGTAGGGGCATTATGTACCGGCCTGTCGTCTAGCATTGGAAATGTGTGCTACACTACTTCAGTAGGGACTCCCTTTATGTCGATGTACTTCCAGGCCATGTAGTCTTATACTCTTGTAGGAGAGTTATTAAGGCATTCTCCTCATTGGGGGTGAGATCATCGGCAATGAATATGGGTTGGGGGTCTTGCCCTTTCAGGGCCAGGTTTACCTCCTTGACTGGATATCATTTTCATAATTGGGCATGAATATTTCCACATTTCTTACCTCGCATCGTACGTGAGGGCTAAAAAAATGCATCGTTGCATTTGTAGCATATGTGGGTGTATGCAATGGGTATGATAATTTGTACAAGCCTTAATGAGAGAAAGATACTAGGGCTTGAAAAGCTTGATGTGGAGCGAATATAATTTTCATGGTTGGGAACACATATTTTTGTGTGTGACCTAAAAATATGCATCAATGTGCTTCTAGCATATGTGTGTGTATCAAAAGGCTATGATACTTTGCATAGGATTTAGTGAGCTTGGGATCCTTATGCCTATAGATTTCTGTGTATTGGATATCATTTGCATCGTTAGGAACACATATTTCCACGTTTTTTACCATGCATCGTGTAAGAATGCAAAAATAATGCACTAGTGAGCTTCTAGCACCTGTGCATGTGTCCGATGGATGTGATACTTTGAGTAGTATTTAATGAGAGTATGATCCTTATGCTTGCAAAGTTTTATGTGGATTGGATAACATTTTCATGGTTGTAATGCATATTTCTACATTTCTTACCATGCATCGTGCATGAGTACTTCTAAATATATGCATCGATGCACTTTGTGCAACCTATCCGATGGATATGATACTTTTCATAGGACTTGAAGAGAGTAGGATACTTATCTGTGCAAATTAGGATGTCGATTGAATGTCATTGGCATGGTTGGTAATGAATATTTCTACATTTTTTACCATGCATCATGCATGAGTGCTAAAAATATGCATCGATGTGCATGTGTCTAATGGTTATGATACTTTGTGCAGATCTGAATGAGAGTATCATCCTTGTTCTTGAAAACTTTGATGTGGATTAGATATCATTTGCATGGTTGGGCATGCATACTTTCACATTTCATACCTTGTGTCATGCATGAGTGTTAAAAATATGCATACTTTCACATTTCTTACTTTGCAGTGGTGCGTGATTGCAAAAAGTATGCAAAGTATGCATCGGTATGCTTTTAGCACATGTGCATGTGTCGGAAGGCTGTGATACTTTGTACAAAATTGAATGAGAGTGGGATATTTCATTGTGGACTCAAACATCATTTGTATGGTTGCTAATGCATATTTCAACATTTCTTAGATGACACTCTCATGAATCCCCACATTTATAATGTATAATATTCACATGTAGGCCCCACATTTATAGGTTGCCAAAATTTTGAATACATCTAGAAGGAGTGATCCTATTTCAGTCAGTCACACTCACTCACACACACACACACAAAGAAAAGGAAATAAAAGATATAGCATCAAATCATACTAGCTTTCGGATGCTATCCCAATTATAGATCTATTCATGTTAAAATTTTTAGAGAATATATTATTCACATTTGAGCTCACCAATTTTATAGTTTGTGAAAGTTTGGAATACTCCTAGAAGATTCTAATTCACACACACACACTTTCTAACCTTTCCTTCCTTTTTTGAACCCTAGCTCCCTTATATTATAGACACACATACACACACCCCTCCTACATTGGCCTAGACCCTGGCCCCCATCTCTCTCTCTCACTGTCTCTCTCTCTCTCTCTCTCTCTCTCTCTCTCTCTCTTTCTCTCTTTCCTAGTTTTACTATAGATTCCTAAATTTCTCTTTAAATTTCTATTTTCCTTACTTCTCCTTACTTCACCTAATTGTCCTTATTTAATACTCTATCTAAAATTTTTAATAATTAAACCTATTTTTTCAAAAAATTTACCTACCTCAAATTTTTTGAATTTTCCTTTCTTTTTCTTTCTTTCCATTGTTAGACCTTGCCCCCCCCCTCCCTCCCTCCCTCTCTCTCTCTCTCTCTCTCTCTCTCTCTCTCTCTCTATATATATATATATATATATAGTATTTTGTAAATGTCCTAATTCTCTAAAACTCAAGTAAACTATTTTCTTCCTTACTCTTAGATTTTTGGTCTAGCTCTAATTTTAATGTTAGCAAGGGCCTTAGTGGCCTACCTTCAATTAAGTCCCCCTCCCTGCTTTTTGCCTACCTGCCACTAACTAGTATGATGCCAAAATTTGATATTTTTAACTTGGCATTGATATTGTTTTTCTCTATGTTTGATAAGAGTTTGAGTATCAAGTGATAGCCTAGCAGCTCTCACGTATTTCTATTTTCTATGATATTGTATGGGATTGAGAGGATGAGTGGAATGGCTCATTGTAAATACCATAGGTATGAATTATAAATACCTTGGTATGGGGTGAGAGTTATTTGTGTATGGGATATTATGAGTTTTTTAGAAAATAGGAAGAGTGAGTCATATAAAGAGGTGGGCTCATGTCCATGTGTTCCAATAATATAAGAAAGGCCACATGCCAAGCGTGTGGAAGGCATGTGGAGGAGTGTGAAGTCAAGAGGAATCCTTCTAGAATTCCTATGTGGAATAAGGAGGATGTGGACATGTGGAAAAGAGAGGGTCCCTATGGGCTCCATGTGGGGAGACTCTTGACTTTCTCAATATTTTAAGAGTCTTGAGCATCATTTGATGGGACACATGGCAAGAGTAGCCAAAAAGGACATGGATGGTGACATATGTGCTTATGTGATTGATGGGGAAAGGAATCTACAGGCAGCAATTGTAAATGGGTGAAGGAGGGTAACAAAATCTCTATAAAAGGAGCCCTCCTCTCCCTTGTTCATCAGTCTCTTCCACCATTAGGCCTCATGTTGCTGTAGCTCTAGTCTCCCCAAGCCTCTTCCATGAGCCTTCTCTCCCTCTTGTAGATATTCTCTTATGTAGACTCTTGAGTCCATCTCTCTCTAGTTTATTCTCTCTCTATGAGTAGTCTTGGAGCTTCCGCTCCCTCTTGTATGTATGAAACCTCTTCTTCTCCCTTGTGTTTGTAGTGTTGAAGTGGATTCTCACTCTATTTGTAATGAAGGTCACTTCAGGTTCTCTCTCTCTTGAGTGTCTCGTCCCTTTTCTCTTTTAAAGCCTTGAAAGTTCTTTCTATTCGGCCACTCATTGTGCATACATGGTCCATTTGTTTCCCGAGCCACCATGCAAACTTCTTCCGCTCTTCTAGGCAAAATCTATGAGGGGTGGATCGTTGATGAAGGTGGAGTCTTGAGGGAGCATTCTACTCAGGCGAAATTAGCCTGGGTGGAGGGTAGTTTTCATGATAGTTTGACCCCCTATTAGTGTTTTTCTCATAACTTTCTACTCGTTAGTCCGATTGTAATGAAATTTATAGCAATTTGAAGCAGTCTTCAAGGCGCATGTTTCTATGTGATCAGATCTTGAATCAGATACTACTGCAAAAAGTTATGAGCCTCTGTGTTTTACAGTCTATTTTCATGATAGTTTTTACCCCTGTCTAGTAAACTATCCATAACTTTTTGGCTGCTTCTCTGTTTCTTACGAAACATATATCAGCGCGAAGCTCTCTTTAAGAGCATGTCTTTATGTACTTAGATTTTGAATCAGATACTATTGCAAAGTGTTATGAGTCTCTGTGTTTAACAGTCTATTTTCATTATAGTTTTTACCCCCTTCCAGTAAACTGTCCATATCTCTTTAACCGTCTGTCTGTTTTTAATGAAACTTATATCAGCGCGAAGCCCATCTCAAGCTGCATCTCTTTTGTGCTTGAATCTCTAATATCATGTCTCTACTGAAAGTTATAGGCCTCTGTGTCTAATGATAGTTTGTAGAGTGTTTTGAGCTAAGTGTAAAGGTGTCTATGAAGGAGGTGCAATGTTTCCTCGGAATCTACCCATCCGACCCAATCAGCCCCTTCAAACTCCTCGATATATATCAGTTCATGTCATGTTGAGCTACAAGATCTTCTTTCAACAACGTATCGCTCTTCTCTTTGGTGCAGACCGGCTCACTAAGATTATGGCCTCTGCTGATCCTTTCCTTCTCCTTATGCTTGATTACAACATCACTTGGGATGTTACCATCTTCATTCTCATCTGAGGAAGGAAAGTATGGTGTGGTATCTTGGCATAAAAGCTTCTTTCTAATGTCCCATTCTCAATGATAAATATCTTTGGCAGTCAGTTCGAAAGCAGTAGGAAGTGAAGAGGTGCGTGAAGTTTATTACCCCCAACTTCATGTCACATCTTTTGGTGGAGACGCCGGGTACGTTTGGTATTAGATTCATCCCACCTTACTAAACGATCTTGGGTGTACTTGATTGCATGTTATGCCTAGAAGAGGCATGTGTTTTGATGAGATAAAGAAGATGCCTAGAAGAACTCCGTTAGAAGAGATTGCAACCCATTTAAGAGAACTTGAAGATTGTGAAGGTGATGCTCAAGCTATTCGCACAGTCACCATGATCATATCCTTTATGTTTGCACTATTGAATATGTTGGTGAATCGACAACACCGACAGCAGGCACAATGATAGATTGGGGATTGTTCCATGCACTGGCAGCTTGGTGTGAAGAAGAGTTGAGTCTTTGGGTAGTTTTCAACTATAACAATGGAGTGGTGATTCTTAATGCTTTCAACTTATTTTGCTATGCAAATGATGAAGAGTACAATATCTTGAAGCTTTTATGTGCACTTCCTAGTGTGAGAAGGGTGATTCTAGAATGCATGTATACACAATGTTTTCATGGTGCTAGTTGGTCACTTATTTTTGAGGATTTTGTTGAGGATCACATTGTGGAGGGTTTTCAACAAGTGGTTATGCATAATAAGTTGGTCTTGGTATACTAAGGCTCTGTGGGATCTTGTTTGGATCTTGTTTGGGATATTATTTGGATCTTGGTGTTTCCTTTTTGTGTTTCATCATGGTGAAGATTCCAGTGTTTTGAGGGACCCAAGGGGAAGACCCGGAGTCTTATCTTTGAGATTTTGTTCGAGGATGCCGGCTTTCTGGATGGTCCATGAAGGATCGGGCGGAGATTTTGCCTGATTTTCTTGAAGGTGTAGCCTTGAGTTGGCATGAGACCTTGCCAGACTCTACCAAGGAGGACTGGGACCAAGTGGTGGTAGCAATGAAGCAGAGATTTGGGGCAGTGGAGTCGCCAAATGCTTTGATGTTGTAGTTGGACCGATTCTATCAAGGAGAGGGTGAGTTGGTCCCTGCGTTGGCAATCCGATATGAAACTTTATGGACAAAGTATGAAAGGGCAGCTTTGCGAGCTGTGGCATCTCCATCATCGGCCCTCAAAGTCTCTCAGGGATGGAGCACTTAAAGATGAGCAAATTTGTTATGGCTTTGGAGCCTCGTCTTCGCTCAAAAGTAATGAGTAAAGATCCAACAACATACGTGGAGGCACTTCGCATTGCGACCAAGAAAGAAGCTTCTCCAAAGATCAAATCCTCTTTTGTGTCTTCAACAACTTCAACTTCTAAGGTGGAGGTAATGGTCACTCCTCAGGTACCAAAGTCCTCTGAGTTAGATCATAATATCTCCCAATTGATGGCAGAGTTTGCTGATTTGAAATTGCATTTGGTTAATGCACGACAACCTAGAGCACCAAAGAGTGAAGATAGGCCTCGAGATAGGAGTGGGGTCACTTACTATGAATGTAATGAAAAAGGTCACTATCGCCCCGAGTGTCCTAGATTGAGAAAGAAAGAAGAAAAACAAGTATCCTTGTTAGAAGCTTCTTCAGGGGATGAGGAAAGAGAGGTAATGATGGCTAAACGGGGGCGTGGTAAAGCGAGAGAAGAAGAAGAAAGCAAGGAAGAAGTAGATGAGGAACATCAGGAAGAGGAACACCGTAGTAAGAAAAAGAAGGCATCTAGAAGGAGAATTAGCCAGTCAGACTTTCCTTTAGGACAAGGAATTGGAAGCTATGACTTGTTGTCCGACCTTAAAGAAAAGGAAGCTCATATCACCTTTGGTCAATTACTTGCTTTGTCTCCAAAACTATGGAAGGAATGGGGAAAACTAGCAAGCACAAGAGTGTCAAAGAAGAAAAAGAAGAAAAGTGCCATTCCTGTTGTTCAAAAGGTAGATATAGATGTTGGTGATGATGTACCTACGATTGATGTGATCATTGATGGTCAAGTGATTTCTAATGTGTACATTGATGGAGGTGCATCGATTAATGTCATGAGTGAGAAGACCATGATAGATGCTGTTAAAATACTCTAGTACTACCTCTCCTTATCACATCAAATTGGCTGACAACACTAGGGTTAAGACCTTGGGAGTTGTGAAGAATCTAGAAGTGGATGTATGTGGAATTTCTGTGCCAACTACTTTTCAGGTGATCCCTACCAAGCCAGATGCACGTGCCTATCCATTGATTTTGGGAAGGCCTTGGCTACGCAAGGTGAAGGCTATTCAAAGTGGGATACTGGAGAATTGATTTTGCAGGGAAATGATAAGAAGGTGCGCTACAACATCAGAAGCCGCAAAAAGGAAGTTGTCAAGGAGGAGTCTTCAACATCAGAGAGTTCAAGCTCTGACTTAACCGATGAAGAAGAAGAGATAGGGTGTAGCTCCGAGGAGTCCAACTCAGAGGGTGAGGTGGAAGGAGTGGCCTTTGGTCTTTGTCTTGGTGCTGATCGGGATGAGTCAGGAAGGAACAAGGTGGTGGTGCAAGAAGATCCTATAGAGACATTTCATGTAGAGGATGTGGAACACACTAAACGACGCCAACGCAATGAAGAGCTTCTTGGTGATTCTCTATCAGGTAGTGAGAAGCTCCAGTACTTGGATATGCTAGATGATTTTCCATGTCTCTTTGCAACAAGCTATTCACAGGTTCGACCGGTCTCTCTTGTAGAGCACAAGATTGAGTTGAAGCCAGAAAGCAAGCCAGTTGTGCAATGCTTAAGGCGATTGGGGGTGATCCAAGCTGAGGCACTAAAGAAAGAGGTAACACAACTACTTGAGGCGGGGTTCATCTTTCCTATTGATGATTTAGAATGGATATCTCCTGTAGTTGTCACACCAAAGAAAGGAAATAAGTGGCGAGTTTGTGTGGACTTTCATCCTTTGAATGCATGCACTAAGAGGGATCATTTTCCTTTGCCATTCCAAGATGAAATACTAGACCAAGTAGCAGGGCATGAGATGTATTCTGTATGTGATGGGTATTCTGGGTACTTTCAAATTCGTATTCAGGAGGAAGATCAAAAGAAAACATCATTTTTCACACCTTGGGGAGTTTTTTCTTACAGAGGGATGCCTTTGGGTTGACCAATGCACCAGCTACATTTCAAAGGTTCATGAGTCAAGTCCTAGAGCCTTACTTGGGAAAGTTCATAAGGGTGTTTTTGGATGATTTTTGCATTTATTCTCGACGCATAGATCACATGGAGAAGTTAAAGATGGCCTTAGCTAGGATTGATGAAGCAAAAGGGTGTCAAAATCCTAGTCTTGTTGGGGCATATTGTGTCTCAAGAAGGCCTGCAAATGGATCCTGACAAGGTTCAAGCAATCATGGCATTGCCAAGTCCTGAGAATGTCACTGGTGTTCGCAAAATTCTAGGAAAGAGCAAGTACTATCAACGCTTTTGTGATGATTTCACAGAGATAGTGCATCCCATGAACTTGTTGATAAGAAAAGGAGTTTCTTTTCAATGGGGTGTGGAGCAACAAGAGTCTTTCTAGCAACTTAAGGAGGCCATGAGTAAGGGCCCAATATTGAAGCCCCCTGATTGGTCTCAAGACTTTTATGTAAATCCAAGTGTATCTTTGCATTCAGTTGGTGCTGTATTGCCACAAAAAGGAGAGGCAGGTAGAATGCAACCCATCTATTATGCCAGCCGATAGCTTACAGATGTGGAAACAAGGTATGAAGAAATGGAGCAGCAAGCTCTCTCTTTGGTGTTTTCCATCAGAAAGTTTCGCTCCTATTTATTACCTCGACCATTTTTCTTCCTTAGCTCTCAGTCTGTATTAGCATATCTAGTTCGCAAGCCTAATCCTGGGGGGAGATTTGCAAAATGGTTGTCAGAGCTTCAAGAGTTCTCTTTCTCTTTTGTCACTGAAAATACCACTAGGTCCACTATGGCAGATTTGCTCACAGGACGGGAGGATCTAGGAGAAGAAAAGAAATGTAAGGAGAACATTAAAGATGAAAGGGATACACCACCAATAGCTTTTGTTTTGTATTTTGATGGGGCTTTTATTCCTTCATGCCAACAAGGAGCCGGGGGGATAGTCTTAATGAATCCTAAAGGTCAAGAGGTATGGGCAAGAGGACAAGAGCTTCCAGGTATCACAACTAACAATGCAGCTGAGTATAATGCTTTGATTCTTGGTTTGGAGGGTTGTCTTCAAAGTCAAGTTAAAGAATTGAAAGTAAGAGAAGATTCTCAGCTTATTATAAAGCAAATGCAAGGGCATTACAAGACAAGAAGTCCTCATTTGAAGGAGCTTAATCAAAAGGCTATGGCACAATGTAGTTGCTTTGATTTTTGCAAGTTTGTTCATATAAATAGAAAAGAAAATCAAAGGGCAGATGAGTTAGCTAAAGCCATTGTAGTGCCAGACCGGGGGGTGGTTTCTTGGGTAGACACTGGATGGCCAAAACTACAAGATGATCAGAAATATGTGGAAGAAGGCATGTTTCCTCGAGGGTTAACTCCACAACAAAAGCAGAGATTGGTTACTTTTGGCCACGCCTCCATAAGGATGTATATGAATGTCACGAATGAAAACCTATCAGCTTGAGGATGTTGATGGCATGGTGATACCCGGATGCACCAATGAGTATCGCCTTAAATTCTTCTATGCTCGACCACCTTGAGGGCCAGCAGACCCTCTCTATACTAGAGAGGATCTGCTAGGGGGGAAAAGATGTGACGCCAAAAATTGATATTTTTAACTTGGCATTGATATTGTTTTTCTCTATGTTTGATAAGAGTTTGAGTATCAAGTGATAGCCTAGCGGCTCTCGCATATTTCTATTTTCTATGATATTATATGGGATTGAGAGGATGAGTGGAATGGCTCATTGTAAATACCATAGGTATGAATTATAAATACCTTGGTATGGGGTGAGAGTTATTTGTGTATGGGATATTATGAGTTTTTTAGAAAATAGGAAGAGTGAGTCATATAAAGAGGTGGGCTCATGTCCATGTGTTCCAATAATATAAGAGAGGCCACATGCCAAGCATGTGGAAGGCATGTGGAGGAGTGTGAAGTCAAGAGGAATCCTTCTAGAATTCCTATGTGGAATAAGGAGGATGTGGACATGTGGAAAAGAGAGGGTCCCTATGGGCTCCATGTGGGGAGACTCTTGACTTTCTCAATATTTTAAGAGTCTTGAGCATCTTTTGATGGGACACATGGCAAGAGTAGCCAAAAAGGACATGGATGGTGACATACGTGCTTATGTGATTGATGGGGAAAGGAGTCTACAGGCAGCAATTGTAAATGGGTGAAGGAGGGTAACAAAATCTCTATAAAAGGAGCCCTCCTCTCCCTTGTTCATCAATCTCTTCCACCATTAGGCCTCATGTTGCTATAGCTCTAGTCTCCCCAAGCCTCTTCCATGAGCCTTCTCTCCCTCTTGTAGATATTCTCTTATATAGACTCTTGAGTCCATCTCTCTCTAGTTTATTCTCTCTCTATGAGTAGTCTTGGAGCTTCCGCTCCCTCTTGTATGTATGAAACCTCTTCTTCTCCCTCGTGTTTGTAGTGTTGAAGTGGATTCTCACTCTATTTGTAATGAAGGTCACTTCAGGTTCTCTCTCTCTTGAGTGTCTCGTCCCTTTTCTCTTTTAAAGCCTTGAAAGTTCTTTCTATTCGGCCGCTCACTGTGCATACATGGTCCATTTGTTTCCCGAGCCACCATGCAAACTTCTTCCCCTCTTCTAGGCAAAATCTATGAGGGGTGGATCGTTGATGAAGGTGGAGTCTTGAGGGAGCATCCTGCTCAGGCGAAATTAGCCTGGGTGGAGGGTAGTTTTCATGACAGTTTGACCCCCTATTAGTATTTTTCTCATAACTTTCTGCTCGATAGTCCGATTGTAATGAAATTTATATGAGCGTGAAGCTCTCTTCAAGGCGCATGTTTCTATGTAATTAGATTTTGAATCAGATACTGTTGTAAAAAGTTATGAGTCTCTGTGTTTGACAGTCTATTTTCATGATAGTTTTTACCCCTGTCTAGTAAACTGTCCATAACTTTTTGGCCACTTCTCTGTTTCTTACGAAACATATATCAGCACAAAGCTCTCTTTAAGATGCATGTCTCTATGTACTTAGATCTTGAATTAGATACTGCTACAAAATGTTATGAGTCTCTGTGTTTGACAGACTGTTTTCATGATAGTTTTTACCCCCTTCCAGTAAACTGTCCATATCTCTTCAACCGTTTGTCTGTTTTCAATGAAACTTATATCAGCGCAAAGCCCATCTCAAGGCGCATCTCTTTTTGTGCTTGAATCTTTGATATCATGTCTCTACTGAAGGCCTCTGTGTCTAATGACAGTTTGTAGAGTGTTTTGAGCTAAGTGTAAAGGTGTCTATGAAGGAGGTGCAATGTTTCCTCGGAATCTACCCATCTGACCCAATCAGCCCCTTCAAACTCCTTGATATATATCAGTTCATGTCATGTTGAGCCACAAGATCTTCTTTCAACAATGTATCGCTCTTCTCTTTGGCACAGTCCGGCTCGCTGAGATTATGGCCTCTGCTGATCCTTTCCTTCTCCCTATGCTTGATTACAACATCACTTGGGATGTTACCATCTTCATTCTCATCTGAGGAAGGAAAGTTTGGTGTGTTATCTTGGCATAAAAGCTTCTTTCTAATATCCCATTCTCAATTATAAATATCTTTGGCAGTCAGTTCGAAAGCAGTAGGAAGTGAAGAGGTGCGTGAAGTCTATTACCCCCAACTTCTTGTCACACTACCTACCCATCCCGCACTTTCATGCACTTTGGTGTAGAAACATAAAAGCCCTACCTCCCAAGGTAACCCCCAACCACTCGACTAAAACCTCCTTGCCCCTATATAACATACTCTACCCTTTTCAAAATCCGTGAGTAGAAGACTTATTGCATGCCGTTTCATGCGTTGGCCTCTGCTTACCTTTGGCCCTCCGACTTCCTTCCCTTCACTACTGCAGTCGTGCATCATTAACTCATGCTTGCCTCTTGCATACAATACCTCCCAGCTTCTATTGCAGCCACCTCTACTCTGCAAGTTTGCAGCCTACTCTCTACTACCCAAATTCTACCATGTGCAATCCAACCTACAAGCAACTACCTGGATCCATCCTCTACATGACTGCATAGTACAACTCACTGGCCCCGACTATCATACCCAGACGATGCCTTTGCAATACTGCCTGACCCGACTATCGCCATTGTACCCCTCGACCTACATAGTCTCTTTGAGACTTTGACTATGCCTTCCACCAGCAACTCTCTTCTAGTCTCGTGGTCTCACAGGTTCTTTCTTACCTTGCTATCCTCTTCTTTTTAATTACTTTTCTTTTCCCTTATCCTTCTATTTTTTATTTAACCTTTGTCGTGGAGGAGGGCGTTCCATTTTTAATTTGTTTGAAAAAAAAGAACAAAATATAGGCATATAAAACACATTACAAATCATATCAGGGCACTCATTCAAGATATGTAAAAGAATTCAGGGTACAAACAAGCTACATTCATATTCACTTCTATTCAACAAATTATTGTGAAGAGAGTGGGAGAGAGGTAAGGAGTCTCACTTGCAGCTTTCTCACATACACAATGGGGGAATACACACAAAGGTGGAGGTTGAAAACAGTTTTCCTCTTCTTAGTTGTGAAAGCCAAAAGAACTCTCTCTCTAAGTACAAAAGGAATAGATGAACCCTATATGTGGGTCTCAAACCAAACTCAGCTAACCTAGGTGGCATACTAATTGAGCCACTAACTAGAGTACATAAAGATAGCTGTCATCCAGCTATTATTCATGGGTGGTGTACCAACCGCATCTGCAGCTAACAAGTCGGTGACATAAATGCACAACAGTCACCCCAGCATATCACGAGTGGAGCTCGATATCTCAACAATTATATATATCACACAAGCCAATATATTCCTAAAAGATAATTCTAGGAAACTTTATTGCATCCACTCTCCTTTATTCCATAATCTGTGCCAGTCACATCCCCTATCACCCTATCTGTTATATCTTCCTTAGCTTTTATCCTCCTCAGATTTCGTACGTTTGATTCTTTGCCTTTCCCTTATCGACTTCATCCTCCATCAATCTTTAAAGTCTCCCTCCTCTCTTCTTTGTCTCACACCACTCCCCTACTATATCCCTTCTCACACCACTCCCGTCTCCTCATTCCTCCATCCATTCCTTCCACTCTACTCCTCATCGCTCTCTCATTGCTTCCTTCTCGTCGCTCCCTTCTCTTCTTTCTCTCTCTCTCTCTCTCTCTCTCTCTCTCTCTCTCTTCTACTCCCCATGGCCCGTACCAAGAAAGCTATGGCAGCATACTTAGAGGAGTTGTACAATTAATATTATGATATAAAGGATAGGGAGGGAAAAGCAAGGAGAAAAGATAGGAGAAGAGATGAAATAAGAGAAAAGAGGAGAAGAGATGGGAGAAGAGAGGAAATAAGAGAAGAGAGGGAAACAGAGGAAGAGAGAGGGGAGGAAGAGGGAGGGCAAGAGGGGAAAAGAGGGAGAAAAAAGATAGGAGATAAGAGAGGAGATAAGAGAGAAAGAGAGAGGGGAGAAAGAGGATGTAAAATAAGAGAAAGGTAAAAGGAGAGGAGTGAAGGACAAGAGAGGATGGAAGAGGAAAAGAGATGGGAGAAGAGGGAGGGGAAAGATAGGAGAAAAGATAGGAGAAGTGATAAGAGAGGAAATAGGAGAAGAGAGGAAATAAGAAACAAAATAAGAGAAGGGAGGAAATAAGAGAAGAGAGGAGAAGAGAGGGAAGAAGAGAGGAAAAAAGGGAAGAGAGGGGAAGAGATAAAAGATAGGGAAGGACGAGGGAGGAAAGGAGGGAGGAAAAAGAGAGAAGAAAGGTGAGAAAGGAGAGGAGAAAAGAGAGGAGAAAGGTGAGAAAGGTGAGAAAGAAGATGAGATAAGAGAGGAGATAAGAGAGAAAGAGAGAAGGAAGAAAGAGGATGTGAAAATAAGAGAAAGGGAGGAGGAGAGGAGTGAAGGAAAAGAGAGGATGGAAGAGGAAAAGAGATGGGAAAAGCAAGAGGAAAAAGAGAGGAGAAAAGAGAGAAAGGAGAGAAGAAAAGACGGAGGGAAGGAGAAAAGATAGGAGAAGAGATGAAATAAGAGAAGAGGGGAGAAGAGAGGAAATAAGAGAAGAAGAGAGGGGAAGAGAGGAAAAGAGAGGGGAGGAAGAGGGAGGGAAAGAGGGGGAAAGAGGTAGGAAAAAGAGAGAAAGGAGAGGAGATAAGAGAGAAAGAGAGGAAATAAGAGAGAAAGAGAGAGGGGAGAAAGAGGATGTGAAATAAAATGGAAAAGGAGAGGAGTGAAGGAAAAGAGAGGATGGAAGAGGAAAAGGGATGGGGAAAGAGGGAGGGGAAAGAGAGGAGAGAAGATAGGAGAAGTGAGAAGAGATGAAATAAGAGAAGAGAGGAGAAAAGAGGAGAGGAAATAAGAGAAGAGAGGGGAGAAGAGAGGAAATAAGAGAAGAGAGGGAAAGAGAGGAAAAGAGAGGGGAGGGAAAGAGGGGAAAAGAGGGAGGAAAAAGAGAGGAGAAAAGAGAGAAACGAGAGGAGATAAGAGAGAAAGAGAGGAAATAAGAGAGAAAGAGAGAGGGGAGAAAGAGGATGTGAACATAAGAGAAAGGGAAAAAGAGAGGAGTGAAGGAAAATATAGGATGGAAGAGGAAGAGGGAGGGGAAAAGAGGGAGGGAAAAGATAGGAGAAAAGATAGGAGAAAAGAGAAGAGAGGATATAAGAGTTCAAATAAGTTGAAGAGAGAAAATACGAGAAGAGAGGAGACTCTAGAGGGAAGAAGAGAGGAAATAAGACAAGAGGGGGGAAAGAGAGGAAAAGAGAGGGGAGGAGAGGGATGGAAAGAGGGGAAAAGAGAGGGGAGGAGAGGGAAGGAAAGAGGGGAAAAGAGAGGGGAGAAAGAGTGGGGAAAACATAGGAGAGTTCCTACGTCCATCTCACTGCAGCAGCAGAAGGAAAAGAAAAACAAGAAAAGAGAGGAAGCATGTTTTTATCTGGAAAGTACGTGTCTTGGCACCGGATGATCCCACTCGAAAGAGGAGGTGTTTTGTATTTATTGCCCTATAAAAGAAACGAGACATACCATTTTAAGAAAACCAATTAGTGAAAGGAGGAGTTTGGAGAAGCAAGAGTCCAAAGGGTACGGATTGAGGAGACAAAAAGAAGCCTACAAACAAGGAGAAAGCACGAAAACAATAGGTAGAGCTTTCATACTCTTCTCTTTCATGATTGTTTTTCATGTATTGTTTCTTCCTTTAGTAGAGAAAGAAAAGGAAAGGAAAGGAGGAGAGAAACTTTAGAGAAAGGAAGGGAAACATGAGGAGAGGTAGAAAGAAAACCAAACAAACTTGAAATAAAAGGGGAAGAGAGGAATTCTTACCTTGAGATGGAGAGGGAGCTACATCAAGTTTGTAGGTGCAGAGGGACAATGTAGGAGAGGATGAAGAGGTGGGAGGGGGAGGGAGGATGCAGCAAGAGTTGCGGGTGATCACGAGCTGAAAGCAAAAGCGAGGGAGGAAAACACACCAAGAATCAAATGCATCAGGAGACAAACAGCATGGGTTTTTGGTTCCCAGAATCTGTCAGTACTGGCATCGATATGAAAGTGGGTATATAAAAGCAAAGCGTGGGTATATGAAAGTAGAATGTCGATATGATTGTCAGTATATACCGATGCCCATATCGATGAAATAGGGATTTTCAAGGGGGTTAGGGTTTAGGGTTTTTGGGGGGACTTGGGAAAATTTGGGGATTGAGTGGGTGTTTGAAGGGATTTAGGAGGGATTTAGGCCTCAGGGTGTTTAGTGAAAGAGAGGGGATAGGAGGTTTGAGGAAATTTGTGGGATTTTGGGGGATTTGGGTGTTTAGGTGTTTGACTTAACTTGGGGGGATGGTTGAGGATGTGTGCAGATGGAGAGGATGAGTAGTGACAGCTCATCGGATAGGGGGCCACCTCTCAGGAATTTGGAGTGGCTTTGTAAGAGATTGCCTTGTCCTTGCAGGCATTGCAGGCAAGGGTTTGTCATTAGCACCATACTATCATGTGCCACTTGCAAATGTATGGAGAGACACCACTAGAAGAGGATATCGGTCGACATGCTAGTGCATCATCGGTAAACCAATGATGCATAACCTCAAGCCCTGACCCTGCCCCTACCCTTTCCGATCCTCTTATTTTTGTAGATGAGCCCAACATCTACAATGAAGAGCCCATAGATGAAGAAGCTGAGGAGCGAGAAGCTGCATTGGCCCTGGAAGTGCTCCAGTGACCTCCTGAACCCCATTCTACTTCTCAAATTCCATCCACCTTGGGCACCACCTCTGTTGACCCTGCAACAATGATATAGTTTCTTGCTCCCCTTCTTGTCGATGGAGAACAATACCTCTTTCTCCATGACATAGAGTTATGTTTGGTCTCTGGGAGGATGAAGCTCTTGGTATCCTGTGTGGATACAATGTGGACACGACTATGCAAGAACTTGGGTTTTTGGGAGCAAATGATTCAATAGAAGAGGTTCTTGCTTTAACACTGGCCCAAATCAAAGATGCAAAGACATCAATCTACTCTGACCTACCTGATGTTCCAGAAGAAGCCTCCACATCTCACTCCAGATAGTAGGAGGCCTCTGGATCCATCAAAGAGGAAGGGATTGAGCATGATGACTCCATAGTGGTAAGAAACTATGAGCTTTGAATTTCTTCTCTCTTGGTATACTTTTTCTTTAATGGAATTCTAATGTAATGTTGGACTATTGCAGGAGGCATTTGAGGTCGACCTATTCTCATCTCGGCAACGCCTTGTTCGCAATAGCTTCGGCCGAGGTCACTCACTGGCACATTACCTTGGCCAAGCAAAAGGGTGCTTTGTGGTTATCCACAAAAGGTTTTCTCCACATGGCACTAATGACCTCCTAAAGTGCAAGGCCTTGTCAAGAGTGATTGGTCATGCTGACATCAATCGCAATGCTAACAAGGTCATTTTGGTGAACTGCATGGCTGCCCTCAATGCCTTTGGAACCAATTTTCAAGGTATGGCATTGACGGCAGCAGCCATGTCCCTGGCTAGCAACGATAATAGCAATGACTCTCTATCAACTAGGTTTAGAGCTAGGAGTGTATTTGGGAATACAAAGCCCAATGTTCTTAGTGTTTTAGAGAAGAGAGAAAGGCTCTAAAGCCTTATTGTATAGAAATTTTATTTTATATGAATACAGGTATATTTTTTATACAGTGCCCCATTTTGTGTACTTTTACAAAATTTATTTTATACTATCATTGTATTTTGTAACTTTAATTGTTGTTGGCATTAATATTTTCATTCACTATTCTATTCAAAAGCATGCAATCAGATAAATATTTGCACTATAATGGTCATTTCTTAGCAATCCAGTAAGAATCTCACCACGTAGCAAATGTGTTCAGCATCGTGCGGGGAGCCCAAAAATGTCAAAACCTGCTATGGCACGTATGGGTTTTGACATTTTTGGGCTCCTCGCGCGATGCCGAACACATTTGCCTTCTGCCGCACGGTGAAAAAACATCATTTGACCACTCAAATTCACACTGAACTTGCATAAACTGATGGAAAGCATCACGCAACATGTATAATAACATGGGAACAATAATAGAACATAAAAATATCTTTTATTCATTGGCCTCAAAGGGCAGAGATTTGCAAAATGATTTAGGTTACACCAAATGAACCTAAACAACATCTAAGGCCTAAGGGAGGGATCGGACCGGATGCGCTTGGCGATTGCAAGGTCCTTGTCCATTACTATTACTCTTTTGGCATGGATAGCACATAAGTTTGCGTCTTCAAAAAGACCTACTGTCATCTGCTCCATTGCCACCTGAATTGCTCCCATAGCGCCTGAAGTGAAACACACATCACTCTTGTAATGCTATGCTATTTCACGTACAACACGCTGGAAGGGTGCACGGGGAATGAGATTGTCCATAGTGGTTTGGAACTTGCAAATCTCCTGAAGTGCCTTCACTCTTGATTTTTTGCACCTCTTGATCTTTGGGGGACCCTACACTGGCCTTTGGACATGGCTCCATGGCTGCTTGTGCACTTTGAACTTCTTTCGCCTCTCCTCCCTTGCAACCGCCTCTTCAGTCTCCTCTTCATGTGTCTACTGGGTCAATCGAGGTGGCCTCTTGTGCCTAGGGGTCTTCTTTGTCCTTGGTCTCTTTTCCTTTCCACGAGGCTATGAGACAGTAGGCTGAGGCTCTTACTCAGCTCGTACTAGAGGCTCCTCATATCTAATCATCTCGAGGCACAGAGGTTTGATGGTGCTCTTTTGTGCAGTCTGCTTGGTTGGAGGATTGGGGCCAAGGTTCATTATATCTGCAAGCCCACCAAATACTTCCTCTTGTTGTGGCCCCTATAATCTCTCCATCTCCTCTCTTTGCCTTTCTTGCTCCCCTTGTTGGTCTAAATGCTCCACGCCAGGACCCCACGAAGGAGGGAGGGGCAGTTGATCAGGATTGACTGGACTATTTTGCCCCTCTCGGGAGACCTCTCTACTTCCACGATTAGTTGTGTGGAAGGACTGACAGGACCCCTCATCGTGCTTGGATCCTTCATTGTGCTAGGGTTCCTCATGGTGCTAAGATCCCTGGGATCCCCCATGAGAGTCGGATGGTGGGGACTCGCGTTGCTTGGACTCTTGATGATGAGAATCGCCTTCAGATCCTTGGTGATCATTGCCCTCTTGGCCACTGGGGCTTGCAGTGTGTTCAGACGCCATGGCGTTGTGAGGAGGACAACAGGTAGCATAACGGCATCCAGTGGGTCTAGCAGTTTGTTTAACTCGTGCCATAGAAATGAGGGATTTTAGGGTTTTGAGGTGCTTTACTAACATCAATGATATGAAATCTCCCAATGCTGTCCTGAATCTCTCATAATAAAGCTCATCTGTTTGACCTTGTCTAAGCAACTTTATAAATGCATCAAGCTTTGTCCACAGTTTTGCTGTCAAAGTAGCAATTCGCAGATGTGAAGCTTGATTTGTGGTGCACTCACACAAATCTTTCCAGTATTCCCAACCTAGGGTGCTTTGAGCCAATGTATGTTTTTCTTTATCAGCATTGTGCTTGGACAAGAACCTCCTTGCCTTTCCTCCACCCATGGACACTTTAGCAGGAAGATTTTGTGTCTTTCTTGATTGTTTCTTGTCCTACTTAAGCTTTACATTGCCTCCGTGAAGTCCCATTAGTGAGAGTAGTTCTTCAACTTTTGCAATGCATTGTGTAGGTACTTGTTGTGGCCTCAAATTCCAAGCATAAACTAGATGGAGATAGAGTAACTTATCAAGTATACGTAGTTTAGCATGCAAAGTACACACGTGTACCTGCTCCAATGGAATTGGTAGAATGGGATCCCACTTAGGATCCTTTTTGTGATGATCAGGGGCTGCACTTTGGTTGCAAGAAAGGATGCCATTTTCCCACTGTAGGCTTTCCTTTTGCATCTTCTGAGAGTGGGTGCAATACAAGCATGTCAATTTGCATCTGCACCTGTATCACAACCATACAAGCACTTGAGGGTCTTCAAATCACCAACTAGATGCCATTCAACTTGAAATGTTCCATGCCCATCCACAATTAATGTTTGCCCTGCCTCTTGTCTTCGAATAATCGACGGGATGGCGGTTCTCTCCAAAACCCACTTCAATGTTTCGTGGCACTCCTTGGGGGTCTCAAAGGCTGCAAGCCACCATATGTCCTTCTCAGATTGGACTGAGAAACCCTGCTCAACTTCCTCATTTCCTTGAGCAAAATGCAAGGCGTCGTTCATAATACAAATGCTCACCCTCTCTAGCTTGTGCTCTTTTACCAACTAAGCTTCATCCATTTTTATAACAAATACTAGCTTGCCATCTATACAATGAAAGAGAAATTCAGTAAGGATATAGAAATCAAAAGAAATAAAGTTGAATGTGAAGAGGGAATTTCTGTTACCTTCTTCTCTCATCCCATAGAATTTGATCATGGCTCTCTGCAAATTCTCTACATCCACATAAACATTATTGAAAGCATTCATCTCAAACATTTGGATGCCAGATTTCTTTTTACTCTTCCAAGTCATTGTGCCACTTACACAATAATATCCTCCAAGCTTTTCTCTAGCATATTGGTTTGTTTCTTGATGTGCAAGCCTTACAAACCACGGTGTTGGCAATGGCATTGTAGATACCTTATACTTTTCCTCCATAGTAGACTTGAAAATTTAAAAACAAAGTTATAAGCTTCACGACTTACACCAGCAGCACCACAAGCTCCAAGCACGTCCTTTACTTGGATGAGGCCCTTGAAATCCTTCATTACCTCTCTAGTAACTTGTTTACGTAGCCCTTTTTGTCTAGGGTCCTTCAACACTTCCATGACATCACTTGGCTTTATTAAACTTCTTAGAACATATGAAGGATCACTATCATCCATTTCCATTGTTCCCATCACATCCTCCATGAAATTCCTAAAGTAGAGTACAAATGAGTCTTAGTGGAAAGAATGCAACACCACAAATATTTTGGGGTAAGAAATTTCATTGAAAATTTGGAACTAACCTTGTAGCCCGTATTCTCCTCTTTCGGGCACCACTATTGGTTGACAATGCATCCATAGATTGCAATTGTCTTTTGCTCTCCTTCAGTCCCAAATGTGTTCTTTTCAACTTTTGTACTCATTCTATCGACTTCTCTCATTCCTTCTCCATAACACGTTGAACTTGGCCATAGATAGACCTTTCCAAATCTTGTTTGCTTTCAGCAAGCTTCTAGATTGATTCTTCCAATTCATGTCACTCCAAGTCCAGTGCATGTGCTTTGTCACTGAGTTCTTTGTTTTGCAATTGGAGATCCTGCATACTATTATGCATTGCCACAATAGTAATATTTCCCAAACGTGCAAGTTCTTCTGCTTGGGCTCTCTGCACCTCGCTTGCTTGCATAGCCAATGTCTGAGAATAGTTCAATCGATTGCAATAACCGAGCAATCCAGCATGTCCCTTGCCAACAAACCGAACAACATCATGCACTGTATGAAAAGGAGGACTCTTTTGGGTGGGAGGGTCTAAAGGATACAAGTTTCCATCCACCCAAAGGTCAAGATGCTTCTTCCCTTGCAATCGAAGGCTTGCAATCGAAGACTGCAGAGCACACTTTGAGGAGTTCCACTATATCCCAAAGAACGTGTGCTTGCATATTCTGCCTCTAGTTGTAGGTTCACATGGTCCTTGTTGGATATTTCCTTGAATGGTGCCATGAGTACTTAAAGAGAGGTATCAGTGATGCAGCTAAAATATAGGGGAGAGCTGGCAAAGATGGAGTAGTGAGAGGGAGAGAGTAGCAAGGAAGAGGGAGGAGGAGAAGTAGATGAGGGCAAGAGGAAGAGGAGAAAAGTAGGGCGACAGGTGTAGAAGGGAGGGAAGGAGCTACTGTAGAAGGGAGGAGGAGGGGAGAGATACTACAAGAGGGAGGAGGAGGGGAGAGATTCTACAGGAGGGAGGAGTAGAGGAGAGGGATCCTGGGCGGTTGGAGAAGGAGGGGAGAGGAAGGAGGGAGGAGGAGCCAGAAGGAGGAGGAGGAGGGGAGAGGAAGGAGGGAGGAGGAGGAGCAAGATGGAGGAGGGGAGAGGAGGAGGGAGGGGGAGGGAGGGAGACGGCGAGGGAGAGGGAGAGGGAGGAGGAGAAGGGAGGGAGGTAGGGAGGGAGGGAGAGGGAGGGAGGGAGGGAGAGAGAGAGAGAGAGAGAGGGAGGGAGGGAGATTCAAAATTTGAAATTCAAATTTCAAAAAGTGGCCCCCTCCCCTCATTGATGGGGGCAGAGGTGGGCTAGTTAGGCCTCTTTGGGACCCTCCAAGCCCCTTGCATTAGCCCACTAAGCATTCCCTAATCCATTCCTTATGAGGCCCTTTTGAGACCCCAATTCTCCCCTAATGGATGATGTCAAAGAGCGTAAATTGTGATTTTAGAAGATTGTCTTCGTATCATTGCATGTCCTCCTATGGGTGCATAGAATAGTGGTTTCTGCGTCAATGAAGTGAAATGATTCTTCGTTTGTGATCATCATGCCAACGAGATACTATTGGATCTATTATTCAGTTGGTATCAATATGCGGATGTTTATTCTAGAACTTCTCGATGTTGGATTGAGGTTATAGTTGTCGAATGAGATGATTCATCATCTTGCATGTCATCATATAAATATCTCATCAATTATGACCATATCAGGAGGCAATGAATGTAGAGTATCGATCATTGAATTTGGTGAGCATGCTATGAAACATGTCATTCTTCTTGGGAAGGGTGAATTGATCATGGACTATTGTCGCAAGAAGGTAGCTCAAGTGTAGTGTTGCAACACCCATTGTTGTTGACACAACTATAGACTTCTTGTGTAGATTGTGATTATATATTATGTACTTGATCATGAATGTTTTCCCTTAGCTAAACAAACAATGTGGAGTCTATTGGTTTTTTGAAAATGTCATTGTATATGGTTTTATCCAATCTTCAGACAAGGCAAAGTTCTCCATATCTTTGAACCCATCTAGTAGTTTCAAGATCCTTATTCGGCTACTATTAAATATGTGTCATCGCTACCATCTTCACAAATAGTGAGAGAAGTGTCATTCAGGGCTCGCAAAGGCCTCTTTTGCAAGATCATGTGAGTCGATTGTTTTCATTTATCGTCAACAATCATATGAATCTTATAATAAGCTAAGACCAATGTCTCGATGTCCTACTCTATTTTGATGATCCCACAGATGTGGAATTTGAGAAAGTATGATCCTATTCAATTGGATGTTGATGTTAGTTCACATTCGTTTTCCTGAAAGGGATCCTTCTTAGTAGCTCATTGAAGAAGAATACCTCACAATGGTGAGGGAGGGTAGTCAATGAAGCACACAATTCAAACCTTGGGATCAAGAGGAACTCTAAGAAAAGGGGGAAGTACCAGAGAAGGAGGACAAAGAGGAGGTTATAGATCTAGTCAAGGGAGAGAGATGAAGTTGCTGCACTTGATCTTGTGGCACTAAGATTAAACACACTTAACAGCCAATAAGTATTGAAGGCCTTAACATTGAAAGCTATAGCCATACTATGCCATTGCTTCCCACTTTCTGAATTGGAGATATGGAGTATATTCTTCTTCATGGCATTCAAACAATATTTGACTTGAGGGAGGAGTACACACTGGCATTGATTGCCCAAGCCTATGCCACATGGATTCTGAGATCGTTGTAGAGGATGACCCTTTCCACGGCATACAAGACAACTTCAACTCATAGTAATGTCTATCCATGTGCTTTGAAGAAGGTCAGAAATGTGTGGGAGACTATAACATTGATGATAGAGACATTCATGAAGATTTAAACAGAATTTAAAATTGACAAGATTGAAAAAAGGGAGGAGCAAAAAAGAGTACCTGAAGATATCATCAAGAGAAGCATCTTCCTTTGGAAAGACAAGGATCTAGAGGTAGATGAGAATATGAAGGTGAGTAATCATGTCTTTTGGTAACTCTACTTTCATTTCATTTGAGTGATCTTGTCTTTTGATATCTCTATTCTCATGTTACCTTTAATGGAAAGCTTGTTTTGATTTGGTTTGTGCAGTTGCTATGTTGAAAATGATTCCTCCCTTGTGAGGTCTATTGGGAGCAAGGAGAGAGCTCTTGGCCAGCTTGCCAGCCTCTCTCACTATATCAAGATGCTCTCTTTGCAAAACTATTAATTTATCATCAGCATTTAAGCAAGAAAAAGAAGTATCATTGATAGAAGCTTCTTTAGGGGATGAGGAAAGAGAGGTAACGATGGCTAAACGAGAGCGTGGTAAAGCAAAATAAGAAGAAGAAAGTAAGGAAGAAGTAGATGAGGAACTTCAAGAAGAGGAATGCCATAGTAAGAAAAAGAAGACATGCATATGAATCCAACGATTAGATGCTAAGAAAAAAGACTCTCCATAGTAAGCCAAGGAGAACTAAACTTCCAAACCATCACATACAAAATAATTTGCCAATGTCATGACACGTGCAATGATACATATGCACTTCTAAATTTTCATAGACATATGTGTGTGTGTGTGTGTGTGTGCGTGTGTGTGTGTGTGTGTGTGTGTGTGTGTGTGTGTGTGTGTGTGTGTGTGTGTGTGTGTGTGTGTGTGTGTGTGTGTGTGCGCATAGTTTTTAAGTAGTTGATTTAATACATTGGACCATTCTTCTCAAGGACACTTAGGATCGAGGGGTAGGGTCAAGGGTGTTGCTCTCAACATCAACCAAGGCCAATTTCTATGTGTGTGTGTGTGTGTTCACTTTCTCTTATTGACCCAGGTGGCAAATTAAAAATCTACATCATAAAAAACAACCATTAATTGAAAAGAAATGGCAAAACTCATCAATCTACACTGCGTGGGAACAATTTCACCCCTTACCATTAGGAATAACTCTCTCTCTCTCTCTCTCTCTCTCTCTCTCTCTCTCTCTCTCTCTCTCTTCACCTCCTCTTTTGATTAGGTGGCAAATAACAAATCCATGTCACAAAAAATGACCTCTAAATGAAACAAAAATAGCATACAAATATGAAAGGAGAGGATTTGCTGGGGGGGGGGAATGTGATGCCAAAAATTGATATCTTTTATGTGGCATTAGTATTGCTCTTCTCTATGTTTGATAAGAGTGTGAGTATCAAGTGATAGCCTAGTGGCTCTCACTTATTTCTATTTTCTAAGATATTATATAGGATTGAGAGGATGAGTGGAATGGATCATTGTAAATACCATGGTGTATAAATACCTTGGTATGGGGTGAGAGATATTTGTGTATGGGATGTTATGGGGTTTTTAGAAAATAGGAATAGTGAGTCATATAAAGAGTGGTTCTCATGTCTATGTGTTCCAATAATGAAAGAGAGATCACATGCCAAGCGTCTGGAAGGCATGCGGGGGAGTGTGGAAGAGTGCGGAGTCAAGAAGAATCCTTCTAGAATTCCTATGTGAAATAAGGCGAATGTGGGTATTTGGAAAAGAGAGGGTCCCTATGGGCTCCATGTAGGGAGACTCTTAACTTTCTCAACATTTTAAGAGTCTTGAGCATCTTTTTATGGGACACGTGTTAAGAGTATCCAAAAAGGACATGGATAGTGACATACGAGCTTATGTGATTGATGGGGAAAGGAATCTACAGGTAACAATTGTAAATGGGTGAAGGAGCGTGACAAATCTCTATAAAAGGAGCCCTCCTCTCCCTTGTTCAACCTCATGTTGCTATAGCTCTATCCTCTTCCAACCTCTTCCATGATCCCTCTCTCTCCCTCTTGTAGATATCCTCTTATGTAGACTCTTGAGCTCATATCTCTTTAGTTCATCCTCTTTCTATGAGTAGGCTTGGAGCTCCTGCTCCCTCTTGTATGTATGAAACCTCTTCTTCTCCCTTGTGTTTGTAGTATTTTGAGTTACATTTGAGTGTAATCTCACTCTATTGGTAATGAAGGTCACTTTGGGTTCTCTCTCTTGAGTGTCTCTCCCCTTTTTCCATTGCTCTCTCTTCCACTATTCGGCCGCTCATTGCACATACATGGTTTATCCATTTTTTATGAGCCATAAAGGAAGCTCTTCCTCCCCTCTAGATGAACTCTATGGGACTTGGATCATTGATGAAGTGTGAGCATGGAGGGAGTATTCTCACAAGTCGACATCAAGGAGTATGTGTTTTTCATGATGGTTTGACCCCCTCTTCGTATTTTGCTCATTACTTTTTTCTCAATGCTTCAATTTGGATGAAACATATATCAACGTGAAGTTGCATCATCCTATTTATTTAATTTGTATATCAAATATCAAATAAAAAATCTATGACTCTCTGTGTGTGACTATTTATTTCCAAGATAGTTTTTACCCCCTTCCAGTAAAATGTCCATAACTTTTCAACCGCTTCTCTATTTCTTATAAAACTTATATCAATGCAAAGCCCACTTTAAGGCACATCTCTATATATGATTAAACATTTCATATCATGTCTCTATTAGAATTTATAGTCCTTTGTGTCCGATGATAGTTTGCAGAGTGTTTTGAGCTACTACTTGTAGAGGCATCTATGAACGAGGTGCAATGTTTCCCTGGAACCTACCCATTCGACCCAATCAGCCCCTTCAAACCCCTTGATTCATATCAATTCATGTCATATTGAGCCACAATATCTTCTTCCAATAACGTATCGCTCTTCTCTTTGGTGCAGACCGGTTTGGTGAGATTATGGCCTCTGCTGATCCTTTCCTTCTCCCAATGCTAGACTACAATATCACTTGGGATGTTACCACCTTCATTCTCATCTAAGGGAAGAATGTATGGTGTGATATCTTTGCATGAAAGGTTATTTTTTTCTCCCCTTTTCCAGTGATGAAGATCTATGTCACTAAGTTTGGAAGCAGTAGGAAGCTAAGAGGTGCATGAAGTTTTATTACCCCCAACTTCATGTCACAGTAGCAATACAACCATCCCATATTTGAATGTTCCTTTCTTGATGTGGTGGTCATGCCACATCTTTCTCTTCCATTAGATTATGCTTTGCATCCTAATTTCCCTTAGCCTAACTTTGTTGATTCCATACAACTCATCGAATCACTTCTTGAGGGATTCTTTTTTCCAATTATGTGTTGTATAGACACCCTTGGAATTGGCACAATGAATTCCACTTTATAATTTCTTCTAGACCAAATGCCATCTAGAATGAAGTGTGATCCATTATGACCTTGAATGCCATTGGTATGCCCACAATGATGTTTGGACCTTGTGATCCCAAATCGCTTTAGTGCTCCTTCACCTCCTTGTGGAGAATCATTTTGAGCACCTATTTGTTTGCTTCAGCCCACAATTAGTATGTTGTTGATTCTCATTGTGCCAAAATATTTGGACATTATATACCATCCCCAAGGATTTTCATTTGGTTGTCAAGTAGTTTATCTCTACTAATGGGAACATTTGACTCGTGTAGTAGAAATCCAAATTTCCGTTGGGCTAATCCATGATGGACCCGATTGCCATCCCTGAAGCATCCACATGCACATAGAAGATTGAATTCCAACCAGGATTTTGTAGTATTGCTACTTTATTGCCATCACTTCGCAACGGTTGGAATGCTTTGCTTTGGGCTTGTTGACCCCATTCAACATTCATATTTGCTCATGTTAGTTGATGAAGTTTTTTGGTTACCCCTATGAAATTCTTGACAAAACACCCCTTGTATCCATCAATGAATACATCTTGCTACCTTGTCTAGGATGGTGTCATCAACAATAGTGGGAATGGGTTTTGATGTTATATTTGTTTGCTTCCAATAGTTGGTGCAGACTTTCAACTTGCCATTCTTCTTTGGCATGATGATGATTAGAAAAATCCAATTTCTTTGGTCGACCTAATATATGAATCCTACCTCAAGCAATTGGTCAATCTCTACCTTCACCAAGAGGCTCATTTGGTATCGCTACTTCTGCATCTAGAATGAGGGGGATTTCATGTTGAGTAAATTTTGGTCAAAACCCCTCCAAATCCATGTATTGCTAAGAAAATGCACATTTTTAATCCCTAAATTGTACTTGGCTTCCTTGAGTAATTTGTTGAGAAGTTCTTTGGTAATCTAGATCAACTTGGATGCTTTATACAAGCACAAATTGATTTCTTAGACCTTTTGGAATTTGGTAATTATTCCCCTGTCATCGGCTGATGGAAGATGATTTGGTTGGTGGGTTTGTCAAAGAGATTACTTTGTCTTGTTCATCTTTAATGAAGCCTTTTGGGAGAATTATTATTCTTCCACCAGCCTTTTGATTGCTACATGCATTACATTGATTGACACAACATGGAGGGCACTCATCTTTTTTGCTATGTCTAAGGCATAGGCTTATTCTACTTCTAGGCATAAATCAATTGAATTTATCAATTGAAAAATAAAGGGATTTCCTCCTTAGGTTAAGGTATTTGTAGGGAATAAGTTGTTTAGACGAAAAGTAAATATGAGCAAACTAATTAGCAAGACTTTACCTCCACCACCAAAAGAACTACCATTGGCTTCCCCAAGGTTAGTTGTATGGATACTCATGCTTTCACATCAATTTCTTTGAACTCTTATCTTTGCATAGGTTGATCTAACACAAAGGGCTATCTTGAATCTAGTTGAGGCTATAGCTTAGAGTAAGGGTTGAGTGTATACAAGATTGGTAGAAATGGGCATGTCTCACATAAACCAACTATCAAGGTTTCAAGTTATGGTTATGTGTATAACCCCGTAAGACATCTTTATGAAATAGAGAAATGCACATTTATATATCATCTTAGACTCATTGTTGCTACTTGCATCCTCCCTTTTTTGACATATTTCCCCAGTTCTATCAAGATGGTCTTTGAATTATGGTCTAGATATGTCCCCTCTATATTTATAGACAATTTGGTATTTTCCAAGCCTTAGTTGCTTACCGAATACTCCATCCGTATTGAATCTTATACATCTCATTTTTTTGAATATTCTAGCATCAATAGCTCTTAAGATGGAGTTTTACACCTCAAGTTATGTCAATTTGTAGTTGTCGTAGTTGCATTGACTACTATCTCCAGCTTGCGTAGGCCCACTTGAGTGCACCCTATGATCAGCCAGGCCCACATAGACTTATCATATGGTACAATACTCAACTGATTGATAAGAGCTCGCATCCTAAGCACAAATTCTTGGATGGACTCTCCTTTCTTTTGCTTCAGCTCAATTAGCTTTGTTGCTAAACCTCCATACTAGAAAGGCTTCATACATTGTAAACCACAATCAGGCAAATACCCAATTTAAAACTGATTGAACCATATCTTAGCATTTTTATTAAGGTACACGGAAATAGTCCATGTATTCCTCATCTATCATGGCACCATTACATCTATCGCATAACACCACAAAAATCTACATCATGTCGCATGAACACTTTTACCAACCCTTCCTATTGAAGCACCACAAATCAAAACTGCATCACATTTGAGGTTGGCCCATCCAAATCTCTAATGGCCTCTCGAATCAATGGAGAAGGCTTTCACCCCACAATTACTCTTTAAGAACAATAGAAAAGATACCCATCATGGTCACAACTCTAACTTTCAAGCAGAATAAATACTGACGATCAAGATAATCATAAAGTTTCTATAATATCATAGACTCAAGAGAATGATGCTTGAGTGTTTGTTGCTACAACCCTACGAGGTTTGCAAGCTTACAAGAAGGACTTATGACTAAGGACTGCTATGACTCAAAGAGTGGATACTCTAAAACATTGCACAACACTACAAGTAGAAGATGACCCAAATGCAACTTTCATCAAGAGAGTTTGGACAACAAGGATGAGTTCAAAGCTTCGTGTCAGTATATGAAGACCACCTTGAATTCAAAATGGGCTTTAGAGTTTAACAATAGCCAGCACTCACCCCTATCCTTAGCTAGATTCAGAGCATAGACACTGAGTACATTAAAAGAAAATTTATCCACTGTAACCAACACCGCTATGAGCCAACCCTCCCTTCCATAAAACAACTCCTGAACTTTCACAGAGTTCCTCACGAAGATCACTGAATCACCCTTCCCTCTATCTAGACAATTAACAAATGCCCTCAAATCCCAACTTCCTAAAAGGAACAAAAAATTATCAAACTCTCCACACTTCCACCTCTTGCAGAAGGATAAGATCTAGCATAATATTCTTCAACATGGAAAAACAACCACGTTGCTTGACAGGTCCACAACATCCTCTAAGATTCCAAGAAACTACTATCACTGACATACCCGCCGATTCACCCCCTACAACCTGATTATGGATAAAATTAACCCCTATAAGCAATTCACCCCCTACAACCTAATTAGACCTCTTGGTTAAACCAGACAGACAGAAAGATCAAAGTCATGAGATTAGATAGAGGAGGTGAATACATGTCTTCAGCATTCATGAACTTTTGCAGAAATCGCATTCGAAGACAATTCACATGTGCAGATACTCCTCAGCAGAATGCAAGAGCTGAAAGGAAGAATGGGACTTTAGCGGACAATGCTAGAGTAATGCTTAGTGAGACGTATCTTCCGAAATTGGGTAGAAGCAATAGCCACAGCGAACTACTTGCTTAATCGGCTTTTGACTGAACCAATACAGGCATGACTCCTTATGAAGCATTCACTG
This sequence comes from Dipteris shenzhenensis, assembly GCF_047967505.1. NCBI lineage: Eukaryota > Viridiplantae > Streptophyta > Polypodiopsida > Gleicheniales > Dipteridaceae > Dipteris > Dipteris shenzhenensis. Next base: position 24,049,555 of record NC_141600.1, read on the forward strand.
GACACAAGCCACACATTGGGCATCTCCGCATATTTGGTTGCATAGCATATGCCCACATACATGATGATCATCACAGGAAACTAGATGCGAAATCACGCAAATGCATCATGGTTGGCTACAGTCAAGAAAGCAAAGCATACAAGTTGTATTATACCATCAACCGAAAGGTCATTATCTCCAGAGATGTAATATTTGATGAGGAATCAAAATGGAGAACCTCAAATACATAGGAGATAGACGCACCGATTTCACAGTCATCTACCAAAAAGGTTGATGAAGAAGAGCAAGAATTGCCAGCAACACCCCAAGCAGAGCCACAGCAGCTCAAACGGTCTACTAGGAAAAGCAGACCTCTAGCTAGATTGACATATGCTCAAAAAGGCAAAGCAATTCAGGTTAAAACCACCAACTATGCTCTTATGACTACCACCATGGCTACAGAAGAGCCAGTGTACTTCGAAAATGCAATAGACAAGCTAGAATGGCAAACTGCTATGAATGAAGAAATGGATGCTTTGTATAAGAATAATACTTGGGAATTATGCAACCTTCCACCAGGAAAGAAGGCCATAGCAAACAAATGGGTATATAAAGTGAAGTACAATCCAGATGGAAGTATTCAAAGATACAAAGCCAAACTAGTTGCAAAAGGATTTGCACAGCAATATGGTCAGGACTCTGATGAGACTTATGCTCCAATAGCAAAGATGGATTTCATACGATTCTTGATATCACTAGCGACACTCAGTAGATGGAATGTGTATCAGCTCGATGTCAAGAATGCATTTCTCAATGGTTACTTAGACGAGGAAGTCTACATGCAACAACCAACAGGTTATGTTGAACTAGGAAAAGAGAATAAGGTTTGCCATCTCAAGAAAAGTCTCTATGGCTTAAAGCAAGCACCCAGAAGTTGGTACAGTAGAATCAACAAGTATTTTGCTGATCTGGGATACATAAAGTCCAATGTAGATCATGCTCTCACAAAGTTCAAGGGGAAGACATTACTATTGCACTTTTGTACGTAGATGATCTGATTGTGATAGGAAGCAAGGATAGCTTCATTAGAAAGCTAAAACAAGACTTATCTACAGAGTTCGATATGAAAGATCTTGGACTTATGCACTATTGTCTTGGTATTGAGTTCTGGAGAGATTCAGATAGCACATTTATGAGTCAGCTCAAGTATGTTGACAGTCTCCTGAAGAAGTTTCATATCGCAGATTGCAAGATTGTAGCCACTCCCATGGAACAGAGTTTGAAACTTACAATCTCCTGAAGAAGTTTCATATGGTAGATTGCAAGATTGCAGCCACTCCCATGGAACAGAGTTTGAAACTTACAAAAGATTCAGAAAAGCCTACATTCAATGACAGATACTACAGGCAGCTCATCGGATCTCTTATATATCTCACTATCACACAGCCAGATATTTGTTATGCAGTAAGTTCACTAACACAGTTTATGACAAATCCAAAACAGTCTCACTGGAATGCAGCCAAAAGAGTCTTGAGATACATTAGAGGTACAAGATAGTTTGGGATAGAATATAGAGGAAGTTATCCATGGTTGCATGGATACTGTGACAGTGACTATGCCGAAGATCATGAGACTAGGAGATCGACACATGGATATGTAGTTTTCCTTGGTCAAGGTGCTATATCATGGTTGTCAAACAAACAGCCAACTGTTTCTTTGTCTTTGACTGAAGCAGAATATAGGGCACTCACTACAGGTGCATGTGAGGCTATATGCGCAGAAGACTGTTGATAAGTCAAAGCCAACAACAATATACTGTGATAATCAATCGGCTCAAGCATTGGCAAAGAATCCAGTATATCACTCCAGGTTAAAGCACATTGATGTCAGAGAGCACTTCATCAGAGAAAGAGTGTTACTTGGTGACATCACACTGCAGCATTGTGATAGCAAAGAGAATGTTGTAGACATCTTTACCAAACCACTCGAGAAACACCGACTAGCTCTTGGTTTGACGCAGAGGAAGGACATTTCCATTAATGGGGTGTGATGGAATGTAATGTTCAGTCCTTCTTCTATTCCCCAGAATCATCATCTTGAGGGAAGGCCTACTTCATGATGATGATCTTGAGGGAAGGTGTTGAGAGTTCATGCTCAACATCATGTGATCATGTGTGCATAGCACCATCATGTGATCATATGTGCATAGCAAGGGTTAGATGCCCTAACCCTAACCCTAAATGGGTTTGTATATATTCTACATTTTCAACTAAATCTAGTGTACAGTTAGTCATTTGTGGTGTGCTCTCTAGATGTGCCCTCTCTCCTCATCTCCACTCTTCTCCTCTCCCCTCTTCATATTTTGTCACAGAATCTCGATTGCACTATCTGCAACCGGATCGAGTAGTTCCTGTAGAGATTGGGGAGAGTGGAAAAAGCGTCAATTGCAAAGATGATGGCACCGTTTCACCGCTTGAACCAGTCTAGCATTTGACTGTTGAGCTAGAATTCTAGAAATCCTTCTCTCTAGGTTAGCAGTCCACTGCCAGGCCAAAATGCTGGTGGTTGGGCTTTTTTTCTACAAGTAGATGCGATTTTCCCTTGCCAGTGGTGCTGCACCAGTCCCACTGGGTGGCGCGGGGATCCCCTCTTAGGACCTTAGCACATGGATGGGGCTAGCATGGGTTTAGGGTGGGAAACTTTTTGTTATCATTACTCCATCCTAAACCAAGTGGTCTGAAAATGGGTTGAGGATGGGAATAGCCCCATCCTACCATGGCCTCAAGAGACTCTGGGCAACCAGAATGGGATCTACGTTTTTAAGGGATTTGAAAGCATGGAATGATGACATGTGTCTTTGGAGTTGTTTCCACAGTCTAGCGATGTGATGCCCATATGGGCATCGTTTGCTGAGCCGATCGCTGTAGAATGTGGGCCACACACTCTGCTGTGGGAAAGGTGTAGAGGTGCACAGTGAGAGAAGACAGAGGGATCAGAGGCAAGCAAAAAGCTTTTGCACATCTTGAGGGTCGTTTTCAAGCTACATGCCAAGCTAATGCACCTGGGTGCTGGGATGAATCCTCAATCTTTGGTAAAGCTCAAATGCACACCTGAATGCTCACACCACCACCTGGAGACCTTTGCGTGAACTGACGAGGGGGCGCAACATGCACACAAGTGTGTGCATTTCCCCCTCGTGGAAACAGGCCCTTGGCCTCCGCCATGGGTAAGGGAAGTAAATTTGATGTGATGAGGAAAGGAACACACGTGTGGCACGCGTGGAAGGTTCATGTTGGCTAGGGTTTTAAGGGGGAGCGTCTTCTATCGAAGTCCTTTTGAGCATTTTGCTCCGTTTAACGTTAGGGTTTTAGGTTTCTGTGTTTGGATTTGAGCTGTTTTGCAAGCAATCCATCTTTCTGTTTGAGAGATCATCTTCAACAGATCCGTCCACCATGGTGCTCTACAACTTCAAACAGATTACCATCGTTCCTTCCTCCAAGGATTTCGTCGATATCATCCTCTCCCGTACCCAGCGCCAGACTCCCACCGTCGTCCACAAGGGCTACCCCATCACCCGCCTCCGTCAATTCTACATGCGAAAAGTTAAGTATACCCAGCAGAATTTCCACGAGAAGCTCTCTAAAATCGTTGATGACTTTCCTCGCGTAGATGACATTCATCCTTTTTATGGCGACCTTCTGAATGTTTTATACGACAAGGATCACTACAAGCTTGCCCTGGGTCAGATCAATACTGCACGGAATCTAATCGGAAAGATTTCAAAGGACTATGTTCGGCTTCTCAAGTATGGCGATACTTTGTATCGGTGCAAAAAGCTAAAGGTTGCCGCACTTGGCCGGATGTGTACTGTTATGAAAAGAATAGGTCCAAGCTTAGCTTATCTGGAGCAGGTTAGACAACACATGTCTAGACTTCCTACCATTGACCCGAATACAAGGACCATTTTGATCTGTGGCTATCCAAATGTAGGCAAAAGCTCTTTCATCAACAAAATAACTAGAGCCGATGTTGATGTTCAGCCCTATGCTTTTACAACGAAGTCTCTCTTCGTGGGTCACACTGATTACAAGTATCTCAGGTGGCAAGTGATCGATACCCCTGGCATCCTAGATCATCCACTGGAGGATCGGAACACCATAGAAATGCTGAGCATAACTGCGCTTGCTCATTTAAGGGCTGCGGTTCTCTTCTTTGTGGACATATCCGGAGCTTGTGGGTACAGCATAGAGCAGCAAGCAGCTTTGTTCCATAGCATCAGGCCATTGTTTGCTAACAAACCATTGCTCATTGTCTGCAACAAGGTTGATTTACAGCCCCTGGAGACACTTCCTGAGGACGATGCAAAGGTAATCCAGGAGATGAAGACGGAAGCTGCAAAATGTGCTGCTGGTTTGGTCGCAGATCAAGGACCTGGTTGTGACGATTGTTTGGTCACTATGAGTACTCTCACCGAAGAAGGAGTGATAGCTGTGAAGAATGCAGCGTGCGAGAGGCTGTTGCAGCAACGGGTGGAAATAAAAATGAAGTCCAAAAAATTGAACGACTGTTTGAACAGAATCCACGTGGCCATGCCTCGGCCGAGAGACGTGAAAGAGAGGCCACCTTGCATTCCGGGAGCTGTTCTTGAGAAAGCAAGAGCAGAGGACTCTACAGTGAAGAGGAAACTTGAAAAGGATTTAGAGAATGAAAATGGTGGTGCAGGGGTGTATTCTGCTAATCTGCGCAAGAGGTACATTCTGGCCAATGAGGAGTGGAAAGATGACATCATTCCTGAGATTATTGATGGCCATAATATTGCAGACTTCATAGACTCAGATATCTTACATAGGTTAGAAGAACTAGAGCGGGAAGAAGAAGGAAGGGAAGCTGCTGCCAATGAAGAAGAGAATGAAATGAGTGAAGAAGAATTGACTCCTGAGGAGCAGGAGGCACTTGCTGCAATCAGAAAGAAGAAGAAGAAACTGCTGGAGGAACACAGGATTAAGAAAACAACGGCTGGAAGCAAACCTGTTGTGCCAAGGAAGTTTGATAAAGAGCGGGTGTTTGACACAAGCAAAATGGCCAGGCATCTTTCAAGCATGGGCTTGGATCCAACTGCTGCAGTAGCAAGAGCACGAAGCAGATCAGTAACTAGACAAGGTAGGAAGAGAGAGAGGTCTTCTGGAATGGACATTGATGCAGATGGTGATGTGATGGATATTGATCAACCAAGGAAGCGGTTGCGTACCCGCTCTAGGTCTGTATCTAGAGGAGTTGTCGAAGCACTTCCAGGTGAAGGTTTCAAGGATACGGCTCAAAAAATGAAGGCTGTGAAAATGGGAAAGAAGGCAGTGAAACAGAGGAACAAAAACGCCAGAAGAGGAGAGGCTGATAGAGTAATTTACAATTTGAAGCCCAAGCATCTGTTTTCTGGAAAGAGATCTACAGGAAAGACAGATAGGCGATGAAAATGTTTGATTTTACAGTTCTCTTGCATGTTTTTTCTGCAACTGTAAAAGACCTTTTGGTAACAAAGAGTATATCATGTTTTCTGGTAATGCTTAGATTTCTTCTGTAGCTCTTCATTTGAAAGTCTGTGAAGAACTTTTGTAGCAGATGTCTTCATAATGGAATTCCCTGTTTTTTTACAAACGAAGAAAAGCCAGACCATGGTGAGGTCTCAATCTTTTAGGTCTATTGAGAATCTTAATTAACATTTCATCCTAGTTTCTTAAATTTAATACTACATTTGTCTATGAAAATTGTGTCGGGTCAAAAAATTTCAAGGATATAGCTCAAAAATTAAAGGCTGTGAAAATGGGAAAGAAGGCATTGAACAGAGGAACAAAAATGCCAGAAGAGGAAAAGCTGATAGAGTAATTTACCATCTGAAGCCCAAGCATCTGCCTTCTGTGATCTACAGGAAAGACAGACAGGTGATGAAAATGTTGGATTCTTATATTTCTCATGTGTTTTTCCTGTAACTGTAAAAGACTTTTTGGTAACAAAGCATATATCTGGATTTCTTCCTTAGCTCTTCATTCGAAAGTCTCTTTTGTAGTAGCTGTCTTCATAATGGAATTCCCTGTTTTTTTACAAATGAAGAAAAGTCAGACCATGATGAGGCTTGAATCTTCCTGCTATGATGGAGTTTACAGTTTCAAACTAGTGACTATCATGAGATTTACACTGCACTGTGTGTGGTGTCTTTAGAGTATGAGTTTGGGCATGTTCCTGGATTCATCTCGATATATACTATTTTTGTCTGTTGAAATTGTGTAGGCAAATGAAAAATTTATGGACCAATGCAGGGTATATAAACAGCTTAGTGTGTACTTGGTTGGCTTGGTCATATATTGATGGTGAGTTGACTTGGAGAGGCTTGATGTTTGGCCATAGGTTGGCTTGTATGTTTAAGAACCGACCAAGAGAATGAGCAAGTACTCAATGCTACATGTAAGACGACTTTTCAGTACTATATTTGTTTGGCTGTTGTTGCGCTTGTGCCCCTTGGTGACCTTTGGCCGTTTGCTTTAACCGATAAAACTTCCTTTTGTTATATGGAGTCTAACAAAACTTTGTTAGCAACTTCTATTGTTAGAGATATAGTTTGTCTTGCTGCTATGTACATGTACTAGCAACTTTCTCTACTTGTATCTTTGGCTTGAGGTATTTGTGGTAGACTCATTCATGCCATTTGTTTGCTCTGGTGCTTGCTCGTTGAAGGCAATGTTTGTTACAGCTCTTGGACTTGGATGCCAAACCATGGTGACTCTTGTATTATACATAGTCGCAATGAAACGCGTTTTTAATTTTTTCGTTTGGAAATGCGTTTCCAAACGTGACGTTTCCAAACGTCTGGCAACTATGCTTGTATACATACAAGGCTACAGAATGAGATCTTCAGATTGACTCGGCCTGTCACTATGACTGGTGATCTACAGATAGGTTTGCAATATGCCAATCCCTGCTCGTATCTATTGGCTGATTGCAACAGTGCAATCTGTTTATACTTGCTGGAGGATATAACTCTAATTTGCGGCCGAATCAACCTGTTTGCCAGCAACTCAGAAGAATGAATATAAATAGTGGCTCTCTACTTTTTTCACCTAATCAATTTTTTGCCAGCAACTCAGGTGCATGAAGATGAACGGTTTACTGCCAAAATTTTGGATGCCAACCCATGTAGACTCTTCTACATGTTCAAGGCTGCAGAATGACAAGATGGTTCATATACTTTCTGGGCTTGAGCAAAATAACAGAGTTATATTGTGCCCTGAGGTAGGTGTCATCTGCACGATCTGTTACTTGCTTTGTGGACCATTTTTTTTGTGGTTGGGTTGCCAGACCCTGCTTTTGTGATTGCTTGGCTGCATGCGTTGTAGTCCTCTGTGAGCTGTAAGTCATCCTGCCAGGCCAAGTTAGTGGCATTACACTGGGTTGTTTTAAACTTTGGGTACACCTCTAATTGGTTGTCAGCTGTAAAGGCTTGTGCGGGGGCTGGTCAAATTGGTTGCAGAGAAATCCTTCATGGAAGATGGTGGGCAGAAGGCAGAACTAGTCCATGGGCATTAATTGATGCTCTCAGATCTTAGTGATCACTGTGCCAGCCATATACATGATAAATACAGTTCTTGAATATATGTACATCTTGATAGTAACTCAGGCAACTTTTGCTCTCTCCTTGTGTTTCCCATCTACTTCGGGTGTCCCTATTCTTATCGCCTTCTTTATCAATTGTTTCTTTATACTCCTGTTGATAAGGAGTAGTGTTGGGATGTGTAGTCATAGTCGCACTCTATGTCTGTAGATGCATTTGGGTGCAGCCACATAATAACCGTGGTGTTGAGGTTGCAATCTGACTTTTGCATGATATCCATTTTTTAGATCTGTTTGCCTTAAATATTGGACCTATTGATATTGTCCTTTGATGGGATTGTATGAAATCTATGTGAGACGAGTGCCATAATTCTCTTCTCTGCAATGTTACAGGGTCTCCCAAGAGAAATGTGGACATTGCCTTTGATCCTCGAGTCCAGTAGCAAGCCAATCAATAAAGCCATGTATTGTCTCTCAAGAGAAGTAGCAGCACAAGTTAAGGAATCGCTTGAAAGAAATTTCACAGCTCATAGCACTCCATTTGCTTCACCAAAGTTTTTAGTTAAAAGAAAGGTGGCTCGAGACACATGTGGTCAAGCGTGTTGTTGGTTGCTGTGGATGATGGAAGTTGCAAGTAGCTTGAAAGACTAGACGTGAGACCCACAGGTGATGATACCATGCTACTAGTGTTGCACTAGGAACAAAAGAGATTGTTGAGGAAGACGCTGTCATTAAGAGCACTATGTAGTGTAGTGCCGCCTAGACTGCAAGGAAAAGAGTGATGCCACGAACACCCTAGCCTCTCAACAATAGTAATCTTGCAAACTTTGACTAAACCAGGCAATAGAAAGATCTTAAAGCGGAGTGACTGGTTGGTAAGACAACAAAGAGTAGTTGCATATGGGAGCTTTACAAAGGCTTGTAAACAGTTGCAAATTGGCAATACGTCCTCCCTTGCATATCTAGTTTGCCAGTCATCAAATTTTTTGTGGACTGTATGCCTATTTATACCATGTCTATTTAATTGGTGATTATACCAGCTAGAAGCAAAATAGTATATGAATTAGTGTATGCCAACTCGCTAGTGATCAAATTATTGGTAAGGCTTCATGGAAACCTAGATGGTAACTTGCTAGTGATTAATTTTCCTTGCCAAAACTTGGTGATGTATTCTTGAGGACTTCCTGAGGATGTATCTCCCTTACCAATGCTCCCTCACTAGGCCTTGTTCGTAAATCCTTAACTCCCCAAATCTTTGTTGGACCTACATATCCTCCTCTCTATTGATAGATGCCCTCAAATTTCATTAGACACTGTCAAGGATCTTCTTGCCAATGCTCTCACGAAGCTACGAAAACAAGACAAAGATAGGGTCTCAATGCAAAAAGTGTCGAGATGTCAAAGAGCATTCTCAATGCACCTTGTACTTGCATCCGCAAGTTGCTTGATAGTTTCGAGAGCAAATGGGAAGGCATGCAAAATAAGAAAAGAATGACAAGACACAAGTCAAGAGAGAAGGTCAAGGAAATCCTCATGACAATGGCCCACAAGGGCTACCATGTTGTAGATTATGTTATTGTTATGTTGACCAAATGGGACATTCGACAAAAAAAGTGTGTTAGTCACGAGGGTTTGTTTCTAACGCATGGCTTTTATGACCTTTGTTCTGAGAGAGACTCTTACAAAACAAGCAGTATATGATCATTAGAGAACTCAAATTCCATAATTTGGCTCTTACAAAGTGAATTTTAAGGTCAATTTGAGTGTTTTTTAAAATTTCTTTTCCCCGCGACATGAAATAGACTAGTTTGGCTTTCGGTATATGAATTGATATTTGCTTGCATATTGATTATCAAATTGTATCCTGGATTCCACACATAGCATAAACCGGAGTATTAGAAGATTTTAAGCTATGGATTTCACTATCTACAAATTCATTGGTCACCAACTAACAATGGATTTGAGTGACTGATATATTGATTCGGTTTGAGGGTATTCAACCAAATCTATGTTATCTGACTCATTTTGCAAATCTATGTGTCTACTTCACTCTGTCTCTGCCACAAGTACTGACGTTCTGTAATGATCCTAGCTAAGGGACATGAAACCATACCCGTAGCTTGTTGAAATCTTCCCTATGGAAAACATTGATATATTCTAGGTGGCTTCCGACCTCAAGCAGAAGATGAAGGATGATCGGCTAGTAGAACAACAGAATTTGTTTCCAAGGCACTTAGTGATTGGTGAATGAGAACTAGCCGAGCCCAAAATAACAATAACTTGACTTAAAACCTTGCTCATAGTTCTCGAACCAACTCAAGAACTCAACCTGTTGGGCACAACCTAGGAGCCACAAACATCCATGGTAAATGCCCATTTATTGGATGACCACCTCCAAATAGTCAAAAATCTTCTTGTGTGTACCAGGATGTGTTTGCGATGTGGTTTATGGAATGCACCATCCTTATAGTTATCTCCTTGGATGAATTTTGTGTATATTCAGCAATATGATTTTTGTGTTTATTGTTATTCTGGATTTGTTTACACTCAGCAATATCCATGCATTCACCTTGTCTTGTAAAAGAGTTTGCCAAGTGCACACAGGATGGAATCTCTTTGAACCCGATCAATTGTATTTTCTATGTACAAGTTGGTGTGTTACTTGGCCATGTGATTTCCAAGTAAGGTACCTTCTAACCAAGCTGATTAAGATCCAAGCAATTGAGACATGCCAAAACCCAAAGAATCTAACATAGCTTTGATCCTTTTTTGGATTCATTAGCTTCTATAGAAGATTTGCACCACCATTGTATGAAATGACCAAGAAAGATACCAACCTCAATGGACCGAGGAGTTGCTTGTAATGTTTCATGAATCGAAGAAAGAAGCAACCCAAACACCAATTCTTTGAAATACTTGGTGGGATTCGATGTAGATGCATTAGGTCGTGCAATTGGCATGCATAGCTAGATGGTAGATTAGACTATCTGGGTTATTATACCATTTGTTTGATGATGCCACTTGAGTGCAATTACATCACTACCAACTACGTAATCAACAAAACAGTGCTGAGATAGATGCTTTTGCTAAATCATCCAGGAAAGTCCCCACCAAGGGCAAACTGTTTGTCACAATTGCTTGCCACAAATGACAGCTAGGCTGTGACAACCAAGCTCCCTGTTGCATTATCCCTTAGATGCAATTAGACTTATAATGTTACAATAGATCCTATCTTGCCGTGTAGTTTTCATCTTTAGAAGGGCAAACAAGTAAACAAACAAAGTGAAAGAGTGGTAGATAAAGGTCTATAAGTTTTTGTTAGACAAAGATAAACGAGGTTTGGCAAATCTAGATACAGACCTTGGCTTATGATAATGGAGAGGGGCCTTTTCAGTCAATTCCTTCTAGTGGCACTCACACATTGGGTGTTGATCATGGTGCTTCTTCATCCTTTCGTCCTAGTGCCCCGAGATGGAATCAAGAGCTATAACCAATGCCAAGTCCCAAACTCTCAATAGAATCTATGCCCTCGACCTATGAAAGAAAATCAATTAAATTTTCCTCTTGTGTTTGATAAAAAAGGGGCCATAAGCTCACTAAGAAGTATCTAGATGGCACATTAACATTCATAGATCTATAAAAATTTGAATTATGGAAAACAAATCTTACTCTATCATCATTCATAAAACTCAAACCGGACCACATATATGTGTAAAACCAAACTTAAATAGTGTTTAAAAACTTGTCCTTTGTTGTTTTTTTCCTTTAATTAAGAGCCTAACATAAAGAAGAAGCCATGAGAACAAATTACCTTGACTGTGCCCTTGCCCTTGACAAAGCCTTAAGATTTATTTATATGTACCAATAGGTACATGTGTATAATAATACATAAAAGTACTATATGATTATATAACCAAATTTTTATGTACACACAAACACAATTTTTGTGTTCACGTGCATGCGTGCCTGTACATATATACACATACACACACATATACATATACATATATCTGTGTATGTGTGCATATATGCACACATATATCTAGGCATATATATATATGTATATGCATACACATTGACACATGTAGGCATAAATGCATACACACACACGCATGCAACACCTAGACATGTATGTTGTGTGTGTGTCTGTGCGAGTACTGTGTGCATGCGCGTCTGCGTGTGTGAGCATGTATGCAGTCGGACGAGCGAATGGGTGGGCAGATGCATGCGCGTGAGTGTAGATTTGGGCAAGAAATTTTCATAAAGGAAAAAAATTGCCTTTTGGAAACAAAAATATAAATCCAAGAGCACAAAAAAATACCTCCTATAAGAGTTTTGAATCTTTCATTTGAAGTTTATCAGATCATAAATTGTTTTTTAGGAATTGTAATGCGAGGGTTGTGACTAAAGTAAGAAACTTTATAAAGAAACAGATGCCCCACTTCCTTTTTATTTGTAAGTTGAAAATAAAAAATCATTTGTATGTATTTATGTGCATATGTGCATACATGTGCATGCGTACGTGCATGCATGCGCTTGCATGCGTGTGTGTGTGTGATTTCACCAAAAAAGAATGTGTGTATGTGTGTGTGTGTGTGTGTGTGTGTGAGAGAGAGAGAGAGAGAGAGAGAAAGATTGGCACTCAATGTTGATAATAGGCACGTGTCATTAAAAAGCTTTCTCAAAGTTTTAAGGCTAGATTCTTGAGCCTAAGATGTGAACTAGTTTTCCCCCAAAAAATGCTTAGAGTAAATTATCATACCATGTTTGCATCCTTCATTGAATCTGCCAAAAAAAATTTCATATTGAATGGGCTATTGTGTCTTTGCCATGGTTTCGTGTCATTGCATGCTATTATTAACTTCTTCACAGGATGCAACCATGGGCTTAGAAACCTGCTTGGGATCCCCAAAGAATCCAACATATACTTGCTTTGTACAGCCATTTACTTGAACTGGCATGCTTTTTTGGAAAGATAAGATGTAGGAAGGAAGGTGGCAGACACATATTCTAGCTCGAAATCAAGCTAGAACCCTTTCCATTGACACTTTGTAAGCTCCTTGGTAATTTTTGTTGAATGAAGGTCAAAACAACACTTTCCACAAAAGTCAATGACATACTCCAATTCATCATGCAAATCCATGCCCAAAGAGGACATTGCTACCTCACAAGACAGAATGACACCCTCTAAGGATGGATAATCACTTTGGATTCCCCAAAGTCCCACTTTCATAAGCAGAGAATTTCTATGTAGCCCATTTCCCAATCCCATTTTGGAGGAGCAGTCACAATTGAACTTAACATCGAACTGCCTCTCTAGCTCTTTCCCACAAAAATCACCAATAAAAGCATATAATCTCATAAGAAGGAAACTTAATGAGGCACATGAGCACATGATTATAGGGGCATGATTACCTATTTTGACCTTGGCCTAGCCTCCTCTAATATGCATTATTGTGTGGTATAGCATACTTTAGTAGGCATTAGTATGCAAATGAACCTTTTCTTTTGCTTGTTTAGTCCCTTTATATAGGATTCCCATCCATACACGTGACCCAACTATCCCCCCGTTTCCCTTTTGCTCCTCCACTATCAAAAGAAAACCCTTTGGGTCTATCTTATGGCATCCAAAACAATCTAAGGTAGCTCGCTCCCTCTGTCAACTACTTAAGGATACATCTTTAGAACGTAAGAAGATTTTGGAAAGCAAACAAAGAAACAACAAACAGTAAGATTAAGTCCCATATTAAGTAGGTCTATAATTCTTAGTTCTGTCTCCTTTCTATCTCATACCACAAATACAACTGATTGGAATGTATTGAAGCACTACCCTTCATGACTACTTATATTATTAACAATGCATGCAAACACTTCATAAATCATCATAACCTTAAAGAATCACCTTCATTTCAATGTAAGAAAAGTGTTAGACAATCATTTGCAGCTTGCATTACTCAAAAATTTTGCTCTCGAGGCAAGATGCATTATGAGCATGCAAGAAATAATATTAACCTGAATGGTTGTTTACTTCCAATCTAGAATCTTTACTGGTTCTTCGGAGTTACAGTTAAATAAGACTTTAAAATTTTCTGGTCAAGATGATAGTAATGCGGCATCTTTTTAAAGGGCTTCAAATCCAAATCCAGAAATTTTACCTGCACAAGCCACAGAAACTGATCAACCAAGGTACGTGGCTTGCTTTCACAGACTAGTGCACAGCTTGATACAAGGTTTTCATACCAAACCATGAAAGAAAAACAAGGGACAAAGATAGATTTTATGAACAAAACCTATTGAAGACAGTGAAAATATGCTGTAGCATATTTGATGCACTTTCTCTTAACATACTGCACGACAATTTACAAGTACATTGAAGGTAACACAATGTGCTCATTCATGGCAATAAATAGCCCTCCATACTCTATCAACTGCATACGTCTTAAAAATGCCACCATCCAATACTCATTCTGCTTTACAATTTGGAGCTCAGTAAGCAGATTTCAAGAAATAAGACACAGGTCAAAATCATCTTCTGCTGGGCATTTGGTTACATAGAAATCAATCTTTATAGTCACAATATTTTCAAGTCAATAGATATAGCATGCATTACAAGAATGGATTTGTTGACAGGTGGTCATATGTGGTGCTCATATGAATAGATAATGATAAACACTGTACAAGAACCAGCTTGCAGAGACTAAGTAAACATACAGGACTCAAATTTTAATTGGAATTAGTAACTTGTAACAATCCAAGCTATTGGTATTGATCTGCACTTACTGCTGCAAAGATCTCTCTCTACAGTCAAAAATCATTTCAGAGACTTCAGCTGATTCGCAAAGGGAATTAAAGGTAATTCTAATTTCATACTCTCCACAATAAGCCATCACCTTCAGCAGTTTTGCTTTGTAGAAGCTGTTATTCCCATAATGTATTCACATACACTATTGCAAGCATCACGTTTCCCTATCATTTGCTGGAAAAATATTAAAAAGCCTTTACAAGTCTTGTATGCCATAAAGTGAAGTTCTCAGGAACATTTGACTCAGAAATGACAATGTGTTGCTCAGGCAGACTCCTCTAAGGAAGACAGAAAGATAGCACCAGTTTGCGAAAACTTAAAAGTGCAACCCTAGTTTACTTGCAAAGTAAGACAAAATAGAAGTCGGGAAAACTTGAAAGCACAACGTAAGAAGGCATCTAGAATGCTTATCGTAGAAACAGAGGTTCACTGCATTACGGTGTCCCGCAGCGGGTGGGCCCTGGCGTTATGGTCTTTCAAAAGACATTTCAAGAGCCTGTATTGTATTCTTCAAGCTGAAAGATAAGATTTCAATGGAATGACAGACAGGATCACACATTGACAAGGGATTGCAATGGGTAATTACCTTGGAACGAAAGCATTTGCCAGTCTCTGGACACTGGAGCAACTTGGAGCACTGCATGTCAATATCAACAGTTGTATTATCAGGTATCTGTTGAAATGTAAGCATGAGACTGCAATCTTTTGCTGTGGCAGCTGTTAGGTAGTCCCTTACAACTTTCATACACTCTGCAAGGGTAAGGGAATTCCAAATTTCAAAATCTTTGAGATTTTTATTTCCATGCTCAATGTTGCTATGATCTGAACTTTCATTAATATCATGAATATCGCTTCTGTGACTGGATTCTGAACACTCCTTGCAAATTTTATCAGATATTCGATTGTAAGCATGTATAGCCCCTTCAATGTCATAATAGTCGAGCTTTTGTGCTTCCAGTAATCGCTTTAGTGCATCTGTCTCATACAGAAGTTGAGAAACAAGTTCTTTCAAAACATCTATGCTTCTTCCTTTAGCACAAGATATGCAGCTCTCCAAGGCTTCTTTCAGTGGTTTCCAGTCTGGCATCTCAGTATCCATCCTGGTGCCAAAGACTTTGCCCTCGATAAAAACACGCAAATTGTTCTGCGGATTTTCAAACAGTTCATGAAGGGCTTGACGTATTCCCTCATAACTTCCAGAAAACAGATCCAGTGGAGAATAATGACTGACAGTCTTAATCTGCACAACTGCAGAGGAAGTTGTTATTTAAGGTTGAGTTTAGGCTGGTATGAATAAAACCAACTATCATTTAACAGTGGACACAATCCTAACAGACAGACACGGACCTGTCCCTGTGAGACCTTAAGAACTTGGTGCATGGCAAAACGTGAAACCTTTGTCTTGATAGAGTTCTCAGCTGCTATAAACCTTGAATTGGGTAGGAATCCACACTTTGGCTGCAAGAAGCTTTCACTTGCATAAATCAATAAATATAAATGAATATATACGCATAAAGCATACAAGCTCAAAAGCTTGCTTACCTTGAGTTCTACTGAAAAAGCTGGTAGGAAATTTTGCTTAGTCCCTGAATTCAATCAAACAAACTTTCTCAACAATTGCTTCAGAATATGAACCAGCAAATGCCACTCCTCAGAGAGACACAAGCGTCTTTAATTGATACTGCTTCTTCAAATTTATTGCTACGACATAAGTATCAAATATATCTGACATCATCATTGACCTTTACACAAAGCACTATACCTGGTAAGGGCATGAACAACGAATGATCTGATATGAGGAGCGCAGTGCTTCTATACAAGTCAATGTGGCTGACATCAACTCTCCAGCAAGGGCGTACAACATGAATATTGTGCGCCACAGATTTCAGGAATTCAGAAGAGACCAAAACAAGATTCTATTACACAAAGCAATGCCAGACAGTGAGTGAGTGACTTCATTCTAGGGTGCTGTCAAAACAGAATATGATCTGATGGATGAATAAAGCACGTACATTCTATGTAGAAGTCTAAAAGAGCAGTTACTTACCCCAGGATCGACAAGGTCATAACCCAGAAGAGGACTCATCACATCTCTTGCATATGCCTGCATCAAACTTTCAGGAGTTTGTGCACCAACAATAGATGGCCAATCTGCCCACAGGATCTGTTCCTTGTCTGACAGAACCAATCTTCCCCATTTGCTGGCTGATGCCTTCTGGTCTGGCAAGTGCTTCGAATCAGAAGGTATCTTCTGAAGCCGCAACACTTTCCCCACCTTCCCCAATGTAACAAGGTGAGTGCACTTATTACAAACTCAGCTGCACATTGAATCTGGATACATGCAGCACTCAGTCATCCAGGCAGATCTAAAATGCCTAAGAAAAATAGCATTACATTTTACAAGAAAGTAAGTAAAACTTATACTGAAAAATCAAGACAGTTCAAATTAAGTTGCACTCCGAGGGAAACAAAAATTGAAGCCATTCATGTAGTACAGGTATGATATAAAATTTCTCAAGAGGTAAGATTATGGCACTTTTATGTACACGAGTGAAGAGCTTTTATTTGAATTTTGGGGTCATTAAGTATGGTATAAGAGATTCTCTAAAGTTTTTAGGTACTTTAAGATTCCTTAGGCTATAGTATTCTAAGAGAAATTAGTAGTGTTCAAGCAAATGGTATGATCAGAGGTTACCCATAAGATTGTTGAAATTTTTGAGGCAAGTATTTATCTAAATATGATTAAACCCCAACAGCCCCTCTGCTATGCTTTGAGCAGACAGGGGAGAGAGGGTGGAAGATACAGGAGAGAGGGTGGAAGTGAGTGAGACAGGGAAGCAGCAGGGCTGCGTGAAGGAAACAAAAAAGAAAGAAAAGAGAGAGTGCAAGGGGACAGAGTACTTGCATGAGATAAGAGGTGCAAGAATATACGAGCCAATTAAGGAGTAGAGATCTCACAATAAGTGAGTACAAATGAGTAGGTGAATTTCCCTCCACAATGTTGATGAGAAGTTAGAAAGGGGAGAGCATTTGTGATTCTGTGGCTCACTCAAATGGAACAACCTACAGTAGCTTTAACTGAGCTGGAATACTATCTTTAACCGACCTAGAACTAAGCCCAATAGAGTCTTCTAGCAGAGCACAGTTATGGCTGTACAAGGGAGAACTGCAAGGAAATAAGAGGACTTCCCCTCATACAGGACCAACTGAGGGCCATGACTCCCCAGAAAGTGGGGTGTGAATTCCCAAGAAGGCATGTAGCGGCTTGGAATGGTTAAGTTTGGCAAATGGACTTCACTTTCGTGGGCTATGGACGAAGGCAACACATGTGCACACAAGTAGATAAAGAAACACTTCAGATCTGGAAAGAATACACACACAGTCAAAGTTGCATGAAATGTTTCCATGCAGGAAACGTCGCAGACTCAAAACGTTTCTGAAACACCACTTGAATTAATGGGAAATGGCGGGGGTAGGCTGAGTAAAGAAAACTTGTGGATGCATGTAAGCTTAGGAATTCTGTAGCAATCACATCGACATATGCACACACACAATTACATTATGACTTCTACAACAAATACGGCAGCACATGCTTTTAACTTTAGAAATACTGCAGCAATTACAGGCTGCTATTATGCAAACACAAGCTAGATGACATGTTCCATTAATGTCATCATATAAATTAAATGTGTTCATTGCACATAGGCATTATATATACATACATACATGCATGCAGAGAGAGAGAGAGAGAGAGAGATGAATCCAAGAACATGCCCAAACTCATCCTCTGGAAAACACAACACATAGTGCAACTCTAATCTCGTGATAGTCACTCATAAGGTTGAAAACCATAAATTTCACGCATAGCAAGGACTAGCTTCTATGACATCCCAACCGACATCATCAGTGCTCCACGGTGGGTGTCACCAGACCATAGTATAAACATATGCTCTCGCATATACAATCCACACACCCACACATATTTGAGCATTCATTTATACAACATTATGATTACATGGAAACTGCAATGTCTTCCACTTCCCCCTCATGAGCATTCCACTTTGGAGAAGGGCCAGACTTATATACGATGGATCACTCCAATATAGTCTCTTTCAATGCTGCTGCAATGTATTCTGCAGCTTCGCCTCTCCACTCGTATCTATGGATTGCTTGAATACAATTCCTCGTGCACTGACAACCACAATGTTGAGAAGAGGTCTCCTTGCAGTGTCTATCCAGCCATAAGAAACAATCGAGCATCCATGGTATGGCCAAGTACATTCAACCGTGGATAGGCTCCTTGACACTATTGCTCTCTCCTTCTCCAAAAGAGAGGTATGGATCTTCTCATATTTTGGAGGTTTATATCCCCATCCAAATGAGGCAACCGCAATTACCATGTGAAATATGGAGACCATGCAAGATCATACAATAATCCATTAGCATAGAAGCCGTAGCGTCATCAAACTCCTCCCTTGAAGCATTGTTGAATATGGAATCTCGATGCCTTAGTCAGCAGCGGTATCCAGAGGAGTTCTTAACCGTTACGTGGGAGGAATTGGATTTTATTTCTATTAGTAAATTGTTGGCATTGTCGATTGAGATAATGTCTTCGGCAGGCCTGCACTCAAGCTGGAACCGGTAGTACCCTTGTGCTTCTTGCTAGAAGATTCATGATCTTCACACACCATGCCTACCTTCTCATCTGGTGGCACCTTTGTGCAAACTTGGACATCCATGTTCTTTATTCCTAGAAATGGGCACACACACAAGAAGTATGAGCAACAACATTCCAAACTACAAAAAGAGCACAACCACTTATTGCTGCCTCCTTTGGCAAAGTTGCCCCTTTCTGCAACATGCTTCCAAAGAGGCTCAAGATCTTGTGCACATCGTGGCATCTTGTAGAGAGCGAAAACGCCTTACCGTGACACTGGTGAACACCTTCTTCTCAATCTCTTGTTACCCTGGCTGGTAGCTTCAAGTCATTGGTCCAAGGCGCAATATCACTCAGGAGTGCAAATGAAATTTATGCACATGCAATTGAGTGCCCTTCGACAGATCGCATCATCAAGGGAGAGAGTAGGAAAGAGCTTGAGGGGGCAGATGCAATAAGCAACGATTACTTCTCTTGTAACACAATGCTGTAGAGATATATACAATGATATGGTGGTGTAGGATAGACTAGGACTTAGCCCATTTTAGAGTTTATGTGTGCTCTAGTACTTGGACTATATATACCAAGTACTTGTACTTCATTTGGTTGAACTTTTCAGTTAATGCTCACGTGTGTTCACTTCTTGGTCTCTTGTTCCTACATGTGGTATCAGAGCTAGTCCTTCCAGCCATGTCACTTGTTTCCCCGTTCTCCCGCATGCTCTTGTTGCACTTCTGTCGTGGAGAAGAAGTTAGTTCTTGCTGGTCAACTTCTCTTTGGCTGTCTTGAGCTCCCACGAGCTTCGCATGATCTCGAGCTTCAATTTTATTGCAAGATTTTGCACCAGCAAGCACTCCTCAACTGGGTGACTTCATTTTGCGTCGCACGTCCCTTTTTTTCCGGAAATTTTGGATACTGGAAGTTCTATAGCTGCGTCGGGCAGCCCAGAGGAGTTCTGAGCAGTTGTCCTGCATTTTACCCCCCTTTCGGAGCTGTTCGTGCTCTCAGAATTTCATTCTGAGCAACAGATCAGAATATCATTTACGTTTTGCTGATTTTTACTGATTTCCGTACATTTCACCTGCCCACAGCCCTAGACAGCTGCCTTGCCATCCGTACAGTTGCCTCGACATCCGCACAGCCGTACACAGCACACCTCGACTTTGCAGAGCCCGGGACCAGCTCTTGCGAACCATACACCTCGACATCGCTGCCCATTGCCTCTCCAGCTCGCCATTTGCATTCCTGAATCAGCTATTCTTTTGCTTGAGCTCTTGATCTTTGTTTGAGCTCATTTTCAGCCTCTCCCAATTGGTTCTTGCAGATAGCATTGCACACTTGTCAATGCATTTGGGACAGTTCTTTGCTACACATTGAGTGCAAATCATTGCTCAGGTGTTGTGCAGTTTTGAAGCCAAGGCTTGGTGCACTTTTAGATGCACGGGTGTCAGTGCATTTGGGACAGCTTTTGGCTACACATTGAGTGCAAATCATTGCTCAGGTGTTGTGCATTTTTGAAGCCAAGTGTTGGCTGTAAGTTGATGCACTTTTGGATGCCTATTGAGCAAGAGTTTGCTATTACATTGTGAGCCATTGTTTGCCTGAGATTCAAGCTGAATTTTTGGGGCAAAAATACATTGCATTTGAACCAGTGTTTGGCTGTGGTTGAGGATAATTTTTTGGGGCAGAAATATAGTGCTTGATTGCATTTTGTATCCCGGAGGGGATTGAGGTTTGAGCAGAATTTTTGGGGCAGATTTATTGCTATTTCACAGCAACCACTTGTTAGAAATTACCCAACAGAGGGTACACACAGCGGAAGACTGATAGTAATGCCCAGGAGCTCACACAGTGTGCGTGTGGGGATGTGGAATCACAAACTTCTTAACTTATGTGCATAAAATAGATGTGCAGGCCAGTAAATAGACAATGCTCAGAAACAAATATAGAAGCAACTCTTTATATTTTCGTCCGTCCACAAAGTAGGACAAGATACAATACCAAAAGGTTCTCCTACTAGATGTGAAGCACTTCTAGATCCCTGAGCCCGCATGCTCCACCTCGAGCATATGTAGACTCTCTGTCTAGTGTGTTCTTCTCCACCTTACTGCCTGTGAATCAGCCTAGGTGGGCAGCCCCTGCCAAGCTTTGTCTGCAGCACAAAGGTCCCCTTGGTCCTACTGAATGTAGGCCCCAAGATAGCTGTTCCACTGCTCCAACCTGCTTGTGAATGGCTGCTCCAGAAGATATGATGATCACGACACCTTGCTGCCCTAGAAGACAACCAAGGTCCAGCCTCTAGGGAACTCAGTCTGCAGCACACCTTCCACTCTCCTTCACCCCCAATGTGAGGCCCAAGGGAGTGGCTTCTGGTTGCTCCTGTCTGCTCCTTTCCTGCTGGATAGTTGGATGATAAATGAGGCCTGAGGCCTCTCTTTTTATAGGCCCCCAAGGGGCTGTCATAAAACCGACCAGCCAGCCTCATCCTGGCCGACCAGTCTGCTTGCTGGCTGACCTGATTGGCTGGTCCAACCAGCCCTATATAAAGGCCCTAGCTAGGCCCTTTTGGGCTGCTTCTAGGCTCCCCTTTGCTGCTGCTGTCCTGCCATCAACAGGCCCTTGTGCAGGCCCCAAACCTGCCCCGCACATGTGCGCCTTTGATGGTGAAGTAACCCGCCCTGTGCCGCCTTCATACGGCCACTCCTTGCCTCTGTTTGGACCTAATCGCCACTAATCTGCTCCTGGACCTGCTTCTGCCAGTCGCCTTATCCATGGTGCTGATCCATACTCCCAGATGGCTCTAGGTACTTCTCTAGATGTGCTGCCCACATGACATCCATGATGCTGTCCATGTGGCAGCCCCTTTCTCTCTTTTCTTGTGGGGTACTGCCCTAGGTCTCCCTCCCCCATGCTCTCCTCATATGGGGGCTTACAGATGGGGAGGTGACCATTCCAACACCACTGTCAATGAATGCCATTGCAGTGAGCCATTGCAGTGATAGCAATCTGTGGTCTTTCAATTGTCCATTTGCTGTCTTTTCCTTTGCAGGTACACTTGCATTTATTCTTGAGCTTGCAATCATGTCTCCCAATGGGAAATTTGGTGCTAGGAAAACTTTGGTGCTAGGAAAAAGCAGCAATAGGCATACATGTTTAGATATTACTCCAACATAATACAGGATCCAGTTCACAATTGAGAGGTATAATAGCCGTTAAACGTGATTGGGCTCCAAGGAGTCGCATATCGACACATGAGTGGATTAGAAGATCAACTCAAAGGTTGTGTTCAAAGAAAGGAAAGGGCGAGCAAAGTTGCTATCTATCAGGTTATGTTCTACATTGTTTTAGGATCCGATGGCTTCAAAAATTGCATTACCCAATTTTGGCGATAGTGGCAAACTGGACGGGAGTAACTACCTGATCTGGAAGGTGAAGATAAGAAGCCACATGGTGGCTAGAAAGATATGGCTAACCCAGAAGATGTGGAAGCATGGGAGGAGAAGGATGGCGAGGCATTATCTCTGATCATTACTACGACACATGCAATCATTCCGCACATACAAATGGTGGATACTTCAGCAGAGGCCTGGATCATATTGAACGAGACAAACAACATTGGCTAGATTCTTATGCTCTAGAATCAATTCTTTACAATGAAGATGAAGGGTCGAGGTTGTCAGAGAAGTTAGTGGTTGTAGGTTAAAAGATCGACACAAATCAACTTCCATGTTAGTACTGAATATGCTTCCCAAGCGCTCCATAGGTTTGATCACGACACTAAACACTACAGAGCAATCCAAGCCAATTAATTTGAGAAGTTGGACCGATGCTCATGCAAGAGGGAGTCAAGAGAAGTACGGGGCCGACAATGAGGGGCAAGGCCTTTCTTGCATCAAGGCAACAAATGGTAAACCTGGAGACAAGGTAAGCCGAAGACTCGTGATAACACTTCAAAAGAGGCAAAGGGCTCTTCAGAGACTGGAAACATGAAGAAACAAAGAAAATGCTTCTACTACGAAAGCTTGGACACATAGCAAAGATTGCAAATTGAACAAGGCTGATCAACAGAAGAGGAGAAGTAATCCCAAAAGGAAGAACCAACAGCCAATGTGGTAAAAGAAAAGATGTTTTTTGTGGTTGCCCCAAGCATCCCAACGAAGGGTATTTGCAAACAATGGATGACTGCCAGAATGTCAAGCATTAATTATGATTCCTGTCTAGACGACAACATTTGTCACTCAAAGGTAAAGATTGAGGTTAAGGATGAGGACCTCGATACTAAGGAAAAAGATACAAGAGTACACACACAATCCAAGTTTCAAGAGCAGAATGTCAAGACTATTGCATGGCTCAAAATCAAAGGAGGATGGCACTCAAGAAGTATGCCATGCTTCCTGCAATAGCAAGCAACAATGTCACATGCACCCCTGCACTTGGGTGCAAGGTGACACACTGGCTACATCGACAAGTGCATTATAGTTCCGTAATAGGCAAAGGGCCTACAAAACCAGCCCAAACCAGCCGACTGAAAGTCGGCCAGTTTGGGGCTGGTTGGCTCAGCCCCAGCCCCCTATTTAAGGGGGATCCCCTTGCCTTCATTGCTCTTCATTGCTCACTCAGTTCCTCCCAGCCTTCAGCACTCCTACAGCTCCTCTCCGGCCCCCTATGCAGCCCTGAACACTTCCAGAGTGGCCCCTGATCAGCTTCAGCTCTTGGCCTCAGTTCAGCCTTCCTGGAGTGTCTACGCAGCAAAATAGTCAGGGATTCAGACCAGCAATAGGAGTAAGGTTTGCATATCTCAGCTCTCTCGTAGATTCTATTACTCCTAGCTTTCACTCTCTCACTCACGCAGAAACCCTGCATGCCGGTGCACAGCACAAGCTCTTCCTTGCCTTGCAGAATTGCCCTACATTGTCAGCGTGGACAGCATCAAAGTCTTGGAGTTGCCTCTCACGCCATTGGGTCTGCAATACGTGTGCACAATGTACTCTTCAAAAGCGCATGCTCTCTTGAAGAGTGTTATTTGTATCTTTCAGCTCTCCAACTATAAAGCAAATTCTCTCCTGATTGGGGGAGGGGGCCCTCAGTGGGTACAGATCGGTTGTCGACTCTATTCTCTCTCTACTCTCATCTCCTTTCTCTCACTATGGTGCATAATGCTGATTCCTCGCTAAAGGTTTAAAGAAGGCCTTGCAGTGATTACATGATTAGATAACCGTTGCATGTTACATTGGTGTTAGAGCTTTGGTCTATATCCAGCTTGACTACCGCAAGTGTATGGTTGTGTTGAGATCCGGAAAGCACACACAACCAAGCGTCATGGAAGGTTCAGGGAAAGATGTCAACTTTGAAGACTATGAAGAGGGGAAAGACAATAAAAAATGTACGCTTCCGCCTAGTGCTCAAGAGATGATGAAGAATCTTCTGGAGCAGCATCGGGTCCTCCTACAGCAACTTGAAGAACATTCAGCACAGCTAGAAGAAAGCACAAGACAACTAGACCAGACAAAACGACATCTTGAAGAAAAAGAAGGAGAAAAGGCGCTGGAAGAAAGAGGAACCACAGCTTTTGAAAAACTGCTCTTGTTGATGCGTGAGGAACGCAAAAATGAGGAGGCACTGCGACGCGTAGAGCTCGCCCAAGCAGAGAGGCAACAAAAACTAGACCAAGAGGTGATGCTTCTCCAACACAAACAGATGTTAGCCACTATGCTAGCTAGTTTGAGCGCGGCAACAGTCACCGCCATAGTTTTGTCATCGACAAAGGTAACACCACTCACTCGGTCCACACCAAATTTCGTTAATTATGATGATAAGTGTGACCACTCAGCTATCCTTTAGTCTATTCATCAGTTCGTCGCTCATTTTCCGATAGTGCGGATTCAAGATGAGCAAGACAAAGTCCACCTAGCAGCCCCTCATCTTATCGTTGAGGCGGTTACCTGATGGCAACAATGGGCTAGTAAGCATACTAACCCCACAACTTTTAAGAAAAATTTTGTTTGGGCAACATTTGTTACCGATCTGAAAGTCCGTTTTCTATAGCTGCAATATAGGCTTAACTTGAAGGATGAGTTTTCTTGTCTCTCCCAAAATGGGTTGCCTATGTTATCTTACAGTAACAAGGTCATCACCTTGACAATTGGGCATGTTTGAAAGTGATAAGATGAAGCAATTCATTCGAGAATTGGACACTAACATCTACTTTCCCGTCCGATTACGAGTGGACACTGACTCTCGCCCAGAATCAAGAAATGATGCTGAACGGGGGAAAGCCCAAGCAGGTCCAAAAGGATTCCAAATCCCCGCCCAGCAGTCAAACAACCCAGCGAGTAAGGATCAGAAGAAGGACAACCAGTACCAAAAGAAAGACGGCTAGGCCTATGGTTAGAAGGAGTCAAGCCCAAGATGACTCCGGTTGAGAAGGCTAAAGCGGGCATTACGGGAGGCTATTTACAGCCCGACGAACACAAGCGGTACCACCAAGAGCATCATTGATGTCATTGCCACCACATTGCTGGGCACGGCAAGAAGGATTGTCCTAAGTGGCTTGCCGAAAATGCTGCGAAAGCGCCTACTTCTTCCATCGCCAATGTTTTGGCTCTTCTAACCCCGTCACCAGCCTCAGCTAGAAAGGCAGTCTTGCCTGCTTTGAAAGTCGTTCCCTCGGTGGTCTTTCAAGGTAAGAAAGGAGAGCGACCTGTCAAAGCAAAAGAAGGCACTTATTCGAGCGTATGGCACAGCTAAAGGGCATCAGTTCATTGTCCTGTTTGATATGGGGAGTTCAGAAGATGCTTAGCTATTTGCACACCCTCATGGACTCAAAGCATGCCCTATCAAGCTGAAATGTACCTCCATTCAGCCACTTAGAAGCAGCCCATATGCAAAAGGGCATACGTTGTCATACATCCCATACAACCATGTAGCCAACACTTTGTAATCAAGCAACCCCAACTTTCCATACATCCCGTACAATATCTGCTGCTCCGATCCGTACAACCTGCCAAGGATTGCCCCGTACATTCCGTACGTATCAACCATACGATCACCATCAATACTTACGTATGGACTGTCCGTAAAGTTCCTACCCAGCAACTTCCCACTCCATGGCTCGTCCGTGCTCACGACTGCACCGAGCTCCCCGAAAACCTCCGTACCGACGTACATTCACTAGCCCGCGATCATTTTCGACGCCTCTTCTTCTGCGAAAACCCTCATCCCTGTTTTCCTTTTCCTTTGGCCTTCTAATGCCTTCCATTCCAAAAGGGCCTGCATGGGCATGCCACGTGGAAGCCCATGCCTTAGGTTGCCCCCAAGGGCTTTCATTTTGCCCATAGGCCCCCTCTAGTGGGGGCCTTTTTTTAAGCCCCACCAATAACCAACTTCATTCCTAAGATACTTTGGGCCCCTCTTGGCCCTAAACCTTTCACTTGTCCCCAAGGCACAACTTCCTAGGGGGAAACTTGCACACCCTCATCTCATGACCTCGCCAACTTGATTCCCAGGGTCAGGCCCACATGCGAGTATCAAAAACTCACACCCTCATGACATGCCATCCACTGTTCACTAAAGATTTGTGCTTCTTGCACGATGGGCAAGCAAGCAAGGCAACCATTTCCTCAATAAGGCAGCTTCATGGCTAAAGGTGTTCACCAAATAATCCAATCAAATGACAATGTAGATGACGAGGAAGTTGAGTAGCTACTATTTGAAGAGCTAGCACAAAAAATGCCTCTTAGAGCCAAGCCACAGGCCTTGGGGAGCACAGCTAGATTGTGCTTCATTGAGGCCCTACAGACAAATGGATTGCAAGATTGAGGAACTGTTTTCATCGGCTGCTGCATCATTACTGCCAATTTCAAGTCAATTTACTATTATTTGCAGGCTGGAGGCAGCAATTTGCAGCAAAGATAGCTACTATGACATCGTAAATGACTCATTTCTCTTCCATTTGCACCCAATTGCACATCCGGAACCTCCGCTATGTGTACCCTGTGTTGGTAGATTTCTTACAGGATGGGCCTTAGTACTTGACAAGCCATAATAGACAACCAACCACCAGCAAGGCCGACTTGCCATGTCACCTGACTGCAGCTAGGTCGGCAGCTGACTGTCACATCATCATATATGGCTGTCAAGTGCTACCAAATGAGTCTACCAAATGCCATGTCGGCTTGTACAGCTACCACATCAGCAACCGAACTGAGTTTATCCAAATGGACAGCATATGTTGCTGCCATGTGATCAATTTGAGTTGCCCTTGTGACAAATTGCCAAACATATGATGCATACACAACATCCAGTGGAAACTCAGAGGCTGTTCCACACAAGTTTCCTCTTCTACATCTCCAATAGGAATACTGAATTCACATCCATCTGAAGTACTTGTCTTTTGTGGTGCGCAAGAAGTGCAATAACCGTTCTAATAGTTGTCATTCTTGCAATTGAAGTAATTGTTTCTTGATAGTCGAATCCTTCAGCATGGGCGTACCCTTTGGCGACAAATCTAGCTTGTAGTTGTCTAGTGAGCCATAAGACTTGTACATTTACACCTACCCTTAGCCTATGACCCATGCATCTACCATTCAATGCACCTTAATGCACCCTTCCCTTCCTATTGCCCCTAGGACCTAGACATGTGTGTGCACATTTTTATCCATAAAGGGTTTTTTAAAGCTAGCATACCTTATTTTTAGAATCTTCAACCTCAAAATCTGGAGGTTGGTTGACATAGACTTCCTCAATCAAATCATTGTGTCTAAGTGTCAAGTTGATGAACCTCTCGTTGCCTGTATGATGCAATGGCAATGACCCACCTCATGGTAGTGATGCGTGAGGTGGGAGCAAAGGTTTCCTCAAAGTCAATGCCATGTTGTTGAGCATATCCTTTCGTAATAAAACAAGCTTTGTAGTGGTCTATGCTGCCATTATCTTTCTACTTCAACTTGTAAACCCACTTAGTGCCTATGGCACGCTTGCCAGGAGGCAATTCACACAACTCCCATGTGCCATTTTGTGAATGGAATCAAATTCAGCTCTCACAGCATCCATCCATTCCCTACTCTCAAAAGCATCTTTATGGCATAAAGGCTCTTCATTGTATGCTGTGGCAATCAATGCAACATCAAGCAAATTGCCATGCATCTATCTTTGTGCACCACTTATGCCGGCAGCCAAGGGTTCAGCCTGCTTGCTGTCCCTAAAATGACAGCCCTCTCCTCAGCAATTGCCTGTTCAATAGCATGATTATCAAGTGCCTGTACATTAGGCTGATCAAGGGCATCTATCTAATGAGGTTGAAAACTGCTACAAGCTTGGGGATTTGAACGGCACACTTGCTGGTCTGAATCTGTATTTGATTGAAAGAGGGGCAGCAAAAAATCAAACACATCAGAGGCATCTACAAAAGGTTGTTTTTTACAGTCCAGCTAAGGTAAAGCTGCATGCTCAGCAAAAACAACATCTCTACTGACAATAACCTTCCTAGTGCTAGGCTGGTACAATCTATAGCCTTTGCTTTGTAGCTATAGCCAATGAATATGCATTTGACTGCCTTATCTTTCAAATTATGCCTCAATTGAGAAGGAAAATGTGCATATGCCACAAAAGCCCACGTGTGTGAAATCACAGGCTTCCAACCTGTCCATGGTTCATAATGAGTGATCATCTTCAATGCTCTATTGAGCATGTAGTTGGCACACATGATTGCATCCAACCAAACTTGTACAGAGGTCACTCTATATGTCCAAAAGATTGGACTGATTTTAATTCTTTATGTGGGATGGCATGCTTATTACTGGGCTACATACACAGCAAATTGCAGCCTTCAAAGCTGATTTGTAGACATTATTTGCCATGACAAATATGGGCAGTTGCATTACTATCTGGGCATCTAGCTTGCTCACTTTGAGGGGGGCATAATGATGAGCAAATCCAAGTACATTGGACAGCTCTAACATTCCTTCCAGCTTCTGCTTCTCCTCCAAGAATGGGAGCCACACATTTGATGCTACTCTTTACCAGTAGGCTGTTGGCTGCCTTATATATTTTATGTCATACTAGGCCTGATCTGCAGCATGCAGTCCCCCCATTAAGCAGGTTAATGCACAAGCCCAGTACACAGCATTGGTAGGTAGTGAAATGTGCCTTGTGATACTTGAAAGGCATGCAGCATTTGGAACTGTTATATGATGATAAGTCTTCACTGGTTACGCATACTTTTATGGACAGTGACTGGGCTGGTTGTTAGGACATGAGGGTGACACACAATGGCAACTGTTTCATGCTTGGCTCTTCATGCATTTCTTGGTTCACCAAGAAGCAGCATATAGTTTCTACTTCTAGTTGTGAAGCTGAGTACAAGGCAGCCTTCACAACTACTGTAGAGTGTGTTTGGCTCCGCAAGTTACTTGCAGATATTAATGTCAGCCATCTTCCACCATGATCTACAACGATAGCCAGAGTGTTTTGGCCATTGGGCGTAATCTGTCTTTTATGTGCTACCAAGCACATTGAGGTACACTATCACTATGTTCAAGAGCAATTGTCAGCTAGCAACATATAGGTGTCCAACTTCCCATAGAGGATAAGTTAGCAGATCTCTTCACGGCTCTAACGTGACCCTTTTGAAGCTTTTCCGTAAGCTTTACACCTTTTGTCACAGCCAACGCTATTGAGCATTCTAACTGATGCTATGACTTAGCTTGACGTGAGCTGGAAAACAGAATCTAACTGTGCTGAAAACTGAGCTCTAATTCAGCTTGAACTAAGTTGGAAAATGACAATAAACTGAGCTGAGACTGAGCTTGAACTGGGCTAGTTCACTAGGCTCTAACTAAGCTGAAAACTGAACTCTAACTAAGCTGAAACTGAGCTCTAACTGAGCTTGATCTAAGTTGGAGAATGAATTGCAGTTAAGTGAGCTCTAACTGTGTAGATGAGCTTGCACGTGCTGCAAACTGCGCCATGCAGGGCTGCAACTGAAGCGATTTGCTATGGATGAAGCTTGCAATTGGTTGTGGATAAACCCCTCGCTGAGTTTGATAAGCTGGCGGCAGATTTGCTGCAAAACTAAGCTAAGGATCTGGCTGCAACAAAATGTAGCTTGGCTGAAAACTGAGCTAAGTAACTGGCTACAACTGACTGTAGCTTGGCTGTAAACTGAGCACAAGAACTGGAGGACTCCCTTGAAAGTTGGTGGGCTGGATGGACACTTGCTTGGTTACCTTGGAAGTTCTGGCTGGCTCTGTCTTCTTGGACTTGAGGTCTATATAATGAGAGCCTCTAATGCTACTTTCTAATTTTAGGTCGTCTCTACTAAATTTGGTATGTTTCTTGTTTATAGGCATTGTTGGAAAATGTCCAATTTAGCAACTAATCCAAAAACAGAAAGTCGTAATGAATTTTTTTTCATCCGGTTAAGGACTTGTGTGTATTTTAATATCATTTATACATTTTCATATAATTGTATTCAGAAACGTGACAAGGGACGTCTTTGGTAATTAGATGGTGTTCCATGCATTCTGCTGGTCTTTCATGGACAATTACAACTCCATTTCGTATCATTTGTCTTACAAGGTGTTGATTTCTCTCCATGCACCTCCCTATGCATATGGAAAGGAATAGTCCATATTCCACTGTGCTAATCAAATGCATGCTTAAGAGAACAAGACCTGAAATCTTCCTTGGGTAGGAAGTGCCCATGCACACATGCATAAGCATTATATGTAGTGTGGCTAATGCGTGTCCGTAAGCATTTTATGCTGCGTGGCTAATGCGTGTCCGTTGCATCCCCCGTGTAAATACTTCCTTGGCTGAACTAAACCGATGCGAAGCATGTCTCCCAATCCCTGTTCAATCTAAACTTGACTGACCACCCACACATTGACCACGCGACTAGAGACTGACTCCATTCTTATATGACTGGTCAATTTCAATGCTGTCAATAGATATCTGACCCATAGGACCTCCCACTTCACCTCCTACACTCAGCATGTTTTGTCCTTCACGTGATCACATAATGAAATGATTTATATCTGGTAATCCACGATAAATGCAAACTGCCTGGGAAAATATTCCAACAACGCTAAGATCATATAAAGAACAGCTTGAAATCACAACGCAAAGAGAATGGAACGTAAATTACAGACGTACAAAAGAAGGATTGGAGCCATGGTAGGCAAGCACGAGGTTGGCAGCACCCTCTCCTCTGTAGGACCAATTAGAGGCCTCCGCAGCTTCTAGTTGTGCCAGGCTATCTTCCTTAGACATTTCTCGTAAACACAATCTGCGAACCAGCAAAATGCCAAGCCTACTCGTGTAATGCTTGGGAATTTCTGCATGAATTGATATGAAAAGGGCGATCCGCTCGGGAATGTGCCACTCTAAAACCCACTAAGGCCCTGCCTTTTGGAGTGTCGTTATAAGTCTAAGTGTAAAGTAGCTCCATAAATATTTCCAATAACTTGTAAAATTGGAACTATAGGTATAAATTAGAAGGAAAGGAAAAGAGAAAAAGCAAGTGAATCTAAAGGAATATGGGGAAAGGTGGATGAGTGAAAGACATGAGAGCAAAGAGGTTTGTGGTGGATGGACCATTAAATAAACGTGGGGATGTACCCATTTTGGCAAGAGTAATATAAAGGTGGTGCCATACAAGAGACAAAGAGAACCTCTATCTTTAAAGAGAAATATCTAACAAAAGACAAAACCATTTAGAATCTTCACAACAAAAGACAAGAACATTTAGGACCTCCACAAGCAACTTACTAACCAAGACATCCCTTAGGACGCTTGCACGGCCAAAAAGAGTTTAAAGTGCACAAATGGACAACTTTTTGTTTTGTTTTACTAAGGGTGTTGTGCCGCCCTTGCCCCGCCCATGGTGCATTGAATGCATCTAGGTCGTGGGATGGACATGGGCACTCAATCTTGCCCGTCCATTATCCGTTTGGGCAATGCCCATGGTGCTCAAGTCTTGCGTCCATTATCCGTGGGCGGTGCGCATGGTCAGACTCACCCACTCATACACCCACTTGGCTCTATCTAGGGACACCCTTCCCTGGGCTTACCTGCAAGCATGGGCATACCTTACAAGCAAGAGGATTGAACATGGGCCGCCGCCTTGGTAGACAGGTGCCCTGCCACCAAGCTGCCACCGCCGCCACTGCCACTATTGCAAATGGCCATAAGCCTTGCCTCCTTGTCTTATTTAGAGCTTATGGTTAATTTAGCTTCACACAACCTTTCACCTAAGCAACCTTATCTAAATAATAACAATTACATGCGAACATTCACAAAAGGACAATCTAACTTAAGGAGACACTGCTTGCACATGAGTCAAAAGGATCATATTGGAAAACCTTCAAGTGGAAATGTGATGTGTGGATTTAGAATCCTCTTACTACCATGCCTCAATATAGGAGTGCTCTTATTTTTTTGCCCTTGCCTTTAAATTATATTCCTTTTTCCTTTGCTTAAGCCTCTGCATTCAATGTGTTCTTTTTTTCCCCATTAGGATCAATGTAGACTTACAATTGTTCCTTTAAACATTCATTCTTTTGGCATCAAACCATCACTTGTTTTGAAACAATTTAATAGTCCTTTTGTACCAGTTGTAAAATCTCTCTCTCTCTCTCTCTCTCTCTCTCTCTCTCTCTCTCTCTCTCTCTCTCTATCTATCTATCTATCTATCTATCTATCTCAATCTCTTTACACGTCTCAATCTAACATTTCTTAGTTTTGGAGGGCAATACCCATGAGCAGTCATGCTCTCTTCTTAGGGATTCAAGGATGAAATGGTGCAATGTCCCTCTTCGTCCTCCAAATCTATAAGGGCCTAAAGACCAAGGTTTAGGATGGGAAATTGTAACTAATTCCATTCCTTTAATATTCTAGACAAAATGTTTTGAATGAGAATATTTCCTTGCTAGCTCCATCTTAGTTCCCTTCATTCGTGAAGACATCAACAACCGAGCAACAAACATGGTGCTCAAAGAACCTATTGCCATATCCTTAATCCATTGTGACTTTTCTAGAATGCTCAAATCTGATTTGTCATCCATAAAGTACATCCTCATGTTGTAGCACAATGTTAGCAACAATGAAACAACACCACTCTATGTCCTTACTTTGAGCTATTACTATGGGTGGCTAACTACAATAACCTTTTTTTTTGGCACATAAAAGTAATTTTTATATATGTTCACAAAAGATTGGTACAATGTAGCTCCATACAACCTTTGCATTCCCAAGTAGCAAATATATTACTATTAAAGATCTGTAGCTTTAACAAAACTCACCTGAGGCAGCCAAATAGAGTAGAGTGAAAATTTTAGAGAGCTTCTCCTTTAACAGGAAAGAGCGAGGGGGATGTCTTGATTTTGCAGACACTCACGGAGCCCTTTGCATCTATTGAAGGCTTTGTAGTGTTCTTCCACCTCCTCTTGCAGCAACTGAGTAATCGATTCATTGTAGTTGTGAATTTGCTGATCAAGAAGATGCTTAGCCTACTCACAAGATAAGTAGAGATATTAGAAATCAGAAAATTAATTTGCAAGAGTGACAAATTTTTATTAAACCAAAGGGAGAAAGAATCAAGAGCATTGACTATCTCATTTTGAAACTTATAGGCATTCCTAGAGTAATCCATCTAGACCATAGTGCATGTGCTCTCAAAATAGTCCAGGGGGAGTGAGGCCTCTTGTAGGAGTCTCCTAGCAAGATTGCTTTCCAGATAATAGGCTCTCTAACCTACATATGAACATATTTCCACACTTTCCTAGCATTTACGTGATAAAGAGATGGAAGGTATCTTCTTTGCTTATAGGGCATTTTTTGCAGAAACCTATAGCTTTCCCTATCCTCTTACTTCTACAGTTGGTCCAAATCGCTTTGTGAAGTATGAGCCACAACACAGTGGCATATTTTTTGGGAATGGATTTCTCCCAAGTTAATAGAAACTGACTCTACCATTTGTATTTGTTGTCAGCTAGTTTCCATTTTACAATTAGAGATCTAGCAATCTCTTCAATGTCATTGAAAGGAGTTGGGATAGGGTAAAAGTGTGGGCTCCCCACCTAGCTAAACTTTTTTGCCAGGTTCAACACATGTCCTCCTTTCCAAGTAAAATCTTCTGCCACAAGAGAATTCTGCTCATTACCAAAAACCCTGATCCTGATTTGCTAATCTAAATTCCCTTCTAATTTTAGGCAAGTTTTTCCACCTAAAATCCTAGTTGTGCCACAACTATTCCCATGTCTGTAACCCTTTTTTAAAGGAAACCTACAAAATTTAGCGAGGACTACTTGAACAAAACTGAGACCAAAATAGAATAATGAAAGCTTGTTTACCAAAAAGTACTATCTGACATTTGACTTGTTAAAAGCAATACCAAAAGTGATATCCAAAGCTGGGTTCCCTTGGTCTAGCAAGGTTCAAGGTTGCACAGAGCAGAGAGTCTGGAATAATTCTTCCATTTTGGGACCCTTACAGACCTGACATAACTAAAATTTCTTAGGAGGAGGCTAGCCCAATCTGCCTCAGGATGCAGAACATCTTTAATCACCCAAGAGGAAGCTAGTTTGAAAGCATCATGTTGAATATCAATCACTCCTAAACTCCCCTCTTTCTTAGGTCTTGTGCAAAAAGACCACTTAACCTTAGCAATTATTCTTTTGGTGTCAATGCCTCCCCAAAGGAAAGACCTACATAGCATGATAAACTTCTCAAGCCTAGCCTTGGATGGGTACCAAAAAGAGAGGTGAAAGGTGGAGGTATGGTAGATGCAATGATTAAGAACAACACTTCTCCCTACTAAAGTGGCTTGGAAGCTCTCCAATTATCAAGTTTGGCACTAAATTTGTTTAGAAATTTGTTTAGAAACTAGCCCCCTCTACCCTTCATGGAGACCTCAAATCCCATGGGAATACCTAGAAGTCTGAAGACCTTACCTTTGGTAATCTTTTTACATCCTAGCTATTCTAGAGTGTTTGCTCCCTATCTGTCAAATTTGCATACCCTGTCTTTGAGTGATTTATTATAGACCTAGATTCCACACAAAAAATGTCTATGCATTGAAGTGCTATAGTCACATCTTAAGGGGTATCTCTTAGAGTGAGGAAGGTATCATCTGCAAACTGTTGGTTTCAAGTTCAATGCATGAGTGCTCCCTCATCTATCTACTCTTGTAGTAACCATCCAAGGGTATCAACTCAGATTGCAAAGAGTAAAGGGGCAAGGGGGAAGTCCTGTCTAATAGACCTCTTAAGAAAGAAGGGTTGGGTCATTTCACCATTGACACAAATTCTGGTAGAGGCATTAGAAAGGAGAATCTTGACTGAATTGATTGCCAAATCCCATGTCCTACAGAGATTGGAGTAAAAAGTATCAACTCTGTCTCATAAGCCTTGTCAACACTTAGGCACCGTACTTGGATTGGTTGGGATTCACACTTCCTTATTATCTCTAGTTTTAATTTTCATGAACGGGGTTCCACAGTCATGTAGCACCTTTGCACTTTTCATTTAGGTTCTACCCAATAATAGTGGATACACATTTTTTGCCATTGGAATAGATAGCAAACTCACTGTGTAATGATTACCACCAATGGTACGAACAACATTGGAATAAACTCACTGTGTAATGATTACCACCGATGGTATGTACAACATTAGAAAGCATACCTATGGGTTCAACAAGTCATTGATCTGCCATCCAAACATGAAATGGAGAAGGCTTCATATTCTTCAACTGTAGTTTATTAACCACATAAACAAATATAATGTTTTTGTTTGATAGTGATCAGTATATAACTTCATTATCCACATTGGAGTATCAATTAGCGGAATAGTAGCAAGTGAATCCACAGTCTTGATAGGTGGTTCTTCATTCTAAAGTTGTAGTAAAACTCCCTATAGTAAGGTGCAATTTTGAGCAACTCTGCTATTGTAATGCTTACCCTCATTTGCTCGGAAATCTCCCATGCTTTTGCCATTTCAAGGTTTGGTTCCCCTTCAAAACTCAGTACTACTTGAGACTAACTTGTCAATTCCCAAGTTATGTTGAGCATGGTTTCTCAACACCTTCCCTCAAGATCAACATCATGAAGTAGGCCTTCTCTCCAGATGATGATTTTGGGGAATCAAAGAAGGATTGAGCATACATTCCATCACACCCCTTTAATAGGAATGCCCTTCCTCTGAGTCAAACCAAGAGCTTTCTCAAAAAGCTCTTTACCGAGTGGTTTGGCAAAGATATCTGTAAATTTTTCTTTGCTATCACGATGCTGTAGTGTGATGCCACCAAGTAACACTCTTTCTCTAATGAAGTGATGTCTGACATCAATGTGCTTTAACCTGGAGTAATATAGTGGATTCTTGGCCAATGCTTGAGCCAATTGATTATCACAGTATATTATTGTTGGCTTTGATTCATCAAAGTAGTCTATTTTTTACAATAGTCTTCTGAGCCATATAGCCTCACATGCACCTATAGTGACTGCTTTATATTATGCTTGAGTTGATGACAAAAAAATAACTGATTCCTTGTTTGACAACCATGATATAGCACCTTGACCAAGGAAAAATGTATATCCCTATGTCGATCTCCTAGTCTCGTGATCTCCGACATAGTCATTGTCACAGTATCCATGCAACCTTGGATGACTTCCTCTGTATTCTATTCCAAACTGTCTTGAACCTCTAATGTATCTCAAGACTCTTTTGGCTACATTCTAATGAGACTGTTTTGGATTTGACATAAACTGTGCAAGTGAGCTTACTGCATGACACATATTTGGTCATGTGATAGTCAAATATATAAGAGATCCAATGAGCTGCCGATAGTACCTGCCATTGACTGTAGGCTTTTCTGAATCTTTTGTAAGTTTCAAACTCTATTCCATGGGAGTGGCTGCAATCTTGCAATCTGCCATATGAAACTTCTTCAGGAGACTGTCAACATATTTTAGCTGACTCGTGAAGGTGCTGTCTGAATCTCTCTAGAACTCAATTCCAAGAAAATAGTGCATAAGTTCAAGATCTTTCATGTCAAACATTGCACAAATAAGTCTTGTTTCAACCTTTTAATCAAGCTATCATTGCTTCCGGTCACAATCAGATCATCTGCATACAAAAGCTAGCCCTTTGCTAACCAAGCCACATTTGTCACCCTCAAAGAGTATCAAGATTGGAGTTGTGAACTTAAATTGTGCTAGCCTTTTCCCTCATAATTCCTCAACATTCCATCCCTAACAGTCCAATTCAAGACAAAGTGTATAAGGGAAGCACAACATGCACGAGAGATTGTTGTTTACAATTTTATCAAAATGAATGAACCAATATTTATTTCCTTCAAACTCCTCGTTCTAGCTATAGGATTCCTATCTCTTTCTCTACTCTACATTCCAATCTTTTTATGATTAATGCCATCAAATCGAGTAAAGAAAATAAGGTTTGTCTCAAATCATATTTCTCTTTAATCCACAAGTACCTACACATGGGAGACCTAGTGCTCTATCGGAGATTTTATACTGTAAAATTTTGCCTCAAGAAAAAATTACTTTTTTGGTATCATAGTATTATCTCCCTTTCATGTTCAAACTAACAAAAGATCAGTAGTGGTAAGAGTTTGTGTCATGATTACAAAGAGCTTAATGAAGTAATTGTATTCGACTAGTACCCCTTTTCCTTCATCAATCATATCTTTCATTCGATGGTAGGTAGGGAGCTATATAGCTTTATGGTAGGTTAAGAGTTGTACAAGTTAATGGATTAATTTTCTAACTATTATCAAATACTAGTGGTAGAAGAGCACAAACTAAAAATTATACTCATTTTGATGGTTAGTGTTTTTCACTCTCATGTCATGCCTTTTGGCCTATGTAATGCACTAGTGACTTATCAAAGATTCATGAATGACTTGTTTAGACCCCAAGAAACATTCAACTATTGTAGATTACTCAATCTAGAAAATGCATGTTGGGATATTCATATGGCGTATCTGTGAAGATAGTGGGAGAGACAGGGAAGGAGTCTCACTTGCAGCTTTCTCACATACACAATGGGGGAATACACACAAAGGTGGAGGCTGAAAACAGTTTTCCTCTTCTTAGTTGTGAAAGGCAAAAGAACTCTAGTACAAAGAAATAGAAGAACCCTATATGTGGGTCTCAAACCAAACTCAACTAACTAAGGTGGCATACTAACTGAGCCACGAACTAGTGTAGATAAGGATAGCTGTCATCCAGCTATTATTCGTGGGCGGTGTACCAACTGCATCTGTAGCTAACAAGTCGGTGACATGAATGCACAATGGTCACCCTGGCATATCGCGAGTGGAGCTCGATATCTCAACACTCCCCCTCGAGCTCAATCCCAATTCCTGCACACCAAGCAGGTCTCTGAACTTGCGCAGATTCTCTGCGCCCAATGCCTTCGTGAATATGTCAGCTACCTGATCCTCTGTGCTGACATAAACTAGATCAATAAGACCTAGTAAAACCTTCTCCCGCACATAGTGATAATGCACCTCAATGTGCTTTGTTCTAGCATGATAGATTGGGTTATTTGCCAAGTGTATACTACTCATGTTGTCACAATAAATGACAACTGGCCCATCTGTAGACTGATGCATATCATAGAGTAGCTTATGCAACCAAGCTACCTCACATGCAGCCATTGCTGCACCCCTGTACTCAGCCTCTGTGCTCGACAAGGCAACTGTAGGCTGTTTCTTGCTGCTCCAAGTGACTACAGCACTCCCAAAAGAGAACACATATCCATTGGTAGATCGTCTATCAGAAATACTACCAGCCCAATCAGCATCAGTGTATCCATGCAACTGTATCTGAACCCCAGCCTCTTAAAATAGTCCATACTGCAATGTGGACTTCACATACCTGAGTATGCGTCTAGCCGCATCCAAATGCGGTTTCCTTGGAGCCTGCATAAACTGACTTACCAACCCAATAGCATAGCTCAAATCTGGCCTGGTAATAGTCATGTAAATCAAACTTCCTACTATGCGTCTGTACATAGTAGGGTCTTCCAGAAGCTCACCTGCATCTGCGCTCAGCTTCACATTCTGCTCCAAAGGAACTGAAAATAGGCTTACAGCCTGTCATCCCATATTTGGACAGCATGTCCAGTCCATACTGCCTCTGCAAGAGCTATATCCCACTTGGTGATCTAATCACCTCAATGCCCAAGAAATAACGCAGCTCTCCCAAATCCTTCATCTCAAACTTCTGCCTCAATAGCATTTTCACATGAAGAATATCTTCATCACTATCACCTGTGATGATCGAATCATCAACATAAATGACAAGCAACATAATCCCTTTCTCTGTTTTTCTCACATAAAGTGAGAAATCTGCCTTGGAAATCTGAAAGCCAATAGTGACAAGATACTGTCCTATCTTGTCAGACCATGCTCTAGGTGCTTGCTTCAAGCCATACAAGGCTTTCTTCAACCTGCAAACAAACTCAGGATGAATAGCATGAACATAACCTGCTGGCTGCTCCATAAAGACCTCTTCTTGCAAATCACCATGCAAGAAGGCATTCTTTACATCCATCTGATGTAAAGACCATCCCTTTGATGCAGCCATAGCAATGGCTGCTCTTATGGTTGCCATCCTTGCAACCGGGCTGAAAGTTTCTTCATAATCAATGCCATATGTCTGTGCATACCCCTTGACAACTAATCTTGCCTTGTATCTATTCACAGAACCATCTGCATTGTGCTTGATCTTATAAACCCACTTACAGCCAATTGCATTCTTGTCTTTAGGCAAAGGCACCAATTCCCATGTAGCATTAGCATCCAAGGCATCCATTTCTTCATCCATGGCTTTCTCCCATTTTTCATTTCCCATGGCTTGCTCAAAAGAAGTGGGTTCTGGTTCCTGTATCACTTTGACCATATAAGCATAGTGAATGGCTGTAAATCCATCATATTTTAGCCTATCCACAGGATACCTAACCCTGGTAGACCTGCGCAAAATAGGCTCACTTCCAGGTGCTCTCAAAACATCCTTGGTCTTCCTTACTCCAGGTGTAACAACAGAAGGAATACCCAACTCATCATCAATGATCTGTTCTGAGCCACTGGATTCACCATCCACATAAGAGTGACCTGCATTCACATCAAACATGGGCTGATCTACCTTCTCTTTTCCTTTTCGTGATACCTGCATACCACTCTCTGCATTGCTTTGAGGAGATTCTCCTGATCTCAATCTGCCTGTCCATGGCGAAGTATGTGAACCACTACTAGAGGACACTCCAGGTCCACTAATATTTTGTGATTGCTGCTGTGAATTCTGTGCAGCATTACCATTTTGTGCATCTACATCAATCATTACATTTATTGGTTTATACCAGCTGCTCATCTCATCAAAAACAACATCTCTGCTCACTGTGAACTTTCGTGTAGAAGGGTTATAACATCTATACCCTTTCTGCTCAGAGAATAACCAATAAAGACGCACTTCTCAGCTTTTGGATCCACTTGGACCTCAACTCATCTGGCACATGGACATAGGCAATGCAACCAAAAATTTTCAAATGAGAAATATCTGGTTTCCTACCAGTATACATCTCCTCTGGCGTCATGCCATGTATTGCTACAGTGGGAGTCCTGTTCATTATATAAACTGCTGTAGCAACTGCTTCAGCCCAATAATAATCTGGTAGATCTTTTTCATTTAGCATAGCCCGAGATACCTCTCCAATATGCCTGTTTTTCCTTTCTGCAATTCCATTTTGCTGTGGGGTATGACTGCATGAATATTGCTGCTTTATACCATGCTCCTGCAAGAACCTTGCAAACTCATTTGAGAGGTACTCTCCCCCTCCATCTGACCTTAGGCATTTTATTTGCAGGCCTGTTTCTTTTTCAACCATAGCTTTGAAAGCTTTGAAGTGCCCAAACACTTCACTTTTCTTTTTCATAAAATACACCCAAAGTTTTCTGCTGAAGTCATCAAAAAATGTGACAAAATAGTGACAGCCTCCAATAGATGCAGCTTTAGTAGTCCACACATCAGAGTGGATTAATTCCAATGGCTTTTTACTCTCTTGAACATGCTTAGGAAATGGTTTCCTTGCCTGTTTTCCAAATTGACAGGCTTCACACACCTTATGCATTACTGCAACCTTGAATTTAGGCAATCCTGCAACAATATTTTGGGCCTGCATTGATTTAAGTCACTGTACATTAACATGACCAATGCGTTTGTGCCAGA
The DNA here is from genome assembly GCF_047967505.1 of Dipteris shenzhenensis. Classification (NCBI taxonomy): domain Eukaryota; kingdom Viridiplantae; phylum Streptophyta; class Polypodiopsida; order Gleicheniales; family Dipteridaceae; genus Dipteris; species Dipteris shenzhenensis. The sequence continues at coordinate 24,090,838 of NC_141600.1, forward strand.
TATCAATATCTGCAACTACACCGGTCCCATGTGCAAACATTGCTGCACTCAATTCAGGCATGTCCGCATCCAGCGTAAACATCCTGCCTTTCTTCTTTCCTTTTGCTATCAAGCGACCATTATTTTTCATATCCTCAACAAAACATCCATGAGGATTGAATCTGACCTGCAAGCCCTGCTCAACCATCTGACCAACAGAAACCAGGTTCTTGGTGATGTTCGGGACATGAAATACATCAGACAAGTATTTCTTTTTCCCATCCTGCATAGACAAAGGAATTTTGCCAATCTGCACAATAGGATGTGCAGTATCATCACCAGTCTCCACAAATCCTGGTTTTTCCATTTTCCTTGCATCCTGCATCCATTCAGCATGACCTGTCATGTGGTTTGACGCACCTGAGTCAACATACCACACATCATTGCTTTCTTCTGCACTTGTCACAGAATTTGTCATATGCTGCACCATAAACAAATGCTCATTTCTGTCATCACCCTGTCTACTAGAGGATGCATAATTGCCTTGCTGCAATTTTCCATTCATAATGTCATTCTTCTTTTTGTAGCAGTCTTTAGCCATATGCCCCATTTTACCACAGTAGTAGCATTCAACATTGCTATTTGCATTTTGGCCTCTCTGCCATCCACCACGGCCTCTTTGGCTCCCCCTGCCTCTAGAGTTACCACGTCCTCCTGCATAGGACTGGTTTTCTTGCGTTTGCTGCATATTCTGATTTCTACCACGGCTTGCAGATCGGCCTCCTCTACCTCTGCCAGCATTTGAGTAGAAGACAGTTTCTTTTGAAGTTCCTGCTGAAGAAGATGCACCACCATTTCTCTGCTCTTCAGAAATTAGAAGAGCAATCAACTCCTCAAAATCAGGAAATTTTTCACGGACGGCAATGGATGTCCGGAACTGTGCATAATCCTTTCCTAGACCATTCAAGGTCACAGAAACTAAATCGTCATCATCCACTGGAGACCCAATGGAAGCAAGTGCATCCGCAATTTTCTTCACCTTCATGTAGTAGTCTTTGATGCTCATATTTTCTCTCTGCACATTGTGCAGCTCCTGCTTGAGCTGCATTTTCCTGGCCTGCGTATTTGTGCTGTACATTTTAGCCAAAGTATCCCATGCCACCTTTGGCGTACTTGCATCCTGAATATGCACAATCATTGAATCTGAAATACTGATAGACAGCCAGTACATAACTTTCCTGGCTCCCTCATGCCATCCTTTGAATGCCTGCATTTCCTGTTGATTGGGAACATTAGGAAGAACAGGTTCTTCTTCATTTCCTATAATGAACTCCCAATAGCCTTTTCCCATCAAGAAATTCGTCATTCTAAACTTCCATGCCTGGAAGTTGTTCTTGTCAAGCTTTTCAGTGACAATCTGTGAAAGAGAATCAGATGCCATTACAGAATACTGCAAAATATTCTGTCACTGCAAAAAACACAGTTTTTGCCTCACACGAGCAGATCTGCAAAATTGACGAAAGTGGTATTTCACCACACAGTCACTTCCTAGTGACGATTTTGCATCAACAGGCAACAAGCATGAATCTGCAACTCCCAATGTCTCTACGCACAGGCATACGATGCAATTTCTGCGGCAACTTTTCACCGACCTGCAGAACAGTGGTCGCACAGCAAAAACAGGGCCTTTTTCTGAGTGCCTGCGGAGAACTTCCGCCTCCAAAACGGGCCCCGAAATGACCTGCAGCATATAATGCCCTCTCGCCACACCGCGAAGGGCGTCTCAATCTGAGACAGTGCACTCTTGCACTTCCGGCTGTGCTACCTGCAAAGATTTGCTCCCAAACTCGAAAAAGGAAAGCAACACTGGTCCTCTTACCAGGACACTGCGAACTTGGTTTGCTTTCTTGAGCTCCTTACCACGAACAAGGCTCTGATACCATGTGAAGATAGTGGGAGAGAGAGGGAAGGAGTCTCACTTGCAGCTTTCTCACATACACAATGGGGGAATACACACAAAGGTGGAGGCTGAAAACAGTTTTCCTCTTCTTAGTTGTGAAAGCCAAAAGAACTCTAGTACAAAGAAATAGAAGAACCCTATATGTGGGTCTCAAACCAAACTCAACTAACTAAGGTGGCATACTAACTGAGCCACGAACTAGTGTAGATAAGGATAGCTGTCATCCAGCTATTATTCGTGGGCGGTGTACCAACCGCATCTGTAGCTAACAAGTCGGTGACATGAATGCACAACGGTCACCTTGGCATATCGCGAGTGGAGCTCGATATCTCAACAGTATCTTGGTTCATGTAATCAATTGCCAAGGGATGGTTATTAACCTTGAAAGAATGCATGTTGGGATATTCATATGGTGTATCTTGGGTCATGTATTCAATTGCCAAGGGATGGTTATTAACCTTGAAAAGATTCAAGTCATATGAGAACTCCCCATCCCTACAAATGTGCTATTATTACAAAGTTTTTTAGGAGGGGTGGGCTATTATCAAAGACTTTTTAAGAACTATATAGTTGAATGCTTCAATTGACACTTATCCTTAAGAAGGTGCACCGTATGATTGGACATAGGACCAAGATAAGGCTTTATTTAATTGAAATTGATGTTTGAGATGGTTCCAATAGTTTCCCCTCTGAGTTATGAGCATGAATCATTTGTCTTCTCCATTGTTGGCTTACATGTAATTGCATGCTTTTTAGCCTAGTATCAATAAGGTAAGATGCCTGATCCTTTTGTTTTTTGCAAATCGAAAGCATTTGCCCACAAAAGCAAGGTACACTCAAGCTCAATGATTAATTCTCTCATGAGTTTTGGCTACACAAAAAATTAGGCATTACATCATCAGCCACCTTCCTTATGGAAGGTGAAATAATAAAGTGCAACACAAACGACCACTACACCAGAGATTGTCCCAATGGAAGAGTGGAACCCGCATCCCAAGTGATTGATCGGCGCAGTGTTGGGAGCTATGACACGGTCACAAACAAAAGGTGACAAATGTAAGGATGACTCAGAGTCAGCACCGGAGACTTCATCACCTTCAAGACACCTTTCACAACTTGGTAGACTGCTTATATCATTCTCTTCTTATCCCAACTATGTCACAGGCATTCAATTATTGCATTTTGATTTTGTGAAATATTTGCGATGCATTTCGAGTTACAAAGGTAAATAGAGTTGTTATTAGCAAGATGAAGAATTTGTATTTGAAAAGGGAATTGGAGATAAAGAAGCTGATGGGAATACAAAGCCCTTGGAAGAAATTGCCAGTCTTATTCCAAAAACTGTTTGAGGATTATTTGCAACAAGGAGATGTTAAGAAGAATTGAAAATTAATGGATTTCTACCATGGTTGTCTTGGAATACCTTTTCCACCAGGAAGCAGTCGACTCCACAAGAAAAAGGGCATGATTTGCCAAGAAAAGGCATGGATTTGCCAGGAAAAAGGGCATGGATTTGCCAAGAAAAAGGACATGGATTTGCTAAGAAAAACGGCATGGATTCGCCAAGAAAAGAAGGGCCCATGGTTGGCCAGTGCTCTTGAAGAGCATGAAACGCCAGATTCTCAAATCTCCATAAGGAAAGCAAGTGCTTCAAATGCATGGAAAGAAGGGCATGTGGCTGCCCAATGCTCGAGAAGGCTAGTTGACCAAAAGGAGCAGAGAACGCCAAAGGACGAGATCCTTGAACCCGAGCAAATTATGTACTACACATGAAAAGAAAAGGCCTTGGGGCAAGGCCAACTACAAGTATCTTGTAAAGTTTAAAATGCCAAATAGGTAGGTAATAACTCTTGTTCAAAAGTAACGTTTGAGTTTCAAAGTTATACTAAAAGGCTTTTCAGTTGAGGGCAACTAATTAGAAGCCAAAGGGATATAACGAATTTGTACTTCTCCCAAGAAATAAAGAGAAATCCTAAATAGATTGACTTTGGTCAAAGAAAGTTGACTTCAGTTAACTATAACAAGTTTTCCATTGCATTGGATAATTTGCATTGTGGGGACGCCCACAAGGGACTAGGATTAGTCCAGAGAACCAGAGTGCATGCATTAGCTAACCTTTAATGGGTTTAAGTGTGTTGAATATTGTGGCAGGACCTTGTAGAGCACAAAAAGGCCAAAGTACAAAAAGCAAGTCCCACAAGAGTAAAGGAGATGTGGAACATCCAATTTTGGGAAGAAAGCTCTTGGCAAGGGGACAAGCAACTTGAAAGAGGGCCCGTAGGGTTGAGGGCAAGGAAATTGCCTCTTTGAGAAGAAAGCTATTGCTATCTAGAGAAGAGTTCCTATTTTTAGCAAGAAAAGAAGGCCAAGTATTTTGAAAGCACATGACTAGCCTAGCCTACAGAATAAAAGCCTCTAGGCTCCCAATTATATGAAGAATCTATATAAGCTTCATGCTCCACCATGGGCTAGCTGTAAAGAGTTTCTATTGCAATCAAGACCTTCAAGAGGGTCTATTTCTCAACCCTACTGTGTGTGTTCTTTGTTCTCTCTCTCCCTCTCTTAGTTTGTAAGAAATGTGGAGCGCTCCCGTCAAAAGAAGAGATCTTTATTGTGAATTGTCATCTATTGCTACAATTGGCATGCAAGCGTTGCAAATTGAGGATCCAGGCTTCATCCTTACTAGAAGTGATTTATTTTAGGGCTTCAAGACTGATTACCAATTTGTTTTAGGGTTTCAAAGCTACTTACAAATTTGTTTTAGGGTTTCTAAACTCATTACAAACTGCTACCTTTAGCTTGAGCTTCAACAAGGAAATGTTGCCACAATAAAGAGAGAGAGAGAGAGAGAGAGAGAGAGAGAGAGAGAGGGAGAGAGAGATACTGTATTAGGATTTGCGATCTTTTAAGGTACTATGGAAATCTTATGTGTACAAATTATTGTCAATATATAAAGAAATTTTTGTTGGTATATGAAGTATTTGGTCTCATCATTCTAGTTCCTTGCTAGTAGAATTTGCGGTCTTTGAAGGTACTATTGAAATCTTGTTCGTACAAATTATTGTCAATATACAAATAAATTTTTGTTAGCCTATGAAGAAGCATTTGTTCTCATACCATTTTGGTCCCTTGAAAATATCGATATGCTCTCTCTCTCTCTCTCTCTCTCTCTCTCTTACCATTTATTTCTCAATGTTTCCCTTTAAGCAAACTCTTGTTAATGCAAAGGCTCTAGAGTGTCTTCTTCTCCAACAAGGTCATCTTGCATTCTTACCAAAGGTATTTTAAGGTGTCTTGTCATTTGCGAGGTGTCTTTCAGCTCTAGACTGTATTCTGGCGAGTGGCAAGATCTCTAGACTTTGTTGTCACTGTAAGATCATTTTGGTGATTATATAGTGTCATGTCATTGCAAGGTCTCCTAGATAAATGAGCGCTGTCCTTTAGTATAGAATGATACGCATGCTAACGAGGACAATCGCGTAGGCATCCCCAAAGTGGACAGTGATGCTTAAAACTATGAGCACAAACAATGCTAGCCTACTTGGATTGACAAACAAAGAAGGCTTATTTAATTCAGAGATGGCGTCAACAAATGGGATGCCCAAGGCCCAAATTACTGAAAAAATCAAAACTTGAAGTGTCACAATAAGTTCGCAAGTGCTCCTCCCTAGCCGTCTACAAAAAATATGTGATCCAAGAAATGGCGTCAAAACTTTAGCGACACATATAGGACTAAAAGGGGACAATGCCAAATGAAAAGGGGAATAGGCAACCATTTGTTTTCAGAGCCGGGAATTTTTTTTTTAAAGCATCTTAAATAAATGACTTTGTATTGCTGAAGCCTTTCAACTCTGTACAGTACAAGGTTGGAAACAAGGGCAAAGGAGTAGGCTTCCTTATTACAGGTTACTCTTGAAGCATCAGAGATCAAGGGATCTCAACTCTGTAACTTGCTTTCATGTGGAAATCAAAATCAATTGCAGCTACAACAGAACATTGCGCCGGCATCAAACATTATACTGCAAATTCAATGATCACCGCTTTGCAAGAATTGACGCTCAAAATCCATCATTGGAGCTCACTCTGTTGTTTTGCACTATGAACTTAAAAATAAGGGCTAAAACCCTACAATGAATAGCCTGCAAAATGTTTATACTGGGAATGATTGGTCTGCAGCTATTCTTCAGCAAAAGGACCGAGAGATAAAATGATCAGATTCCTGTACTACACAAAAAGCAGCCTTTGCCCGATTGAATTATTGTACAGACAACACCAGGCAACTTTCACCAGTTGAAGGGACCCCGATACAGCAGAACTTCCTCCTATACATATAACGCCTCAACATTGCACTCTCCAGTGAAAATCTTGATACTTCTAGGTGAGCCGCAACTTCCTTCTGCAATTATGACTCTATCATTTGATGCCATGTGTGCCACAATCTTGTATATCATCTCAATCTACAAGAACACCAAATCAAAGAGCAAATATGAATTTGGACACAATGAGTGTAAATTGTCCAGCCATATCAACTGCCTCCTCTCATGCAGAGCAATTTCTAAAGAAATTTGTTCTCTGTGGTAGTGGGCGGTTGTTAGGGTTGATGCAGTAGCCACATTCATGGCTCTTCTAAAACGGATACTCGACTACCAAGCATCATGGCTAGATTTAATGTAATAAAGAGGACCGTTTCTTCTGTCATCGATGTGCAATAGGAGTTGCATGTGCAAGTGAGGATCAGACTACTTTCAGAAGTTATTATAATAAATAATTCAGCAATGTAAAGATTCTGCATAGCATTTTCAAATCAGAAACCTGTTGAGAGGCATGGCATCGCTCTGCAATGTCTTCCAAAGTCAGAGCTTCCACAGGATCTTTACAGCTACAGTAGTCAAAGTTCAACAGTCAATGCTGATTAGCCCAAAACATTGTTGGATGAAACTTTGAGAAGCATCTCTTAGAATAAAAGATTCTATAGATGTGTTCTTAATGAAAACACATATAAAAAACTTGCAATGGCATTCACTAACCTTGCATCATTTAGAACTGCAAGAACTCTTTTCTGCAGCGCTAAAACTTCTGCTGCTGCTTTCTTACCAGCCTCAACCCCTGCACATTGCAACCATACACAATGAGCTCATTCTCACATGTACATAGAAAGCATTAGCGGCATAACCAAAACAAGACTCTACTATTACAAAATGAAAACTGACCAGGTTGATGATATGCGTTAATATTTACTAGACTTGCATAGAGACCCACTGCACGTTCATACAGTGCAATTATGGCTCCTACTGATCGTGGTGTTACTTCCTCTATTGTTACAGTGATGGATTCCCGCCGATTGGCATACAGAGCAGCTCTTGTTCCCTGGACATTTCTAAAAAATTCAACATTCAGTACTTTTTTCTCGTACCTTCAGCATAGCACAAGCTCACCCCATCCCAGTCTCAAAAGCTTTCCAAGGCTGTCAGAATGAAGCATTCATGAGGAAATAAGAGAATAAATTTCAGAAATGCATAATACATGGCATAAAATCCAATATCCACCTGTAGCATGCCAAAAAGGTAATCTCCACAGGTTACACCAGGTTCGAGTTCCCAGTCATGACCAGGAGGTCTGTCACGAAGCACCTCAATAAAAGTTGCAAAAAAGTTGTGTACCCCTTCTCTCAGCTGTTGAATGTAGCTGCAGCGATAAAATTTTGGGTTACATATTGTTTTTGCTTCGTTTCATTATGTGAACTGTTTGCTACTACCTATCATATAACACAATTAGGAAGCAGGCATAAGTCATAGATGGCCCTTTAATATTGCTTCACCGAGAATTGGCAATAAAAACATCAGGAAAAGAGAACTCACGCATGTTGATCAGTGCTACCTTTATTCCCATATACTGCAAGACCCTGATTGACCTGCAAAAGAAATCCACAGTAAATTTGTCCTTCAGATATAAAGAACTTTGAAACATTCCGTCAGTCCAAACTGTTCTAATTACCATGAAACTCAATATTCTTCTACTGGCATGGCATGAATGAAAGGTCCCCTTTACTTTTTCTTTGAGAAGCTTTTTCTTTAAACAAATTCAGCTTCAGCTCTGTTTACAAGTGGACTCAAACCCTTAAATAAGGAAGCACGCACATCTGAGCACTTCTTTGTGATCAGTGTTGGAGGGAGGGGAGTACAATAAATTTTTTAGGCGCCCCATCACAATTCTTAATCACATGTTTCCTTTGAGAATATGACTCTAAACCCATTCTGGGCTTTTAAAAACATGAGGGCTCCTGTGAAAAGAGTTGAAGGGAATCTGCATAAGTTGGGGTGGACTGATGCAAGGTTACACCTAGCAAGGTAGAAGAATGGTATTTCATAGATGTCCAAAAAATAAATAACCAAGCACCATTGCATGTATGCCTCCAGGAACTAAATCATCTCCAGGTTCCAAAATACGAATTCCAAATCACATTTGATTCTGCACAAACAAACAGGCACGCATGCACAAGTGCTGGAGCCCGCACACATGCACGCTCATGTTCATCACACACAAGTAGATGCGTGTGTGTAGTATATACAAACATACATGTGTAGGTGCATGCATGCGGGTGGGAGAGTGGGTGCGTGTGTGCATGTTTGTCCGTGTGAGAGAGAGAGAGAGAGAGAGAGAGAGAGAGGAAAGGTCACTGAACATCTGAGGATGACTTGGTGCAGTAGACCTGGTAGAACCTAGTCTGTACAGACTGGCGTATGCCCACTGTTTGCAAGCTTGCAGCGGGTTTTCGCAGGCAGGGCCAGGGCCTATTTATAGGTCTGGCAAGAAGCTGAAGGCAGGTGCACAGACCAGTCAGGTCTGTCACAGACCTGGTCGGCCTGCTGGAGGGTCGGTTTCAGACCCTGGTCGGCTGATCTCAGTCAGCCCAGTCAGGGGGTAATCCAGCCCCTCCACCCCTATAAATAGGGGGCACTGGCACACTCCTTTGGATCCCACCGAAGCCTGGCTCTAGGCAACACAAGACGAGCATAATAGCTCCCCATAGTCCTCAGTATTTTAGTAGCTTCCGACTTGGTTTTTCCTCAAAACCTTGCTGGATGTTTGTGGCTCAAGTGTAAACTACTCGGTGCTTTCTATCAATTCAGACAACGGATTTTGCAGAGGCGTTTGAATGAAATGATTGCGAGTTGCCAAACACATATACTTGAACTTAAGAGTTTGCAATTAAGCTAGAATTAAGACTTATACAACTTAAACACAAAGTGACATCATTGGAAATTGCAATATGATTGAGGGGCCAAGACGGCCCCCCCCCTATCCAGGCTCACTTTATTCTTGAAAATGGAGATACAAGACCAAGGTGCAATGCACCTTTCAAACTGATGAACTCAGTGAAAACCTAGGACCTAGATACAAGACTCAAGAGCATATGTGCAAGGTAGACAACAAAAAGGAGGACTCCAAGCTCAGGTTTCAACTCTTGGCTTCACCAATCCACAAGGAAGAAGCCTACAACAATCACCACTTACATCCAACATTAGAGGCAAGCACTAGTTTCTAGAAAGATAGTAGAAACAACATGAAATAGTGCTGTAAATGAGATAAACTTGCAATACATGCTCCCTTCATGACTTGACCCTTTTGTAGATGAAGTCCTTGATGCCTCTGAAGCTACCTTGGGTGAGGAGAGTGTGGAAATGGGGCTGGAATGAGAACAGCTTAGAAAAACAGCCTGTAGGCTAGAGAGAGAAAGCCTTTATGGAGTGATAGATGTAGAGAGAGAGTGCCAATGCTGATCCCAAGGGAGGAGATGTAAGAGAAGAGCTGCTGCTGTTCCAGAGGTGCACAGAAAGGAAGATTTCTGCAAGGGGAATGGGCTGGAACAGTAGAGAGAGAAATTCTGCAGTAGAGAGAAATTCTACAGTAGAGAGAGAAAGACTGCAGCAGGAGAGAGAAAGGGGCTGTGGCTGCTCCAGGCTAGGAGAAGGAGAGAGGATGCTGCTGCTGTTCCAGAAGAGCTGAGAGGGGGCAGATTTCTGGAGAGGAGGGTCTGGAACTGTAGAGAGAGAATGTGCTACTGTAGAGAGAGAAAGTGTTGCTGAGGTGAGAGAATGGCCTGGGGAGAAGCTGGCTGCACCCAAGGAGCTGGAGAGGTTCTGCTGCATCAACCAAAATGAGAGAGAAGAAAAATGACGAATTTTTCATGTAGGGAATGAAGGGGAGAGGCCTTCTTTTATAGGCTCAGCCCCCCCCCCAAGCTTAGAGTGGAAGGTGGACACTTGTCCCAGATTTTTGGTGGGCTGCAGTACAACCTGCCCCAAATCTACTAGATTTGGGGCCAGACACTTGGCCTGCATGCCCTTCCACTTGCCATGCATGCTGCCACATGTGTGGGACAGGTGGACTGACCTACCAGCTCAGAGCTTAGAGAACATTCTCTTGAATGGTTCCTAGGTCAGTATGTAATATGTGCATTTGATTGGTCCCATGTTTGGGTACTCAGGTGGGGTGTGGTTTCCAGATGTCCCTCTCAAAGAGAGGCCATCACTCTTGTGGGTCACTAATGCCCATAACCCCAAGCAAGGGGATCCACCCTCAAATGCTAGACCTAGTCCCCATTGTCCGTAACTGAATAGTAGGAAAACATTTCATTTCTTAATAAGCGTACCATTGAAAAACAAAAAGAAATAGTACCAAGCAAGTGGATACATGTTGAAGCAGGATGACATTCCCTCCCTCTTTCATTCGGTTGTCCTCAACTGAAATGCTTCCTCATAAGCATCCAGGATTTCAGGACACTCCTAAAATGTAGCTCTGTCCACCCATTGGGCATCGGTGGATGGAAGCCCTCTGAACTTCAAAAGGTACATCTTGCGAGTCGTGCCTCGACGTCCCATAGTGAAGTTATGCAGAATAATTTGCTCTGAATCAACAAGATCTCAGTGTCCTCTACTTCAGGTGCATCGTCCAGTGTGGGCTCTTGAGGTGGTTCCCCAATGAAGGGTTTCACCAAGCTTACGTGGAAGACATCGTGGATCTTCTAATGCTCTGGAAGTCTCAATCAGACTGAGACATCAGTTATTACCTGCAACACCTGAAAATGACCATAATATCGAAAGGATAGCTTGAAGTAGATGCGCTTTTTGCCTACTTTGGTTTTTAACCGAGCTTTCTCAAATTTCAATAAGACCCATTGGCCTTCTTTCACTGCAAACGCCCTCCGTCTTTTATTTGCAGCTGCTCTTTGTTTCTCCTGTGCCTTTTGAATGGTTGCTCGAACCGTGGCATAAGCAGAGTCATAAGCCTCCACGAATTGATCAGCGGCAAAGATTTTCTCTTTTGTTTGCATGAGTGGAGTTGGTAAAGATCTACCATATACAATTTCGAAAGGAGCTTTTCTAGTGGAGGAATGAATTGTGTTGTTATGTTGTTATAAGCAAACTCCACAAGAGGAAGGAATTTCTCCCAAAAGGTTTGCTGGTCATGCACATAAAATTTCGGCAAATCCAAGAGTTGAAACCTGAGCTTGGAGTCCTCCTTTTTGTTGTCTACCTTGCACATATGCTCTTGAGTCTTGTATCTAGGTCCTAGGTTTTCACTGAGTTCATCAGTTTGGAAGGTGCATTGCACCTTGGTCTTGTATCTCCATTTTCAAGAATAAAGTGAGCCTGGATAAAAGGGGGGGGGGACGTCTTGGCCCCTCAATCATATTGCAATTTCCAATGATGTCACTTTGTGTTTAAGCTGTATAAGTCTTAATTCCAGCTTAATTGCAAACTCTTAAGTTCAAGTATATGTGTTTGGCAACTCGCAATCATTTCATTCAAACGCCTCTGCAAAATCCGTTGTCTGAATTGATAGAAAGCACTGAGTAGTTTACAAAAAGAGAACATGAAAGAGAAGAAAAAAGAGGTAAGCAAAAACTTTTATGAAAAACAAAAGGAAGACATACTTAGCAAGCAAAGCAGCACTTATGTCGTCATCAGTGCCCAAGCATAAGCAGCTATACTGGGTTTCTAAAGACCCGCGGAGTCTCTTCCGCAAACCCAGTGCTTACTAAAATACGTCAAATAAACAAAAGAGAAAGAAAACAAGAAATAAAGAAGAAAGGAAGCAAGTGACTAAGCAAAAATAAACAAGCACGTCAAGAAACAAAATCTTCCAAAAAACTGAAAAATCGCTCTCTCACTCTCACTCTCACTCTCACTCTTATTTAAAACATGAAAAGCTAAATGGTCCTTTACACTTAAGTCTCGATTCCTACAAAGAGGCAAAAATACATTTCTAACTTAAGCACAAGCATACTCAAACAAACTCTCTTTTGAAACTAAAAGAAAAACGGGCTATTCAGCTCCCCGCCTTTTGTTTTCAGCTTATGTTCAATCATTCTAAACAAACCTAAGGCCAATACACCATAGATAAAAGACTTCATATCTAAGAATGTGCGTACTTTTTTCATTATTTTTCTTGGATTATACCTCGTGTAATAGTGAAGTGATCAAATTACTACAATGAGTGATAAAAGACTCCTTAGTTGTACAAAGGCGGGAAAATCTATGGAATTGGGAAGAAATGACTCCATATTTTGCCAAATCAGAAATGTTTTGAGTCAATGTGAGGCATTTTTATAACGTTTAAACCACTATATTCAAGTTGTTCACGTTTATCGTATATATCAACCTCTAATCCTATGGTAGATTGAGAAATTCTAAGATCTAAGAAAACACAAGAATCCCCTCTTGAAGTGCAGTTCACTTCACAAGAGTCACGAGGATACATTCCTTCTCCAAAAGCACTAGCGTCTTTGTACATAAAGTCTTGAAAGTTAGGAACATCTGGTATAAATAAATCATCTATAAAACGCCTAACTTGGCTAAGCTCATGTAAAATGATAGGGCTGGTATTGATAGAAATAATACGTTACATAAACTCAAATTCATAAGTGAAAAGATAAAAGTTTGCTAAAAAGACGGCACAATTAGTGCCCGTGGGGATTCCTATAATTTGTTGGAACAAAGAATCACCTATTGTGATGTAAAGATTTGTGAGTTTTGGGGAGAGAGAGAGCAAGAGAGAGTGAGCTGAGAGCTGAAAGCTTGAAAGCTTAGTTGCAATAAAAGAGTGTGAGAGTACAGCTGAAAAAGTGAGAGATAAGGTTTTGTCCTAGTGACAAAACCTTAGTAGTCACTAACCATAGTTTGTGAACTAACTGCGGTTAGGGGGAAAAACCTCTTAAAGAGGAAAAAGTGCCCCTAACTAGCTTATTAAATTACATTGATCACTGCTGAATTATATCTATAATTCTAACACCCCCCTGCAGTGCCAATGTCATGTACAAGGCTGATCAATCACCAAACGGATATAAGTTCAGGGCACTGCGAAATGCCTCAAACTTTTCACGTGGTAGTGCTTTGGTGAAAATATCTGCAACGTTGTCATGTGTGGACACAAAGATCATACTGATCTCTCCTGCATGCAACTTCTCTCTGACGTAGTGATAGTGAACCTCAATGTACTTCGTGCGAGCATGAAACACTGGATTCTTTGCCACTGCAATGGCACTCTGACTATCAGTGAGAGTTGGAGAAGGACCCTCCAATGACAGATGAAGATCAGCAAATAGACGTCGCAGCCAGACACATTCAACTGTTGCTGTGAAAGCTGCCCTGTACTCAGCTTCACATGATGAGGTAGCCACTGTAGATTGTTTCTTGCTCAGACAAGAAATGCAAGATTTACCCAAAAAGAAACAATTGCCACTAGTGGACTGCCTAGTGTCATAATCACCAGCCCAATCTGAATCACTGTAGGCAAGCATCTGCAAGTCACCCCCCCTGGGAAATAACAAGCCAAAAGACTTCGTGCCCTGCAAATAACTGAAGATGCGCTTAACTGCCTGCCAATGCATAGTTTTTGGGCTGTGCATATACCTGCTCACCTGAGATACTGCAAACTGAATATCAAGTCTAGTGTTGCAGAGATCTATGAGGCATCCAACAGCCAGACTGTAAGATGTGGCATCAACTCATTCTCCTGCATCATGCATTGTGAGTTTCAGCCCCGGCTCCATGGCTGGAGGTTGTTTGACATAAACCTCTTCCAACAAGTCTCCATTTAAGAAGGCTGTTTTTATGTCCAACTGATGAACATTCCACTCAAAATGTGCAGCCGTTGCAATAACAGATCGGATGGTGGTCATCCGGGATGTAGGAGCAAAAGTCTCCTCATAATCTATGCCCTTTTTCTGAGCATAGCCTTTAGCAACCAGCCTTGCCTTGTATCTGTCAATCGAGTCATCTGGCTTCCGTTTCACCTTGAAAACCCATCGTGTGCCACTGGCATGTTTACCTGGTGGCAAGTCTACAACATCCCAAGTCTGATTTTTCTTAATGGACTGCAACTCATCGTGCATGGCATTCATCCAATGCACATTGTCCTTTGCTTCTTCGAATGTTGCAGGCTCTTCCTCATCGAGAAGAGTACCTGCATATGCTGATTCCACCGAATTAGCACCTTCCATGTGCCTTGCTACACTGCGAGTCCTACCAGGTAATGGAGCATCAATCTTACTCTCCCTGAGAGTCTGTAACAGCCAGTTTGGGACTGTTTTTGCTGCATGTATGTCTGCAATTTCTTGCTGAACCACCTGTTCCACTGCCTGTGGAGGTGGCAAGACATCTTGTGGCTGAACTGGAGCATCGGGAGGTGTCTGTAAATTCTGATTTGCATCAGAAATATCAGCAGGTGAACCCAAGGCAATGGGTAGCAACCCCTCAAAGACATCCTCTGAAGAAGAAGGCATATGAAATTCAGCTTGAGTGTGAGCTGAATTTTTTGCAAATATCACATCTCTACTAACAATGATCTTGCGTGTAGAAAGATTGCAGAGACGGTACCCCTTGCTTTCTGCATTGTACCCAACAAATATGCACTTAATTACCTTATCTGACAACTTATGCCGAAATTCAAGTGGCACATGAGCATATGCAAGCATCCAAAGACTCGGAAATGATCTACTGAAGGCTTTCTCCCATTCCAGACCTCATAGGGAGTTTTTGTTTTCAAAGCCTTAGTGGGAGCCCGATTTAAGATGTAGTTGGCACACATCAGACCTTCAAGCCTAAATTTGTGAGGCATGTGTTTGCTTTTCAGCATACATCTGTCCATCTCCATAAGAGTTTTATTTTTCCTCTCAGCTTTGCCATTTTGCTGAGGGGTCAGCCTCACTGTGAGCTGATGCACAATACCCTTGCCTTTCAGAAAAGCATCAAAATCTGCAGACAAGTATTCCCCACCTCTATCTGTGCGCAATGTCTGTATCTCGAGTCCAGTTTCATTTTCAAACCTGGCTGAAAAGTGTTTAAACACCATGAACACTTCTGATTTGCGCTTTAGCCCAAAGACCCAAGTGAAATTGGAATAATCATCAATAAAAGTAACAAAGTAGAGATGACCACCCAATGATGGAGTCCTCATGGGACCACAGACATCACTGTGTATAAGCTGTAATTTGCGGACAGCTTTATCTGAACCATCCTTTTTGAAGGGGAATCTATGCATCTTGCCTAAAATGCACCCTTCATAGGCATGTGGAGGAGGTATCTCAAGAGGTGGCAATGCATCAACCATAGAGTGCTTCTGAAGCGTCATCAAGCTGTTGTAATGCATGTGGCCATATCGGGCATGCCATAATTCTGCATTCTGCATGGCAGCAGTAGGAGTAGAAACTGCAAGAGCATGGGCTGCTCTTTTCTCAAAAAGATCAAGCTGAAAAAGCCCACGCAGCAGAGTACCAGATAATCTCAAGGCATAATCATTTTCCCCGTCTCGGACAGCACATTTGTCTTCCTCAAAGATGACCTGAAATCCAGCCCTGTTAAGAGTGGACACTGAAAGAAGATTTTTGGTGATACCAGGCACATATAAGACATCTGAAAGTCTAAAAACTGAGCCATCAATGGCAGTAAGCTCAACTTCTCCTGTGCCACGTACTGAATATGATGAGTTATTGGCACAAGTGACTTTCTTACCAACGGGAGGTGGATGCAAGGAAGTAAAGAGACACTTCCTTGAAGTGATATGCTTGGATGCACCGCTGTCAAAATACCAAGTATTCAGTGTTTCATTGACACTGAAAGCAGATGCATCCGTAGAAGAGTCATAACTGCAAGTCAAAAAGGCATATGTATCATCATTACAAGTGGTTGTACTATCCCGAGCATCTGGAGCAGCCAACCTAAAATCTGAAATGCAAGATAAAAAGGCATAATCCTGTCCAACAAAGTTGGCTGAAACATCCCCACTGTCAAATGCATGAGGAGCTGAATCTGAAACAGCCATACCGGAGCTGTTTTTCTTCTCTTTTGCAAGCCTTTTCCTACATTCTACAATGTGATGACCTGGCTTTTTGCAATAATGACAAAAACCCTTCTTCTTGGGCTTACTTGCATCATTTTTAGCCTTTTGTGAAGGCTGTCCTGACCCACTGGAAGGCTAATTTACTGACGTCTTTGCCTTCCCTTTGTTTTTGACTTGAACTTTGAGAGCATAGCTTGTTCACCTGCACATGAAGCCAAGTTTTTCCTGGTCTGCTCTTCCTGAAGCAAAAGTCCTATCAACTCATGAAAAGTGAAAGGATTTGCACCCCCCCTCAATGATAAGTTCAGCGAGGTATGAAAGCTGAGATAAGACTCAGGAAGAGAATTCAGAGTTGTGGTAATCATCTCCGAATCAGGAATAATCTCATCTATGTTCAATAATTGCTCTCTGAGATCCTGTAGCTTTGTGAGGTGGATTGACATGGAGTCACCCTCTTCCATATGTGTATTACTTAACTCTCTTTTCAAAGAAAGATACCCTTGCATCATTCCGGGCTGAATACATGCTTTCTAAGATATCCCACGCTGCCTTTGAGGTCTTACACGACCGGATATGCGGAATGATAAATCTTTTCACTGAAAGAGAGATGCATGACAAAGCTAAGGCATCCTGTGAATCCCATCTCTTCTGCTCTGGAGTAGTGGCTATAGCTGCACCAACAACTTGTTCTGCAGCTGCACCCTGTGCACGACCTCTTCCACCTCCTTGCTGAGAAGGGGTATTAGGTGCCATACCTGCTAGTCGGATCTCACCCCCATTCACATAATCCCATAAATTGCGAGAAATCAAAATATTGCGTACCATAAAACTCCAGAGGGAGTAGTTGGTACCATCCAACTTGTCTTCCTGTGAAAGACCACCGAACTGGAAATCATTCTGATTTTGCTGGGCCATATCTGAGAAAGAGATTTTAGCAGATACAAGACTGAATTCCCTTCTGGGAATGAAATGCACAACTCCCAAAAAACGCAGCAAAGCAGTGGCTCTAAATGCAACTCAGATTTCTGCACTTGCACTGTCAGAAATTTGTCCAAGCATCAAAAAACTCTCCAGAATCTGCCAAAAGTGCTGCAAAACACTTCAAGAAAGACAATATGAACTGAAATCTCCAAAATTGCTCTCCCAACACAAAAGCCCCAAAATAGGCCCGAAATTGCAACTAGAAAGGGGCAAATTGATCAAAAGCCCCAAATGTTGCAAGAATTGCGCTCTGTCTACAAAAGCCCCAAATTTCACTGCGAAATTGCAGTGTAATCACAAAACCCCCAAATTTCTTCAAGAAATTGTACTGCAGAATTGAAAGCCCCAAATTTCGAGCTTGAAATTATCTGCAAAGTCCCAAATTTTGTCTGCAAGATTGCAAGCAGAACCAAAAAGCCCCAAATTTTTGAAGCAGATTCTACAACTCGATTGCAATGTCTGCAACAAACAAGATGCCCCAAATGTACTCCCAAAAACTAAGCCAAACAATGGCTGTCTGCAAAATGTGCTTGCCAAAGATCACCTGCAAGGAAGAGCTTGTGCGCATGTACAACCTGTACGGCCAGGTACACACTTGGAGTAAGAACCGTACAACTGTACGGTCGATGGTGTACGGACGCTCAACGATGTATGGACCAGCTGTACCGAATGTCCTGTACGGAAGCAGGTACAAGGACGAGATTGCAGGTAGGAGCTATACGACACTGGTCTTACTGTACGGTATGCGCAAGTACGTACAGTACGATTGCAGGTACGAGCTGTACGGCGCTAACGCAAAAGGTATGGCGAATGTACAGACGATGGTGCTGCAGTCGTGCTGTACGGAGTGTGCAGGTACGGCAGAGTACGAGCAGGTACGGACAAGTGGCGCAAGTGCAGTACGAAACTGTACGTAAACAATCCGTACAGATTGTATGGACGATCTGTATGGACAACGATTGTACGGATGGCGTGCTCCAACGGGAATGCAGCGTACAGACGGAATGCAACAGGAGGAGGAGCACGAACTATCCGGGTAGGAGGAGCTTGGGCTGGGAACAGGAGCTCAATGAGGCTATGATACCAAATGTGAGTTTTGGGGAGAGAGAGAGCAAGAGAGAGTGAGCTGAGAGCTGAAAGCTTAAAGCTTAGTTGCAATAGAAGAGTGTGAGAGTACAACTGAAAAAGTGAGAGATAAGGTTTTGTCCTAGTGACAAAACCTTAGTAGTCACTAACCATAGTTAGTGAACTAACTGCAGTTAGGGGGAAAAACCTCTTAAAGAGGGAAAAGTGCCCCTAACTAGCTTATTAAATTACATTGGTCACTGCTGAATTATATCTATAATTCTAACAAGATTATCTCAAAGAAAATCTATCCAAGAGCAAACATCTTCCACACTTACTACCTTTGTGTATCTTTTCTTTTTAGAACCTATGTCATGATCTTTATTTTTTAGCCACAAGAAGTCAAAGCATAAGGCTGTTTTCTCAACTTTTAGCACTTTGCATCTATCTTTGAAACAAAACATCTAGACAAAGATAGAGGGAGGGAGGGAGGAAGAGGGCGAGAGAGAGAGAGAGAGAGAGCATGAAAGAAGCACATTATTACAGACTTTATCCAAGGCTTGAGTATTGGTCTAAGTTGATTATCGAGAGAAAGAAAGAAAGAAAGAAAGTTTATTAAAGTCTTCGGAAGACCGATGGGTCTATGAGACTGTGAAAATCCTGATATAACGAGCTGTGATAGTGGAGCTACTAAACGAGTGTCCATACCAATGCAAAATGTGGGAGGGAGATATGATATGATTGTCTCTGAGACCCTTCAGGATCTATGCTATTAGTGATCACTATACTATAGTGATCCCTTAAATCCAATGACGGAAAGTATTACAAACTTGTCATGTATTACGGAGTACTTGCTGAGGCTAGCTTGTGTGCTAGACCCAATACTTTGTAGCAATGTTCTAGAATCTCTTTCAAGTAGCTTCCTAGCTTTTTGCTCTCTCTCTCTCTCTCTCTCTCTCTCTCTCTCTCTCTCTCTCTCTCTCAACCTCCCCCGCTCAGCCTCGCCTCTCCGCTGTTCAGCCTCCCCGCCGTTCAACCTCCCCACTTGCTCTCTCTCCCTCGCCGCATGCCTGCTAGATGCCGCCTGCTTAGCAGTGAGAAAAACGGAGAGCAAGAGTGAGCAAGAGAGAGTGAGCTACACGTAGGTCACTCAAAAGGTGGACTGAATGAAGTGAAGTACAAACAAGAGATGAGGGGTTTTGTCTAAGTGACAAAACCCTATCTAATCACTAACCGTAGTTAAGGATGAGACTGTGGTTTGGAAAAAAACCTCTAAGAGGAAAAAGTGCCCCTAACCCACTTATTACATTACATTGGCCACTGCCTAGAATATAATAATAATTCTAATATCCCCCTGCAATGCCAATGTGGTGTACAAGGTGGTGAT
Source organism: Dipteris shenzhenensis (assembly GCF_047967505.1). Lineage (NCBI taxonomy): Eukaryota > Viridiplantae > Streptophyta > Polypodiopsida > Gleicheniales > Dipteridaceae > Dipteris > Dipteris shenzhenensis. Next base: position 24,110,553 of record NC_141600.1, read on the forward strand.
CAATCACCAAAAGGAGATAAGTTTAGGGCACTACGAAATGCCTCAAACTTCTCACGTGAAAGTGCTTTGGTAAAGATGTCTGCAACATTGTCATGTGTTGACACATAGATCATACTGATCTCCCCTGCATGCAACTTCTCTCTGACATAATGATAATGAATCTCAACATGCTTCGTGCGAGCATGAAACACAGGATTCTTTGCCACTGCTATAGCACTCTGACTATCAGTGAGGATTGGAGAAGGACCCTCCAATAAGAGACGAAGATCAGCGAACAAACGTCACAGCTAAACACATTCAACTATCGCTGTGAAAGCTGCCCTGAACTCAGCTTTACATGAGAAAGTAGCCACTGTAGATTGCTTCTTGCTCAGCCAAGAAATGCAAGCTTTGCCCAAAATATTATATGCTAGGCAGTGGCCAATGTAATGTAATAAGTGGGTTAGGGGCACTTTTCCCTCTTAGAGTTTTCCCCCCTAGCCACAGTCTAATCCTTAACTACGGTTAGTAATTAGTTAGGGTTTTGTCACTTGGACAAAACCCCTCATCTCTTGTTTGTACTTCACTTCATTCAGTCCACCTTTTGAGTGACCTACGTTCAGCTCACTCTCTCTTGCTCACTCTTGCTCTCCGTTTTTCTCACATTTGGTATCAGAGCAACTCTCCTTCCTGAACTTGCTCCTTGCTTTCGCATTTGCTCTCAGCTCTAGCTCGAGACCTTCTATCCATACAGTCCATACAACTGTACGGATCCCGTACATGCGTATGTACTTCCATTGCCAAGCTTGCCGTACAACATCACCATCAGCTCGACGTACAACGTTCGTACAAATGTATGGATTGACAGTCCGTTCTGTACCGCCGTACTACCAACAAATCGTCCATACCTACAAATGTGGCGCCGCTCTAGTCCGTACTCCGTATTGCAATCTGTCGCCATCCATACAAGCGTCAGGTCCGTACACCTGCAGTCCGTCCGTACAGGTCGCCATTTTGTTCGTACAAGTTGCGTCAGTCGTCCGTACATGTTACTGTACTTTTGTCGTACAACTCACGTCAGCCAGACGTACATCCGCACCGTTTTGTACACCTGCAATTAGTGCTTCGTGCAAGCATCCGTACATTGTGTCTGTGCATTTCCTTTGCAGGGCCTTCTCTGCAGGTTTCATTTGTGCAAGCATTCTTGCAGTTGGTCGTTTGACAGGCATTTCTTTGCATATAGCCATTGTTTGGCTCGTTTTTTTTTTTATAGCACAGTTGGAGTTTTTGGATAGACATTGCAGTAAGTCTACGGGTGTTGAAGACAATTGGGGTTTTTGCTATTACAGTGCAATTTTGCAGTGAAATTTGGGGCTTTTGCAGGCAGAGTGCAAATTGTGTAACATTTGGCGCTTTCAGACCATTTACCCTCTTTTGTATGCAATTTCTCACAAATAATCGGGGCGTTTGCATTTGGGTTGCAATTTTACAGGTAAAAGAGCATTTTGGAAGTTTGCAAGCATTTCTGGACTCAAGTGCAAGTCAATTTGCAAACTTTTGCCACTTTTTGCAGATTCTATTTGCAGACTTTTGGGCATTAAGCAGAGTATTGTGGTGCATTTTGAGCCTTTGATAGGCTGTGACAGTATTTGTCACTGTGGGCAGATTTTACTATGTACATTAAATTAAAGCCCCTAAGTGATCCAATACCTTCCAAAGTTACCAGAAAAGACACTATAGAAAAGAGACAAACATCGCTTTACACCTTGCTACTTAATTCAATAAAAGGTGTCAAAAGGGAGGAAGAAAGTTATAAGAAAGCACAAACACTTAATGAACATACAGGTCTTCAATGCTTTACAACTCTTCATTTGCAAGCATCAGTACATGGCACAGTGAGGACTCCATTCTTTGAAATAGCCAGGAAATTCAATCTTTTCAAACAAGCAGAAAAGATAGCCAACTTTCAAGCACACATGTTCAAAGGGTGCTTGGTACTAGAACTATTGTGCATGGTTCAAAATGTCTTACCAGGTTCCCCTCCAGATCATATTCTTTCCCAATTGACTCCATAACCAATTGTTGCAGATAGCGGCTAAATAATAGCAGACTGTCTTTGTAAGGTAAAACTACCATATCCTGAAAAAGCAACATAAGGAGATCAATAGCTTTACCACCAGCAGTAAGCTACTGGCCAAAGGATGGGTGTTTGAGAAGTAGGCACAAGCTGATGTTGCAATCAGATCCCTTGTTGAATAAGCTGTCAAAGCATTACCCATATCAGCAAAGTGCTCAAAACAAGAATCTGAAATGAGTCAATGGCACCCAAATACCTTAGATCCCAATCCATCGGATGCCCAGTACCAACAGAGTGCCAGTAATGCTGCAGGATTTTGGTTGATCTGTTCAGCAATATTGATATAAGTTTCCAATATCTGAATATAAGTGCCTATCCAGCAGATCTCACAATGAAGTTAAAAGAGATAATACTGGCGATACACATACCGAAGGTACTCTTGTTGCTTCATCCATAACTGCAGCCCCAGCAAGCATTTCTTTGATGTTGATACCCTAAAAATTTCCATTTGAAACTGTGATTAAATAGGAAAGGAAAACAGGAGTATGTATATGACACATGATTAAGGATGGTTTGGAGGATTACCTGAAGTGCAGCCGGAAGTAAGCCAACAGCAGACATCTCTGATGTGCGTCCTCCCACCCAGTCAAACATGGGAAACCTTGCCAGCCAGCCTTCAATTCTTGCTGTATTGTCTAGCAATGAGTTTTCTTGTGTGATGGCCACACCCTAGTACATCAAAAGAAAACTGCTTCAACACAAAAAGCTCATCAAGCTATTGAGCCAGTCTGTCTACCATACGATATCAGTGAATCTCCCCAAGCTTTCCTGGGATCAGAGCTTTGTTTAGTACATAATTAAAAGAGGTAGCACATGTCACAGATCAGGAGAAAAATCTCAGCACAAAAATCATGATTGTACAAGTTTTTAGGAGCATAGTGAAATTTTATAAAAGGGAGAAGGGAAGGGAGAATATTCACGACATGTATAGAAGCATATGACATACATAGATGACATGCAATATCCACATACAGAAATGGTCATCAAGAGCAAAGAAACCATAAGAGAATCTTTTAGCCGAGAGCTGGAAATGAAGGGGGGGCTGGAAGGGCACTGAGAGAGGGCTTAGAGATTGAAAAAAGGCTGCAATGAAGAAGGGATGGCTGTGAGAGGTAAAGAGAAGGCTGAGAGAAGTGTGAGGGCTGTTTGAGTGAATACAAGGAACATCATCTCTATGTCGGGGTTATGATCGGGGATTAATACTAAAGGCATACTGCTATGTGGAATTTTAATTTTGTAATGAAAAGTGAGAGTTGAAGGACAGGAACTGATGAAACAACTTGGATTAGAAGAATCTACAAAGCAGAAAATCTAGTACGATATTTAAAAAATTGACCCAAACAGACTGCAAGTGACCTATGGTATTCATGTGGTATTGGGTTTCAAGAACTAGAATGATGGTGTGAACAAGGATCAAGTTGGAAATATGAAATCGAGTTGGTTAGAACTAGATCCTTTGAGAGGAGTAGAACCCTGAAATGACAATTACTTTGACAAAGTGTGCAGACCCCATTAAGACAAAGGAGATTACAAAACTCCGAAAATAATTATCATACAGACTACAGCATAGGGAGTTGCAAGATAAACCAAAAAACTCGATTTAATCTGAAAAATGACCTGCTTAGAGAAATCGAGTCCTTTTTCTCTGAAGGCTTTTTGAACCTCCAACAGACCATTACGTGTTTCTGGAGTCCCGCCACTCTAGAAAAGGATATAATACAGAACAATAAGAACACCAAGTTTCTCAGATATTTGAAATTATATGCACAAAAAGAAATAAGGTACAAATGTACAAAGGACTGAAGTGAGAGATCTCAAACCTTAGAAATGACGACCACAAGAGTGGAAGATATCTCTGGCCCAAGTTGAGCAATTTGATGATCAATGCCAGCTGGATCAGTGTTGTCTATGAACCTTATCTGAGACAAAACAGCCAAGGGGTTGATTAAGAATGTTTTTATAGTGCTGCAATCCGCCGGTTGCATTTCCAAAACAAGGGAACTTCACGACCATCATCATTCTATACCAATGCAATTGTAAATGAAACGATTTAACCTATTCACATCCACAAAATATCCAACAGAATCTATGAGACTGCAAAAATTACAAACACAAATCACTGCAGCTCTATCATAACTGCTAGAAACCACAATATTCTCTATGAAATAGGTCAAGTCACATTTTGTAATGGTCACCATTTGTGTGAGGTTTGAGAGGCTGAAGAATTTGCAGATGGATGATTTTGTGTGGAGCTGTTTCAGTGATGGATGACAAGTTTTATGGGAGGTCTATGAGGGGAGAGCAAGGAAATTACTATATGGTAATAGATGATTGGAACGTCTGAAATGATTAGAGAGCATTTTGTCATCAAGCAATTATTGGCGGCAGAAACTGGTTGAGACTGTGGGACACGTTGAAGCAATTGGTTGTGGGCAAAGTGCCTCTTCACTTTTTCATAGCTACTTAGGGAAGCCATTCTGATTTGCATAGGCTCTATGGCAATTCAGGTGATTGAATCGTATGCAATGAGCAGTCAGATAGCTTGAAAGCAGTAGGTAGAAATGTTTTTGAGCTAGAGTGGCTGTGGGAGGCTTGGCCTACTTAAACAATATGGTTAAGAGGCTTGGGAGAAATGTGTCTTAACTACTAGCATTGAGAATCCATTTTGGATTCAAACAATTGAGGATTACCATTAGAGGCTGGATAAGGGGGCTCAAGGATGACTACAAAGGTGAAGTTCAAGTAGTGTTCTTAAGTCTTTGAAAGAGCCATTCTTTGATGCACCTATATATGATGGCTTGGTTGGTTGGCCTTATTCCTGTCCTGCTGCTATTTTAATGCTGTATTATGCCTGCTCTTTTGCTCATCTAAGGTCAGAGATACTGTTTTGCAGGTTCTGTGTTATGGCAGCTTGTTGCATTGATATTTTTCTGTTCTGTTGCTTTATGGTGCCATAAAGGCTTTTGTGTTTTATGGGGTTGTAGGGCTTTTACTGGCTCCTAAATATACTGGTTTTGGGCACGTTTTCTTAGCAACCTGGCCACTCTATCTGCTTTAGATAGTGTATTGCCATTTTCCTGGCTTTTGTGCCTGGCTGTTTTTTTGCTCTGTCTCATCTAGATTAGAAAGCGAAATTTTATAAGGTTTTTGTAATAAATTTCAAGTTCGTAAGAGAGGGAACGATATATATTATTTGGAGGAGAAGAAGATAACAGGAGGTGGGAGATGGAAGGTAAAAAGAGAAGCTAAGAGGCGAAGAATGGGGGGAGGGGGAAAAGGGAAGGGGGGGGGGAAGAGAGAGAGAGAGAGAGAGAGTAGATTAGGAGTGGGGATGCCCCTTTGAAACGTGTCCATACAAGGGGCAGAGCTGCCATTAGGTAACAAAACCTTTAGAGTTCAACTAGTGAGCTCATCACCCAACCAGAGGTTCAGCACTTCAAACCACCCCACCACAGCCTGAAGTCCACTTGAGGGTTAAGTCATGCATCCCATACTACATGCTCCTTCTTTCAGCATGGTGCTCCTAGGCCAACAGGTCCTATGGTTTTTGGACCCCTCCCAAGACACCCATCAACTAAGCCCCCAGCTTGTATTTATAAGCCTAGCTCCTGATTTTCTTAAAATTAAATCCAAATATAGTTGTCATGCCCCAATTAGCTTTCTTTTCCATAAAACCTCACTTTCTTGGATTAGCCTTGCTTTTTTATAGGTAGCTCTATCAACCAAATTTAAACCTCGCCCCTTGCTAGCTCCAACCTCAACCTTAGGTTTTTCCTCACCCTTGGTTAGACCACAACCTAACCCATAACTATACAATCACGGTTGAAGCTATGGTTAGCCCTGCTAGGGATGTACCCCCTTAAGTTAAATTTAGGTCCTCATAAATCAAGGTGGAGAATCTTACTAGAAGATGTAATAATTCAACATCCATTCAATGATTCTCCTTACCATAAGTTAGATTCCTTAAGGAGTACCCATAAGATAATATACATAACACTAGGGTTCAGGGTATTGTGAAAAGCATCAGCCAAGAATCCTCATACTAGGTTTAAAAACTGATTAAAACCTTACTAACTCTCTCACCTAAGAGTTGAGTAACCGGTATATGATAACTTTCCTAACATGATCACCAATATCATTTTGAAGATTCATACCACTATACCAAATACGTCTAAGCATTAGCAAACCAATTATGAATATGCTAACATAAGCATTAGTACCTTAATGCCAGGTGGCCACATTCGCTGAGATATGAGTTAAAAAGTCCTTTTATCATCAAATCCTTAGATAATCACCCCTTCTTGCCATATTATCATCGAATCCTTAGATAAGCATCCCTTCTTGCTATATTATCATACACTTGGATAAGTATTCTTCAGCATTCTAATAACAAGAGATCTTAGCATCCAATGATGATTAACAACCTATCATGGATAGTTCTTGATATTTTCCATGTTCTCAAACATGATATATCCAACCACTGGTTAGCATCCATATTACCTGTATAGAATGTTCAATAATTGTGTTAAGGTTAACTATAACCATTCAATAATAGATCCATTTAGCAAATCATTCTTTGGTAAATCCCAAGGCTATTTTTTTTCTTTGTAAATCTTAAGGCTACCCTCAAGCAACTCTCGTGTTTATCCCATCACTTTGTTTTTCAAAGTCATCAAACTTGACAAAGGAGATCATGCAAGATATTGTCACCTCTTTTCTACCTTCCTTCTTGGAGCAGTCCTACCATACTCCATATGAGAAAAAAAGTGGACCCCAAAACTTTTTCCACAAATCTATGTACACTAAAATGTTTTTCCTCGAGAATTTTCCTCCACACATTGCACAGCTCCGCACATCTAACATTTACAGCACCAATGATGGTGGCAAAATCCATCATAAGCATATTTTCATAACTTCTATTGCTACAATAGCCAAAACCCTTCACAAATCATGTAACTTCGAATTCCATACTACCAAGATACACCATCTAGGTACATCTATTAAGAATCAAAATCAAGATTTGTAATTTACTATGGTACCTCTATACAAAAGTCTCACCCGAAAACTAGTAATATTTGCTGGAAGCAAACTTAGATAGCATAAACTCATGGAAACCTCAAGACAAGTTTTACGACACCTTGGTCAACTTATCTTCAACATTATCAAGCCAAAAGTAAAGTGATCAACATTGACCTGAAGAGTACCATTCCTTCTTAGAGAAAATCATCCATAAGACCCTATCTTGCTTTTGTGCTTATGTAAGGCATGTAATACTTTCATCGCCTAGAAACTATAATCCCCCCTTAAAACAAGTAGGGGACAAAAGATCAAATGAGCCGGCCACACAGGACTAAAAAAATAACATATTCCAAAAAAATTCAGTCACCCACACAGGGCCAGACTGGACAACTCTCAAGCTCGTAAAGAAAAACTAAAAAGCATAATCATCATTGCCCGCAGATGCATTGGTTTCAATCGGTCCTGCAAAGGTGTCAGCAGTGTAGCCAGCTCCTCTGCAGCAGTAAGCTTTCTTATAGCAGAATTTTGTAATGTGGCCCTCTTTCCCGCAATCCTCACAGATGAACTTCCTTTGGAACCTTTGAACTTCTTTTCTCAGTATATTTTGCAGTGTATGCCAGTTCTTGACCAATCACCATCCTCTCTGATCAACAATATTCACTAAGAGGCATGGAAACTAAAGCATTGAAATCGGTTGTTTCAAAACTCACCCATAGTATCATCACCAAGTCTAAATACCAAGGCTGTAAACTCAAGAGAAGAACTGCTTTGACATCTTTGTCCTAAACCTTCGATCTGAGTGCTTGCAACTGTCTTATAATGGCATGCATGCAATTCATATGAGTACCTGAGTTATCTTCTTCTTCAATGTGTAGACCAAACAACTCCTGCTTCAGAACTTTCCTTGAATTCTTTAGCTTTGCTTCGAAGAGAGTCTCAAGCATGTTCCAATTGTCGGCTGTTGTTTCACAATGTCAACATGATGAAAATAATTGAACCCTAGAGCCCTCCCAAGCATGCCAACTGCTCTTTCGTTCTTCTGCTCCCTGCTGTTTTCTCATTTCCTTAATTGATGCTTGGCTTTTTCTCATTACCACTCCATAGTCCTTTCTTCATGAACAACAGTCGCACTCCCAACTGCCATAATTCAAATTTTTTGCAGTTGAATGTAGTGACTATCAGCTCTATTGCAGTTGATGACGTCTCCATAGCATGAACACTACGCTGATACCAAGTCAGCGACAAAAAGGCCACGTGTCAAGTTAAGGATGCACTCGGTGCGGAGGGTCCAAACCTCCACCCCATAGCCATGCAAAGCCTCCTCAACACCCCAACAAAAGGCCGGCAGGATGAGAGGAGGGTCTACATGAATCCAATATATCCAAGGCACTAGCATTTATATATTTGTATATGGGATACCATTCCTTAAAGGCCACGTGTCTCAAGCATGAACAAAGGGCCACTACCCCTCTCAACTACAAATGCCACATGAGGGGATTGGAATCTTGGAGATCCAACGTGGCAACGTTACATGCGGTTAACTATGTAGTCACTTGATAATGAGGATTTCAATGGGACGCCCCTCCTTTGGTGGTGAGGTCGAGCTGTTATAGACAGCCATCGTGTGTGGCAGGCAGGCCATGCAATGACATTCGGTCTATGGATCTCCTTGAGGTTGTGGAGGCTTGCTGTTTTGGTTGTGAGCTGGTAGTGTTTGTACCTGCGTCTGTTTTAGTGGATAGCTTCCGTCTTGCTAGCTTTCTTCTTGCTGTAGTCGAGCCTTGAGAGTATGAGAAAGTAGGAGACCTGACCATCAGATTCGACCACCCACATAGGGCAAGGTCGATCTGTAAATGCACAGACTGTCACAGGCCATGAATTCTGTGCCAGCCGGTTCAACATTGCTGCAGCAGCGGGGCAGAATAGCTACTGCAAATCAAGGCACACGAGTAGTCACAGCTTTCTCTATCTACAACAGCCGCCGCTGCGCAACACACTGTGGAGGCCAAATCTCCACTGTTCACACAGTGTATAAACAGTCAAACACTAACACACAGTATATAAACAGTCGAACACTGGCACACACTCTCTGAGAACGATATCAGAAATTGCAAGTAAACTCAACTATCTGAACAAAAGAAACTGTATAGTATAATCTACGATGAGCACATTCCTAGAGGGCTTGTTGCTCTTTTACATGATCCTTTCTCAGACTCTCAAGACTAGACTACAGAAAGACAAAAGCTACCAAGATGGAAGCTATCCACTAGAACAGATACAGCTACAAACACTACCAGCTCACAAACAAAACGGGAGGTCTCCACAACCTAATTGAGATCCACAGGGATAGACATATAAAATTTATAATTATAGAAGTAAGGAAAACTATCAATCAAGACTACTTGTCATTTGATCTCAAACACTTTGAAAAAGGCCATGTCCATGAACTACCCCCCCCCCCCTCTTCTCTCCCCTACAAGATCTAGTCTGCCAACAATACCAATTACACATGGCCTATTCGTATAGGTACAAATTCCACTATATCTGGCTTTGAGCATTGCTGACCTTTTAAAAACATGTTTACAAGGTCAAGTAAAATCCTCTCTGGATTCTACAAAATCAAACTTGTTTTTCTCCTCTCCCCCTTCAACGAATAATTGGACTGCCCCGATTTGTAGCAAACTAAATCCTGACTCGCCTTTAGAGAGAGAGAGAAAGAGAGGTAGGGAGGGAGAGGGGGAAGGGGGGGGCTCCATGTCCTTCCTAACACAAGTAATACCTTTGACATGCATCATATCCTACTGGGCATGCGTGTCATCTCACACAGGAGTTTACTTTCAAACAAGTCACACTAGGCAAGTGAAAATAGTTCATAAGGTCAATAAGCCAAATCTTTCTTTCAAAATGTGAATGAAACCAGCAGGAGAAGTACAAAGGTAAACTTCTTAATTTCTAATCCCATAGAAAGCATATATACATTATGGACAAGATCAAAAAAGAAGATAAACCTCTTTTTAGTAGACAAATTTACAAAATTTCTACACAAGGAGAATAATCCAGCCAATATAAAATTATTCTAGCCTCATGATAGGTTCAATAACCAAAGGCCAACGAAAGCTTGTGCCTCTGCACCCCTTAGCCTTTGGCTCCTGAACAGCCAATTACCCCATTCACTGCAAAACTGCAAGCCCATGCCAGAATTGACAGCCCATCAGCCTTCACCTCACCAAGCTCCATCCTTGCTTTGCTGCTCAATTCCTCGTGTCCCTGAACTTAATCATCAAGCTCATGGACAACCAATTGTCAGCTCCCACCTGACCTGGCCAATCACTATGTTCCAAGACAGCCAATGCAGCTGGCACCACAGGGCCTTCTGCCCATATTGATTCAAGCTAACTCAGCTATCAAAATTGCCCTTCTTAATAACCTCCATGAAGGATTTTTCCGTCACGATCTACACTCAATCGACATTCTCTAAGTTGCAACAAATCTCCATAACAGCTCAAGCACTAAATATTACAGCAAAAACTCATCTTCCCAAGTTCCTAAAGATCGTACCAATTTTGTATTTCCTACAAATGCAATTGCTTTTGATTTGTTTCATTGTCAGTGAAGCTCACACTAGGAAAGTTCCTCTACCTGTGAGCCTAACGGTATCTTTCAAACTCTCTTAATCAAGTTGTTTTACTCAGAAGATTCTCTAGAAATCTCAAGGGTTTCCTCTGATACATATATAAAGATGCCTGCCTCTGGGACTAACCTTGAGTAAGAATCTGCTGACCTAGCGAGTCAACCAACAACACAAATTATTATGTAACAGCACCCCTTAGGATTAGGTTCCGTACTTGAAAGCTTGAGACCACCACAGAAGCTAGTCCAACTGCGGTTTGAGTCATGTGCCCCATATCACATGCCCCTTTCTCCAGCCTAGTTGGCCTAGGAGGCCAACAAGTCCTATAGTTTCTCAGAACTCCTTCCCATGAGACACCTGTGGCTTGTATTTATAAGCCTAACTCTTGCTTTTCTTAGCATCCAATTCCCATCACAGAAGTCATATTGCTTCAGTCTCGGCCATAAGTTATTCCTTACCTCTGGTTAGACTGCCTTTGCCCACGATTATTCAATCCTGGTTAATGTTGTGCTGGTCCTGTTAGGGGCGGAGCACCACCAAAAAGAATTGTCCTCAAAATTGCAAGTGGTTCCTAGAGCCTAGGATACTAAAAGCACTCATCACTCCAAATGAACTGCGCAACCCATCATATTTTTGCTTGAATCAAACCGCAAAGATGGATACCTCAGTGTCTTCTCCAATATTTAATGCCATATGTTACATACAGAAAATTCTTTAGAGCACATCATGTTTCATATTGCTGTGTAGAACGAACAGCAATATCAATCACGCACGCTTACGAGACCCAAAGCCAAAAGACCTTCACATTGAAAGTGATCAATTCTATATGTTGCACATCCCCCACTGGTTGTTAAACCAACAGCATCCAAGGTAAATGAGCTTAGCCATGGTGCTCTAATTATATGTTTTTTCTGCAATTGCATTCCTGTGCATCCAAGAACTAAAAGCAGCCAAACAACCAGTGTACATTGACATGGCATGTTGTTGAGCAAGCTTTCAGCCTCATCCATGTGCCCTGGCCTATCAATAAGTTAACCATGCTGTTATAGATTTCCAGCGATAACATAAGGTGCATGTTACTGGAATGCAATTTAGACATGTTGCACTCGAAGTTCATAACAAATTTATGCATGATTATGTTACCCTTACCAGCCAATCTGTAGCTATAACTCCATAATTGCAGTGTCAAGGTCTCAAAGTGGTTTGTTCAAATTTAGCTGATTCTTTTATGGATCTGCACCAGGTAAACCTTTGCATACAAAGCAATTCCTGAAACTACTGATATCCAGCATCCTGATATCTGGGTTACCATAAATCCTCCTTGTTGATAAGATGGAACAAATTTTGCAGAACCAGAACCACACTGACATGCTTATATATATATATATATATATATATAGATGTAGATGAATCCAGGAACATGCCCAAACTCATCCTCTAAAAACACAACATAGTGCAGTTTCAATCTCATGATAGTTACTCATAAGGTTGAAAACCATAAACTCCATCACGCATAGCAGGGACTACTGTGACATCCCCACTGACGTCATCAGCGCCCAACAATGGGTGTAAACCATAGTATAAGCATATGCTCTCACACATGCAAATCCACACACCCACACATACTTGAGCATCCATTTATACAGAGTCTTCGTACTGAGTTTCTGTCAGCACTCCGGAGGTGAAGGGCAGACTCAGCCATGACGACGGCTAGCACTAAAGGAGAAGGCTAATCAAAAGTAGTCCAAAATCCTTCAATCAAGTTGTGAAGACTATATCCAATCATACAAATTCAGATTTTTGTTGTTCTAAAGTCCAAAACTCTACAATGAGCGTTTAGCTGTTGGGGCTTCTTCACTCACACCCCTGATATCAGCTCAATGCTCATCCTGAGCATTGGTTGACATTTCTTGTCCGATGAAGCTTATGCATGTCACTCGTATGGGTCTTTTATTCCAATGTCATATCCATGCAGGAAGGGATTCCAATGAAGTCTACCGGTGCTCCCCTGATGTCAAGTCAATGCTCATCCTTGCTTGACATTTCTTGTCCGGTGGAGCTTATGCATGTCACTCAAATGGGTCTTTTATTATATATGTCAAAGGAGTCTACCATAATGTCAATTTTCAGTGCACAACCCTTAAGCCCTTGGACCTATCCTTGACCAGCTTCAACAAAGCACTCAAGGCCGGAGCAGGTGCTAAGAGCAAGGCCACATGCACCACTGAATTCAGCGGTGCATTTTCAGGCCACATGCCACGAACAAGATGCCAAAATCGAAGGGTAAACAGCGGTTTGGAGCTGAAATGGTAGCCTGTACTAAGCCAAAATGAAGCGTACTATGCCTTGCTCAGGAATGGAGGCGTGGATCTAAGTTTGGAGGGGCCAAAAACCACCCACCATTCACCCTCCCTACCTCCAATGGACTCCTGGGTAGGTTCCTAGGCAAACTCAGTGTGCCCTTTCCTTCCCTCTGGCAAATCTGAGTTGCCTCTGATTTCAGAGGCCTGTTGCTGATTTCAAAGGCCTTCTGCTGAACTTGGCGGTTTAGAGGGCTGCATGTGGCTGTGCTCTAAGCATTCAGGTGTTCGGAGCAGCTCATGCCTCCTTCCCACAATTCTCTACATGATTTTGTTTGTACCTTGCTCTATTATGCACCAAGCTCCTCTTGCACTATATGCTCTAAGAATGGATATCAGAGCAGAGGGGCTACTAAGGATGCTTGAAAGAACCTAAGCTTGTATTAAAGTCTGCTACCCATACCAAGTTCAATAAGCATGCCTCTGGAAAAGAGGCTGACGGTAAGGTGGAGAATGAGATAGAAGGTTGATGGTGAAGATGTACAAGGTACAAGGCCTCAATCACACTCTGAAGACTGATACCAATGTAGTAGAGAGGAAGGTATGAATTTGGAAAAGGGAAAGAAGATAGCACAAGGTGGGAGGTGGAAGGGGAACGGAGAAGCTAAGACAGGGAGAATTGGGAGAGGAGGGGGGGGGGGGGGGAGAGAGAGAGAGAGAGAGAGTGCACGTGATACGCAAGGTGAGCTAGAGTACAATACAGTTGGCACATCACTTCAAAAGGTGTTCATGCAAGGAGGGTTCAGTAACCAGTTTATAGTTGCCCCTGACCCCTTTTGCACTAACAAATCTAGCCTTTAACCCAAATCTAGGCTATAGCTAAAATCCCTTTTATTACGAAGTTTCCACTTGATGCACGTTTATGTCATATAAAGTAAAATCAGAAGAGTTGTGCACAACATCAGCTTTAAAGGCACCAGCTGGAATTTGGCAACCACCAGTCCAAACTCCAATGTACAATATAAGAATACCCGTTTTACATCCTATTTAATTACTCTATGCCACTGCCCTTCTGTCCCCTGTTAGTATGGGTGATTTATGTTGCACCACTATGCCTTCCCCAAGGACTCAAGGTTAGAGCTTCTAGTTAACATGAAACCATTTCCTATCTTCTTTGCTTCTAAAAGAGGTCAATAGCCCTCGATCCCATTTTTCTCACCACGGACCCTCCATGTTGCTTTGCAAACTATGACTTCGACTGAATATACCATGTAGTTCATGAGTAGATTGGCAAATTGTCTTATGATTGTGTTGACCCTCAAGGAATAACCTCACCACCTCAGTGATACATCCACCCATGTTGCGCCTCCAAGAATGCAGACGGCTCATGACCACAATAAATGCTTGGTCTACCCCAAGCCCCACAACATGTGGGCAATCGCTACCACCACAGGTGACAGCGGCTGCAAGACTTGAACCTACGACTCCACACTTTTCTTGAAAACCTTAAACCAGTAGGTTATCATCCCTTTGCCTGGGAGCTAGCACATTTATGCAAAGTTATCCACATTGAGTTCCTAAAAAGGTTCCACGGAAAAAAAACAAGTGTACACTTTCTATATTATATGAGATCTTTAATGTATGAGGAATTTACTTTGGGTAGCTTGGCAAAGATACACCGAAATAAGCTTCTACAAAAGAATGTGTTCCTTGTAAGTTCAGAGCCAAGAAGAGGCAGGAGCTAGCAATTTATGCGAAGCTCCTCACAATGCATTCCACAAAAAAGACTAATTACATTTCCTTTATTTAAGCTGTAATTTTGAGGTATTGCCACCTAAATGGGTAAACGAACTACAAACTGAAAGCAATGAGCAAAACTCAGTAAGATCAAAGGCAGTGACATAAAGTTCCATACAGGGTTCTATAGAGCTTACAGCGAGAAAAACTAGTCTACAATATCTTCACTTTGCTAGAATTGCTTCTCAAGGGGGGGCAAAAAAGAGACCAAAGGAATGTGCTAAGAAAAGGCAGTCAATTGCAAGTAGTAATAGAAAATTTTGAGCAAGCTACAGCCAGGATAAATTTTTCAAAGTTGACTCATGCTTGTTATGAAAATCACCACAGGGTTATAATCCTGTGTTAAGAGGCAGTAGCTCCTAAAACATCCCTGCAAACTCGCTCAAAGTTGGTCTATATCAACATATGCTTTCAGATATGCATACACCTCCACACCCTTGTTTATTGAGAAGTTTAGTCAACGTTGATATTCAACACATTTCTAGCAGGCAAATACATATCAGCTTTTGAGCCAAATGCTGTAGAAGCAACAGAAATAAGATCAGGGCAGAAAGTAAGGACACCTTCAAAGGCGGGTTATCTGGAGCCAATGCCTCAGCCACAAATTGTGGGCCCAGAGCTGAGCCTCCAATACCAACAGACAGCACTTGCGTGAAACGGCCAGCTGGACAAGGAGGTGGAGCTACCTAATTCCAACGATACATTTCAACCATGAGTAACTTCACAATACCACAAAAATTCACCTGATTCCCCTCCATTTCGTTCAATAACAAATCAATGAGCAGCTGGTGTCCGTTGTGATTTCCAAAAACGTTCACTTTACTGAAACCCCAAGCACAAGCACTGGCTCTTAGGTGCAGATCATGCATACTGATAAAAACCTGCTTTTCATTTGTAGAAAAAGCACAGATACTCTTTATTTCATGTCCCTAAAACAAGTGCAATAAAAATATAGCTCGTCTTAAGAAGCTCAATGGAAGATGCTTGACGAATGCAACCCAGCTCCACGGAAAATATGCATGAACAAGCTTCAAATTGCACCTACCAGAATCATAATATCAAGATCGTTGCAAAACACCCCTTTATGACCTTGCCATGAATGAACAAGGAAACAGGTTAGAAGGACCCGAATTTTATTTGCAGTAACAAGCTGCATCACAGACAGTATACAATATAATGCTTTCTCAGTTATTAGGAAGATGACAGACAGACATCAAGCCTACGCAGACGGTCTGTGTGCGACGGAATGTCCTTCGCAATGAAGTTTAACGTCAAAAACACGTGTTGACTCACCAACCGAAGTAAGGAATAAGTAAAACCGATGCAAGGTCACCACAAGCGATGAGCAGACGCGAGAGAGTCTAAAACGTCTACTAGTGGTCAATGATGTACAATCTGACTTGGGCATTTCGGTAAAAAGTTCAGGTATTAGTCCACGTATCCGATCGTGTGAAGGAAAGCGTGCAATCCCATGCTAGAAAGTGGTTCAATTACGATACACTCGGCCAAATTTTCCACGAGGTTTCCAGTTATTCTAGGATCCAGGAACGCAGAATTGGACCGATCGGGACGATTTATATCAACTTCTTCACAATGGGCAGGCAATTTTTTTTTGCAGAACTAAAGTTGACTTGATAACGAGCTGTGGAATTGCTTCAACCGTCGCAAAGTGAGGTCTTCTGAGAAAAGATACAGATCGACGATCTCTCACCTTCCCACTGATGACATCTGCTGCAAACTGGCTGACTCTCTCCAAAGCGTCCTCAATTTGCTTTCTCAAGGGAGCATTGGGCGCCAGCTCGGGCTTGCGAAGCCAATAGTGCCCAACCATGCGACTCTCGTCCGGGTTCGCGATAGCCCCGCCCTCGAGCTCCGCCATAGAGCGGAAGGCGCGCTGAAAGCGGGGCTCCATGGCGGCGACAAACTCATCGGAGAATCCGATGCGGCTGACGTCGACGTAGAGGCCAAGGTCCTTATGCTGGTAGAGCCAGAGGAGGTAGCGGTGCCAGAGGCGGAGGGGTTCGGATTCGAGGGGCTGTTTATCTTTAAGGGAGGGGACATCGAGGAGGGAAGGGGGGGGGCGACTGGAGATGGCGTGGGGGGGGGGGAGGGACGGGAGGAGCAATTTGTGGGGGGAAGGGGGGGAGGAGAAGAGAGAGGAGGAGGAGGAGGAGGAGGAGAGGGAGAGCTTGGAGGAGGAGGGGGAGAGGGAGGCTATGGCGGGGAGCTTGGGGGAGAGGGCGAGGTTGGCCATCGCCATAGCCGAGCAGCGGCAGCAGCAGAAGGGAGCAAAGGAGAAGATGACTAAATTGCTTGTTGTTTCGTTGTTTTGGTTTCATGGGACGAGGAAGAAGACCATCACCCGCATTTTACTACTACTACTACTTCTTCTTTGGCCTTTTGCGTCCCTTTGCTTTGTTTAGCCATCTTCCTTTGCTTTTTTTTGTCTTGAGAGTTTTCGTCCTTTCCCACATTGGCCCTTGCACACCACACAACCTACTTAAACACCCCCCCCCCCAAACATCCCTGGCAAATCCACCACTAAATGCTCGTGCTTTCAATGTCCCCATACAACTCCCTTGGAGTTTCCTGGAAAACTAGAGAGCTCGACACTGCTTGCATCCATGGCAGTGTAGAGAGTCGGGGACTAGGGATTACCCTAGGCCACATGCCAGCCTATATATGCCTCAATGGAGACACGAAATCCCTCTCTCAACCCAAACTTATAGGGGGTACTACTGACTTTCCTCATCAGTGATTTGCTATGTGCGCTCTAACATCACTTGCACAGTCAGAAATTCCGCATCTGCCAACCAAGCTTATGCGTGGGAACCTTCGACTCGCAATGGCAAAGCATTGCCACTGAATATAGCATTTTTGCCGCACCGTGGGGGAAAGCACTCTTATGGGAAATGTGCAAGGGCCTTAAATCAATGCTATGATAGAAGGATAACCTCAGAGGGGATTTAAGGGTTGTCACAATCTAAGGGTGAGGTTGTCACATCTCCTTTGGCACCCTAATGAAATTTTCATCTTGGCTTCTCTAGCTCTTCTCTACTTGTCCATCTTTCCAAACAACTCCATCCATTTCTTCACAAACTTCTTCCATCTCAATCCACCTCCAACCCATATGAGACTCCCGTCTTTTTTTGACATGCAGAATCTATTAGTAACAAGTGGTGAATCCAAAAAAGAGACCTACAAGGGAGGGCCAACGCTACACACAACTAAACATATCACACCTATCCAGGAAAGAGGCCGCCACGAACATCCAGTAGACAGTTGCTAATCAGGGGATCTTGCCTATTTATCTCTGTAAACTGCGGTCACATAGATTGCCCTTCACAAGCTCCATAATACTAGATTCTTTGTACCCAATTGACACACAAACGTGAAAGACACATTATAGAGAGTTTCATACACTCCTTATAGAGAGTTTCCTATATCTTAGACTCCTTATAGAAAGTTTCATGCACCCCCCCTCTATCCAATACCACCCTTCGCCCATCCCACAACACTCTTCCCCCCCTTTTCTTCGCTAACTTCTTCTTTGGTCTCACTTCTTCTCCACTCGCCCATCTCCATCCATATCTCCAGGAGAACTTCTTCTAACTATTATGCACATTTGAGACTCCTTAAAGAGAGTTCAAGTACCCTTTAATACCCAAACCTCAACTCACCCTTCTTAGCCTCACAGGCCTCCTCGATCTCTGAATCGTTTACCCCTTCTTCTCCCTTTCCTACAACAAGCACAAACCTCGCTATGTTCATACAATATGGAGTAAGTACACCAACTTCTACCTCTTCGTAAGCTTCCACAGCCTTTCAATTGTTCAATCGTTTACCCCTTTTTCTCCCCTTCAAGCACTAACCTCCTTAACCACTTGATACAATTTCGAGTAAGGACAACAACCTCCTAGTCTTTAATTGACCCCCTCAACATCCAAGACAAATGTCACCACTCTTGCACACACTCAATATGCTCCACAAGAGCTTAGGTGTCAAAATTGGCTTACAATGTGAGCATAGATTCTTAACAACTATTGTTGGGTTTAAAAGAGTTAAAGCTAGTGTTTGACCAGCACCATACCCTCTTATAAACAAATCGCTATCATTACATTCATTCCTCTATTAGGTCAACACCCTTCTATTCAATCAAAAGAAGGGCCTACTATATGGTTTCTTGTTCATTTTATTATGTCATGCATGGTGATGACTTCAACGATTTAATGCATAACCACATTCTATGCTATTGTCATTCGTAACTTTAGTTAGTTGGGAGTTGGTTTCCTTATCCACTATAGTTAGTTGGGAGTTGGGAGTTGGTTCCTTATCCACTATACAAAACGTAATCCATTTAAGCTTATCGTAAACTCACATCCCTAAACTATTTTCGTTCAACCCTTTTGCAAACTACAAACCAAACTAATTGCACCCCATTCACATGCTATATGCTAAACATATCATCATCGAAAGGAAGCAAATATTTTATCACTCTCATTGGTGACTCTACAAGAAAGTATTTATGTACTTTCCACAAAACATTTGAGTGTATTTAGAGACTTCAAAGCATTGGTAAAAATTGGACTAAGAGAAAGTTGAAAGGTTAAGAAGTGACAATAGTACTAAATACTGATCATACAGCAAATGGATTAGGAATTACACTAGTGGATCATGTAAATAAAAGAGTTATGAATTTCTATAGTAGTTACAATAGCAAATTATGTCTCTATTGCGGGTGGATAGCTTGCTGAATCTCTCATCAACGAATAGCTATCCCCCTAATGGAAGTACAACCTATTGAGCCAAATTCAAGAATTCAGTATAACTTATTGAGCTTGCCAGATTCAAAATTTCAAAACTCACAAATAGAACATTATTCTAACATGAAATTTGTTGGACATTGTTTGTAATTTTGCAAACAAAATTCCCATGACATTGTTGGAAGTAGTGGAGCTTCCCACTGGCATCGAAGAAGTAAGCTATTGAGGCATGGTTGCCACCTTTCTCAGTGGCAAGTATTTACCTAACACTCATGTATTTCTCTCTCCCCTCCACTGCTCAGCCGCTCCCCTTCCCTCTTTCTTTTGCCTCGCTTCAGCATCACTCAGCCTCCCCCTTTTTCAGCTCAACCCCTCCTTCCTCCCTCTCCCTCCCCTCTCTCTCTTTGTTCACCTCCCTCTCCCTCAGCCTCTCTCCCTTTGATCAAACACCCCCTCTTCCACTTCCTCACTCAGCCCTATCTCCTTTCTCTCCCTCAACCTCCTTTCTCTCCTCCCCTCAACCTCTCTCCCTCAACTATCTCACTCACTGGCACGGGCAGCCTTATATTAATCATTGAGGTGCTTGGAAATCTCACGAACCAAGAACCTTCTAGAGTTCCAACCTTGCCACCTTAATTTTTGTTAAGAAAACCTATATTAATCATTCGCAAGTGGGGAACATCCTATTGCTAATAAATGAATCAAACTCATCACGAGCACCTATTGGAAGAGATACTCCTTTAATAAGGCCAGTCGAGATGGCACACTTGATGTGGTGTGGATAAGAGGCACTATGGAGATTACAAACAACAGGTGAGCCAAGGGGCATCCTTGCCGGATTGATCTCTTGAGATCGTATGTTCCCACTATTACTTCGTTGAGACACAAAATGGTAGAAGCATTGCCAAGGAGGATCGTTACCATACGAATAAACCCCGACCCAAAACCCCGTTTATCTAACACACAAAGAATATAATCCTATCTAACTCTATCATAGGCCTTATCAAGGTAGAACCCAAAGAGAATGACTCTCTGCCCCAAATAGCAAGCATGGTCAAGAGCCTTGGAGATGTTTAGGATGTTGTCGAAAGATATCTTGCCCTTTCAAGAACCCACTTTGTTCTAGGTCCACTACCTCCGTATACACATCTCTAATCCTCAACGTAAGAGCTGTTACAAGATATTATGAGTGTTAAAGAGGAGTGGAAGAGCTATTCAACAAGCTGACCCCTAGGATTTCAAAGTACCAACAGAAGTTACACAATGAAGGGGCATGTAAAGGTGTGGAAGGTATCAGATCTTATGTAGTAGGAAAGTTGGGAAAGCTAAATAGAAGATGGTTTAATCTTATGAAACTTTACATTGTAAACACTAGTTAACGTGCCTTATATCAACAAGCCTCCCAGAGATATAAGTGATGATTGAATCCATGATGAGAGAGTCTGTGAGAGGGAGATTGCCCTTTGGAAATATACAAATGAAAGATGTTTGTCCATAAATCAAAAGACCATGTAAGAAAATGTCATAGTTATTCCAAAATGATGGCCTTCTATGATAGCAAATGTAATCAAGAGATGATGTAGGTGCATGGAAGAAGAGTGGAAGTGGAAAACACTAACAAATATTAATCAAACTAATAGTAACACTTGATTTAGATACTAGGCCAATGGTAAAAACAATAGCTTTGCTTGGTTGAGGAATATGTTCCACATGTTTTCTTGTTTCTTAAAAAACTTGATGATTGTTAATGGGCATGGTTAAAGAGAATTGAAGATTATTCCATATCATGAACAAGAAAATGATGCACAATCTTGCATATCAATGGTTGTTAGGATTATCACATGGTCCTTATTGGCATTCCATTTAATGCTTAACACAAATGAAAATTAGATGAGGTTGTGGCTGGTTTTTTTATTATTGGTCACACCAATGATGACATTGATCAAGACTGTAGTGTTATTTTATACAACATAAAACATGGGATACAAAGGAACCACCGTCATTAATAGCAAAAATGTTGAAGGTCAAATGGAGGTGGCTGAAATGGAGTAATTTGATCATCTTACAAAGTGGAAGGATTTGGAGGAGGTACACCTTGCTTGGGGAGTTAACAAACTTGTTGCCACAACAATCTACATTACATCAAGTTGTACATGCAAGAAGGTGAACCTAAGATGTAATGGAAGTATTAAGCAATGGTCAATACTATGTGAGTCCTCCATTATGAGATATGCATTCCTTGCTCACTTCATCAAGTCTCATCCTCAAAAAAATATTTGATAACCCAATCTTGACCAATTAATGGTGAACCTAAGATGTAATGGAAGTATTAAGCAATGGTCAACACTATTACCTCCTCCATTACAATATGTATATCTTGCTCACTTCATCAAGTCTCTTTCTCAAACAAATACCTGAGAGCCCAATCTTGACATGCCAATCCTAACCAATTAATGGAATCATGCAATCCAAGGTACTCTACATTTGCTTAGAGTGTGGACAAAAGCTGAAGACAACTGAATCAACTGGAGGTAATTGCCTATATGAATTGGAAGGACCTTGAGCAATGCAGCAACATAGATACCACTTGTGTATTCTAAAGCTCACATGCACTGCCTTCCATGTAGCACATCAAGCATTAATTCTTACACAAGGTGCCTTGTTTTGACTAGCATGATAGATTAATCACCATAAGTCACACATTATCTCACTCCCAATACCAATATCATGTTTCTAATTAAGTAGTACAATAAAATAACCTCACCAGCCACTCTCTAAACTTTTGAAGCACACGTTAAGGAACTACTTTGATATTGTAAAAATACTTAACATAATATAGAAAGACATCAAGGGAGAGACAAGATATTGTAGAATATTCATTTACAACATCCATGCTAAAGCACATGACGCATTGATTTAGGATTAGTTCTTACCAACATCCAATCTATATGTAAATATTGAAATCTAAAGGAATAAATAATGTAATGTTTGTAGGGCATAGAAAAGTACAAATAACCAACTAAAGTGAAGATATTCAAATTACGTTATTATGACGTATAAAGAATCTCCTCTAAAAATAATTCAATAATTAGCAAAAACAAATATGAAATTCTCTTAATAATGAGGAGAGAAATGGCAATGTCACTAATATATATGGAGAACAATGAGATAAAATTGAAGTTCATATTAAATGGTTTGTATCTACTTTATTTTAAACTAGCTATCTATAAGACAACTTCATTACCGTAGCCAAAATAATGGTCCATTTGCACACAAAAAATAACATTAAGAGTCCCCTCTTAATCTTACATTTCATGCAGCATATATAGCTCTGACACATGTTAGTCAATATACCAAGTTTTGGCCTATGTTCAATGAGTTTGATGAAAATGTCGATGTCAAGTGTGTAATCTCCACATTTTGAGCATTTCATGCAACGAAATGGTAGCCAAAATGAGCTACAAAATTTAAATGAAATAGCCACATCAAATTGCTTTTGATGAGTTTTTGTATCACGATCTCATGAAGAGCAAATGTCACTCAATATAATGACTCTTTGATTAAAAATAGTTTAACGAAGCTCCTTATTCCAATCGTTAGGTCTAGATGAAGTATACTTGCCTAGTTTTCTTGAAACCAAGCAGTAGAGACAATGATTGCGACTGTGGTACTTGAAAAGAATGCTTCAAATAAAGAAGAAAGAAAAGTTGTAGCACTTTGTAAAAATTGTATTGAATGAATGTTGCCATGTGTGGATAGGCACAAGGTACAACTACTAAAGCCTAATTGTATCACATAGAGCTATTTTTCATGTTCTTGTAGCGAAAGTAAGTCATATTCAGAATAAGTCACTTCCAATTTCCATAAGAACTTGCTTCTACCTTATCAAATTGATATTTTCTCTATTAACTTGTTCATGAATATTCTTTAGTTTGTAATATTCTTTCCAGCAAGGCGCAATATAAGAATTGTGTCCTTACACAAGATGTGAGGTGATACGAAGCTAAAAATATAAGACATAATCTACTTTATAATGTATCTTAGTAAACGCCACCTTGGTGCTCAAAATTAGGCAAAAAGTAAGGGTTCAAATGTGTAATGCCCAAAGATGAAAGTTTTTACTTGATCTAAATAGCTATTTAAAGCCATTCATTTTAATAATGACAAGGTACAATAAAGGTTGCTCCCAAAGATCTTTGAGCCCATCAAGTCTTGAGCATTGGATAACGTTACAGCAATGCCTTCCTTGTGTGACCAAGGGAACTAAAGAGCACAATGAAAGTTTGAAAGATTTTGAGATAACTTGAAGGAAGGGAAGTCCTTAGCTATTGTGATTTTAACATGCTTAACCTCAAACTTACCAACTTTTGTGATGTTAACATGCATAATTCCAACTTTGCAACTTTTATCTTATCATTCAAACAATGTCTGCCAAAAATAAAATTTCCAAAAGGATGGCAATGAGTTAAAGGTCTTCTGGTCGTATTCCAAAAAATATTATTATAGGAAGAGAACATGAATGCTAGTCGGCACTCCCTCTTTTTTCAAAAAATATTATTATAACGGCACTTTGTTTCATGATAGAGAAAGAAAGAACATTTATTAAAAGTCTTTCAAAGACCGAAGGGTCTAGAGACTCAAAGAACCTCATACAATGAGTTGAATGGGTGGAACCTCTAAGTGGGCATTTACACCCTAGACGAACACAACATAATTCTGTAAACACCAGGAAAATGAAAAGAGGAAGACAGAGTAAGAATGAAGATGCAGAACAATTCAGAGACAGAGTTAAGATAGGAAATGTTTAAGCCCATTAAGAGGATGGAAATGAAAACTGTGGTGTGGTATCATTGTGACGTTCCCTTAGAGGCTAACGGAGGGGGCTCCAGGTGGTGTAGGAGGCTATGGCGGCATAAAACCCACGATAGAGAACTCTGTGCTGTGGACTCCAAGCTGTGACCCTTCATTGCCTACAAAGAGAGAGAGAGAGAGAGAGAGAGAGAGAGAGTCTCTAAAATTCGCATGGTACTTTTAGAAAACTAAAGAAAATCATGAGTGTCTCTAAAATTCGTATGGTACTTTTAGAAAAGTAAAGAAAATCACTATCCAAACGATTTGCAGTTTACAGGGTTTAACGTATGTGGGTTGTCAAAACAACTCACCACCAGCCCACAGGATCGCATGATCCCCGCCCCTGGATTCGTTGGGTGCTCATCGTTTAAGGCGATTCGCGAGGACGAACCGTAATTTCAACTTCAAAACAACCGCACAGCAGCTCACGACTGTCTGGATTTCCTCAAAAAGAGCGCCCCGGTGTTGTTCCCGCGAAGAATGGGCGAGCTGTTCCATCGCCCTTTCTTTTCTATAGACTTGAGCGGTTCGGCCTGCTGGTCGTTCCTTGAAAGCCCCGTAGCAACATCGCAATCGTCACCTTTCTTAGCAAGCTACATGAATCATTTAGCCATCTGCCGTTTAATTAAAAAATGCTTATTAGCACTTTGGTAATATTTTATTTAAAAGAAATGCTCATTATTAGTATTTCCCCCTAATGGAAAGGTTTCCTTGGATGCCTCATCACACTTTGAGCTCGCTTCTGAGCATAGCCTTCCTTTCTTTTTTATTTATTGAAATAGGTCTACTTATATATTAATCAAAACGACCAGATTACAACTAAAACAAAAAGCTCTCAAGACGAGCTCTTACAGACTCATCAGGCCAGCTAGCTACCAACCATCTGGATTGGTTCACTATATCCATAACAGCCTTCTTACATGTCAGGAAAAACACATCAGTCTTGTTCATAGAGGCCTCACATCTAGCTAACCATATTCTATGAAGCGTTGAATATCTAATAACATCCCACATAATGGACTTATCTGTCCCGAGATCTGCTCCAAATAAGGTGGCACCCTTGGAGATATACTCCAGCCCTAGGTCCTTGGCACACCATGCTCGGATAGCTCCCCAGAGATTCCGTACCGATAGGCATCCCCAGTACAGATGGGTAAGAGTCTCCGCTCCAGCATAGCCTTCCTTTCTACACCTAGTCCCTTTCAAAAAGGACAATGCTCTCGAGAGTTTACTCTGTCCCCTAGTTCCATTAATTTGTTTGAGGGAAAATAGACAAGTGGGGAGGGAGGGGCATCAAGGGGAGGTGGAGTTACTAAGGGAAATCCCAAAGGCAATGGAGGCATAGGAACAATGGGGGATTTCACATCAACGATGCCAATAACTTCAGCTAAGGCCACCCCCATTGAGAGGCGATCTTTCCTCACATAGATTGGACGAGGGGATCCAATCTTTTCGAGGAGGGGATTCCACTATTGCATGGGGGCTTCTCTCAAAGGGGAAGCCACCCATCCCCATCATGAACTCGGCTATGTAGCATCACATTGCTATAGATGTATCAGGGAGCCCCTGCAATGCTATCACAACACATGCATATATAGTCACCGTGCCATTCGAGGGGGTGGTATTTTGGAAAGTTTGTTTTTTAATTGCCCAAACATTCTTGGATGTGCATGTTTATGTGACAATTTGTGAAAGAGGTGCATTGAAGGTGGAGAAGATGGGATTAGCTAAATACTTGAGAATTTTGAGGAAAGGCAAGATCAAAATTGAAAGATTTTCACAAACTTATGCATATGATTTTGTAGCAAGGAATGTACACTATTCATCAATATATAAATTTAGATTTAGCTCATGGCTGATGAATCTATTCTACATCCTACTTGTTTTTTAATTCAATGCAAAACATCTATTAAATTGAGCCAATTATTCAACATTAATCAACAATGTATTGAGCCCACTCTATATTGAACAAGGCTCAACATTGAGTTTATTGAAGAATATAACATCTTATAGTTAATATTAAACTTTAGGTTGATAATGTTATCCTAGTATCCTTCTTTCGACTTCAAAAAGCTCGTCATGCTTTGATGGTTTATTAGGGACCTTGACATCGTATTGGGTGGTGGAGGTTCATAGCTTGGCTATCCATGGATTGCCTAGACAACATTCTCTCACTCCACTTGGATAGTTTCACTATGTAAGCACAATTGCCCTATCCACAACCTAACCACAATGGCATACTACATAGCCTATATGTTTCCTTCATGAACACACAAAGAAGAACATAAGCCAAGGTGCCCACACTATGGCCACTAGATTTGGTACTCATCTATGATATGTCCACTGTATAATATGCACTAATATCCGTGTCATATCTCAACAGGATAGCTTTCTATTTTAATGTATGCTGCCATGAGAATCACTATCTCACTTTGTTCTTTGGCAAGTTGTTTCTTGATTGTCACGTCGCTCAAGGTGTGGATATACTCTTTTAGCTACTCCATGAGATTCTTACTTTGAGCAACAATTGTCTTCGAGTGCTCCAACTATTTTTGAACTTGTTTAAAATTTGTGCAACCTCCAAGTAGGAAGAGTTTCACTCTACCCCCTGCCTTAGAAAATTTGAAGGAAACTATCAAGAGCCTTTGCAAGTTCCTACATAGTGTAGTTGTATTGGAACCATGCAGATCCTACCAATACTACATATCCTTGTGCACATCTTGGCTATGCTTTCCCTCTACCTGATTTGAATCCTAGGCACTTTGCCTAGCTTAAGAGATTTCTTGTAGCTCTACCATAACTACTCTAGTTTGTTGATTATCTTTTTGCAGTTGGTTTATCATGTCATCTTTTTAAATATTAAACACATTTTGCATGTTGCAAAGATGTTTGTAAAGGGTCTCATGTTCTACTCTTTGAGAATACGACACACTACCATCATGGACTTGAACTTAGCTCTTGCGTTCTCTACATTATGGTGGCTGAAGTGCACTAAAGCTATTGGTTGAAGTACCTCATGTGTTTTTTAGCTTCTTGTCTTCTTTGTCTCTCCTCCTTAGCCAATCTTTTAGCTTTTTTGGCTTGAGCCTCAATGACCTTGGCTTGCTCTTGTGCCTGCAGTACATTAGGATGTGCCAGTTGCATGATTTCCTATATGCTTAATTTTGCATTGAATAAGGTGACTTTCTTAATTCGCGGAAGAACCTTATGCTAGTAGCTCCTTGTATGCTATTTAGCACAAACTCTTTCCTATGTTAGCATAGATTGATTAGCTACTGTTATGGATAAAATTGTCTAAGGAAAAAGGCATTAATATGTGTGTGTGTTTGTATATGTGGCAATAGTATAATAAAATATGTTGTGCATAGGGCCCAGGGTTGAGGTGGCAGGGCATGACCATGTGCCACCCTTCCACGTAAGAGGACACATAAGGTGTGTTGTACATAATCCATGGTAGTAATATTATAAAATGTAAGGTGGCATGGATCCTCCATGTGCCACCCCTCCACCTAGGCTGCATTTAGTGAGATATGGCTCAAAGTCCATGGGAGAAGTAATATAAAATAGGTGGAGATGGATATTATATTGGGTTATTCCCTCCATATAGGATAGGCTCATGTGGGGGAGGTATAGAAGGTCCAAGAGAGCAAGTTAAATAATGGATAAAGTAGGATGAGGTGGCAAGATTCCTTGTGCCAACCCTCCACTTGTCCTCCTAGAGGTTTGAACATATTATAAAATTAGGGAGAGACCAAGGGATTATCATAGACTTGAGATATGGGCTTGATTTATGTGGAAAATTGAGGCAAAGGGTTGTCGCACACAATTGAGAGTGCGTAACCGCCTAGCCCACATGGGAGACTTTTCCACACACACCATGCATGTGGGAGAATCCATTTATTGGGAGAGACCCCCTCTCTTGGCTATAAAAGGAGGGGGCTATTCCTTGATGAGACATGCTCATTCTTGTAAAGCCACCTAGCTAGTACTTTGATATTTCCCTCTCATCCTTTCTTTCAAATAAAGTATGGTCCTCTTCCCTTGATGTCTCTATCTTTACATTCCTCCTCCTATCATGTACATGCTTCTCTTCCCCCTCTCCCTTTTCCCTTGTGTCATAGTCCCCTTCTTCATTCCCTCCCCTTCTAATTCCTTTTCCCCTCCCATGATAATGTTTCGCCCTCATGATCTCCTTTCCTCTATGGCCCTCGAGCGTCACCATGCTTAGCCTCTAGCCTTTGGTCCTGATTTCTTTTTCGGCTAATACTACATGCCTTCTTATATGCTTAATATCACATTGAATAAGGCAACTATCTTAAAAATACAAGCACCTTATGCTAGTAGCTTCTTGTATGGTATTTAGCACAAGCCGACTCTTTCTTGCATAAGCATAGAGAACAAGTGCATTAATTAGCTACATGCTTTTTCATATATTAATTAGTATCACATTGAATAAGCTGACTCTTTTAATTAGAACAAGCATCTTAGGTAGTAACTTCTTGTATGCTCCTTGGCACAAACTCTTTCCTGTAGCAACACAAAAGTAAGCATGTTGATTAGCTCCATGATTTCTTGCATCTTGACTATCACATTAAATAACCTGACTCTCTTGATTAGCACAAGAACCTTATGCTAGTATGCTCTTTTGCACAAGTGGACTCTTACTTAGCACAAGCACCAAGTGCTACAAATATTTCATGCTAGGTAGCATATCCTTCATGCTAGTTAGCACATTTGTCACCTTGAACGTTTGTCTACATTAGTTAGCACATTCATCAATGTCTGTGAGCACACTCATTAATATTCGAACATTCCTCCATACTAGTCAGAACATTCATCCATTCTACTTAGGACAGTCATCCATGCTAGTCAAAACGTTTAGTTATGCTAAGTAGAATATTCAACCATTCTACTTAATCGCTCCTAATCGCTCTTTTGTCAAATTCAATCAATTAATTCATGTGATTCGCTCCCCTCAATACCAAATTAACATAAGTATGATCGCCAATTAACGTAAGTGTGATCCTTAATTCACTAGCTCTCCCCTCTAGCCTCTCCCCTCCATCGCCACTCTTAGACTCCTTTGTCGCTCGCAGCTCTCTCCCTCCCTCACCGCTCCTCCTCATTGCTCTCAGCCTTCTCACCTCCCCTCCTCACCGCTCTTAGCCTCCATTGCTCTCCCCTCCTTTGGCCTCCCTGCATGCAGCCCTCCCTTTCTGCATCTCCCTCTCCTCTACTTCTGCTCACCCTTCCTCTCCTCACTCAGCCTCTATCATACTCACCTTTCCTCCCTCTACCTCTCCTTCCTCCCTCTACCTCCCTCAACTCAACACACATTAGCTTATAGACCTCCAGCCAGACTTCTAAAGAGTTCTACCTCCATGGAGAATTCTCCAAACTTGCCTTCGCACCTTATGTTAATCGCCCCGGCCTTAATCAATTGGCCCCTCTCTCAATTATGCTTAGGTTAATCACCCACCCCGCACATCAACTAATTAATTAATAGGTAGTTTTTTCTCACTAGGGGCCCCTATTTAGCACATTCATCCATGCTACTTAGGAATTTCATTTATGCTAATAAGTACATTTAATTTTATGATAGTTAACGTATCAAATTTATGATAGTTATTACCTACATGTATGTGCATTATGATAGTTAACATATCAACTTTATGATAGTTAGCACCTACATGTACCTAGTTAACATATAGGTCTTATGATAGTTAACGTTTCAAAAATTTTATAGGTTGAATTGTTTTACAAATTCAAAGCTTGTCATCCCAAAGCCAAAATTCAATTGCATTCATTTGAGTCACACTGAAGCATGTTGGGAAGGCTATGCAATAGAGAGTGAGAGAGACAACATTAGCCACACACACACACACACACACAGACCCAGATGTGGTGGGTGCAAAGTCACCCTTATCTTCTTTGTCTTTCATATATATATATATATATCTATATATATATGAGTATGTGTGTAGTTTAGTACAGAACCGGGGTTAGTCAGGCACAGGGGCCTTTAACATTACAACCTCTCACTTAAAGGCCAATGTGCCTTTAAGTGAGAACAACCAGTGGACATACTATCCAATGCCCATCAATACATGACAATACTCAAATCGCTAACTAGGTAGACTCTTCATCATCATATCTACAGGGTTATCATCTGTACGAACCTCGACAAGATCTATGCACTTGTCCTCTCCCTCTCCTTCCTCCCTCTAGCTCCCTCAACTCAACACACATCAGCTTATAGACCTCCAGCCAGACTTCTAGAGAGTTCTACCTCCATGGAGAGTTCGCCAGACTTGCCTTCGCACCTTATGTTAATCACCCCGGCCTTTAATCAATTGGCCCCTCTCTCAATTATGCTTAGGTTAATCGGCCACCCTGCACATTAACTAATTAATTAATAGGTAGTTTTTTCTCACTGGGGGCCCCTATTTAGCACATTCATCCATGCTACTTAGGACTTTCATTTATGCTAATCAGTACATTTAATTTTATGATAGTTAACATATCAAATTTATGATAGTTATTACCTACATGTACTTGCATTATGACAGTTAACATATCAGCTTTATGATAGTTAGCACCTACATGTACCTAGTTAACATACAGGTCTTATGATAGTTAATGTTTCAAAATTTTTATAGGTTGAATTATTTTGCAAATTCAAAGCTTGTCATCCCAAAGGAAAAATTCAATTGCATTCATTTGAGTCACACTGAAGCATGTGGGGAAGGCTACACAACAGAGAGCGAGAGAGACAACGTTAGCCACACATACACACACACAGATGTGGTGGGTGCAGTCACCCTTATCTTCTTTGTCTTTCATATATATATATATATGTAGTTTAGTACAAAACCAGGGTTAGTCAGACAACCTCTCACTTAAAGGCCAATCTGCCTTTAAGGGAGAACAACCAGTGGACATACTATCCAATGCCCATCAATACATGACAATACTCAAATCGCTAACTAGGTAAACTCTTCATCATCATGTTGGTAGGATCTAAAGGATACAAGGATCCTTCTACCCAAAGGTCGAGATGCTTCTTTCCTTGCGAATGAAGACTGTGGATTTTGGAAGCTCCCCTCAATCCCAGACTATGTGTGCTTGCATATTCAACCTCCAACTCTAAGTGAACTTGGTATTTGTTGGAGACATCCTCAAATGGTGCCATGACAAAAGGAGTGTAGAGAAGGAGAAGGTATGGAGATGCAGGCTTAAAGCAGTAGCACACAGGAAGAGGGAGGGTGCGGAGGAAGAGGGATGGGGGAGGGAGTACTAGTAGTTGAAGAGGAGGAAAGGGGAGCAGACCAGCAAGTGTGGAGGGTGAGGAGGAGTAGGCGTGGAGGAGGGAGGGAGGAGGAAGGAGTAGGAGGGAGGGGGGAGGAGGAGCAATGGTGGAGGAGGGAGGGGGAGGGGAGGAGAGGCATGGAGGAGGCAGGGAGGGGGAGGGTAGGAGGAGCAGGTGTGGAGGAGGGAGGGAGGGAGGGGGAGGAGGGAGTGAGGAGGGGGAGTGAGGGAGGGGAGGGAGGGAGGGAGGAGAGAGAAGGAGGGAGGGAATTCAAAATTCCAAATTTGAATTTTGAATTTTTTGGTTCCCACCTAGGAGTAAGAGTTGTGTAAGAGGTGGCATCACTTTTGGGCTTAACCCACCTAGGTGAGGGGGGGTTAGGACTTTTTGTGACCTGCCTTGACCCTTTCATTAGGACTAATCCATTCCTTATGAGGCCCTTTTGAGACCCCAATTCTCCCCTAATGACTATATCTAGTGGTATCCAAAAAACAAAAAGAAGTCCAGTACAAAATAGTTCTTGTGGAAATGAAACATCATCGATAAGCAGCTTCTCTCATAGCATACATACCAAAATGGGATGCTCTTTAACTTTTCTACCAAGAAAAGTATTCCCAACTTGCACTTAATCCAAGATAAATTCAAATAAATCATGTTCACAATGGAGGCCTGTAGAAGAGTGTGGGGTAGAAGAGATGCATCATGGCACAAAGAGTGAGCACAAGTGAGGAAAAATCCATGTATAAGAATGAAGGAATGATCTCCATTTTATAGAAAGAGAGGATGGTGTAGGCACCTCCCCTAAATCAGTGGCAATCAGCCCCTATATCAATGGGACTGGCCTAAATCAAAGGAACCTCCCATGTGGGGGCCTTTGGCTTACATCATCACTTAGGTCACACACTAGACACATCATAGATGTGCCTCTACAAAACACACACACACACAGATGTGACTCCCCTAGATGCACACATGCACCATAGAGCAAGCCCTTGACCATACTTATCCCAACATACCCCCCTTCAAGGGTTTTCCTCTTGCAATGTCAAGGATACATCTAGTCTCATAGTTTCTCATGCCATCTCATGGTGGTTAAGGATAAATCTATGTCTAGGATCTCATGCTAGCAAAGGTGCCCAAGGGTAAGGTTTACAAAAATGGGATAGACCAAACACATATCACATGGCCTACATTATATGGTGACCAGAGGTGATTTACAAAAGACAAAATATATAGCATTCTTTTTGGAGTACTACTCCAAGCAGAGAACCTCAAAATTTGACCAAGTGATGATAAACAAAAATTCAAAGACAAGTTGCTCAAAAGGCAAAGTCCTTATCTTCTACCACAAAGTTGGATGCTTCATGGGCAGGCTCCAGGTACTCACTTCTCTTTGTGGATGATTTCAGTAGAATGACCTGGGTGTATTGCTTGGCTAAAAAGTCACAGGCTTTCGAGAAATTCAAGGACTGGAAGGCCAGAGTTGAAAAGGAGACAGGGGAGAATGTTAAGATTTTCCATACAGATAGGGGGGGAGCTCAACACATTTTGTCGCAAGCATGGGATTAAGTGACAACTCACCACAACACATACATCTCAGCAGAACGGGGTAGCCGAGAGGAAGCATAGAACTATCACGGAGACAGGGCTTGCTATGTTACGAGGGAGGAACCTTTCTAAAGCCTATTGGAGTGAAGCTGTAAATACAGCAGTACACATCCTCAACAGGACCATGACGAAGGCCGTCAAGGACAAGACTCCATATGAGGCATTTTATGGTAAGAAGCCATGTATTACTCATCTTCTAATTTTTGGTTCTAACGCATGGGTGCATGTGCACAAGGAAGAAAGGACCAAGCTTGATTCCCGGAGCAGAAAATGTATCTTTGTTGGGTATAGCGAAGAATCCAAGGCCTATCGACTCTTCGACCTAGTAAAGAAGCAGATTCTTATCAGTCGGGATGTATGTCATCTTCGAGGAAAAGGAACCTACACCCCAGGAGGAGCCTCAGATTGAGGAGGAGGAGCTTGTTCAACCCCCGAACTGACCCCGCCCCAGGTTGACCATCCAAGAGGTGGCGAAATCGGAAGCTGATGTTCCACAAGGTACTGAGAAAGAGCAGGATGTTCTAGAAGTAGTTTCAGTTCCTCCTCCCATTGAGAAGCAGAAGAGGTTGCCCCAATGGTACCTAAGAACATTGGAAGACTCTCGGGTGACCGATATACCTAAGAGTAGCAGTTTCGGATTGCATCGGTCGCAACGTCTTAAGAAGACCCCATCCGTGAGCTTTGCGTTGGTGGCTCAGCCTGAAGAGCCAAGGTCCTTCGAGGAGGCGAAGGACAATCCAGAATGGCAGGCTGCCATGCAGGCAGAGAAGGCCCCCGCGACGGAAAGTCATCGGCACTAAGTGGGTATACAAACTTAAATTCAAATCGGACGGCAGCTTGGATAAGTACAAAGCAAGGTTAGTGGTAAAAGGTTTTTCTCAGACTGAAGGCATGGATTTTGATGAAACTTTTGCCTCCTCAAGTACCTCCCTGATGAAATGGTACCTGACCTCAATGTGTTTGGTCTTTGCATGAAATACCGGATTCCGTGCTATCTGAATAGCACTCGTAGAATCATATGCAATGTTGGTACACCTGTAATAAACCCCAAGTCTCCCACTAGCCCATCAAGCCTTATAGCCTCCTTGCAACTAACTCTCTATGGTTGCAACATACTCGGCCTCTGTGGTAGACAAAGTAGCACACTTATGTGCATGAGAAATCCACAACACTGCACCAGCTGCAAAGGTGAACACATAACCAGAAGTTGATCTCCTACTATCCACATGCCCTGCATAAACTGAATCTATGTACCCAAGTACACACATCTCTCCTCTGCCAAAGTAGATGCACATCTCCTTGGTACCTTTCATGTATCTCATGATGTACTTAATTGCCTCCCAATGCCTCTTTCCTAGATTAGCCATATACTGGCTAACAACTCCCATTGCAAATGCAATGTTTGGTCTAGTAGCTATCATAGCATATTCAAACTTTATGCTTACAAGCACAAATAACATAGCATTCCACTCATCATCATTAAAAGTAGTTGTTGTGTACCATTATAGGAAAATACAAATACATACAAAATGTTGGAAATTTGCATGTAAGTAAGCCAATCATTTAGCACGTAAAATTACAGTTTCCCATATAAAATGACGAATTCCAGAACATGTAAGATCACCTTTTAACAATACTGAATAAATTGAGACAACAAACAGAAGAAAACAGCCTTCTATTGTCTAACCAAAAAGTCAAATCTAAGACCTTGGACTCTGGCTCATCCCTACGAGGCCTTTTGCTAGTTCATATATCTATTGCAAATCCTCTACGACTCCTACATGTGCACCAACACTCTAGAAATTGACTCTCATCGACATATCCTAAAATTGACTCCTGACTGGGCCTGTGCAGGTTGAAAAGGACGTGAATTGCCTTCCCTTTGATGTTATAGTAACCTCCATCCTCATCAAGTAGCTTCCATACACCAATCATCGAATTCCAAGTTAGCACCACTATAAGCATTCATGTCTTTGAAACAATCACCATGCATCATAATCTCCACGTCTTCTTGCCTAAGGTTCAAGCACCTAGGCTCCCTAAGAAGCGTTTGCTAACTATTCCCCCCAGAAGCCGAACAGGGGAGGACATCAAAGGAGAACTGAATCAACTAAAATAACTGCGCTGCCACATAACTGTGAACAAGAAAAGATGAGAAGGAGATGATTTGCTCACTAAGAGACAAAATCATCCTGAAAGACAATACCCACAAAGAGCCAGAGTATCACAAAGATGCACACCACAAAGAGCTAGTGCAAAATATTATTTTCTTGCTCAAATTCTAAAAAGCCCAATTCTGTTCATCAACATCACCTTCGACCAGACTTGCAACTAGGAGCCCTCGACCACGCAAGCTTTTTCCTTGGAAATCCCTAATTGTTCATCTCTTTGTCGCTTATAACAATAACGCTCGACCCTTTTTTCCACAATAGTGGCACATACATGGATCCTTCTTTGATTGCCCAGCTACCTTTCTTTTCTCTTTAATCACATAAGCGGGTTCACTAATAGGCAAGCTTAATTCCATGTGCTTCTCCTTACTCATCAATAATGGTAATCAATTCCACAAATTCAAGATTTTGTAACTTCACTCTAAGGATCTGAACCAAATCGAGATTTCTATTGGATAAAGCTGAAAAGAATTGATTTTGAGTATTCATCATCAACCTTAGATCCTAGTGCCATCAGTTGCCTTAGGATAGCTTGCATTCAATTTGAATAGGTGCAAAGATCATCATCCAAATATATTCTAGTCCCCTTCAGAGCTGCCATCATACTCATGAAGGTAGACCGGTTTTCTATTGTCCAAAATCTTACAATCATAGGTCTTGTTGGTGCATCATCATTTTCTACCCTCCAAGCTGCCTCGAAGGTAAGATCGAATCCCATATTAGTTATTAAAGCTTCACATCCACCATTGCAGTGTTCCCAACTATGAGGCCTTTAATGAGAACATTTAGTGCTTTACTATTTCTTCTCTTCTCTTCCTCTAAGGCATCAGAGATAAACTCTTTCTTTGTTGGGGCCGCTTTGCCCTTACTGACCACTTCTTTCCATTCTTTCATCTCAGCATTCCCTCCATCTATTTGTTTGGAGAACTCACGTTTCCCTTGGATTGTCATGTGTAGGGCAGTCATCTCTTTCTTAAGCTTTTCATTCTCTATTTTTGACATATTCAGCTCCTGATTTAGAGGTGGTTGGATGTCTCCTTCAAGTGGAGTGCGGGCTTTCAATAGTTCATTCTCATCCTTGAGCTTGGCAATTTGCATTTCTAGTTCCTTGATCATCAATGTGTGGTGGTTGGTTTTGGCATCAACCAAGCAGGTCACTTCCTCTCGCATCTTACCAATTTGGATCCCCATTTGTAATTGCATTTCTGATCTCCATTTATTCATTTCTTCTTCCAAAGAAGAATACACTTCCTGTTTGATGGCATCAATATCTCCCTTTTTATTGCCCCTAAGAATCTTCTATAAGTTTTCGATATCACCATTATGCATTTAGTAGATGTCTCTCATGGTATTTATGCATGTTTTGACATGCTCCCTACTTATCTTCTACGCACTTGCCAAAATGGCACCATACTTCCTTTCTTTTTCTCCCCTAGTTTTCCTGTCAGTGAATAGTCCGTCCTAGACACTTGGCTCTGTATATCCCTTCTTGAGTATTGTGCTGAAATCTGAAATTCTAAATACTCACCTCGAGATATTTTCCACTCTTTTTGTGGGTTCAAGATTACCAAATTTTGAATTTGAAATCATTGTTTTGTTCTTGCTATTTTTTCTTTGGTTTATCGCAGGTGGATGCCTCCTCCAAAATCACAACAGAGGTGGAGGAAGAAGGGAGGGGGGGGGGGAGTCAATGGTAGAGGTCTCCTCCTGGGGCCTTAGATAAGGTTAAGGCTGCAATGAAAGCCCAACTTAGCCAAAAGCTAGGGACCTGCTAAGGACGAATGCATAGCCCACGGTGCTGCCACCAACATGGCAGGGGGTGTCCCTATACCCTCATCATCTCTGGCCAGTTAGGCTAGGCACCAGCAACAGCACACTACAGGCATGCAGGAGTAGCAAGGGGCTACATGAGTGGGGCAACAGATCGCGGGAGATGCAACAGGTCATTTGCAAGCAGGAGCAAGGGGGGAGAGAGAGAGAGAGAGATCTAGTAAGATATGCGAAAAACCTCACGGTTCTCTGAGACAAAGTATAAAGACAAAAAGTAACTTACTCCATCTGGAGAACCAAAGAATTAGGGGACTGCACAAGGTAGCTCCTCCCATTGGATTTGAAGTCCATAGTCAATGCTTGCGCATCTCAATAGACCACCCATTTGCTTGCTTTGTGTACTTCCTATACTTTGGTAAGCTCACGGTTTCTTTGTTTGAGCTGGACTGGAGTGAGCTCCTAAGATATCCAAATCTTTGTACCCTTAAGCTAATGTGTTTATCAAAGGATTTCAGCCTATCAAACATCTATCCTATTATACTACTGGACCACTTTTCAATGTCAAAGTAAATCAATTACAAACATCTACTATTGCCCTTTCCAAATAGCTAGTGAGAATATTCTGTTAATAACCAACCTCAATACCTCATAAGTGAGAATAATCCATATCATACCATTCCTCTCAACAAGGTGTCAAAGTGGGAGTCAATTATTATAGTCATATTTATATCAGTACATTGCAAAAATTACAACGATACTGATGATTAGTCTCCAATAAAGAGTTCAATTATATTTAACAATACTTGGAGAAAATCCGTTGTAGAGTGTCTCTCGAAGTTGCCAACACTGTGTCTTCATGCCTTAGATTTTCTAATGCAAACCTGATGGAGAGGTATGCCGACTCACCTGCATCCATCCACAAACATAGCATGTTAGACTGTGTCTTCATGCCTTAGATTTTCTAATGCAAACCTAATGGAGAGGTATGCCGACTCACCTGCATCCATCCACAAACATGTACAGTATGAATTGTGGGACTGCAAGCTTCAAAGACGGCACACAGTTGTTATCCGTGTCACTCGATCTAGATTTAGCATAATCAAATCTTGGCATTTTACTATTTAGTAGTAATCAGAGGTGGGCAATCAAAGATATGAAGAAATGTATATAAAATGTTATTGAAATCCAAGTAATAAGTGGGAATCTCAAATAAACCATAAATATGGGAGTTCCAACCAAGTCCAAGGGAATTCCCAAGGTTGAAAAATCCAGATACAACCTCAGTATACTTTTACCATACATTGGCTAAAAATTAAATACTTACACTTATACCTCAAAATATAAAGGGAATAACCGAGACAAAGGTTAGAAAATTCAATTTACATTGGCTAGAGTAATAACCCAAGAAGCAAACTTCAAACCATAAAGGAGATTGCCCAATGAAGCATCCTTAAACCATAAAGGAGATTTCCCAATGAAGCAACTTCTCCCCATTCACCTTGAAAGAAGTTCTCAAGAAATGCAACACAATGTAAAAAATTGCTGGCAAGTTATCGACTCATGACAAATGATGGCCTTTTCCATTTACCAAAGTATAAAGTGTAAAGTGTAAAATATCAAAGTATAAAGTGTAAAGTGTAATCCAGTACCATCCTAAGGGTAAAATCTTTAGGGGGTCTCAAACTTGCAAGATAAAATCT
Organism: Dipteris shenzhenensis; assembly: GCF_047967505.1. Lineage (NCBI taxonomy): Eukaryota > Viridiplantae > Streptophyta > Polypodiopsida > Gleicheniales > Dipteridaceae > Dipteris > Dipteris shenzhenensis. Next base: position 24,149,588 of record NC_141600.1, read on the forward strand.
TTGAAGGGTCTCAAATTCATGCATCATCGGGGTCATTCTATTCATAAGTACAACTTTTAACCATATATGGGGTGTTATAATGAATTCAAAATCAATGGAAATCTATCTTGCCTAATCCATGCATCATAAGTACCACAATTTAGGATTAAAGTGTCCTTAACCTTGGGACTTTAACAATTCCTAAGAAATACTTGATTATTCCTCCAACACTAACACGGGTTGCTCAATACCCAATGGCATATAAAAAAGACATAAACTCCCTTACCATTTATTCCAAGGGTAAGGGATACCAAAGATTAGTTCCATGAAGGCTCTTAATTATGCATTCCCCTAATTCTTAGTTAGGCCACATAAAATCTCTAAAGTGTAAAAAATTCCAGATCCAAATTTAAGGAAATCCCACGTCGCATATCCAATTATCAAAGTGCTCTCCACATGGCAAGGGGATCTAGAACAAACCCCCATCTGGAAGAGACTCAAGATCATCATACAAGTAAAATATTGTAGTAAAATTACAATGGCAATAAGTTCTTAATTTACATTTTTCTAAAGAATACTTATGACATGTATGCCCATAAATCCTATAAATCCTCCATCTTACATGAGGGAAAAATATAATGAATTTCATGTATAATAACAATACTACATGGAGATAGAGAAGTAATATAAAAACTTTTAAATGCTATTATTTAGTCCTAAAAGGCCCTTTCTTCCTCATCATAAAAACTAAAAGTGGCTAAAAACTTTGAGTAAAAATCAAAATGGATTTACTCAAGATCATGTCAGAGAATTCCTAGGGCAATTTCCAAAGTATAACACAATGACCCCCAACTATTCCCAGGGACAATGGCCCCTGCTTATTAAACAAAAACTCCAAAAGGGATTCCTATAAAAGGAATTTATGACCCGTTCAATCAAGTCCCTCAACCCTCTCAGAGCCTTATGAGAAACTTATAATGTAAATACTCTTAAGCAAGATAAAAAGTCCCCTGTTAATTGCATAAGTGCTATGAAAATCATCATCGTCCATATTGGGATTAGCGTTTCCGGCTCCTTGCAGCTATAAACCCACAACTCTATCATCATTTTGGGCAAGTAATATGGTGATAAGCTCTATAATAGAGATTGTGGAATCTAATAACCTTAGCAATATATCAACTGTGGACCATGGGAGCACACATCCCCCCTGTGTATCACGAACTAACGATGTTTGATAGCTGAACCTAGCACTTTTTTATAAAAAACAGAGGTCTCTCAAGAGCAGAGTCCTCATATACATTCAAAAATCAAGAAAGGTCTCTCAAGAGTAGATGTCCGCTTTGATATGTGTAGATCCTACTGAGGCCATCAGCCAAAGTAAATAGGAGACATCCAGCATCTCGAATTGTCACAGCGGCAAGGACTGGTTCCTAGCAGATTCTAAGGACAAGAAGCTGTCACATAATCTACTGGCATCTAGGGAGCTTGTGAGCTCGGTCCATGAACCAATGCCCATAGTCTATGTAGTTGAAGATAATGAAAGGCAACTCGTAAAGCTTAGAAGTTTACAATTTGTGTAGCGAGTGTGCTTGCATGCAATCCCAAGCTCAAAACTTTCCCAAACGAGGAGGCTTGGTCATTCATTGGCAGAAAAGTGATATCGAGGTGAAGTATTACACTCTCGGGTGTCAAGAATACATACCTGGAGAGCATCAATGCAATGCGCCTCTTCAGTCGAAGGTCCCGTGGTGAAGGAGTGCTCAAGCTCTCATGTGGTACATCAAAGCTTCTTCTGTGTTATTGGTAGTCCACGTTCCAAATCATGTAGAAAGTATGTAAAGGGGTCTCCTTCAGGGAATAGAGCTTACTGTAGTTTCGAGATTAGGAGCCCTTGTAATGAGTATAGCTTCATTCACGAAGAACAATGAGCACTGATCCTATTGTCAATTTCAAAGCCTTGTGTCTTCTTGCCTGAGTGGACTCAACGTGACAGCCACTTCCTCTATAACCGTAAGCCCATGACATCTTTTTCCAAAGATTTCTTGTACTTCTTACTTAATGCATTCTACTTCCTATTGTTAGTACCAGACCATGGCAACATTTGTCATGCCAGTAAATCCAACCATTGTACATGTATATAAAGGAGGCCAAATTCATTATGATTCCTATGGTGTGGGGTCCAAGGTCTATCATAATCAAATCTCCTCCAATCACATATGAATATACATATATCCATATCTCCCTATATATATAGAGAACACATCCCCTTCCTTGGGCTTGTATAGGGAAAAGCTATTAGTAATCCTTTATATCTTTATAGAAAACTACTAATATATAGAGTATCTATATGCCAATGTTATCTAGCAATAATCATTGCAAACATTTGCAATCCATTGGTCAATCCAATGCCTCTAGATGCCTCTAGTACATTCTTCTCCTCTCCATGTTATGGGACACTATATGATATAGATGATAATTTTCCCTGTCACTCATTTTCCCAAGTACTATATGTCCTTCCACACTATTTGATCCTTACACATAGGATTCCCTCCAAAAAATCCTGTATTCCTCATGAAATTAAAAGCTAGCGAATTCCAACATTCATTGGTGAACTGGGAGGTCTAATAAATAATCCCTTCATGCAAGGTCTCTCATCTTTCTAAAGCAAGGGAGAATACTTGTTAGAGACCTATTCCTTCAAAATTACTAATGTACTCTTCTCAATGACGAGGTCAAAACTAGTAATGTTTTCCTGGGTTATCCAAATGTCAAACCATGGTAAGGCTATTGAGGGACCTTTAAGGGCCATTAGTATGTTGACAATCCTGAAGCACACAAGGATCCCCAAAGGGATATGTGTGTGTGTGTGTGTTTTAGACTTGACAAGACCTCTTTCCATAGTGAAATGAAAACAATGTAGTTCAAAAGAAGGGGCAATTGTCATTAATGAAAAGTATTAAACACTAAAGTTTTATAAAAAAATCAATGAGAGGTGGGCATTTTAAAAAAATTTTGTAGAATGCACAATTGTTCAAAAGTTGCGCTTTGATAAGACGTGGCAAGCATCACTTTTATTGAAGAGAGGAGTCTGCATACCTGCCACCATCCAAAAAGACAAACGTGGTGAGAACCAGTTAAATCTTAGTTGGGAAGATAGGTGTCATAAACATCCCTCCCTTGTTATCGAAGTCACAATAAAAATAAACACTTGACAATTACAAAGCGAGTTAGAGAAATTATGAGTGCAAAGTTAGTATTGAGTAATGGTATGATCACTAGAAATAAGTGAGAGAGAGAGAGAGAGAGAGAGAGAGAGAGAGAGAGAGAGAGAGAGAGAGAGGCAAATAAGAAGGAAAAAGGAAGAGAGGTAAATAGAAAGGAAGAAAAAGGAGAGAGAGAGAGAGAGAGAGAGAGAGAGAGAGAGAGAGAGAGAGACTAACATGGAGCGGGGGAAGTACGGTGGGGTAGGTTAGGGAGATAAAAAGGCTAGGAAATATAATTTAGAAAAAGGGGGGAAACAAAAAAAGGGAAATTACAGAAAAAATAGAGAAAATTGCAAAAAAGTGAGGAAAAAGTAATACTGGGAGAGAGAGAGAGAGAGAGAGAGAGAGAGAGAGAGAGAGAGAGAGAGAGAGAGAGAGAGAGAGAGAGATGGTAGAGAGAGACAAGGAGAGAGTAGGAGTAGAGAGAGAAGATGGAGAGAGAGAGAGAGAGAGAGAGAGAGAGAGAGAGAGAGAGAGATGAGGAAAACAGTGAGAAGAGCAAGATAAATAGGACAAATTAAAAAATAGGGAAAAGTAGGGGGAAATTTGAAAGAATAAGGGAATAATAAGGGGGGGGAAGGGGGGATTAGGAAAAAAGGGGGGAATTAGGAAAGGTAGGGGCACGATTTTAATGAGGGAGAAACTAAGAAAACATTTAAGGATAAAAAAAGTTAGGGAGTGTAAATGAGAGAGAAAGCACTGAGAATGTAAGTGTAAGAGGGGGGGGGAGGAAACAATGTAAAGTAATTGTTAAGGAAAAAATGAATAGGAAGTGTGTGTGTGTGTGTGTGTGACAGAGAGAGAGAGAGTGAGAAAGAAAGAAAGAAAGAAAGCTTATTAAAGTCTTGGAGGACTGATGGGTCTATGAGACGTGAAAAACCTGGTACAAATGAGCTGTGGTGGTGGAGCTACTAAACGAGCATTCACACCAATGCAAATGCAAAAAATGCAAAATGGTAATACTAAGTCCTAAGTACAACATAGTCATGTCAGTAGTCGACTATCTCATCATCATCATCATCATCAGGATATCAGGGTGGATGAGGCAGTGGGGGCATGAAATCGGTGATAGAGTGCTATCGGCCACTCAAAGCTGCAGCCCTGGCATGTCTCCTGGTCATAGCTCTACATTTGACCAGCACTCTAAACAGGGAGGGGATGTCCCTAAGTGTGATCTATGTGTCAATCCTCTGTCTGAGTTGTCAAGCCACAGGCCCCAGGTCACGATCATGTCAAGGCCTCGTCTCATGGGGGTCCATGTGATCTGGCTGAAAAAACTCCATGATAGAGCTCTGAGAGGGATCAGCCAAGGAAAAATTATGCTCCTGTCTCCGTGCTCGAAGTATCCTCTTGTGGTGTCTGAGTACTTCATGAACGAAACCTGTCAAACATCATTGGTCTGGGTAGGAGATGAATCGATCCAAATTCCCATAGTTGTCTCTGAAGAGGCAGTAGAAATGCCCTCGGATCTCATAGTAAATAGGATGCTTGAAGATGAAGTGCTCCTCTGTCTCAACCTCTTACATGTCACACAAAGTGCATATGCGCCTCTCCCTGGGTAATCGCTCTACTTTGCCACTCTCGATACGAAGTCTATGTGAAGAGACTCGGAACTGCCCAAGAGAGATCCTCAATGAGTGGGGTAAGTAAATCTGTGTGTATAATGAAACCCTCCGTTGTGATATGTAAGAAGTGATCTCTGTAGAAGCTAAGCTTTACTGGACGATCACTCGATCCCAACCAGGTTCAGAATGTGTGTAGCTATAATAGATCCTCACGGATAACCTGGTTGACCTTGTGTGATAGGAGGGGAGAAAACGGAGCATCCATGATGTACTGGCAAGGAAGTCTATCCATGTGGTGCCCTAGTCCCTCAAACCATCTCTCTATGCATGCATACCAGCACCTCTGGTCCCCTCGTGCTGCAAGTGCCATAGAAGAGGATAGTGCTAGCCATGGTAGCCTGCTATGCCCAAAGGTGTAATCCCCATACTCCCTGACTCAGTACAAATATGTGATGACCTGAAATGCAGCATCTAGCTATAATGGGGATGACCCAAACTCTGCCCAAATGATCTGGTGAGAAATGGATGGCTTACATGAATCATCTGTGATAACATGAGAACTTGTAACCACTCCACATGGGCCCACTCTATATCCAACAAGTCTAGCCCCCAATATGGGCTGCCGTACATCCCCACTGGATGGACCAAGGAGTCAAAAAGCAACCCTTTGGTCCATGGGTCCTGAAAGTGCGAGCGGAAGCACTGCCTCTCTAGTCTGGCCAATGAAGCATACCCTCTGCTCAAGCGTGCCTGTATCGTGGGTCTCATAGTGAAGATGGGTCCAAAAAAGACAGCCCCAAGATAAGTGTATGATGAAACTATCTCGACATGTGACCCATCAAATGCAAATTGCTCTTGGCACACGAGACTCGAAGACCATAACCTTGGTTTTACCCAAGTTGACCTTTAAATCATGAGACTCACAAAGGATTGTAGTGCGTCAAGGTGTCTCTGGAGCCCCTTTGCTAAGGAAGACAAGAGAGCCACATCATCTATGTAAAGAAATATCCGGATCAGCATGTCCGCAAGAGAGCAACCTACCCCCCTGTGTCTGCATCACTTCGTCAATGTAGTGGCTAAACAAGGTAAGTGATGATGGACACCCTTGTTTGACCTTGATAGTGCTCATGATCTCGTCTGTCCACATAGATCTTGCTCGGTCTCTACGTGAAACTCTCTCGTAAAGTGCCATGATCGCCCAATTTTTCTCCTGGTCGTAACCCAAATCCCATAGGCATCGTATGAGGCAGGCTCTTGGAACCGTGTCAAATGCCTTGCGAAAATCCATAAAGCAATAGTAAACCCTTTGCTTTTAAGTCCTTGCCTCCTCTCGATGATACATCTGAGTGTGAGAATGTGGTCCATGGTTCCATGATCACGCCGAAATCTGGCCTCTGTCATGTTGCTCTAAGTCCTCAACACTCCACAAATCTACTATTGACCTCTGAATCAAGTACTGATGCATAAATCTTGGACATGACATGTCCAATCATAATGGTCCTATAGTTCTTCAGGCTCATGGGATCCCCTACCTTGTGGATGGGTGAGATAGTGTTAATGGTCCAAGTGCATGGAAACCCCAAACAAACAAATTCATTAAATAGCTTTGCTAAGATTGGGACTTGGAGGTTAATCCCATATGCAATGAACTCAGTGCATAGTCCCTCATGATCCTTCACTCAGCCATTATGAGAGAGAGAGAGAGAGAGAGAGAGAGAGAGAGAGAGAGAGAGAGAGTTATACCATTTAAAATGGGAGTTTATAAAATGTCATGTATTACCCCAAAAAAAGTTAGATTTCAAAGAATATGCTATAATAAATTGCCTCATAGATTTCTATAATGATAAGCACATATTTCTTATGAGGGGGATATTTTTTATTCAAAGTATGAGATGCAATAATATGTGAACTAGGGGCATATTAGAGAGGAGGTTAAAGGAATAGGCATGTGTCCACTTGTCCTTAATGATAAACGACCATTTAGCAATTTCATTTTCCCATTCATCCATATAGTCTTCTTCAGCCTTCTCCTTCTATGCAATATATTTGATAAGATAAAAGTCCACTCCCTTTATATTGCAAAAGTGTCACCAACTTGCAAAGCATTGCTTAATACATCATGATGTGCCTCATATGTTACTTCATCATCACTAGGGGGTGCAAAATTAGGCAAGGGATCCAAAATGTGATAATCCCAAGAAGGAAGATGTGCTTTGTTGATGCATCTATTCCAATGGCCCTACACATGCATGCATCACAGAAGTAGCCAAATGTATAGTGGGAAGTCCTTTGGGTATGACCATGAACAATGTGCATAGAGCATGAGTTTGGGATAGGTTCGCAATTCCATTTTTCCTCCTTGTTTACAACTCCTAAAAAAGGTGGGCATAGTTTCTCGGTTTTGATGAATAGCAAGTTTCGCCCCCCTTTGATAGGTTGGCCCTATAATAATTGACTCCATTAGCAACACATTTTAAGGTAGCTCCATGTGGCCTCAATTATTCGTGTAAATGTTCCCTTCACCTCAGCTCCTCCATCATGTTCTCCCATGCTATGTCCTCATATTGAGATAAAATGGCTCATTTTTATCCCAATCCAACTAGCATACCTTGCCACAAAATACAATTGTCTATAATTCCTTCAACCATTGAAAGTGTAACATGAAGGAGTGACAATGTATTATGAAGTCTATCACTTGAAATTAAAAAGTGGATAGTTTTGATGGGTTCACCTATCTTCCTATAGTAAGTTATGTGTACAAACACGGTCACCTATGTTGAATGCCAATGCATAGATGAGATTTCATTCTACTCCTCAAAAGCATAGTTTTCAACAAAGAGTACCATAGACACAAGCTCATTATCAGCGAAATGTTGAATATAGTCCTTGAATTGTTGTGCCTGCCACCGAGTCCTGTGAGTAATGAAGAGCCTCAACCTGGTTTTAAACACTTGAAGGAGGTCCAACATTGCATCTCCTTGTTCACAAGATCTTTCCTCTTATTTTTGTTTCCTTATTTGTCCATAGCCTCCACATGTTCAAATAAATTCACAATCATAGTATGTCGTCCCTTTTTTGTCTCCAAAGGGAAGTATGCCAAATTCTCCACACCATAGTTTTTGCATCTGCCCATCGAGCACTTTCTATGCTGGAAGGATTTGTCTTCCTACTTTGGGTAGACTATTGTCTCCCACAACTTTGTGACACCATCAAAAGTATGAACTATGAACATGTCATGCTTGTACCATCTCCTACACAAACCTCACGTCTGCATGGACATCCACATATATGGAGACCAAAATTTTGTGACTGCATGTCGTTAAGTGCGTCCTTCAAGAAATATGCCTAAATGTGATATTCATAGTAGCATGTATATTTGTCCTTGACTCGAGGAATAAAGAGAGGCTTTGTGCGGTTAAGGCCCCTGTGCCTGACTAACCACGGTTATGTACTAAACTACACACATACTCATACATATATATGAAAGACATAGAAGATAAGGGTGACTTAGCACCCACCAAATCTGGGTCTCTCTCTCTCTTTCTCTCTCTCTCTCTCTCTCTCTCTCTCCATGTGGCTAACATTGTCTCTCCATTGCATAGCCTTCCCCACAATTGGTATTAGAACTTTGGGGTTCTCTGTCTCCTTCCTGAGCATGGTGAAGAGATCACGTGAGCTTTTCGGTCAGGCATACATGAGGTAGTGAGGTAGGAGTAGCTTTTGAAGCGACACTGATATCCAGAGTTTGAGGCAGAATTTTGACCTAAACTCTTCAGTAATGTTGTAGAGGACTTCAAGAGCTACATTTTTGCTTTTTCCTTTGTCTCTCAATCCGAGCTCTCTATCAAAAGATATAGCTTCTTCAAAAATAGGCACTGGAGAGGAGAAAACCTACGCCTTTTTCTCCGAGTGTTGGATCCAGAAATTGAGACCACCATTTGCAGTGTTGTCAGTCCCATTGCATCTGAGATGGTCTCAAGCCTCTACCTGCAAAGTTGCTCACCATTCCAAGGTGGATTGACAAAGTTTTGAATCTCTGTGTCAATGGCCATTTCCTTCTCTATTTCCGCATTTCCACCATGTATCAGATCTCCCACCACAGGCATCCATTTGTGATTCCGTTTGTTCCATTGGATTTGGGACGGGGTCCGAAACCTTTACTTGCAAAATCCCTTCTGATTCCATGAAGGTTTGAAGGTGTGGTGAATCTCTGTGTCATCACATTTCTCTGCTATAGGAAATTTCTCCAAAGTTCCAAGACCTTCCAGATGGATGCCACGTGGCAGTGACCCTCTTAAGTCAATTTTCCTATGGTTCATTTTTCAAAGTCAAATGCATGGTTGACTAGCTATTTCTCCACCATCACTGGATGGGATTTTGGAGTTGCGGTAGAAGAGAGAAATGTATAGTTTGCACCACTGATTTTGGATATGCATTGGCACCCACGTTTTGAGGCATCTCAGGTTTTTGCTTTGCAGTATCGGCCATTTTCTTGAGGTTGTGATTTTGGGCATACTTGATCACTCTAGTTGTAGTTTGAGCCGTGTGCACTCATTTGTGGTTTGCATTGGGTCGCAATGGATGCTTTACAAGCCATTTGGATGCATTGCAGTCCTTGTTGGATGCGCTGATAGGCCTAGATTACCTTGTGGGATGCTATTTTGATGGACGTTGATAGGCTCAGATTGCCTTGTGGGATGCTATTTTGATGGACTCTTTGCACGTGCATGTTATTTGTTGCTGAAGCCTGAGGGACAGCTTTGGCACATTGCACTTGATGCACTGATACACTGATAGTGCTATGCTCTCTTAGATAGCATATTGTTGATGCATATGCCCATGGACGGTGTTTATGCTTGAGGCATTTAGCACTTATTGGCATTTATGATTGCTATTGCAGTTGGCATTTTCTTTTGGGCCAAATTTACTCATATGGATGCATAGTATATGCATATGAGTCAGTTGCATTTTGATGCTTTGAGCTTTGAGTTTTGGTGATATTGCACTCCATTGTGGCATACACATTTGGATGCACCTAGTATTTGGTGTGATTATTTCTTGCAAACACTAACTTTTGGATTTTGCTTTATTTGCATCATGGCATCCTCTTCCATGTTTGAAAAGGAGTTTTTCAGTGTTAAAAAGTTTTACGGGACAAAATTTTCTTTGTGGAAAGAATAGATAAGGGATGTGCTTTACCAAAAGAAGCAGGTTAAACCCTTGGAAGGGATTGCAACTAAGCCTGCAAATATGTCTGTGGATGATTGGGATGAGTTGGATGCATTAGCAAAGTCTACTTTTAGACTTCAACTTGCAGAGTCAATTTATTTCATAGTAGTGAATGAGAAGACTAGGAATGATTTGTGGAAGAAATTATGTGCCACTTATGAGAAGAAAACTGCCTCTAATAAAGTTTGCCTCATGAAGAGGTTGTTTGAGCTATAGATGAAGGAAGGGGTCTCCATTGCTTCTCACTTAAATGAATTCAATATTATTTTCAGCCAGCTTCAGGCTCAAAAGCTAAATTTTGAGACGGAGATAAAGGCAATATTTCTCTTATGTTCATTGCCATCCTCATGGGATACCTTTCGTACAGTTATCAGTAACTATGCACCTGGTGGAGTACTGAAGTTTGATCATGTTGTGGGTAGCTTGTTGGCTAAGGAGATTAGACGGAAGTCTATGGAAGGAACAAGCAGGATGTAGCCTTAAATGTGCAAAGGGTTGGATCACAGTCTAGGGGGAAGTCCCAAGAAAGAGGGAAGTCTCGTAGCAAATCCAGGGCACGGAACATTGAGTGTTGCCATTTTAGCAAGGTAGGACAAAGGAAAAGTGAAGATCGAGGAGGTCAATGCAGTCATTGATGATAGTGGAAATAACATTCTCTTCATGTCTAGTCTACCTGAAAGTTGCTTACCACTTCAGATGATGCATATTCCCATGATTGGATTTTGGATTCTGATGCTTCATTCCATGTTATTCCCTGTAGGGAATGGTTCTCCACTTATGACAGTGGAAAGATAGGTTGTGTGCATCTTGGAAATAACTATGCATGTGACATAGTGAGAGTAGGTGACATAAAGTTTTCTTTAGCAAATGGGTTTGCATTTGTTTTGAAAAATGTGAGACATGTGCTTAAGCTAACCAAGAGTCAGGGGTGCCAAGTGTGGGACTCTTTATGAGACTGTATTCCTTACATGTATCAGGGGTGTCTGGCTATGATGCACGAGGATTAATGCAAGTGGGAGTATGCTATGCAATCAGAGATGAGTTCACTCATGAAGAATAAGACTTGGGACTTGGTTTCTTTGCCACATGGAAACATGTAAATGGGTCTACAAGATGAAGGTCATATGTGATGATGTGCCTAAGTACAAGGCCCGTTTGGTTGCGAAAGGGTTCAAGCAAGAGAAGGGTGTGGACTTTGATGAGATCTTCTCTCCAGTTGTGAAGATGACTACATTAGATGTGTACTTGGACTTGTGGCAGCAGAGGATATGTAGCTTATGCAGATGGATGTCAAGACAACATTCTTGCATGGGGATCTGCATGAGGAAATTTACATGGTGCAGCCAAAAGGCTTTGAAGAAAAGGGCAAACAACATTTGGTTTACAAGTTAAAAAAGAGTCTCTATGACCTTAAGCAAGCGCCTAGAGAATGGTATCAGAAATTTGACGCTTTCATTCGGTCCCAGGGTTTCAAAAGGAGTGAAATTGATCACTGCCTCTACACTAAAAGGGCTAAGGATAATAGCCTGATAGTCATGGAACTTTATGTGGATGATATGCTATTGGCTAGCAAGAACACTTATGAGCTAGATGCATTAAAGGCCAAGTTGCATGAGGCCTTTGGCATGAAGGATTTAGGACTTGCAGGTCATATTCTTGGTATGCGCATCACGCATGACTGGAGTAGGAAACTCATTTGGCTTTCACAGAAGGATTATGTGACAAAAGTATTGCAACGTTTCAATATGGAGGGGGGGAAGGTAGTGAGTACTCCATTGCCTCCATATGTGAAACTAAGTCAGGCAGATAGTCCCAAATTAGATGAGGAGAGGGCCATGATGGCCAAGGTCCCTTATGCATCAGCGGTTAGGAGTCTTATATTATGATCATTATGATTTTACTAGTATACCTTAGTACTGAGCAAGGGCCCTAGTGCGCCCTTTGCTCCAACCCACTAAGGCTTGTATGAGTCTATAATATTATGTGCATTTTTATCCCATATGCCCACGAGGCCTCCCGTGGATGCTAATACATCTCTCTCTCTCTCTCTCTCCCTCTCCCTCTCTCACTCGCACTCTCTCTCTCTCTCTCTCTCTCTCTCTCTCTCCCTCTCCCTCTCCCTCTCCCTCTTCCTCTCCCTCTCCCTCTCACTCACTCACTCACTCACTCACTCACTCCACATTTTATAAACTACCATTTTTACAAACCGTACATTATAGAATAAAGCTTGTTGCACAAGTTCAGACTAGCCTGTTAGCCATCATGGTGGCCATGTCAACCACTCAGTATGCTAGTTTGCATAATATCCCTACCCATATAATACATATGTATGCTATAATGTGCTATATAACACGTTATATGTGTTGTATTTATAGCACATTACCTATGCTATTATGTGCAACATGGCCCCAAGCACAAGACTAATTTTCTTTTTTCTACCTATTGATTTTGGTTTCCAAAAGGGCCTCTAGAAGATAACCTTCCTCTTCCTCTACCTGTATCTAAGTAAAAGGAAGTTTCCTACAAATTCCATGTAGATGAAACACCATATTCCTCATCTCCTTGCTGATAGAAGAGTGCTCCATTCAAGAAATCAAGAAATGTTTCATGGATTTCAACAGAGATCCAAAGTTGTTTCCAAGCCCGTTCAAGGTCATGGACAACAAGTCCTCGTCATCCATTGGTGCTCTAATAGAGCTAAGAGAATTAGAAAGGCCTTCACCTTCATAGCATGCCATTTATATTTGACTTACTTCTTTGTACATATGCAACTCTTGCTTGAGCTACATCTTCCTTGCTTGGGTGTTGGTGTTATGGATCTTCACCAAATCATCCCATGCTTCCTTGGGCATATGTGAATCCTATATGTGCACAATCATGGAATGGAAAACATAAACAAAAACCCATTACATATTTTTCTTGGCTCTCATGTCATGTCTTAAAAGCCTACAATTGTTGCTGTGTAGTACTTTGCATACATGACTATGGGAACTTGTAGAGATGTGCTCCTCGAACTAGAAACAAAAAGAAACACAGAGCCTCTTACCAAGGATTCGCATTCTTTACTTCTTGCCTAAGCTTCTCACCTTGAAACAAGCTCTAACACCATGCAAAGATTATGGGGGATTAGAGAAGGATAATTGGTTGTAGCTTTCTTCTCTTACATGACACAAAAGGGGAAGAAACAAAAGGTGGAGGCTAAAGTATACGTTTTCCTTACTTGCCAATGGACAACAATGCTACACATAAAAGAAGAGAATACTATATGTCTACAAGTGTTCCACTAACCCTAGAATACATGGTCCATAAGGTGGAACCAAACCATACATGAGTTCACAACTAACTATGCCACAACTCTAGTAAATTACATACAAACCACATTGACCACCAACCATGTCGATGAGGTAAGTGCAGAATAGTCACCTAGACATTACATCAAAGTGAACACTAGTGGAGCTTGATATCTCAAGAACAAGAGGTAGTCAAATGGCACATATTTGGCTTGCAATCAACACTCTTCTTGAATTAGGGCTTTCGTTTCCACATTGGAGCAAAAGACTTCCACCCTCACGATTGCCTTGCTTTTGGATGCTTAGTTTTGGACATGTGGACCACATCGTTAGCTCGTTTTTATTGCCAGTAGTCCTTTCCTTTGGCACATCTTCCCAATGATTCCAAATGCCATTGTCCTCCTTACCTTTGAATTCTGAGATTTTAAATCAAAAGATCAAGCACTTTCTTCTTCTTTTTCTCGAGTTGGATGCCTTGCATCCTTTTGAATGTGCATTGCAACCTCATTGGCCAATCAAGTGCCTCCTCATCCTCTTTAGCATCATCACCAATCATTACCAAGAAGAGCGTAGGAATTCCTTCTAAAGTCCCACTACAAACCATTCTACTTTGGGTAACTTATGTAGGAGGGTATAAAGGGGTATAAAGTCTTCCCACGTACTTTGCCACAGTTTGGTATTTCTTTTACTTTAGTTTTTCTAGCTACTTCATAATCTCACTCTATCTGGTAGCACTGCAAGAAAGTCAAGTTGACAACTTAAACCTATTCGGTACCACTCCAAGAATGTCGATTTGAGCTTCTCCAACATCTAAAAATAGCATTACTTGAATTGTGTGAACCATCCTTATGCTTGGGCATTGTCTTTTAGGGAGCATTGAATAATTCACCTTGTGTGCGTCACATACTGCACCTTCAAAAACTGAGATGAATGTCTAGGTCTTTGCTCTTCTTTCCCCTAAATCCAGGACACCGTCACCACACTACTAGTTGCTGCTTTCGTCATTGTGCCCTTCAAAAGCATGAGACATATATTCCCCCCCTCAATCTATACGAAGGGCTTGCACTTTGCAACATGCAACAAAATGATGAAAACACACAAATACCTCACATTTTATTTGTGAAGTATTACCCAAGTAAAATTGGAGTGAAGGTCTCAAAATTAAGATGCTTCTCAAGTGATGCTGTGCTCATGAAACCAGCTGTAACTTGCTACTAGCTCTGCCTGATCCATCCTTTAGAGTGCATTTCGATGGGAGGATTCTAGCAAAATGCCGTTTTTTATTTTTGTAATAGTTGCAAACTTGCATACTTTAGTTAGCATGCCATAACTTTTCCTCTTTCATGACAAGAGTAGAGATGCTTGTCAAGCATCATGCTTGCTGCTGTCAAATGTATCCAACTAGTATAACCCCTAGTACATCTAAAGAAGAAACTTAAAGAAGATTCTTCTTAACCCCTGGCTTGTAAAGTACATATAGAAGACATTAATCTGTTCCATCAAATGATGGCATCATTATCTTCCCAACTCCTTTGACAAAAATTGTTGGTACAAGACACCTTGCAATTTAAGCAAGCCACAAAATTGCAAATAACTCCCTTTAAGAGATAATGTGCATGAATACACCACCATTAAAGTACACTGAGTGATGCAACTTCTTGTCTGCTCATAATAAAAGCCCATCCTTTAGTCACAAAGTTGGTTGAAGTTCTCTAATCCTTTCCTCCCTTGACATGACTAATAGATGAAATTGGGGCAACTATTGGAAATCCTCTTCAAAAGCTAATGCCTTTCTGACATTCTTCAAGACTGTAAATCAATATTTCACATGGGAAAACCAACAATCTCTGGACAATCACTTTCCTGAGGTGGAGGGAGAGTAGATTTTATAATTCCTACATGTCTAACATAAAAAATGCCAAAGAATCCAATCTAATGTAGCTAAATCTAGTTTGGAGTCTATCCAACCCCTCATCTAAACCTAATATGATAAAATACAAAGTAATCCCACATAATACATGACTTTTTTAAGGAACTGACATAACTCCACCATTTGCAACCCCTAAAAACTAACAAGAAAAGCTAGTCTTGGAGACACATGACACATTTCATTCATGAATGCCAAACGCCAATTCCTCTACATTTTGAAAAGTTTATTGTACCTCATGTCCTAACTATCCCATTGTTCCGATACAGGACCCTAAGTCGAAAAGCCTAACTTTACCTCATGTCCTAATCATAAGATAGTTAGGATACATGTCCTAACTCTTCTATGGTTAGGATACATGACCCTGATGTGAATAATAAAAACTCTCCACAATTTCTATTTGGGCTCTTTCGTATCCTTACATTACTGGACTGTTTTGTCCACATTGATTAGGAGGCTAATCTTTACTGAAGGTTTGCAGAAGAATTTATAATTCTTCTTCAAGTGGACCCCCAACGTCTAATACTGAGTCATGTGGTGACTGAACTGCCTTCCTCCAAGGCCATAGCTGGGGCTGCTCGTGGTTGAACAGACATTCGTTATTGACCAGCCCGGTTGCTGAGATTATTGTGTTTCTTAGTACTTAAATTCGTTAAATTTAATGTTCTGCTATTCAGGTCATATACCACTATTTCTAAGCTGGGATGGCTTGGACTTAATGTGATTGTCCTAAACCAGCCCGGTGCCGGTTCACAACAAACAGCAAGCAGTTACTGACATAAATTGTGATTGAAATTGTGAAATTCACACCATTTGGCTTAAAGTGGATCCAATGATTATCGCTTAAGCATGCTGCTAACCTCCACACACAGAGGAGAGGCACGTGGGCGGATGGGGAAACTGTTATACTATACATCCAAGTGAAGGCATCATGACTATTACTGAGCATCCAAGATCAAGGATGAGTCAACTATTTATACTTTCAAGTGGTATAGAATCCATATTTCTTTAACATGGAAAATGCTTCTAGGACATAATTATTTGAAGCACCTTGTTACTGACACTGACCTACAGCAAAACACAATTCCCACTATAAAGAAACAATCTGAATGGTTGAAATTTTCAAAGTTGCTCAAAATATATTCCTTTTTTAACTATTTGGCAACAAAAAGCCACCTGTGTAGGATGCCAAACATGAATATGATGTAGACGCTGTAGGTACAGACAGAGTCTGTCGCATTGAAAGCCTTTGCCACTGCTCAGGATGAACATAAATAAAAAAGCACTGATCCAACTTACTGTATGCCAATGCCCATGAAGAAAACATATAGGTACATGGTATCGGTATGCTTTCAGGAAACTATACAATTTCTTCCTGATGAGAACAGAAGAAAGCAAAGATCCAAGAACAGAGCACAGCTGTAAAATGTGAAAAAGAGCTAATCCAACTTACCGTATGCCGCGGCCCATGAAGAGAAATGTATAGGTACATGGTATCTGTATGCTTTCAGGAATTTATAGAATTTCTTCCTGATGAGAACAGAAGAAAGCAGAGATAAAAAAACAGAGCACAGCTGTAAAAATGTGAGAGGACTAACACACTTGGGATGACTACTGCGACGATCATGTTGCAGAGTACAAAGGCATCTACATATTGAAAATAGCAGTGGACATAAACTGCTTCAAGGAAACCCATAAGGCAGATACTCAATGTCTGTGACCTGCCCTTTTTGCCAATGACTACCAAAATCGTTCTTGCTGTGTCGTCCACTGAGGCCTATTCTGTTTCTGAGGATGGACCAACTTCCTCTCAACACCAGAAAGGCCAGTATAGCAATTTGTGGCTTTCCAGGCTCTATGGCACATCATTTAGTACGAGTCCTCAATGTGAACTTATAAACGATGGGAGTTCATAAATGTGAGGATCAGTATGAAATGAGAAAGTTCCCAAGTACGAGTGCCCGACAATCCCAAGCCAGATCATACAGTCTATTAAACATTTCTACGATAGAGGATCGCAAATTAAAACATGATATTGTAAGAACCATGGATTCACCTTCCCCCAAGAACCACTAAAATTGCCCTAATGCAGACAGCCCTCAATATTACAGCGTCTTAAGAACACTGGATCCTGTCTACTTTACCTTCTCCTGGGTAACCAACAAATGTGTTGTAATAATGTCTGCACCCAACTCTCCATTACTCAGATTTACATTTACAGCAGACTACCAAGGTATCCATTTCATATCACTATTGCTTTGAGGATGTGATATGAACATGTTCTCAATTAAGGCAGTGAAAAGGAAGCTGTGGCCAACCTTAACTTTCTTCCATCATCCCTCCACTTTGATTTTGGTGCACTAGCCCCTACAACATAGACCTGCTGAGCCAGTGTAATAGGTTAGACGAGAGCTTTCTAATTAGAAAAGCTCCCTGTCTTATACATACACATCAGAAGTTGAAGCAATTGTCATTTTAGTTTGTGTCACTGTTTAGCCTCAATTAAACTTCCCCACTTATGTTCAGGAGTCGGTATCTACTTATTTTCAGAAGTCAGCATCTACTCACTTGTCCAGATGATGCAGCTGCTTCCAAAGCAACGTAATTGTCTCGAGTTGAAAATTCATAATAATAGTAGGTCCTGCAATCGACATGAGAATTGTGCAATTACAATAACGTGGGATCATATAAACATCTTTGACATGCATAGATTGCATTGAGCGGTACCGATACAAGTGTGTCCCTACAAAACAGCGCCGTTTTTCTTATATAAAGTGAATTTCAACAATTAAAAGCATTTTTCCTATCATTAGCATTCTTACTTTTTCTAGAAGGTAAGGAAATAAGCAGTAAACAATCAAGTGATTTGTCAAAGCTGACCTGCTTGATTCTGCATCTGAGGGTCTAATTGTCCGAGCAGCATAGAGCTTTGCACCAGCTGTCAAAGGCAAGATTCCGTAAGCATGAAAAATACATATATATATTGTCGTGAGACTAGAATATATCGAATCTTATGAATGTAGAAACATTCAAAACTGAAAGTAAGCAACAGTAGAACAAAGGAGGGAGTAGACAAAATCAGAGAGAGAGAGAGAGAGAGAGAGAGAGCAAAAAGGGGTTGGCTATTTTTATGGTGCACTTGGGGCCTATAAAAGGGAGCCATTCCGTAGCTCAGTTCATCCTATTGATGAAGACTTTTTGGGCAGTCCATTCAGCTTCAAGGTGCCATCCAGGGGGAACTTGGTGAAGCAAGAGGGTTGACTGCAGGGAACAAGGAGCTCACAGGTCTTCACCATTGTCTGTTCTCAGAGCAGCAAGGAAGACAGGATCAAAGGAGGTGACTTGCACCTCAGTTTGAGCTGCATTCAGAGCAGCAGGGAGGTCAAGGAACCATAGCAAGCACTGCCTTACGAGTGTTAGAAATCAAGAGGGAATGAATCAGTCAAACCTCCACCCAAGATCTCTCCAACTCTTACACACTCAACTCAGATAGATGATCACAGATGCAACAAACACTCTCTCAGAAATAAATATGGACGGAGAGAGAAAGATAGTATATTCATCCACCAGATGGTGGGCAGAAAAATAGCTCCAAGGGAGCAGTACAAAACACAGCAAAGTGCTGGAGAATATTGATGGACTCTCTCTCTCACCAACTGCTCCAGATCTGAGTGCTGAACACAGCCTTGGAGAGGGGCTTTCAGTCTTGCACTGGATGCTGGAATGAATGGAGGAGTAGGCCTTTTATAGGCACTGCCCAGGCCCCTTGAGTTGACCGACCAGCAGGGTCGGTACCCAGTCTGGTGGCCGACCACATGGGCCCTAGAAAACCGACCAGGGTTGGCCCTGGTCGGTGGTCCTGGTTGGGCCGACTTGGCCAGCCACAGGCCCTTATTTAAGGGCGCCCTGGGCGGCCAGTCAATGCTGCTCCTGGTGCCTCTGTGTCAGGCCTAGAGCCCTTTCTTCCTGCTGTTGCAGACTGCAACCAGCCCGTGTGCTGGTTGCCTATGATGCTGGCCTGAGTCTCTCTCTCCCCAGCCCTCCTACCTCTCACTGCCCCTTGTCCCCTCTAATCGGGGGCTCACAGGTGGGCACAGTGAGTTTCTAACAACGAGAGGCTGTCCAGGAGGATCAATAGGAAGGCCGGGCACATGTACGAGGCGCACACCAGCTCTAGGAAAGCACTGCAGGCCAAGTAGCTCACAAAGAACGGTATCATTTTTGTAACGACAATTGCTCAAGGAGCTTTCCAACTTCTCAAAAGGAATCTGTGGTCAAGGTAGATGACTCTAGTATTGGTTTGTTCTAATACAAGACTACCATTCTATAATGCATGAGTCACAAAAATGTAAGCCCTAAATACTTCTGCAAACGCACCTGGAATGAAGATACTGGCAGCTTCTTTTAATGATCCCAAATCAGTCACATCTTTTGTCTGAAATCCAAATTTCATGCTCGCTAGTAAGAACCTCCAAACTTGGGAATTATGCCACAAAAACATTCACTACTTGTGTCGACCATTTGGCAAATGTAGGCCCGGCAGAAATTGTACGGACCGCGAAAAAAGTAAGCTTGAGCTGTGAGGCGCTCCGTACGACTACACTTAGCACCTCGGACCTGAAAAGCATATCGTACAAAATAGGTCTTTACACTCAAATCAATGCTTCAGGCAAATTTTGGCATGAGAGAAAAGTAGAGAATTTTCTACAGTTAGCCTTGGTTTATTCTAGTACAGTAATCAACATCAACCACCGACATTGCTAAAGCTGTCTAACTGAACCATTTCTACTCTACTATCCCAAAATGGCAAGTCACCTATCAGAAGATGCAAAACGGGCAGCAAAAGGTTTTGGCTTGGCTCTTTGTCCATACAGAGACGAACCAGCGATGTCCTCCTGAAAAAGCGAGAGCAAAAGTGCTGTGAATTTCCAAGTTTCTCTGCATTATCTGGAAGATAATAAAACGCAAGATACATAGTAAGGTATCCACTAAAAGGGTTGATAAAGAAATTATGACCTACCAATTGACGCGCAAAAAAACTGACTAAGAACGCAAGACGGCCTAAATCATTCCCATTGTTTCTACTCTGTAATTTTTTGTTTTTATGAAGCCAGGGAGAATCGGTTGAACCTCAGGGTCCCTGATATCTTCAAAATCTGGAGGAATGCTGAGAGCAAAACCATCTCCTCGAAAGCGATACCAATCGTCGATATTGTAGGCGACCTGGGGGTCATTTGAAGCGCGAGAAAGGCAGGGGAAGGAGGAGAGGAGGAGGGAGGAGGCGAGGGAGGCATGGAGGAAGGAACTACGAGGGAGAAACGATTTATGGGCAGTGGAGATTGTGGAAGAGCAGGAGGGATGCAAGGAACAAGCATCAGATGGACGAGCAATAGTACTAGTAGTAGTAGTAGTAGAAGAAGAAGGGAGAGATATCAGGCAGTGCTTGTGGGCGATCATGGCTTTTCTTCTCTCTCCCTCTAACATTCAGCTCACATTCTATCTATATCTATCCAACACAATTTTTCACATTCTCGAGTACGTCTGCATGGAATGGAACAAGCATGAGTGGTAGCACGAGTGTTATCTCTCTTTTGGGCTTAGTGTTCTTTTATTACATTGAGCTCAACTCATGTATCTATCCACAACAATTCTCCCCACATGAGATTGTGCACACATGCAAGGAACAAGCATCAATTCTGGGCACACACGAGATTGTGGACGGACGCAAAGAACAAGCCTGGAGTTCGTTCTCTCTTTTATTACATTGAGCTCAACTCATCTATTTATCCGCAACAATCCTCTGGACATGAGATTGTGGACACATGTAAGGAACAAGCATCAATTCTGGGCACACGAGGTTGTGGACGGATGCAAGGAACAAGCATCAGTTGGGCAAGCAATTGTAGTGGTAGTAGGAAGAGTGGTAGAGTGGAGAGTGGAGTGTGATATCAAGTTTTGCTCGCGGGCGATCATGGCTTTCGATCACCTCCCCTTCTGGTCTAAGATCTCATCCTTTATCTAAAACAATAACATTGAGCTCAAATTCTTTTTGTCCAAAACAATTTATGAGCACTCGAAACTGTGGAGGAAGCCTGCAAGGTAGAAACATTGGGAAGAGTGGTAGAAGGAGAATGGAGCATGATATCAAGCAGTGCTTGTGCATAACCATGTCCTGTTTTGGTCTAGGTTTTGGTATAAGATCTCATCCTCGTGCCTTAACTATTTGTCCAAAATCTTTAACCTATTAACCATGGACACGATAAAAAAAGAGAGGACACGTGGCAGCTGAAAGGAGAAGAGCTTGCCACGTGTCACAAAGAAGGAGCTCTTGGATGGACACTTGGAGACGGGAGGAGGTCGAAAGACAAGAGGCAAGCTTTGAGTGGGGAGGAGGTGGAATGACAAAAGGCAGCTTTGGGAGGAAGGAGGAGACATAAGGTCAATGGAATGGAGGAGATGGAAGTTCAGCTTTGGGAGGAAGGAGGAGATGGAAGGTTAATGGAATGAAAGGAGGAGATGGAAGGTCTCAAAGCCATGGGTTAAGACTTAGCCAAAATTTGTATGCAAGGTGAATTGATTAGCAATTCAATGCATGTACCAAAACAAGCCTCTCTCTCTCTCTCTCTCTCTCTCTCTCTATTTATCTATGTGTGCATGCCTACGTGCCTGCATGTGTGTGCGTGCACGCGTGTGTATTGCCAGGGGGGGGGGCAATAGCTATATGCATATGTATATATGTGTGTATATGCACATATATGTACATTTGTGTATCACATATGTGCACGCATGCTCACGTGTATAAATGTTATGAGAGAGAAATGAATATATATATATATATATAGAGAGAGAGAGAGAGAGAGAGAGAGAGTCCTCATCACAATGATGTCCAAAAGAACACAATGATAC
The DNA here is from genome assembly GCF_047967505.1 of Dipteris shenzhenensis. Lineage (NCBI taxonomy): Eukaryota > Viridiplantae > Streptophyta > Polypodiopsida > Gleicheniales > Dipteridaceae > Dipteris > Dipteris shenzhenensis. Next base: position 24,171,747 of record NC_141600.1, read on the forward strand.
AAAAGAAATTCTTAAAGCCTCCAAATCCATATACAAAAGGATCCACCTAGAGCTCCCCTAATAAGTTGAATCGTGTTTGTTGAGTATCGAGCAAAGGCAACAAATTCAAAAAGATATAATAGATCTACATAGATCTCCCTTAATAAATTGAATTGCATTTGTTGAGTAAAGTGGGTTATATCAAACTTGAATTTTTGTTTATTGACATTTTAAGGTCCCATCTTCAGACCCAACATAGCGGGTCTCTAACCCATTGTAGATGAGTGATACAACTCGTAATAACAATGAGCTCACACAGCAGTGGTGAAGAGCATGCTTGAGATTTGACCCATGCATTGAGGATTTTTTTTTTTTGGCAACGAAATAAAGGCCATTTGAAATTTTGATGATCCAAAGGACTCTTAAAAAATCCTTCAGTATTACCAGTTAAAAGTAAAAAAAAAAACAAAATAAAGGCTATTAAGATTTCTTCAAAATTATTTGCCAAGGTGCCAACATCTCAGGCTTAGTGAAAAGCAAAATATTGATATCTTCAAATAGCCCTCTTCAAACTTTCAATTTGGAAGACATATTTGACTCTCACCTAATTCTTCCATCACTTTCTAGGCCTCAAGTCTACATGGTAAAACTTAACATGGAAACCCCTGCAAAAGAAGCAGTTAAAAGTGTACTTTTACCATCTTTTCCACCCTATTCCACTTTCTAAACAATGGAATCATGTAACTTATAGTGTATCAAAACTATAGTCCATTTAGAGATATCTCTACAACTTTCTCATATAGACCTGCTTCAAAATACAATGTTTGCTTATACATATTATCCTCACAAAATGCTATGTCCCTAGAGCAACAATCTAGAAACTCCACACAAAGAACATCCCAATCCACGTCGCATCCTCAACCAAATAAAGATCCCACTTTACCAACACCTCATGGTTGGTCCTCTTTCTTAGCTGCTTCTCTTATTTGTCTAGTTGGTTTGTAGAACACGGTGTATGAGTGGAAGATATAGCTTATATGCTAGGTTTCTATGTTTTCTTGATATTTTGAATAGTCCCCCATATGTGCCTTCCTCGTGCAATCCTTGATCATTTTCAAGTCCTTATCCATGTATCATGCTCATGCTTGCCTCTATGATTAACATTTTCACTTTTGTAAGCATAAATGGAGCTAATGAGAAACATAATTGTTCCCTCTATTGGTCTGAACTTGACACTGTATTGCCTCTTTGAAAATATTGTTTGAATTAGCTTGTTGCAAAAATTAGGATTTAGATTATGTTGAAAATTAAATAATCTTAAAATATTTAATAGTGTTGTAAAGTGGTCCTTGTTGGTTGTCAAAGCATGCATTTTACACTTATTCCATAACCATGCCTATTTGCCTTGTCTTTTATCCTCATGTTCTCAAGGCTCATGAGATAATCACCAAGTCATCTCTATTAAGTCTCTATTACTAGAAAGTGTTTCCTCTATGAAAACATCTTGGTCATATGCATGTAGTAAATCTTGCATTGCATTTTCATGAGCTTGATTATTGGAAAGCTCTTCATCTTATATCCCTTTTGGACACTATTAACTAGAAAAGAATTCAAGGCATGAGGCTAGACGCTAGGCGACGCTCGAGGGCCATGGAGGAAAAGGGAACGTGTGGGAAGAAGCCTTAACATAGGTGGGAAAAAAGGGATTAAGAGGGGTGGGAATGAAGAGGGGGACTATGCCACAAGGGGGAAGGGAGAGGGAGAAGAGGAGCATGTACATGATGGGAGGTGGAATGTAGAGATTGAGACATCAAGGGAGGAGGGTCATGCTTTATTTGAAAGGAAAGATGGGGGAAGAAATCAAAGTACTAGCTAGGTGGCTTTACAAGAATGAGTGTGCTCCATCAAAGAATAGCCCCCTCCTTTTATAGCCAAGAGAGGGGGTCTCTCCCAATAAATGCATCCTCCCACATGCATGGTGTGTGTGGAAGAGTCTCCCATGTGGGCTAGGCAGTTACGCACTCTCAATTGTGTGCGACAACCCTATGCCTCATTTTTCCACATACATCAACCCCCATATTCCAAGTCTAAGATACTCCCTTGGTATCTTCCCAATTTTATAATACGTTCAAACATCTAGGAGGACAAGTGGAGGGTTGGCACAAGGAATCTCGCCATCTCATCCTACTTTCCCATTATTTAACTTGCATTCTTGGACTTTCTACACTCCCCCCCCACATGTGCCTATCCTGCATGGAGGGAATAATCCAATATAATATCCATCTCCACCTATTTTATATTACTTCTCCCATGGTCCTTGGGCCATATCTCACTAAATGCAAGCGTGGGATTGCCTAGGTGGAGGGGTGGTACATGGAGGACCCATGCCACCTTATCATTTTAAATTATTACTACCATGGATTATGTACAACACACCTTATGGGTCCTCTTACGTGGAAGGGTGGCACATGGTCATGCCCTGCCACCTCAACCCTGGGCCTTATGCCCACCAAATTTTATTATACTATTGCCACACACACATATTTATGCTTTTTACTTTGGTCAAATTTATCCATAACAGTTCCCCCCCCCCCCCAGGCAGGGAATGCACAGCATTTCCATGCGTGGGACCATCATGCACAAAGAAGGGCTTGAGATAACCCTTGTTGATCACCTTCTTGCCATATGGCTCATGCAGCTCCTAAACTTGTACAAACCCATTGCTACATTCCTTGATGACTTTGTATGGACCAGTCCATAGTGGCAGGAACTTCTTATCCATTTGGTGGTCCAATCTGTTATCAAAGCATAGCACAACATCCCCTTGAGCAAAGTGTCTTTCCCATCCCTTGTGAATTTTAGCATCCAAGCTGGCCTTTTGTCGATTCTTTTGGATCTCTGTTTGATGTAGTGCAATGCATCGGGTTTCGTCTAACGTCTCAAGTTGTACCAACCTGGCCTCTACATGTTCATCTTCTGTCATCCTCTGTTCTTGTGCCAATCTCAAGGCCGGAATCTCTATCTTTAGGGGTAAAACTACCTCAGTACCATACACCAACTCAAAAGGAGTGTGACCTGTAGACGTTTTATGAGTGATGTTGTAAGCCCAGTGACCTTGTGATCCCACTGGTTCATGTTCCCTGTGGCCATTTTTCCCATGGATTTACAAAGGAGGCCATTGGTCTGCTCCGTTTATCCCATAGATGCTGGATAATAGATGCTAGAAGTGCGATGATCAATACCCATGCGATCCATGAGCAACTCCACTGCTTCATTTAAGAATGGACTCCCATGGTCAGATACTATTTCCATGGGTGTCCCAAACCTTGTGCAGATACGTTCAAATATGAAACTTGAAATTGCCTTATGATTTGCAATGAGGAGGGCGATAGCTTCAGCCCACTTAGTGACATACTGAATGGCTACCAGAAGAGACTTCTTTTTACGGGCAGTCATGGGCAAGGGCCCAACAAAATCTATTCCCCACTTCTAAAACGGATGGATGGACATTACTGGGTGATGTTGCCCAGGACACAAATCCTTCCTACCAAAGAATTGGCATGGTTCACTAGTTTTGCAATACATAGTGACATCCTTGAACAAGGTCGGCCAGTAGTACCCAGCATGTAAAATCTTCTTAGCTGTAGCCTGTATAGTCACCGGCATAATGGCCTCCACAAAATCCATCATGATAATGCTTCAATACCTTAGGTACTTCATTTGCATCAATGGCTTGTCTTAGTACCCCATCCAGGCCTTGACGATATAACACCCCATCAAAGAGAGTGTAGTGCCTACTATCTCTACGGATTTTCTTTCTCTCATAGCTAGTACAGTCTGGAGGAAAGGAGAAAGCGGTCAGAAACCTGTAGATACCACCATACCATGGATCCCCAACTTCTATGGTCACTACAAGGGTTACATCGAGGCACTCCTCTAAATCAATCAAAGCATTCTTCAAGTTGGAACAACCCCCGTTTACAATTTTGAAAGAAAAATCATATTCTTGTAAAACTGCCAACCATTTGGCCAATCGGCCCATGGGATTTGGTGATTGAAGAACCTGCTTTGCAAGACCATTGCTACAGATTATAATGAAGGACTTTCCAACAACATAATGCTTAAATTTCTCAATGCAAAATGCCAAAGACAAAGCATGCTTGTCAGCCTCAGAGTAGCATCGTTCAGTTTCGAGCAATTGTCGAGAAGCAAATCGAACGGGATACATGAACTGATCCTCCCCTTGCTAGAGAAGAATACCCGTTAGGGTGTGCTCACCAAACCCAAGATTGATATAGAAAGTGTTTGACCAATCAGGATTGCATAGAATGGATTATGAAGCCAGAGCACACTTGATTTGTACGAATCCATGATCACAATCCTCATCCCAAGAGAAATCAACTCCATCTTTTAATAGCATAGTCATGCGTCGCGTCAAAGCAGCATATTGATCAATGAAGCGGCGATAGTATCCTGCTAGATTGACAAATGAGCGTACCTAACGTTTGGTTGTTGGCGAGGAGAGCTTGAGGATAGCTTCTAGCTTCTCAGGGTCAAGCTTGACGCCCTCAGATGAGACAATATGTCCCAGTAACCTCCCTTGAGTGGCTCCAATGGTGCATTTATCAGGGTTGAGGCTGCCATTCGCATCATTGACCCTTTGGAAGGCCAACCGAACCTTCATGACGTGCTCCTTATGTGCCGAGAATATACAGAAATTATCTAAAAACACCTCCAAGAAAACCCCCAAATATGGAGCAAACACCATCTGCATAAATCTTTGAAAGGTAGTAGGAGCATTGGTGAGGCCAAATGGCATTACTTTGAATGCAAACATCCCCCAAGGTGTGGCAAATGTGGTTTTAAGCATCCTCCTCAGCAATTCTGATTTGATAAAACCCGGAGTAAACCAGAGTAACCATCACAGAAAGTATACATCTCATGACCACTTACCTTCTCAAGAATGAGGTCTTAAAAGGGCAAAGGATGATGGTCCCTCTTGGTGGCCGCATTGAGTTTCTTATAATCGATGCAGACCTGCCACTTGTTTTTCTTTGGGGTGACCACCACTGGTGAAACCCATTCAATATTGTGAACTGGAACAATAAACCTAGCTTCTACAACTTTGAGCACAAAGCATCGGTTTGTAGGGGCCCTAATCTCCGATACTTCTGAGCCACTGGCTTAGCATTAGGCTTTAGCTCTATCTTGTGTTCTATGGTAGTCACATGGCGAAGAGGTCAGGGAAATCTTTGAACATTTCTAGGAATTCATCTTTCTCACTTGGAGTGAGGTGAGGGGGAAGCATAGATTCAAGTTGTTGAGGACTAGCTGTTACCTTTTCTACAGGTGGAGGGGTCGGAGACACCCCCATCATGTAAACTTCCTCCTCTGAGAACTGCTAACCCCCCTCTGATTCTTCCATTGATTCAGACACCGAGGATGAGAGACACTTACTCCTGCGAGATCTTTTAGTCTTCTCTGTTGGTGGGTCTGCCATCTCAGCATCTGAGGGCTCTGAGAAGGACACCTTCTTCCTGGGGCGGCCTGGGCCACGGTTTGGAGAGGGGTCCGAGGTGGTATAACTTCTTTTCCCAACGTCAAGGATCTCCACATTAGAATCCTCGGTGATTGATTCACTTAGAAGATTCACCCTTTGAATATTGGGACATTCCGTGCGATAATGACCCTTTTGGTGGCACTCGTAGCACACAACATTGACACGTTCTCTTGGAGGGCGATTGGCTTGATTTTTGATGCCCACCATCTCAAGCCGAAGATCATTCAGGGTCTTGGCTAGGTCATTGACTCCGGGTTCTTTAGCAGGAGGGGCCAGGGGAGTAGGAAGGAGGGGGGCTCATGAGCGAGGCTGAGAAAATCTTCCAGGCGAAGGTTGAGGATATACTCCTTGTTGAGGGTAAGCATCTAAGGGAGGACCATACATTTGAGGTGCAAGCAGTGGATACATCCCTGATGGGGGTGGGGGTATGCTCATGAGTTGGACCCCCTAGTATGCCCTTGAGTTGGACCCCCTAGGTTGTTGTTGCAAGAATAGAGGGGGTGGCAGAGGGACAATCGTCTTCTTCCAAGCGGGGTCAGATTGAACTTTATCAAAATTTTGAGCAATCTCATGTGCTAGCACCATAGTTTCTGGATTCTCCCATTTAAGCTTGAGGCGGAATTCGTTACTTACTCTTGCTACAAGGTAGCCTAGCACATGCTGAGTCATTCCAGATTGAAATCTGGCATTGTCCTCTTGTGTGGCAATTAAATGGTCTCAGAGCACGGCCGCTCGATCCACATTGACGCGCCGTCTCACCTTCTGACTGCTTCAAGTTTGCCACTTGCAGATACACATTCTCCGGCTCCTCTTGTTTGCCAAAATACTCAATCATCACTATTGTCAACCTTGGCTAGCTTTAGCGAATGTCTTGGGCCTGCTTTTCATATTACACTTGAGCCAAACCCTCTAAAAATGTGGGAAGAACCAACAGCCATCTATCTTCAGTAAGAAAGTTGAGAGAAACACAATGGTGCTTGAAGGCCACAAGATACTCATTTGGATTTTCTTCAACCCGCCGTCCACAGAACACGAGAATGTCAGCCATGCTTGGAAAATGGAAAAGAGAGAGACAAAATGAGGCTTATCTATTGGCAAACAATAGAAAGAGGTAGCTTGAACTGAAAATCAAGTGAACATGGGAATGTCAGCCATCCACAGAACACAGGAATGTCAGCCATGCTTGGAAAATAGAAAAGAGAGAGATGAAATGAGGCTTATCTATTGGCAAACAATGGAAAGAGGTAGTTTGAACTGACAATTAGGTGAAGATACATCCACAAAGCACACATAGGTAGGGTAGGGTGTGACTGGTGTATTGTGAAATACTACACGAGAAGAATCTTCAGCATAGAATAGCTCATAGACAATCTTAAAAGGACCAACCCTCATGATATTGCATCCATCTTTACAAGCAAGGGTTAGAGACGCGGTGCTGCATGAGGTTGTTCATCAAGGCAAACAAGAATGCCATGACAAATGCCAACAATTGGAGAGCTTGCACATCACCTTCAGCTTCTTCCAGTTCTTGTAGTCCCCATGCTATTTCTTCAAGGGGTGTGCGGTTTGGCATCTGTCTTTTGTGCAATGTCCTTAAGGACTTTTCTGATGATCTTCCGAAGTCACTAAACTCGTATCAAATATACCCAACACTTAGTTTCATGATGACCATAACCTTTTCATTCCTTACAAATGATCCCGCTCATTCATGGCTTGTGGCTTTGTTGGGGCGGTGCTTCCACTCGCTTCATGCGTGATTGAAGTACAAGCTTCACATGCCAAGAAATCAGAAACTATATTTTGAGCTCGAGGGATATGCTGAATTTTTACCTCTTCAAATTGTTGGCAAAGTTCCAATGCTTGTTGATGTCATGGAACCAAGCCTTCGCTCTGCACCTTCCACCTTCCACTAACTTGTTCACACATGAGTTGAGAATCTCCTTGCACCTCAAGTTGCTTGATGCGATGTTCTGCGTCTTTTGAAGCCCAAAAATGAGTGCCGAGTACTCAGCTTGGTTGTAAGTACTTGCTGGTGCAGACTTGCTATAACAATACACGTCATCCCTTGGTGAAGTGAGCTTCACACCCACACTAGCAACCTTGGTCAAAGGTTTGTACGTGCCGTCAAATTGGAGGAGCCAAGATGTCATCACACCAAGACTAAAATCTAGACATCCCAAGTTTCTCAGTAGTCCAAGATAGGTAGAAGGAGGGGGTGGGGAGAATTCAATACTTGAGCAAGACATTCAGCACCTAATAGACTTGCAATCCTTTGTTGATAGTTTATCTTTAGACCAAAAAGAATTACAACTTGAAGCTCAAAATGAGGCACAAAAGGTTGATTAGGTACAAAGGGATTCCTTGGTCGAAACATTACCAACCATAGCTGAGCCCTATAAACCTTTGTAGTGAGATCAAGAAGAAATCATTCAAGACGAGCTTATCCATAGGAATTAATAAGCAGATGCACCAAATCTCCCCCCAAGCTTTTTATTGGAAAGGAAAGATGGGGGGAAGAAATCAAAGTACTAGCTAGGTGGCTTTACAAGAATGAGTGTGCTCCATCAAGGAATAGCCCCCTCCTTTTATAGCCAAGAGAGGTGGTCTCTCCCAATAAATGCATCCTCCCACATGCATGGTGTGTGTGGAAGAGTCTCCCATGTGGGCTAGGTGGTTACACACTCTCAATTGTGTGCAGCAACCCTTTGCCTCATTTTTCCACATACATTAACCCCCATATCCCAAGTCTAAGATACTCCCTTAGTCTCTTCCCAATTTTATAATACGTTCAAACATCTACAAGGACAAGTGGAGGGTTGGCACAAGGAATCTTGCCACCTCATCCTACTTTCCCATTATTTAACTTGCATTCTTGGACTTTCTACACCCCCTCCCACATGGGCCTATCCTACATGGAGGGAATAATCGAATATAATATCCATCTCCACCTATTTTATATTACTTCTCCCATGGTCCTTGGGCCATATCTCACTAAATGTAGGCATGGGACCGCCTAGGTGGAGGAGTGGTACATGGAGGACCCATGCCACCTTATCATTTTATATTATTACTACCATGGATTATGTACAACACACCTTATGGGTCCTTTTACTTGGAAGGGTGGCACATGGTCATGCCCTGCCACCTCAACCCTGGGCCTTATGCACACCATATTTTATTATACTATTGCCACACATACAAGCACACATACATATTTATGCTTTTTACTTTGGTCAAATTTATCCATAACAACACATTAACAATATATTATTTTTCTGTTTTACTCTCATTTTATCAAATGTATATGGAGTCATGGCTCATAAGGGTGATAGTGTAATATGGAAGTAGGTGAAAACTAACCCAAAACTACTTTCTCTTCCTAAAAAAGAAACAATTCCAAGAGAGCCATTATAGAAAAGATAATATAACACATTGCATCACACAACGTATCTTATGTGTTACCTAATATCCATGTTCTAGTTCAGAATTAGTAATAGAGCTAAAAAACATTTTAGCCTCATATGTAAAGAGTGTACTCTCTGAGGATGACATCCTTGTGGCATGCGCACAACCACATGGTATCCTCTCACAAAGAACACTTACTCCTGCTCTTATTTTTTATTGCCCTTTCAAAATTTAAACGATCATTGCTATGCAACATCTACAAAACAAACATATATAGTTATCAAAATAAGTTTTGTTATACAATACACATTAATTAAATAGATATAGTTAGTAGAACATGTTACAAATCTAATGAAGATATTAAGTGCTTTAGTAATGCTCATTGCAAATGTTGTGGGCCAATAGAAATACTACCACTCCTTTGCCCCCTTGCCCCCCTCTCCTCCCCTCTCTATCGCATCCAAGATTGTAAAGGGAACATCTTCAATTTCATCAAGGCCATAAAGGAAACTTGGAAGAGACAAATGTTCCAATCAACCACACCTCTTTCACAAAAGAAAAGCCAAGGAGAGAAGAGCAAAGAATGGTTCTCCAAATTTTAATTTTTACTTCTATAGAATTTTTAAATATCCCTTACACCCTTTCCTTACTTAAAAATGGCTTTCTACAAGCTTTTTAAATTTGTAGGATTTTTTGTTTAAAGGTGATAAGGATTAAATAGCTATGTATAGAAGCATAGTCTCATTTCTCCACTCCTCACATAGATCAATTTAAAAATATTCATTGAGAATAATTTAAGTCTTGACATTATCTTGTTTCTTTAAATTTCCACAAATCCCTCCTTAAGCCTTTCCAAGTGTGATCTCCATACCTGTATATTTTCATGCCTATGCGTTTACCTTAGTTTTTGGGTCCTTAATAGCATTTTCACATTATGTTTCCCATGTTGGTACAAATCATAAGTAGATAACATGGCATGCATATTGAACCAAAAAAGAATGCCATTAAATCAAATCCATTTTGTAAAATCTGAAACATAAAGACATTTTAGCAAAAATGAAAAGTTAGTTACTTATAAAATTTTAACTAAAAAAATGTATTACACATAATAAAGTAGGACTACACCCAATTTGGGGCCACCTTCTATTACCTTGGGGCTACCCTCTCTTGACAAAATGATACACGCTCATCTACAACTCTTTCGTCAAGCTTTTGTTGCATGGTTTCTTGAGGAGCTGATGTAATTGATGTGCTAAATGCTCATGCAAAGGCTCTTATCCTTGAACATCTCTTCCTCACTCTTTGCTCAAAGAAAGTATGAGATGAATGACCACTTAAAGCCATCATCAATGACTTGGAGTGGAGTGATAGGGTGTAGAGATTTGCCGTGAACACGTGCCTCCATCTCGAGCAAATCTCTTTAAAGTAATGAGTCCACTTGACGGAGCTTTAGTAGTCACAAGTCTTACAAAATAGCACAACCACCAAAGCAAACACAAGGAGGCAATAAGGGAATGCCAATTAAAAAATAGTAATTCATACTAGTACCTAACAAAAACTCATCTAAAAGGTAAAGTCTTAGAGCTTGCAGAGGTGAAGGTGGCTAGAAAAGGAGACAAATGGTATGTCTATTGAGCTGGCAAGGCATTGACTTAAAAGTTAAACCAATAGACCCTTTATATTATAAACTGATGTATAATCTCCATTTGTTTTCTCTTTTACATTTCTCATGTTTCAGATGATAGTCAAACAAGTTGTAGTAAAAAACTTGCCGTTCTCCTTTTGGTCAATGCACTCTTGAGTCTCACCTAATTAAAAAGACTTATGCTACAAATGGATCGAAAGAAGTCATATGTATACACCCCATTCATCTTCTAGATGTAAACCATGTGATGTTTTATCAACATGCTTATCATTGGATTGCTAGTTAGCAATACTTTGGACTACTTCAAGTGGTTCTTGGATTGTAGTTAGACAATCTATAGCTTTTTGTTGGCAAATCTAGGTACTAAGTATCAATAAAGGGTATACTACTTTGCATGACCTATTAGCAATTAGGACACTATTAAATATAATTTTGTGCAAGAGCCATCTTATATTGCTACTACCAACAACCTAGGTCTAACTATTCAAAAAAATCCATTTTGTTATGCCTGCTAGTAGATATTGCCAATTAGTGCTACATATTTTTTTTAAATGCTAGTTCTGCTAGTCAATGCTCAGTGGAGTAAGTTAGTGCTACACATTTTCAGTTACTTCTAGTTGTTGATAGTGCTTGTTAGTAGCACATATTCCTATCAGTAGATGTTGATAGTGCTTGTTAGTGTTAGTGGGATAGTGCTAGACTCCAGTTAGTGCTAGCACCACATATTGCTTGTAAGTACTAGTGAATAGTGCTATTTGGTACTAGTTGAGAGTGCTAGCTAGAGTGAATGAGTGCCACACATTTCTTGTTAGTGCTAGCTGCTACTGATAGTGCTTGTGTTAGTGCCACATATTCATAGTTGGTGCTAGTTAGTACCACATATTCATAGTGGTAGCTCCTCTACTACTATTTAATACCTCCAAGATAGCAAATAAATGCTAGTTAATGTTTGTATAGTTAGACATAGGTAGTTTCACCTATTGTTGTTAGTAGCTCTTACATTGCACTAATAGCAACCCATTAAATAAAGCATGCACATATGTGCTAACATTAAACTAATGTTAAGTAATAAGCTAGAAAATAATCATTAGCACATAGAGGACTAACAAATTTGTCTATAAATGAAAAAGAAATTATAAGTTAGGAGATGAGTGGTGAGACAGATTCTGCTTCTCACCGTTGAATTCGTTATCACCAAAAGTCTGGGAACAATCATGTATTACACACTAGGTGCACCACATTCCTTTTGCAGATCTATCTCATTTGTTAACACTTAAACCTTTATCCAACTCATTGGTGAAATTTTCAAGTTACCAAGATGTTCACGTTATGTTCACACATTTTTGGACCAAAATATGAATGGTAGGTTAACACAAATATTAATGAAATCCCTAATACTCTCTCTTTATTTTATTTTTTAAAATTGTGTGTGCTTCTCTTTTGGTGGTAGCTTGCAGATACATTGTTATAAGCTCTTTTTCAAAAGCTTATCACTCGACCTACTTTTCTATTAGACTTCTCAATGTTTATAGGACATATTTTGTTCAACATGGAGAGTAAAATGTGATTCTCCTTTGTGGTACTCGTAGTACCCTTGATATGCTAAAGCAACCAAAGCCTTTGAATGAATTTTTTTAGAAGGTCCAATTTTGATGATGTTAGTAAATGGTGGGATAAATAGGTCAGCCATCTAAACATTTCAGTACCTCAAGGGTTTTGATTATTCATAGGAATAATTTTTATGTAGCCAAATTAGGGTATTTATTAAGGCGATAAAAGTCTCCCCTTATCCACATGCCAATGGAAAACATGCACTAACAACGTTATGTAGGAGATGAATGACCTAGAGTTTTTCCTTTAGTCAAACTCGAATCTTACCCCATAAAAAGGACATATGGCACAAAAGAGATAGGGATAAAGCCACATGTATAGCATCGTATTCATCTTCTTGATTACCTCAGTTGGTTGTTTTATCAGCATCCTTATCATTTGACTACCAGTTCACAATGCCTTAGACTACTTGAATTGGTCCGTGGATTGTAATAAAATAATATTTAGCTTTTGTTTGGAAATCTATGTACTAAGTAGCAACAATCAAGACTCATACTAGTAGCTAGCACTACTCAATTAATGATGCAAGGATTATTTGTTACCATTCTTTGGAATTACTATTTTGTATTGCTATCTAGTGAACAATGTAGCATTTTACTTGTGTCTAGGAAGTTATATTTTATTTTCCAATGCTTGTACATGGTACCTATTGAGATACCATCTTCAATCCAATTGGATAATTTTATATTGGATAGCTTTTCATGGTCATGGGTGCCTATTTGTAAGTGGTACCTTGGTGAAAAAGTGTGGAGTACTCAAGGAGCCCTTATCCTTACAAGGCTATTGGGTTAATACAATCCTTAGGTATTTGTTGGCTCTTTCCCACTACTTTCGCAAGAAGAGAGGGGATTCTCAATATGTAGGGTTCCCAGGCTTTTTGTTACCTATAGATATATAAGTGTTGCCGTTTGTAGTATAAGTGTAGGTTAAGACCTCGAGTCATATTCTGGTGAGAGATGTAGGCTTAAGTGTGGTAAGCAAACATAGTGCATGCATCTGTGAAAGGAACGTGCATCATCATGGTTGGGGTAATGAAGGCTTTTGCCTTCATTGGGGATTGAAGGGTTTAGGAGTAGTTTAAGGGTTGGAGGGAGGTTCAAGGTTTAGAAGGAGGTTCCAAGGTTTAAAGAGAGGTTCCAGAGTTTAGAAGAGGTTCAAGGGTTAGAAGGAAGATCCAAGGTTCCGGGTAGGGTACAAGGTGGAGTACTCATCTCCCTTGTAGATCAAGGAGGTTAAGGGTTGAGGAGCTAAGGGTTTAGGAGAAGCATAGGAGTGGGAGAGGAAGAAGATGTAAGAGCATGGGGGGAAAGGAGAGAGAGAAGAAAGGAGGAGGAGGAGGGAGGAGGAGGAGGAGGAGGAGGAGGAGGACGGGAGGGAGAGGATGGGTTGCAAAGTTGGAGGAGAGGGGAGGAGGAGTTGCAAGGTTAGGACTTGATTTCAGACGAGGAGTGCAAGGAAGCATGGGCACTTGAGACAATTGCTTGGAATACCAAAGTAGAACTCAACACAATGCCCCAAAGAGTGTGGGCTTCATTCCATTATGGGCTATTTATACAAGTTGGAGAGCTTCTCTCTCAACATGTAGGAATTGTAAGACATTCTGTCTCTACACGCAGAACTTGCATGTAGGAGTTGCAAGCTGCATGTAGAACTTGCATGTTGCATGTAGGAGTTGCATGTAGAACTCGCATGTAGGAATCGCATGTAGGACTTGCATGTAGAACTTGCATGTAGAACATGCATGTAGGAGTTGCATGTAGAAGTTTCATGTAGGAATCGTATGTAGGACTTGCATGTAGAACATGCATGTTGAGGATTCTTAAGAGAGATTATTCCTAGCCTTATGCAAGTATAAGCGGAGCTTTGCTGTTGCTACTCTACACACACATTCTATACTACCTAAGTCCATGTTGGCACAGAGACAATAGTATTGGCCTTACACTTGTGCGTGATATGCCTTTCACCTTATCCTCATCATGCTCTTCTCTATCTTGATATATGTTATTGGAGCCTCCTAATTTTGCTTCCTTGCTGACTTCATGTTGTCCACAGCCTTGGGTGTTGTCTCTCTTGTGAAGGAGTGGAGGAATCTCTTTTTTTTGCTTGTCAAGGAGTGGAAGAATCTCATTTTTTTGCTCCCTTTAGCTTCCATTATTGTTTTGCATCCATTGCCCACCTCCAACAAGTAGTTTATGGCATACTACATATGTATTTAGTCTTCTACTAAAGCTGCTTAGCCTTGGGAAGAGGTTCAACCAATTTCTTGCTTTGTACATGTTTTGAATAGCAATTGATTGGCTATGGGATATTTCTCTTGCCATCACTCAGCTTGAGAGGAGGTATGACCATTTTTGGCTGCATAATTGTTGTGGAGAGCCATGACTTGGCTTTGGGGAACTATAACCACTACCCTTAGGAGAGGTATGACCTATGCGTTTGCTGTACAGGGGGCTACATAGCCATTCCTTACCTAAGACAGTTGTTACCAATCTTTTCTGGTAGACTTTCACCTCTTACTTGTTGACATTGCCCACACCTGTCAGGTGTAACTCAACTTTAAAGGAGGACATTTAGAACTAGATAGGCTCCTCCTATTCATATTTACCCTAAATAGTTCTCATGTATATACACAATCTCCAATAGGTTACCTATAATCAGTAAAAACTAGCAATTATTTTTGTACTTTGTATTTTTCCTCTTTCAAAGTTTGTTTTGCACTTGTGGGTGCTAATCCTGTCATATTTTGGCCTAGGAAATTCTTCTACTAGTGTGATTTGGTATATGCCACATTGGTTCAGCATTGGAAGGATTGAATTTAGCAAGTTGTCACCATACTTGGTGATAATTTATTCCATTTCTTGGGTTACAATGGCCAAGGATATGTCTACATCGAAATGTTCAATGGCAATGGGTTTCATGCATGGCAAATGCAAGTGAAGTTCCTCTTGATGCTCAGAGGATAATGGCCATATGTTAATGGGGAAAAGACACCCAATCTAGCAAAGCTAGACAAATAGTCATCATTATGCTTCACCTAGGTAATAGCCTCATCCATCATATTGATAAGCTCTAAATGGCAATCAGAAGTGGGACCAAATGGAGAAGTTCTATGGAAAGGTAAAAGCTCAAAAATTGCATTTTTTAAAGGCTTGAATTTACTCAAGGAGATCTCAATACATTTTTTGCTTGCATGAAGGGGCTTATGGCATAATTAGTAGCACTGCAATCGTGTCTTCATCCTTTATTTTAGCATTCATTGATTCTTAAAGTTGTGGCCAACCCATATGCTACATTGGTCACAACTTTAAAGGTTGTTCCTAAATCATGTGCTCAAGGGAGTCATCTCATCTCTCCTTGATGAGGAGATATGAATCAAGTCCACTGGAGCATCCACATCTGGTAAATTAGGTGTTTTTAATGAAGCAGTGTACTTTAATATGGCTCAATCAAATGATCTTATTGTAAGCGAAAGGGGCACTCTTAAGCTAAGGGCTTTAAGAGGATCCAAAATGCTCAGGAAGTGCAGGGGATGTGATGAGCATGCCCACTTTAAGAGGGGAGTGTACCTCTAAGAAAGAACAAGGGAACTTCACATCTTCCTCCTTACTCAATACATTACTCTAATGTAGTATTCTAGTGTTTCAGTTAGTATCATGACTCTTGTTAATCCAATCTTGTAATAAGCCTATTAGTAGTAGATAAAGGCTCTATTAACTTTTGTATCAACTAATGTAGAGCAATACTTCTCACATTTCATATTGAGGAAGGGTTTTGAGATATTATCTTCAATTTGAATGGATACTCTTAGATTGGTTATAGGATTTTGTGGTCATGGTTGCCTATTTATATTTAATAGGTGGTACCTTGGTGTAAAAGTGTGGAGCACTCGAGGATCTATATCTTTATTTGCATTAGCTCTAAGCTTGCGTGTGATACCTCCTTTGCCTTATCCTCAGCATGCTCTTGTCTACCTTGTAATAGTACCTAGTACCAAGTGCTACTTGTAGGTATATAGATCGTGTCTAGGTGTACGTAGAGCTAGTTAGGGCTAGTTAGTGATAGGTAGTGCTAGTGGGATAGTGCACCGTCAAAAATCCAACAACACTCATTTGAGCATTTAAAAGTTCTACTTTGATCCAAAATTTGAAGGACAAATATGAAGAGGTGGGTGGGATAAAAGAGGTGCATCATGGCAAGGAGTGAGAACACATGAGATATAGAAATGAGTGTTCCATTGATTGTGAGAGAGCTGACTCTCTCTTATAGAAATGGGAAGAGGGTGGCCTAGATCATAGGCACCTTCCCTACATAAGTGGAATTAGCCCCTACATCAGTGGGATTGGCCTAAATCAAAGGAACCTCCCATGTGGGGGCCTTTGTGCTTACATCATCACTTAGCTCACACACTAGACACCTCATAGCACTAGGTGTGCTTCTCATCACACACACACACACACACACGTGTGACCCCCCTAGATGCACACATCCACCATAGAGCAAGCCCTTGACCATAGTTATCCCAACATATCCCCTCTCAAGGGTTTGCCTCTTGCAATGTCAAGGATACATCTAGTCTCATAGTTTCTCATGCCATGGTGGTCACACATGGCCATCTCATGGTGGTCAAGGATAAATCTATGTCCAGGATCTCATGCTAGCAAAGGTGCCCAAGGGTCAAGGTTTACAAAATTGGGATAGACCAAACACATATCACAAGGCCTACATGATAGCATTGCTACTAGTCTTGTGCAACCACTCCTAACTTCCTCTTCATCATTACGTACACATTCTCTCTACTCCTTTATTTATGGTCGTGTAGTTCATTGCACCTTTGCTGTTCATGGCATGTGATAAGTCTATGATAATGTGTATGGTCATTGTGTTGGAGGCTTGGTTGCATGGCAACAATACTCCCATTCTACATAAGCAAGCCTGTCTTTGGTTGTTGCTGGTCCCATGTCCAATTACTCCATGCATTCTCGATTGGATTTATTCTCTAATGTAGTTCCCTTACCTTTGGACCTTGTATCTGGTGTGTGATAGCTCCCTACTCCAACATAATCTCATGATAACTTTGAGTGGCTTGAAATGGTAGACCTTCTTCTCTCATGTTACAACCTGCAACACAAATAGCTCATAGCCACTCTCCCATGGGCTCGTAGCAACTCTCCCACTGACTCATAAAAGCGACCTTGAAGTTACACTATACATGGCGACAAACTCTATTGGATCTCTACTACTGATTCTTTGCTTGACTCCAATCCCTTCTTTGGCTGCCTTAAAATGAAACTGAACGGTCATTTGACTTGTCGTTTTCTATGTTCTCTCTTGTAGGTATTGTTTATTTATACAAAGGTATATATTGATCGAGTACATTTGGAATATATGCTTATACTCCTATGTATTTGCTTATTTGACGATATATGACAATATATACATAGGTTTGCACTTATGTACATGCATATCTCATGCATAAATATATATATAAGCACTTATTTTTCCATGCTAACCCTTTATCTCCCCATTTTCACACACACACACACACACACACACACACACACACAATCCTTTTCTTCCTTTTTTCCATGCAACTTACATTCTTTCCCTTGTTACCCCTTTGGTAAAACTTTTTTTACTACCTCTCCCCTCTCTCTCTCTCTCTCTCTCTCTCTCTCTCTCTCTCTCTCTCTCTCTCTCTTCAAATGAACCTTCCTCCCACACTCTCTACGCTTCCCCTCTATTTCTTCTAATTGCCCTCACACACCCTTTCTCAACTTTCCCCTCCCCTTCTTTTCCTAATCTAAAATCTGTTTTTAAGTAAAAGTATTTTTTCTCCTAATATTTTCCTATTTTTTGAATTTTTCTAAAATCTTCCTAAAATTTCCTTGTTTTTTCTAAATTTTCATAAAATTATCCTTATTTTTTCTTTCTATTTTGTCTAATTTCATTTTTAAATTATTTCTCTATGCTTCCTCTCCCTAATCTTTCTTTCTCAAACTTCTCCTCTCCCTAGAATTCCTCTCTCTCCCTATTTTTTTCTAAGTTTTTATTTTCCTCTTTTCCCCCCCTTTTTCCCTAATTTCTTTTATTTTATCCTAATTTCCTAAATTTTCCTCCTATTTCTTCCTATTTCTTCTCTAATTTCTTTTAGATTCTTCCTAATGTTTTTGCTATTCTCCCAATTTCCCCCCTTTTTTCTTTAGTTTTTATCCTAATTTCCTATTTCCCCATAATTGTTCTATATTTCTCCACATTGCTTTGTATTTTTCCTAATTCCTTCAAATCCTTTCTATTTTTCCAAATTCTTCCCAATTTTTCTAATTCTCCCTTCTTTGAAATTCATTCTTTAAAATTCATTCGATAAATGTTTTCTCTTATTTAATGTCTTACAAATCTTTCTTTAAATACCTTTTAAATCCCTTTAAGCTCCTCTTTCTTATAAATTCTCCTTCCCTTATGCACTAAATCTTAAAATTCCATTTATTGCTCTAATCCTTATTTTCTCCCCTCTTCTTTCGCCTTTACGTTCAACACACCTAAATACACTAAGTTTTTCCACCTTATATAACCATTTATTTACTTTTCCTTAAACTCACGCCAATTATTCTTGTACTTAAAGTATAATATCAAAGATTAGCTTTATAAGTCGAAACAGTGAGCAACTATTTTTATTGTGACCCCGATAACAAGGGAGGGGTCACTTATAACACCTGTCTTCCCAAGTAAGTTAAAACATATGGTTCTTATTATTGGATGGTGGTAGGTATGCATACTCCCCTCTTCAATAAAAGTGATGCTTGTGAGATGACTTATGAAAGCAAAACTTGTTTGTACAATCATGCATTGTATAAGTCTTTTGCAAATTGTGCTCCTCTTGATTTTTTGTAATATCTCATAGCAGGTTTCTCTTTTGTTTCTATTACCAAAATTGTTTTCATTTCACTATGAAATGGGGTTTTGTCGAGTCACACACATAGAGTCATTTTTCCCTGCAACTCTAGATGTGGTTGCACACAGTACATTTAAGTCATTATGGCTCTTTGCCTCTTGACTCACCTCATTGCTCACTGGAGCAACACTTCCTCTAAGTAACCATTTGAGTTTCACATCTTCAATTACACTTATATCCCAAATACTTCTCAAAATAGACCAATTCCCCACTTTTTGCTTCCCTTCCTTCTTTCCTTTCCCTTCCCTAGCATTACTATCATCTAAAGCTTCACTCTGTGACCTTTGATTTTACTCTTGAAACCCTCACTTAAACCTCTCCCTTCCCCCTCACTTCTCTCTCTCTCAATCCTTAAATTGGACTTACAGATACTTCTGTCTCATTTGGGTAGATACAGTAGGTCATCACAGTAGGTCATAACCTATAGTCTCACCTAGTGTGGTGTATTCTACTGGGGCAAAGGTGGGTACACACACACACACACACACACACACACACACACACACACACACACACACAATCCTTTTCTTCCTTTTTTCCATGCAACTTACATTCTTTCCCTTGTTACCCCTTTGGTAAAACTTTTTTAACTACCTCTCCCCTCTCTCTCTCTCTTTCCTCAAATGAAACTTCCTCCCACACTCTCTGCCATTTCCCTCTCTTTCTTCTAATTTCCCTCACACCCTTTCTCAACTTTCCCATCCCCTTCTATTCCTAATCTAAAATCAACTTTTAAGTAAAAATATTTTTTCTCCTAATATTTTCCTATTTTTCTAATATTTTTTGAAATCTTCCTAAAATTTTCATTTTTTTAATTTTGTTTTAAATTTCCCTATTATTTTTTCTACCTATTTTGTCTAATTTCATTTTTTTAATATTTCTCTATGTTTCCTCTCCCTAATCTCTGTCTCTCAAACTTCTCCTCTTCCTATTTTCCTCTCGCTCCTTTTTTTCTAAGTTTTGATTTTCCTCCTTTTTTCCCCTTTTTTTGCAATTTTTTTAAATTTATCCTAATTTCCTAAAATTTCCTCCTATTTCTTCTCTAATTTCTTCTAGATTTTTCCTAAATTTTTTGATATTCTCCCAAACTTTCCCCTTTTTTCTTTAATTCTTATCCTAATTTCCTATTCCCCCCTAATTGTTCTCTATTTCTCCATATTGCTTAGTATTTTTCCTAATTCCTTCAAATCCTTTCCATTTTTCCTTATTCTTCCCAATTTTTCTCATTTTCCCTTCTTTGAAATTCATTATGTATTTTTTTCCTTTTTAAAATTCTTTCTTTAAATACCTTTGAAATTCCTTTAAGCTCCTCTTTCTTATAAATTCTCCTTCCCTCATGCTTTAAATCTTAAAATTACATTTATTGCTCTAATCCTTAATTTCTCCCCTCCTCCTTCTTTACATTCACACACCTAAATACACTAAGTTTTTTTGCCTTACATAACCATTTATTTACTTTTCCATAGACTCACCCCAATTATTTTTACACTTAAAGCATAATATCAAAGATTAGCTGTATAAGTCTATAGTGTGAGCTACTATTTTTATTGTGATCTTGATAACAACGGAGAGGTGTTTATGACACCTGTCTTCCCAACTAAGTGAAAATATGGTTCTTATTATTTTTCCTCTTAGATGGTGGCAGGTATGCAGACTCCCCTCTTCAATAAAAGTGATGCTTGTGATGACTTATCAAAGCAAAACTTGTTTGTACAGTCATTCATTCTATAAGTCTTTTGCAAATTGTGCTCCTCTAAGTTTTTTATAATATCTCATAGCAATTTTCTCTTTTGTTTCTATTACCAAAATTGTTTTCATTTCACTATAAAACGGGGTTTTGTCAAGTCACACACTCATCCCTTGAGGGGTCCGAGTAATCTTTGGATATGACTTTGTACTTTGTAATTTTGCTTATAAGTGATTAGAAATGGACTAATTTATTGAGTCTTTCATTATGCTATGTAGCTCTCTAAGTCTTTGATTATCTCGACCCCTATTAATTAATTTAAGCATGGCTAATTAATTGGGCACCTCTGTAATGCGATGTGATTCTATGAGTCTGCTACATGGCTCTAAGCATTGACATCAATTTTGACATGGTGTGCTAGCCTAGCCATTGTGAAAACTGGAGACAAGAGTACATTGGGAGATAGACAAAATGAAAAATAGTCTTAATGTACACTATTGGCTTTATCCTTGGGTACAACTAGAGAGAAAAGAGATGGTATGGATGATGCCTACCCATAGATATATTGGACCACATTGTTACAAAGTGGAATATGTTAGCCCATAGATAAATGGAAGGAGGTATGATATATGAAGGGGGATAATTGGAATCTACAATGTTTCAAATGTGGTACCATCTAGTCATTATTTTAAAATCAAGTTGATGATTGGACTTGGTTCATTTTGACAACATGATTTTCCTCATAAGCTCCCACCATTCTGCATTGATCATTGAAAATAGCAAGGAGAGGAAGCCAATGGTGGATAGTTTAATGGCCATGGCCACTCGGAATCCATGGAGGAGGGTGAGATCTTAGAACTCAACCACCCTTGGATTGTAAGGCTCAACAATCAATGACAAGGAATGTGTGATTGTGGATAGTTGGATGTGGCTTGAGGTAGCACCTGAGTGAGTATAGCCTCACATTAGACACCAAGGATGGACTAATGAACATGAGTTTGGCACCAACTATTTTCCACTTGATTGGAGAATTAAATAGCACAATAGTATAGAAAAAGAAAACCTTGACAAGATATTCAAGAACTTTGGCTAGCAGTGCATGGTGTAGTCTGCACCTCTCTCTTGGGAGTAGCACAATAGTATAGAACATGAGCTTATTGTGAGTTCCAGTTGGAGACCTTGATTCTCAGTTTTGCTTGGAGGCTTAGGCTCAATGCACATGCATGGTTGTGCATCCATTTCGTCCATGCACCCATTTATTAGGAGCGCATTGCTGCACAATCGGTGCTCCATTGGGTAGCCCAAATTTTGGGGGTGTCGATTTTGGCACACAGGCATCCATTCCAAATGATTGGCAATAGCCAGTCAAGCCCTCTCACAATCGGTTGAGGCCAATCAGCCTCCTCCACATGGTAGCCATGTAGGCCAATTGGTGGCTGGCTCCACCTACCTCATCCCCTCCAATGTCTCCCCTTCTCTCCTCCCCCCTCTCCATCTTCACCCCTCCTCTGCTATGCAAAGCTTCTCACTTTCCTACCTCACCCCTTTGTATGGGGGTTAAAGGCCACTGTACCTTAGCTCCAATTATATACAACACTCAAGCACATATATATATGGATGACATAGAAGATTACAATGTTCTGCACCCATCAAAACTTGTGTGGCTCTCTCTTTTGGCTCTTTCTCTCTCTCACCATCTTCTATTCTGCTTCTGTTGTTAAGATCTCTCAATTGGTATCAGAGCTCAAGTGGTCTATTTGATGCTTGTGGGTGGTTTTAGCTGAGCCTGGGAGATCATTTTGCATCCATACAGTAGCTGTTTGGGTGGTATTTATAGCTTTGCAGAAGCCTGAGGCATTTTGGCACTTATTGGCATTAGGATTGCCATTGTTTTGCATTGCAATCAGCATTTTCTTTTGGGCTAGATTTGCTCATATGGATGCATAGTATATGCACATGAGTCAGATGCATTTTTTGATGCTTTGAGCCTTTGAGGTTTGGTGATATTACCTTCCATTTTGGCATACACATTTGGGTGCACCTGGTATTTGGTGTGATTCTTTCTTGCAGGCACTAGCATTTCGGATTTTGTTTCATTTTCATCATGGCATCCTCTTCCATGTTTGAAAAGGAGTTTTTCAGCATTAAAAAGTTTGATGGAACAAACTTTTCTTTATGGAACGAACAGATAAGGGATGTGCTTCTTCAAAAGAAGCACATTAAACCCTTGGTAGGGATTGGAGCTAAGCCTGCAGATATGTCTAAGGATGATTGGAATGAGTTGGATGCATTACCAAGAAGTGGATCTCCTGCTATCCACATGCCCTTGCATAGTCAGAATTTGTGTACCCAAATACATGCATCTCTCCTCTGCCAAAGTAGATACACACCTCCTTGGTACCCTTCATGTACCTCATGATGCAAATAACTACCTCCCAATGCCTCTTTCCTGGACTAGCCACATACCGGCTAACAACTCCCATTGCAAATGCAATGTCCAGTCTAGTAGCTATCATAGCATACATAAGTCTCCCAACCATTGATACATAAGGAACCTTGGCCATCATGGCCCTCTCCTTATCTGATTTGGGACTATCTGCCTAACTTAGTTTACTACTTTTGTGAAAGCGAAAGAAGTTTCCTACTTCGGTCATGTGTGATGCGCATACCAAGAATATGACCTACAAGTCCCAAATCCTTCATGTCAAAGGCCTCATGCAACTTGGTGGATTCATATCCTAGAAAGTGATTCTCCTCATTTCCACATCCCTCATGGGTGTCTTATGCATCTTCTCATTGAAGACCACATCATGGCTTCGTATGATTTTTTTTGCTTCTGGATCCCAGAGACAATAGCCCATCTCTCCACTTTCACCATAACCCAGAAAGATGCATTTCCTAGACTTAGGATCTAGCTTCTTCCGAAGCTCTTTTGGCACATGTGCATATGCCTCACACCCAAATATATGCAAATGAGAGTAAGAGGGCTTCTTGCCACTCCATGCCTCTTCGCGAATACCACCATCCAAACTCTTGCTAGGTGATCTATTGATCACATGCACTGCAGTCTTCATTGCCTCAGCCCAAAAACCACCAGAAAGACTTGCATTGGAAAGCATACATTGCAACCTTTCCTGAATGGTGCAGTTCATCTGTACTATATTCTGCTTTGGAGTACGAGGGGACGTGAGCTCCCTCTTAATCCCACGTCTATCACAAAAATGCTGAAAGTCATGAAAGATATAGTCTCCACCATTATCAGTCCGTAGGCATTTAAGCATTCTACCTGATTGTTTTTCAGCCAAAGCCAACCATTTTTAAAATACTTGGAGCACATTGCTCTTCCGAGCTATAGCATAAGCCCACACTTTCCTAGTTGCATCATCGATGAATGTCACATAGTATTCAACCCCGCCTAATGATCGTGTAGGCATGGGACCACATACGTCTGAATGCACCAAATCAAGGCTTTCAAGCTCTTTGTTTCCCCTTCTTTTATGGGCTGATTTAGTCTGCTTCCCATAGAGACAGTGCTCACAAAATTCAAAATAAAAAAAACTCAAATGCAGTACATAACCCAAATGGCATAAGAGTTTCATTCCATTCTGGCTCATGTGCCCCAATCTACAATGCCACAAAAGTATTTGGTTGCTCGGTTATTGCAACAACATGATCAGACACCCCTGATACATGTAAGGGATACAAAGTCCCACACTTGGCACCCCTGGCCAAAACTGTAGAGCCCTTTTGAATTTTCCAACTCTGAAAGCCAAAAGTGGTCTGAAAACCAGCATCATCTAGCTGACCTGCTGAAATAAGACTCTTAGTAAACTTAGGCACATGTCTCACATTTTTCAAAACAAATGCAGACCCATTTGCAAATGAAAACTTTATGTCACCTACTCCCACTATGTCACATGCATAGTTATTTCCAAGATGCACACAACTTGTCTTTCCACTGTCATAAGTGGAGAACCATTCCCTAGGGGGAGTAACATGGAATGAAGCACCAAAATCCAAAATCCAATCCTGGGAATATACATCATCGGAGGTGGTGATGAGGAAGTCTGTAGGTAGACTAGACATGAAGAGAATGCCATTGTCACTATCATCAGTGATTGCATTAATCTCCTCGATCTTCATTTTTTATTTGTCCTCCCTTTGACTCTCTTCCTTCTTATTTGCACCCCAATTTGCATTCTTTTTATTATCCTTTTGCTCTCTTTTCAGCTTGTAGCGATCGTTTTTCATATGGCCCTTCTTACCACAGTGGTAACACTCAATGTTTTGTGCCTTGGATTTGCTATGAGACTTCCCTCTTTCTTGGGACTTCCCCCTAAACTGTGATCTGCCCCTTTGCACATTTAATGCTGCATCCTGCTTGTTGCCATCCATAGACTTCTGTCTAATCTCCTCGGCCAACAAGCTACGCACAACATCATCAAACTTCAGTACTCCACCAGGTGTAGAGTTACTGTGATAGTTGTACAGAAGGTATCCCATGAGGATGGCAATGAACGTAAGAGAAATATTGCCTTAGTCTCTGCATCAAAATTCATCTTTTGAGCCTGAAGCTGGCTGAAAATAATATTGAATTCATTCAAGTGAGAAGCAATGGAGACCCCTTCCTTCATCTGTAGCTCAAACAACCTCTTCATGAGGTAAACTTTATTAGAGGCAGTTTCCTTCTCATAAGTGGCATACAATTTCTTCCAAAAATCTTCCATAGTCTACTCATTTACTACTGTGAAATAAACAGACTTTGCAAGATGAAGTCTACTAGTAGACTTTGCTAATGCATCCAACTCATTCAATCATCCTCAGACATATCTATAGGCTTAGCTTCAATCCCTGTGAAGGGTTTAATCTGCTTCTTTTGAATAAGCACATCCCTTATCTGTTCTTTCCAACAAAGAAAATTTTGTCCCATCAAACTTTTTAATGTTGAAAAACTCCTTTTCAAACATGGAAGAGGATGCCATGATGTAAATGAAACAAAATCCCAAATGCTAGTACCTACAAAAGAGAAATCACACCAAATACCAGGTGCACCCAATATGTCTGCTTTATTGAAGGATAGTGTCACCAAAACTCAAGGCTCAAAGCATCAAAATGCATCTGACTCATGTGCATATACTATGCATCCATATGAGCAAATCTGGCCCAAAAGAAAATGTCAACCCACAATGACAAAACAATGGCAAATATAATGCCAATAAGAGCCAGATGCCTCAAGCTTAAACACTGTCCATGGGCATAAGCATCAATAATGTCTCATCCAAAATATCATAGTACAACCTATGCATCCACTGCAATATGTCAAAACTGTCCCTCAGCATAAAATAGCATTTGTGTGCTAGGCGTCCATCAATAAAGCATCCCACAAGGAAATTTGGGCATATTAGCGCATCCAAAAAGGATTGCAATGCATCCAAATGGCTTATAAAGCATCCACTGCAACCCAATGCAAACCACAAATGAGTGTACTGGCTCAGACTGCAACCAGAGTGATCTGCATAAGGTATATCCAAGAAATCATGCCCTTACGGCAATTACCACTAGTGAAAGTAGAACCTGGGATGTCTCAAAACATGGGCATCATTGCATAATCAAACTCAGCAAAACAATCTGCAAATATCTCTCTTTTGCTACAGCTCCAAAATCTCATCTAATGATGGAATAAGAGCTAGTCAACCTTGTAAAAATGAACCTTAGGAAACTTAACCTTAGCCAAAATGCCACATGGCAATCAATGAGAAGGTCTTGGAAACTTTGAGAAATTTCCTTCAAAGAGACGACGAAAAAACACAGAGAATCACAACTCCCTCGATTCTTCACAGAATGGCAAGCAACTTTGTAGACATGTTTCAGACTCTTGGATCCAATGGGACAGATAGCTCTACAAATGGAGACCCGGATGTTGAGATCCCACTCACACAGAAAATGGCGAAATGAAGACATCGGAGTAGACAGAGATTCACCATAGCTTTAAAAGTTTACGGAATCGGAAGTAGCTTCTCAAGTAGAAGTTTTGGACCACTACACAAGTTTTGGTGGGTGTAGAACACCCTAATCTTCTATTTCATCCATATATATATATGTGTGTGTGTTTGAGTATTGTACATAACTGGGGTCAAGGTACAGTGGCCTTTAACCCCCACGGTTTTCTTTCTGATGGCAACACTACCACTCAGAGCCAAGGGAGTTTCTACAAGGAATGGAGATGGAACTCTGTGAGATGTTAAATACCTTTGGAGATGTAATATGATCATTACGAAAGCTACCAATGGATATACATAGTGTTCTTTCGATTAGTTAGAGGTACATGCCTATAGCATGGTAGCCTTAACTCTGGAGCCTTCCAGCAACTTATAGAATCCTAGGGGCAATAAGGAGTAGATAGCTCTTTTTGGTGGGAAACTAGAGATTGCGAATGATAGTTGAACACTGTGAGAGTGGAAACTATATGGTAATAGCTACAATAGTCAAATACTACATACTTTTCTTCACTAGATTTTGTACTAGCTGCTTTCGGGCCAGAGAGATTATGGAGGAGCTGCCTCTATGGTGGCTAAATACTTTAGGACTTATGCCATAAGTTATTCCATATAAGGAAATGGTTTCATTAGTCTGAAGATTATCCCATATAAGGCATTGCTCTCATTAGTATGAAGATTCCTTGGTTTGACTATTAATAAATTTAATAATGCTAACACTAGATTCCCTTTGATAGAGAAAAATTGCCGAGGGTTGATTGTTCCATAGACAAGATATTTTCAACTTTGAAATAGGGGCTCTACATAAAGTTGAGGTTTTGTATGGGAATAATTATTTTTTACTGACCATTGTGATTTTTTATGACTAGATAAAGAGATTGACGTATGGGAACTCCCCCATGGGAACTCTCCCTTAGGGTAATATAATGTCTTAAGGGAAAAAGAGTTAGAGGGCCTTTTTGGAAAATAAATTTTGAGTCCCCTTATAATCCCCTTGTTAATTTTTTATTTCCATTAAAATGTGTATACCTTTGTCTAACCATGTATGCAAGCCCTTTATTAAAATGTGTATACCTTTGTCTAACCATGTATGCCAACCCTTTATTATTTTAAGAACATAAGATTGCCAAGGTTTGGCATGTGTGCATCTAGATTTTATACGATCTATTTTATATATTTTTTAATGAGGTGGATTAAGGGAATGATGTGATTTATTACACTTTGCATGACTATATATAAGGTTATGACTTGGCATGATGTTAGAAATAAACATGAGGCCATGGCTTAGCTTGATACAAATAATTGTCCAGGGAGATTCGTTATTTGGACTCCCAAGAACAATGGTTTGACAAAAAAGCTAGTAAAGTAGAATACATTATTTTGAAATTTGTTGTTAAATTGGAGCAAGGGAATTGTAGACACTAGGAAAAAGAGCAATGTCTTTAATGGTTACTATTAATTTAGGATTTCTTTATGGTATTGTTTATAACAAAATTTCCTTTATGGTGAATGGATTTATGATTTCATGTTCCACTTTTCTGGCCTCTATACTTTATGCCATCCTCCTAGCCTTGGTTGGATAAGGATAATCAACCATGAAGATCCCCTTAGGAAAATTGCCATTGGCATTTGATCTCACAATGTGTTATGCCTAGGATGCCATTAGCTTTTGGAGATATTTTTTTGCCCTATGTTCTAGATTATTCAAGTGAAAAATGGGATCATCTTGGATATAATCTAGTCAAGACATATTTTACCCTTTGATCTATATGCAGGTTTTTATTCATCATTTTTTGGGTTCTTGTGTGCAAGCCTAAGATGATTCAACATTGGGATTGGTTGAGAATTGATCGAAGGAGAATAGGGCCTTTTATTAGTCTATATAGTCCCTTGGGAATCGCTCTAAGATTTTATAAGCATTTCATTAATTGTCTACATGCCAACCTCTAATTTTTTTCGAATACTAGAATGCCAAAATTTGATAATGCTAGTTTAGATAGAGTGACATGGATAACAACTCTGTTCCGACATTGAAGCCAGGCTACCACAACTTGAATGAATTGTTCTAACTTTGATTTGGTTGTGATGGTGCCAGGTGAGCCAGCATACCTCTCCATCAAATTTGCATCATGTAATCTTCAACATGACTTAATGGACTCATAATATAGCATTGGCAACTTCGAGGAGGACTTGGTGGTTGTCTCTATTTCTTGTTATAAAGGAATTAATTAACTACTAGGGATTACTCTTGACTCTTTTTGTAATTTGGACATTTTACTCTAGTATGAATGGGAATATTTGTGTTGACTCCCACTTTGATACCCTATATAAAAAGGTTGGATATTACTCTCACTGGGTGTTTGAAAAGGGCAATGGCGTATATTTGCATTTGGTTTACTTTAACATAGAAAACTAGTCCAGTAGTGTAGTAGGCTAGATCGTTTGGTAGGACAAACACACACACATAAGTATATGTATATATAGTTTAAAAATCTAAAGGTATCTGTAGAAAAATATTATTTTGCTATATCTTTGATCTAACAGTATACAACAACAATTCCTTCATTATTTTTGCATTACTCAGATAGCATAGGCAAGTTCTATTGATGGTAATACAAGTTATGTGCATGCGGATGCACACACAAGCGTGCGCGTGCACACAATTACACACACATACACACGCGTGCACGTGCATGCGCACACACACACACACGTGTGCACGCGCGCACTGAGTCTGTCATGTTCTTCATTTCTATCTCTATTAGGAAGCTACCATGTAGTGAGAGGAGTGCTGGTTCAAAGTTAATATCATGACTTATGAGACCATGAAGAGTATTGGTTTGATGGCGATAGATCTAATACTTCAGCTCCTTTGTGGCATGGATGCTCAACACAAGAACAATGTTCACAAAAAACCTATAAATTATATACAATGAATCTGCAACATTTGCATATATATATATATATTATTTTCTCAATTTTGTAAAATTTGCAAAATCTTTTGTAATTTATTTATATTTTTATTTTAAAAACTACAAATTCTCAAGGACAACCTTCAGAATTTTAGAAATCACAAGTTTTGAGATTTGTTGAGAAAAATGTTTTTTCAACAATGCATAACAAAGCCAAAGGAAGTTCAAAACTCCTTGTCGAAGAAAAAAGATAGCCAGAAGGATCACCTCTTAACCAATTCCAAGCACAACACCATTATACAAACTTTAATCAATTTGAGCTCACTAACCCCCTTGATGCAAGATTCAATCCCAATACTAAAATTCTCCAATCCCAAACCCTTAGTTAGAAGCATGCTAAAGGAAGACTAAATTGATCGAGCTATTCTTTGGTTACAAGTAGCATTATATTATATATCATATAAGTCTATATACTTGCAAAATTTTCAAATATATATAGTTATTATATAAAACTTTGGCAAATTTTCATAAAATTGATTTATACTTTTATAATCATAAAGGCTAAACTTAGCTCTTTTTTAAAATTTATTTTCAAATCCTAATGAATATGCTAAGCTTTTATTTTTATAGGACCAGATAAACTTTCCCAAGCCTTAGAAAGCTTTCTCATATCAACAAAACTAATGAGAAAAAATAATCCATGATTCCAAGAGTCTTTGTATCACAAATTTTTATGTTTGTGTATATCTATATCTACACACACACTTTTTTTTAGTAAAATCCAATGCAGTGTATTTATATTCTCATAAATTTACAAGATGGGAAGTCTCCAAAATGAAGAGTATCCCAAAGATTAGAAACATAAAAAGAAAAGCTCTATGCAAGAAGCATGTATATCACCCTCATGGCAAGCATCATATAAGGATTGCCGCGATGAGGCTCTGAAAGATTCATATGACTTGTGAGTCTGCCGACCCAAATATGCCAAATTATGCTTACTCCAGATTGTCCAAAGAGCCCAATATCTCACCCATAAGAGAAATAGTGAGTATTGAGACGAAGACCTCATAAATCTGCCAAATAACAAAAAATGTTTCCCAAATCTGTGACTCGGGAAACGGAGCTGAAGATGATATGAAATTCTCCCAAGGAGGTTCCTAGAACACAGGCAGTGCCAAAGCAAATGAGTGACAGGAGCCTGACCTCGAAAACATGTGAATGGTGCAATGTGATGTTTGGCAAGTGTGATTCCCACTGACAATGTGCCGGTCATGCATCTCCAAAGAAAAAGTCTTTGTTTCAAAGGCATTTTACACTTCCATAATATCCGGAGATTCTTCCGCCACCATGAGAGGGGCTTCCTAATATGCCACAAAGTATTAGCATATTACTGAATTCATGGAGCAGGTTGAAGAAGCCTGTAGGCTTTGATGGAGGTCAAGGCAGGCAGAGGAACAGGATGAGAGCATGTAGCAGAGGGTTGCAATTGCCAATCCATAAGCCTGTCTGTGCCAGCCACAGGAGGAACAGGTAGAAGAGGATGTAACAAATCAGCAATTTTCTTCCATATTGACCTATGATGCATTCCCAATGCATAGGAAGCATTGGCCTGAGGAAAAGATAAAACATAGCTATGATCATCTACCACATCATTTATGTATCCAATTCCCAATTTCATGAGGTTATATGCCTGAACAGGTTCCTGTAAAGCAAGTGAAATTTCAAAGATGGCACTCCAATGAATACTTTCTTGCCTCATTGAGTTTGTCCCCGAGCAATTATCGGGAGCCCATTTGACCTTAGAAAGTACTTGTTTCCAGTCAAGTATCAGAGCAGTAGAGAAAGGATAGCTAGGTATCTTCCCCACAAATCTCCCAATGACAACCTCCCAATGATGAGTAGTCCAATGGCCATAAGCAGCTGTCCTCGTGTTGACACACATGGATGCTATCATACAAGTCCATGGTTGTTGTTGACGGAAAAAAGTATGGAGCATAGTCGCCTTCCTTGCAAGTACATGATATCTTATATTGAGAACGTTAAGTCCACCATGCATCCTAGGAGAGCACACCATTTCCATCTTCATCAGTCTCAATGCTTTCACAGCAATTTTCGTCCTCCATAACAGCTCCATAGCTTGAGACATAAAGGCTAAAATATCTCTGGAGGACCAATGTACCAAAGGCAAAAAGAACTGGACATAGGACATTACAATGGACTGTACTATTCTGAGCCTGACATGAAGTGGCCAAGTAGAAATTTTCCAATATTCCAGTTTATGTTGAAGTCTTTGGAAGATCCATTTTAACTACTGCTTCCTGGTGATATGCCATCCTATAGGATATCCCAAATGCCTGACTACATCTTTGGAATGCACCACCTGACCTGGCCAGAGAATAGAATGCTAGTCACATTGTTTCAGGGGAAGCAATTTAGATTTGTCAAAATTGAGATGCAATCCCTCTGCCAATCCATACAATGATAGTGTCGTCATAAGCATGTGAACTTCCCGGGGAGAATTCTGTGGCATAAAGAAGGAATCATAAGCATATGCTTGTGCCAAAAAGATGCAGCCCCAGGGATTTTAAGACCAGTCATTTGTCCTGTGTTTGTAAGATGATCAAGATACATCAAGAGGGGATGGGTTGCAATGGCATAGAAGAGAGCACTAAGAGGGCAGCCTTGTCTAATTGATCTACCCAATGTCCATGACCGAGATAGATGACCCCCAAGGATGCACTGAGAAGTAGAACCAGAATAAAGCCAATAAACTACATTTGCTATCTTGGGACCAAAGCCCAACTTTGTCATGATTTGAGAGATAAAATCCCATTGAATAGTGTCAAATGCCTTAGCAATATCTACCTGCAATATGAGTACATCTTGATGCAAGTACTTAGCATATTCAATTGCAGTCAATGCATTAGAGATATTGTCATGGATTTGTCTTCGTGGCACAAACCCATACTGATGAGGATGAAGGTTTCAGTATCCCGTGAAGCCTATACACAATCATTTTGGCAATGAGTTTATAAACTACAGGCATCAAAGTAATAGGCCTCCAATTTGACATATGGTCACACAAATGTTTTTTGGGCACAAGTTTGATTATGCCATGCTTCCAAAGGTGCGGCAAGTGATTTTCTTGCCAGGCAACATTGATCATTTGCAAAAGGACATCTTTCAAATCATCCCAAAAAGAAATATAAAATTCCACCGTAAGGCCATCCCAGCCAGGGGACTTGTATTTGCTGAGGTGGGACAATGCATTATCAAGTTATGTGTCAGTAAAAGGGCTCTCCAATGAAAGAGCATCATCCATTTGCACTATCTCAGAAACATATTGAAGAAATTCAGTCCTCGCATCAGTCATTTGATTTGATGGGGAACCAGGAGCAGAGAACAATTTTTGGAAATAATTTTGGCATTCATCTTGGAGATCAGAGAAGAGTGCGTCCAAGAACCATCTAGCTTCCTTACCCTTAAACGTGAGTTTTTGTTTCGAGTAGCATGCAGACCCTGGAAGAAGGCTTTTGATGAGCAGCCCTTATCCATGAGGGGCTTCATTCTTGCTCTAATCTGCCATTTGTGCAATTTCCTCTAATCATTATCAGTCAGTTTGATCTGAGCATGTGAAAGGGAATCATTTTCTGATTCAGAGAGAGGCCTTAAATGTGAAAATTCAGTCAATTGTTGTGCTGTCTTTTTTGCCCATTTAACCTCATTCCTCCATTTAGTCATATGCCAGTTTCCATACTCCCTAATGACATCCTGTATACGAGAGACAAAACTGTCCCAAGCATAATCCATGTCCTCCTGGCATGCAAAGGCAAGGGATGAATTGCAAGTCTGATCATTTGCTGGAAATAGTGATGTCGGAGATAAGCCTGATTAACATGCAGGAATCTACTGGAAAGAGGTGGCAAATCATCCAGTGGCATACCAAGTTGCAGATTCATCCATAATGGGGCGTGATCTGACAAGCCCAATGAGAAATCTATGAAGAGATGAGGGCTAAAATCTGCATATTGTTTTGGGTAAAACAAATACCATCGGTCAAGCCTTGCCCAGTATGTAGTAAATGCATTATGATGAAAAGTGTATCTAGGCACTGACCCTTGGAGAAGCAGACATAAATCTTCAGCCTGCACTGAAAGGAGCATGCTATCCCATTTCTGCCTTTCCGATGATAGCATATGAGATCTTGAAGTGGTGTTATCTCTCGGCAGAGGAGAATTATTAAAATCTCCGCAGATAAATGCATTAGATCATGGCAGAGGTCTGGGAGGCATAGACTGATGCACACTCTAGAATATCACCATTAACATTACATTGTATGACCATCCATCTGCCACTGCTGTCATTGAAGGCTAACTGAGGCTCCAGCTCATGTCTAACTATTATGCATACACCTGAGTAGGTAGTGGTACCAGCATAATATATATCATAACCGCCAAAGTAATCATGATGACCAACTTTAGAGTGTTGATTATGCTCTTGCAAACAAACAATATCTGGCTGCATTTTATGTACATAATTCCAGAAAAGCCTCCACTTTGAGACATTGCAGAGGCTCTGTACGTTGTATGTAAAGCACTTAAGTGTTCGATGCATGAAAGAGATATATACAGAAAGTATAAGTATGAAACAAGATATCAGAGAGGCAAAGCCTCTGCCTGCATGGGCTGCATGCCTTCATGATCCATGAAAGATATAGCATTCTCCCCTTCTTCAGAATCACATATGGGGATGCCCTTCTTCAAAACCCCCACCCAATTTTGAAGGATAGGAGCTGAAGTGGAAGTCTGTCCTAGTGAGGGAGAAGAAGCATCCCATTGACGAGATTGAAAGGGGTGTTGCTTCAATACAACTACCTTCTTAGGCTGTTGAAAACCATTCCGATCTGTTCCCACAGATTCCTTCATCTTCTCTTTTTCTTTTTCTTTTCTTTTTCCAGCAAGTGATTGCACCTGATTGATTGTTTTGGCATTCTTTGCTCCATTCCTATTTGCTGTGTTAGCTTGCAAATTCTCATTCTTTTCCCGTGTCTAGGGCGGTAATGCATTGGGAGGGGACTGATGTAGAACCATTGGACATTCAGAGGCTAGGTGCCCAAACTTGTGGCAGGCAAAACAAGCTCTTGCAAACACACCCCATTTCAATTCAAAATGCTTTTTCCCAATTGCACTCCAACTTCCACTGCAATAGAAGGAGGGGTGGGTGAATCAGTGTCCCAGAGAATGCAGAACCTGTTACAGTTTCCCATAGGGCGTAGAGGACAAATGACCTGTCCCAAAGTAGCAACCAGGCCAGGCAATTCTTCATGCATATAGTCTGGGAAGTTAACCTCAACCCAGACAGGACAATGATGTCGTATAAGACTTTGATAATCCTTGTTTGGGGACCAAGGCATAGCATGAATCATCTGCTTCCTGTAAAAGAGGGGAGAAAGCTCAAGTAACCTCTGCTTGCATAAAGCATCTGATAAATGCACCTCATAAAAGCCTCTAGAGGCAAATATACTCCCTCTACAAAGCATCCTCCAAGGATGGACTTGATCCACTGTGCAACATCACTGGCTGCTAGGATTCTTCCTGGAAAGAAAATTATAACCGCGATTTGAGATAATTTCCTGAGAGGATTCACGAGGGAGGGCAATTTCAATTTGTACGTGACCTCTGGAACTGGTTTGCCCCATTCTTGTCGTGATTGTTGAAAGTCATCCTTGAGGGTATCAAACACATATTGAGCTTCCATAGTAAGTTCATCATCTTGAGCTGCAGGCTGTGAAGGGTGGCGCTTAGCATCTACAGATCTTTCTTTTCAAGCATATGTACTGTCATCTGAACCTAAAGCCATGATTGAAATACGGCAAGGCAAGAGAGACTGTACGAAGAAGTAGAGAATCAGAAACAAGCGAGACATAGGAGGGTACGGAATAGCACAAGAGCGAGAACTCGGGACTGTATGGAAAAATACTGGTTTGCACGGACAAGACCAGACTGCACAAAGGTACGGTCAAGGCTACACAAGAAAGAGCAGACTGTGAGGAAAGGGCAGACTGTACGAAAACAAGAGCGGAGCTATACGAACGAGGGTGTACGAGAAAGTGCAGACTATACGAACGGGGCTGTACAGAAAAAAGCAAAACTATACGAAAAAATGCAAACGGAGCTATACGGATGTACGGAAGGGAAGCTGCAGGGAAAAGTACAACGATGCAAACATGCAAGAGCTGTGTTCGACACACACCGACACACACACACACACGTGTGTTTCAAATCCAAAGGTATCTTTAATAAAGTGTCCTTTTTTATATCCTTGACCTAAGTTATCTAAAAACATGCCTAAGTTATCTAGCAATATGTCCATTCTTTTTGCATTAATTAGGTAGCATAGGTAGGTCCTATTGATGGTAATACAAGCCACATGTGCGTGCACGCACACACACACACACACACACAAGTCTGTGTTTAAACTCCAAAGGTATCTTTAATAAAGTATTCTTTTTTATATCCTTGACCTAAGTTATCTAAAAATATGCCTAAGTTATCTAGCAATATGTCCTCCATTCTTTTTGCATTAATTAGGTAGCATAGGTAGGTCCTATTGATGGTCATGCCCATGCACGCACACACACACATAAGTCTATCACGTTCTTCATTTCTATCACTATTAGAGTGACAAATGTCTAATGTCTCTCTAGTACTTTGTGAAAGAAAGCGTTGTCTCTTGTCATGTTCTTTATTTCTATCACTATTGGAGTGACAAATGTCTAATGTCTCTATAGTACTTTGCGAATGAAAGTGTTCTCTCTTGTATTTTTTCCTAATTCTTCCTTTTTTTTAAAGGGTTAGACCCTTGCCTCCTTGCTAATAGTTAGCAAGTACTATAACACCCTTAGCAAAGATGCCCTTACAAATTGTTGCAAGCATGAGATCCATGAAAGCATTCTTGGCATTGAAAGCAAAGATGAGGCTCACTTATTTTTGTTTACTTCAAATCTAGGGTACAATGGTTGGATAAAACTCTAGTCAATGAGGTTGCAACAATCCTGCACTTTGCTGTTGACGATCTTGATGCTACCATTCCATACAATGTTAGAGACTTTCTTTTGATTAATTAGGAAGGTGTTGAGCTATTTTATTTCTTAAAAATTCTCTATTGAGTTAAACTTGTCCAAATTCAAAATGCATACACTCTACACAAGAAAACAAGGAGTCACAAATCTCTAATTTTCCATTTCATAGACCAATTCATTATTGCACAATAGTGAAGTACACCCAACAAAAAAAAGAATTCCAAACAAAAAATCTTATGCCTTTTACTATCCCTCAACCTTTCCTTGTATTAGCTCTTTCCCCCCTCAATCTCGCTTTATTCAAGGAGTACTTGGGACCCTATTGGCTAAGGTATGCCCTTTTCCCGTATCATCTTCCTTTCTTTGGAAGCTCATCAAGAAGAAGTTTACGACATGACACCATGCTTGCCTAGAGCTACCTCACATGCCATACTATGCTGCTTCGTCACCCCCCTTTACATTTATCATCGTTCAAAGGCCACCAATGCTCTAAGCTATGGCCTTTAAACTTGTTTGACTTCAATTGAGAAAGATTGCACCTCCCCGATACCTTTCCAAATTTTTTATCATTCAAGTGCCACCAATTCTTTATACTCGTAACTGAATATTCTGGTGGAGCTTTTCTTGTGGGGTTGAGAAGGGGTTGAGAAGGGGGTAGAAGGACCTGATTTTCTCCTCTCATGCCCTTGGTTCTCCAGCATTTTTAGTTGCATGCTTCTTTGACTATGTTCCTACCACGCAGGAATATATAAATATATATAGCACAAGGTGTTGGAGATTGCACATAACTCTAGAATGTTAATCCCTCTAAGCTCATTAAAAGATCTTTTTGATACACCCCTCTGTGCAATCCAGCCATTTTAGCAGGCCTGGACATATTCAAATACAATAGTCCTTCAGAAATTATTTGAACCACAAAGGCTTTGAAAACCATTTTCTAAGACCGAGTAACAGCGTGTCAAATAGATGCAAGGTGCCCACATATCACAGCACACTGGTTGCCTCTAACATTAAAACATCTAAGTTGAAGTGCTTCCATCCCCTCCTCTGTTGCCTTTAGTAAACATGTAAGGTATATTTGCCAGACACTTCCCAAGTGCAGCTTTGTGTACACATCATGTTAAGCCATAACGAATCTCAGGTCTCAAATTCATAATACAAAAACACATTTTCTCCAACCATCACAGATAATAAGAATCTCCAAACTTGAAGCCCCTAAAGACGGACTCATACGGTACAGTTCCTGCCCTTGACAGCAGTTAAACTCAAATCACAAGCCTTTTCCCATTCTGATTTTTGAAGCTGCCAAGCTTGGTTGGCTGAGCAATTAGGGGGGGAGAAGCAGTTGCTTCCTCTCATTAAATTTTAACTTACCCAGGCAACCCTCTTAAACACTGTATCACACTGTTTTGAATAAACTACCTGTTTCTTGTTCTTACAAACTTCGCCCTTCCAGACTTCTTCTCCATTTTCTCCCTTTTCCTTTTGGTTTTTTCATCCTCCACTTCCTCCTGGTCAACATACAAATCAAATAAACATTGTTGGTAACATATCCATATCCCATCTCATTGTTCAGCTGTCATAAATCAACTGCTTAACAAGCCAGACCTGGTCAACCTCAAATACACTATAACAGAGTACGCATTGGTTGAGCATTGAAGTTAAAAACAAAAAAGTGCAACAGTACACAACTTTTAGCAGGACGTACCGTAGAGCTCTGAAAGAAGAACGGATATAAGACTAGTTGCCACAGCTTGTAAAATGCAAAAATTGGGATCTGCATGAGACACACTGCACATCAGCTGTACATCAAGCAAAGTGTCCTCCATGCCAGCTAGTTGTTAAAACCTGCATTGGGATTCAACCATACTTGGCACAAGCAGAAACTTTTGCAAACATATATGAATAGTAGTTTGTAACCCAAATACCTTGTTGATTCTTCCACCAACGACCTCACTAACTCAGGCGCCTTCACCTTTTTCTCAAGTGTGTTAAACTGAGCCATTTTGATGAATCTATTCACAAGCACCCATATAGGCTTGGAGCCCTACCTAATTTGACAATGCAATCCATGGAGATTTGCATCTGGCAAATGAGATCTCTTTTTGATGGAGCAAGACACCTATCTAAAGGTGTTAAGCTTTATTAACTTGGTATTTGATCTCCTTACTTTTACTTGGCAAGAAAAATTGCCTTAGTAGAAGCATAAAATACTCTAGATTACGTGCATGACATTTAAAAAGAACTTGGCGCCTTTTTTCTTTATCACTAAAGATAGACATGTCAGAGATAGAGTCACTTGCTACTGAGCAACAGAATAGAGATACGGGAGAGATTAGACATGGGTCCCCCTTGCAGCCACTTCGACCAAGGTGCCTTCTACTGAGAACATTTCCTTTGTCTGCACAAGGATGGCTTCATCCAGGCACTCGGGTACCTATAGACTCGCCTTTCTCATGCAGTACGGATCCCCTGGGCCAGCTCAGGACCTCATTCCAAAGTTTCAGATTGAGGTAGGGGGTAAGATTGCAGCCAATCTGACACCTCAGAGACTTCAAGATCTGTACACTTTGTGATACACAGGTGGAGATGGCAGAGCATGTCCTGATGCGTGCCTCATACTATGAGGTTCAGGGAGGTATCACTGCCTTTTCACATATGGATACACTAATGGAAAACACACGTACACTTTCCTGTAACATAGCATGAGGACTCATAGATCAGTCCGAAAAGAAGGAAAGAAGACAGTCCCGTTGGTTATACAGGTGTGGAGAACATGCTGCAGGATTATGAGGATGACGAGGAGGAACATTAACTTCAGGATGTGGTTAGGGATGATCCACCAAAGAAAACTATGAGGCGGCCTTATAGATCAAGTCACTGGGAGATGTTGGACTTGCCTTGGGAGACATACAGACCATGACGACGCCATGAACCTGAATACTGTATAAACATATTCTCTTCAATGCATAGATCTTTACAGACTGGCATACATGAGCATCAATTCATGAGAAATTCTCTATAATAAGCTTATTAAGGCATTTGTAGAGACTCAAGTATGAAGAAGGCTGCTGTGTAAGGCCAGTCATACAATTTACTAGCCTAACTATCTTCATTCAAGCTACACATGCTTGTGAAAGAGACGCTCATCTTATTTTTTACAATCTAGAAGAAAAGTCTCTTAGCAAAATTGCTTAGGATAAGTAAATGCTTATATATACCTTTGTAAGACTAGAATAAGTCCAATCATACAAATTTAGAATTTTTGTTGTTCTAAAGATAAAAAATCTACAAAGAAAAATGAAAGAGAAGAAAAAAGAGGTAAACAAAAACTTTTATGAAAAGCAAAAGGAAGACATACTTAGCAAGCAAAGCAACACTTATGTCGTCATCAGTGCCCAAGCATAAGCAGCTATACTGGGTTTCTAAAGATCCGCGGAGTCTCTTGGGCAAACCCAGTGCTTACTAAAATACGTCGAATAAACAAAAGAGAATGAAAACAAGAAATAAAGAAGAAACGAAGCAGGTGACTTAAGCGAAAAAAAAACAAGCAAGTCAAGAAACAAAAACTTCAAAAAAACTAGAAACTCTCTCTCTCTCTCTCTCTCTCTCTTATTTAAAACATAGATAAGTAAATGCTTGACGTGAATAAAGGAAGCCCATAGAACTCTTACTTCGGTACCACAAAAAAAATTCATATTTGCAGTCCAAAAGGATTCTTAAACTATACTCTACAAGACTAGTAAAGTATTATGGAAGAAAAAGGATACGTACCACCAAATAGACAAACCAAAACTTATCCGATATAATTGAAGCTAGCTGAACAAAGCTGGTGATGTACAATATGTCATGTATATATCTGCATCCATATAAAGCCACAAATCACCTTATCAATCTGGAAATCACTGTGCTTAGTCATCAAATAAGTAATATAAAAGTTAAAGGAGCTTATGAAAAAAATTAGCAAAGAAGAATACCTAAGAAAACAACCATGAAAAACACTGAGAACTCAGACGATGGCACCATTGACAAAAGAAAACTAGAACTAGGGGCCCACTAAGCATATGCAATATCCACAAATGAGCTTTCCACTTTAGCATAAGAAGGAAGCCTTATTAGCTTTGAAGGACCCAAAATTAAATTGGAACCAAAGGAGAGAGCCTAGATAAAAGATGACAGGACATGACCATAAGATATCTTCAAACAGCTAGCATGCAATACAATGATACAAAAGACTCACCCACAGAGTCCACCTTCATTCATATCAAAACCACCATTGATCAGCTCGCCATTCTCATCATAGGAAGGCTTTGCCATCCCAGCTAACTGATCGTACGAAAGCTTGTATGCCCCTGATGTGACCAATAAACCCACCCAGTGCTTCCAAGAAAATGAAGAATGGAAAATACATATCCTTATCAAAACATAAATAGCCTGCACAAAAGAACCAAGGGAATTGTCGATTCCACATTACTACATCCGCTTTGCCAACCCTTCAAAACCACAGAATCAATTTCAAATTACACCTCCTTACATGTAGAAGGTTTAAGCAATATATATCTGTATTCATGTGAGGATCAGACATAAGTAGCTAAAAAGTAGTTATAACTTCCTTGTCATATTCCCTGGTCAATTCAGAAAACAGTAAAGAGTAAGAGATGACATTGCTAAGGCAAATGAGACAGACCTAAGACTAGACTAACAACATAGTGAGACGCCCAAAGGTAAAATCAACATCACCCTGAGATATTAAGGTTGGAGGCTAGGTAGCTTGACAACCAATAGAAATACGTGAATAAGTGTAGAGAATTCCTCAAATGATCAAGAAAAAACCTTATAAGGTGAATGCATGAGGCTAAGAGAATATGAAGACTGAATTATTGTGGACCTACAATTTCCATAAACCTGGCAGTTAGCAAGCCTACAATGATTTTATCACTAGAGTCTTGCCAATTCAGCTGTAGATTGATGTGTTCATGAAAAGCTATCCAAGTGTATATCTCAAAAATTATAACGATTAGGATGTACAAGACTTGTCAAGAACCTAAATCACTATATGCAACATAGGCACATATAGAAGGATACCTTTATGACCTAAATTCCTCAATAATAGCTAGCTGTTATTTCATGACCCCTAAACCAGGAAAATAAACATTATGATATACCTTTGTAAGACTAGAATAAGTCCAATCATACAAATTTAGATTTTTTGTTGTTAAATGAGAATAAGTTTAGCTGTTGGGGCTTCTGCACCCGCGTAAGATAAACAATGTAGTTCAACAGCTGAAAATTCAAAGAATTTGCATGTCCGCTAAGGTGATAGAAAAATATACCTTTGTAAGACTAGAATAAGTCCAATCATACAAATTTAGATTTTTTGTTGTTAAATGAGCGTAAGTTTAGCTGTTGGGGCTTCTGCACCCGCATAAGATAAAATGATGTAGTTGAACAGCTGATCACCACTTGGACGAAAATTCAAAGAATTTGCATGTCCGCTAAGGTGATAGAAAAATATATCTTTGTAAGACTAGAATAAGTCCAATCATACAAATTTAGATTTTTTGTTGTTAAATGAGAATAAGTTTAGCTGTTGGGGCTTCTGCACCCGCGTAAGATAAAACGATGTAGTTGAACAGCTGATCACCACTTGGACGAAAATTCAAAGAATTTGCACTGGAAGAGCTTAGAGCTCCCATCCCCCGTAGCCGAGTTGCCATTGTGAGGCCATAGAAGGAAATAAGCCCAAAAACAAAGAAGAAAAGAGAACCCTACAAATCTTTCCAATCTCTCAAAGCATACCACAAACCCATCATAGAAACTACTTCGTTATGTCCTAGGCATACACAATGAGATCAATAGGCTTGGAGCTAGTGTTAGCAATCTCTTGTCAGTATACTAGGGAGTGAGGACTCCTATGTGGGTGTGCCCACCCAGAGAAAGGTGCCTGCCCAGATCGGGTTAACCAGACCAGACCAGACCACATCGAGTCAGCCAACCAGGCCTGCTCAGGTCAGCAGGTCTGGTCCGCCACATCAGCAGGCCCTAGCCCCCTATAAATAGGGTCATTTGGGCCCTGGTTCTTGCGGTTGCTTGGCAGTCTTTTGACCAGTATCCAGCCTGTTCTGGGTGAGTTTGTGGGGCACTCTACGGCCTACTCCTGCGAGTTGTGAGCTAATTTCCTGCACAGTTCCATCTCTTTGCATTCACATTTCTTTGCTGTCTCCGTTCGCAGATCCGCTCTCTATTCTCCATTCGCATATTCTGCTGCACTCGACATGGTATCAAAGCACAAGGTCGTGTAAAGATTCAGACCAGGAGAGTGTACACGGCAGACGGAGGTTGCTGCTGATTTCTGAATGTGTGGACAACATGGACAGAAGGAGAAACACTGACGACGGCATTCTGAAGGTGTGGACAGGTCAGGAAGAAGGCGACTTGCTTTAGAAGATGTTTTGCAAAGTGTGGACAGCAAAGGAGACAAAGATTCTTTGAAGCGGGCGTCCCTGTAGCAGCCTCTTCTCTCTTCATTCCCACTCCACCCTCCCTTCTCTTTTAGCCGAGGTACTCCAAGCAAGCAAGGAGATTTCTTCAAAAGACATGACCATCATATTATTGTCCCATCTATCTTTTCACTCCTCTCTCATTAACTAGTGTAAATAAAATCAATATGATTATATAAGAGTTGCCCATGAATGGATCAGGAACTGCCAATACTGATGCTGAGCATACAATTCCTGGCAAGACAGCTAGAGCCTGGTTTCATCCTGGATTTCCTTGAGATTCTTAGACTTGAATGTATAGATCTACGTGCAGCTTGCCCAGATGCAGTTTATCAGATGTCTTTGAGTATGACGATGACAGCTCGCACTAGAGGATTCTTATCAGTAGTGTTCTAGGTTGAATATAATTCTGGTGGATTTTATCAGGATGTTCTTGATTGAACAGTCCTGAGATGGGCATGCTCTGAGATTATCATGATGAGAGTGCAGAGATACCTCATAGTTATAGGATTCTCGGATATGGAAGGAACTTTTCTGGTCATCCCCAGACTGTTGGGCAACCAGAGAGTGTGATTCAGTTTTATGAGGTAAGATTGTGCATAGATCTCCATGTGACCATTTCATTGGGACCAATGGTCGAGTTTTTTGCCTAATCAACCTAGTTCCGCTCTAATAGGATATTCAGGTTGATGCAGCAGAGGTTTCCAGACGGTCATGAAGGAGAAGCTGATCACTATTTGACATTCTATCAGCAGATGCTTGAGATAGAGCACTGGTATCCAGTGTTTGCCAAGGGAGTTTTCCGAGGTTTATGTAGTAGAGAGTACTCGAGGGTTCTGAGATGTTAACAGATGAGGAAGGTTGAGAAATTATCCCCTAGGTATGAGAAATTGCCGGTCCCAATTTGGATATGTAATATGATCAGTCAAGACAATTGTCACAGAGGTTTCAGATTCACCAATTCCATGGGAGTTGGAGATTATTCATTCAGTTTCTCACATGCCTCATTCCATGCGGATAGTCTGTTTGAACAGCAGCTTTTGATGGATCTTGTTCCTGTAGATTGTGTGGATTGATTAGACGAGTATGAACCTGATTTTGGACTTAGTTGTCATGTAGAGTGTGGCTTGATTAGACGAGTATGAATGTGATTTTGGACTTAGTTGTCCTGTAAAGTGTGTGGCTTGATTAGAGTATGAATGCGATCTTGGACTTAGTTGTCCTGTAG
This sequence comes from Dipteris shenzhenensis, assembly GCF_047967505.1. NCBI lineage: Eukaryota > Viridiplantae > Streptophyta > Polypodiopsida > Gleicheniales > Dipteridaceae > Dipteris > Dipteris shenzhenensis. Next base: position 24,216,300 of record NC_141600.1, read on the forward strand.
AGTGTGTGGCTTGATTAGATGAGTATGAACGTGATTTTGGACTCAGTTGTCCCAGTTTCAATGCAAGAGTGGGAATCTCTGTTACATACCTACGCTAATCTTAGCATTAGAAGAGCAGGGTAAGGGAAGCCTTGGGATTAGAAGCAGGCTTATAGGGGTGGATAAGGAAGATAATTAATAAATCCATGTGTACTAACTGTATATAACAAGATAGTTATTGATAGCCTATTGTATTTGTCATGTTTGGTCGAGACTGACCAAGAGCATGGTATCCGGCCCTGTCCATGGCAGATGGGAGGGATCCTTAGCCCCTAGCTCGGTGGGTGGGCAGATGAACAGGACATATGGTTGGGAGGCGACTTAGCCTGCATCCCTTCATGTTTGTACTAATCTTGCTTGTCCATGTGTTTATGAGATTCTTGGGAGTTACAAAAGGAGGTCCCACCTCTCACTACTCTCCTACTAGATTTCGAGATGGAGTATGACAAGGAGGACTGGTCTTTCCTTGGAGAAGCTCGGTTTTTCAAACAAGAGGGTGCAGGGGATTTCCACCAGCTCCAGCCAGATTCTCATAGGGGACACAAGGGGAGGTCTTCTCACTCTCCCACTCAGTGAGATAGGACTTCCCCCTTCTTCTTCCTTTTCATGGCAAAGGCTCTAGGGTATTTCCTCTGCTCTTAGGCAGCTGGCTTGGCTCATTTGGGCCTCATTTTTCAAAGCTTCTTCAACGACCTTTCTTCCAAGCCTCTCCATCAACTTTTTCGTGGTTCCACACACTATCTAAGGTGCTCATTACAGCAAGGAATTGCTGTCCATTTCTCTTTGACTACATTCCAACGCCTCTCACCAGGGCCAATCACCATGCCACCGAAGTGTGCCCCTCCTGATATATTGCATGACAATGATGAGGCTGCTGAGTATGAGCAAGTGCCTACCACAGTGGTTGCATCCACTGGTGGTACAAAGGTTCCTTCCACTCAGCCTCTCTGTCTTGCGTCCCAGGAAACGTAGGCAACACAAACACAGTTTTTGGATGTCCTCTCCTCTATCCTCTAGGGTGCTTTTCGCTAGATGGGACAGGAGTTCAGCCAGCAACTTACCACAGCCATGGCTTTGCAGGATACTGCTCTTGCCCAAATGGGACAGTAGATTGGTCAGCAGATCACATCTGCCATTGCTATGCTGGATAAGGGTAAGCAGCCAGCACCCCAACACGGGGATGAGTCAGATAACCATGATGAGTTCTCGAGCCCACGCAGAGGGTTTATGGCTGATGCACGCCGTGCCTATGAATATGTACCCCATGCTGGGGATTACACTTATTTGGGTGATGCTTTTTCTGTGCCGCAAAGTACTTTCTTGACAAATACCAAGCCACCTTTTGGCTCACAATTTCCTACTTCTACGCAAGCTGGGCCGTCTATACTAGGCCAACCTTTGGGTATGCATTCATTCAGTACTGCACCCGTGAGTGTGCTTGGATTTAGTTTTGGGTTATAGGGCAGCTGGGAAAGAAGTCAGTCCTCTTTCTAAGCTTTTACCACACCATCTTTTTAGAGGGATGCCTTTGGAAGGCAGACTCAGCCAAGGCTGCATGTTTCTATGGCTCCGTCAGTGAACACCTGTAGTCAGACATAGCCGGTGCATCAGGCTAGTGGTGTTACTACGCAACAGAATGTTGTAAATGGGCAGCAAGTGACCACATACAATATACTCTCAGATGCTTTACGCTCTTACAGAGCCTTGCCTGAGGAAGTGTGGGATGAGATGCCCTTTCCTCAGTATGTGAGCCTTAAGCGTGAGGATGCCGGACATTCTGGTGGGTACAATAAGCAGTATGCAGCCAAGGATGTGAAGGATAAGCTCTCGGTGCATAAGATTAAAGGGGACACTCGCACTCCCAATGAGTTGGAGGAGTGGCTCACGAAGCTGGAAGACTATTTCCGCTTCTACCCGAAGTCTGATGAGTAGCGCACCATTTTTGCAGGTATGCATGGTGGCGATACATGAGGGATGCGCCTCAGACTAGAGGGGTTTCAAAGAATTGATGGTCACTACATTCGTATCCCCATTCGTCTTGAATCAGTACTTGGCTGAATTCTATGCCTTGTCGTAGACCGGTGTGTGAAGATTTTTGAAAACCCCAAACTCGTCTGAACATATGTACATGTGTGATGTTCAACCTGTGTGTGTGCTTGCTGGCGTTCAATCAGATTTTGTGTGAGCAACTTTCGAGCACTTCATGGTATCCAGGGACGGGATGGTGTTCATCATATGTGGATGGTCAGTGGGCAATCAAATGCTAAATGACTGGTGGCATGCAATTGTGTGCACATAGTCAATGAATATGTGCTTAAGTGCCTTGGTGTGTGATTTGGGGGAAATGTCTTGAGAGTGGTAAAATGTCACTGATGAGGTGGCAAATAAAGCTAAGGTGGCCAAATTGATTTGGAAAGGAGCATGCATGCACGTGGCTACGTGATGAAGGAAGCTTCTGGTCATGAGCAACGATGAAGAGGGACGAGGATTCAACGGAGGAGGGGTGTGTGGGCGGAGAGCTTCTGAAAAGGGGATTGCGCTGTGAGCAGGAGGAGCTCCTCTGGAGAGAGAGCTTGGAAAGCTGGAGGAACATCGCGATGCGGGTGCTCTATGAGCAGTAGAGAAGCTATGAGCATATATCGTAGTGAAGAGGAGGTCGTCTTCTCTTAATGGAACGTTTTTGAAAGGGCGAAGCATCTCAACTATGCCGAGAAGATACGTGAGTTCTAAAGCAAGGGAGAGTGGCTGCAGTGAGGACGCGATTACAGACTGCAGGGTCTAAAGAGAGGTGTCACTACTGCAAGCTTGGAGGTCTTTCAGAGGGGCGGTTCTCTGGAAAAAGCTTGGTAGGAGAGGCACAACAGGAGGGCTACAAAGGAGGGCCAGGACTGCGCAGAATTATACTATGGTTGGAATGACGGGGACGACGGTGATCTCTATTACGGGCCAGGATATCAAAACTACATAAACAGGCAGTTCTATTTGAATAGCTACAAGTTCACAAGAGAGCAGACGTCGTCGAACAGGTTGAAGTCATCTTTGAGCAAGTTCAAAGCGGTGGCGTGGGCTGTGATGGCGTGCAACTACAAGCCTGTGCTGCGAGAAAGATCAAGCAGATGATTCATTCCACCACCCATTGTCTGAGCTGTGGTGCTTCGTGTTTGCACTTACCGAAGTGTTTGAGGGTATCTCGATAAATTGCAAACCAGCCATAGGCTTGTCGAGGTAATAAGACGCGAGAGTTTGATTGAAAACACCCTACGTTGGGTCATACTATGGGGATGCAGTTGCTGAAAGGGTCATCAATTGCTCCCATTGGGAGTTTTCGGGACTTGGCGGGGGGGATCTCTCTACAGCGGACGGTGAAGACTTGAGAGAGAAGAAGGCGTGCACTCCATGAGGAGTAGGGAAGCTGTGAGGCCATGATCACTGTGTGAAGGAGTGTGGCTCTTGCTGGTCGTGACTTTCTGAACAAAGGCATGGCGTCTCTATTGTGGAGGTTGAGAGACCTTGGAAAGAGGGTCGAGAGCTCCGGGAGCTCTAGAATGCTGTAGGACTAGCTATGGGAGGCGACAAAGCAGTTGGTCGTCGGTTGCGTGAGATGATGGAGGGTATACAATGTGAGTAGAAAGGAACTGCAGTGCTTGGATGATCACGTGAAGAAGAAGAAAGAGCCCTTGTGATTGTTGCCATTCTTGATCATTGGATCTGATATGTGGTACCTATGTGAAGTTTGTTGACTGTTATGTTGCTCTCGTTGTGGGTTCTCTTGTAGAATTGTGGTGTTTGATGGCATAGAAGAGGGGTGATGGCTTTGAGTTTATGAGGCAGATGATAGACTTGAAGTCAAAGAGATCCAAGATTGTTCTTCATGGATTTTGTCGGGGGAGATATGAGCATCATTTTCTGGAGTTATATTTATGTTTCATGGGTCTTCTATGTATTTTCTGAGCTTGATCTCAGTCAGTAGGAACTTGTGTTGGGCTGTGTAGTCCACTGGTTTTTTTTAAAGAGTTGTCTGGCTTCCGGAGAAGTGTGGCCAGAGTGTGAGTTGTATCAGAAGGTATGTGTAGAGACAATGATGTTGAATGGATGCCTTTTGCCTTGTGATAGTGTTGTTCGGGTGTTTTGAACGTGGATGAGTGTGGCTGTGAAGGTGGGTTAGGCTCTACTGCTTTTGTCCATCCACGTTTTGGTGCCTCCACGGAGGAAGTTCACTTCAGTTTACAAGATTGGAGGAGCAGGTGTTCTGAGACGTGTTGCAAGCAATGGGGAGAAATCCACACATGAGAGTGATACAGTGTGAGTGGTGTGGAAAATGTGGTCACAGGAAGGACAGATGTATTGAAGTCCAGCTACGTGTGATCCGACTCCGAGCCAGAGTGCAGAGAGCTTTGAAAGTGCTTGCCCGCAGGAAAAAGAATGCTCTTCGGATGTAGAGTGAGCTTCTTCAGTAGTGTGCTTGTTTTGTTGCCTTCCAGTTTTGTTGTGGCTGAGAAAGCCAGGGTGTGTGACAGTTGAAAGATTGTGAAGATGGCACAGGACTTTCCAGAGTTTTGGGGGATGCCATATGAGAATGCAGTGAGATTCTTGGAAAAGATGGAATTCACAGCACTTATGAAGGATAGGGCAACCCCTCAGATTTTGTTTCAGATCTTGAATTATTGTTTGCAGGGAGATGCAAAAGCATGGTTGCAGACTCAAGTGGCTGCCTTCAGGACTACTCATCCTCAGCATCAAAATCCGGAGTATACAATGGTGAGAGCATCTTTTCTTGCACGGTTTGCACAAAGCAGGAGCCCTAATGAAGTATGGAAGGAGTTGTGCAAAATTCAGCAAAAGGATAATCAGGATGTGGATCAGTATTTGATAGAATGCAATCAGTTTGTGGTTGACACTGTGATTGTGCATACCGAAGAAGATGAGATTTCAGGTTCAGCAAATGAGGAAGAGAGGTGTGAAATTAGTAGTGAAGATGAGAGCTCAATCATGTGTGACAGTGATGAAACTGATGTGGCTATTACTGATAAGGTAAAAGACCTACAGACAACAAGTGTTGATTGTGTGCGTGCAAATTGTGATGAGTATGATGAGGTTAAGATTCAGTGTTTACAAGATGATGGTGATTCAGTTGATGAGCTAGATTGTGTTCTTGATGATGCACTGGATGATATGTTAGCATTGATCTCTTCGAAAGAGAATGAAAACACCAGTATGCATGTTGAGATAGATGGCAGTGATAGTGTGGTTGATGATCAGCTGGATGCTTTACTTGATGATACCCTCATGGATTTTGCATGTGTGGTTGGCAATGACAAGAAAGAGTATGCTGGTATGTTTGAGCATTCTTCAGGTGGAAGAGATGTTTGTTTGCTCCCGAGTGATCTTGATAATTCATGTGATGGGTTGAGTTTTGCAGCTTCGAAGGTTGAGACAATAGGGTATGCTGAGAAGTCCCTAATCACAGATTATGAGCTGGTTGTGCCCGTGAGATTTGTGTGTGAGGTTGTGACCTCAAAAGATGTAGCTCATGTGAAGATGGGCAAGACTCATGATATAAGTGTGACGGCTGATAGCCAGTGGAGTTGTGTACTATCTTGGCAGAATAAGATATGGGATCCTGGAGGCTTAGTGAGGAAGTGGATACATGGAAGGAGCTGGTGGCTACATCAAATTGGTGTGTTGTTGATTCCATTTGATCCAGGAGGATGGTGGATTATGCATATCTGGCAGTGGAGGGCTCAAAGTTATCCTTTTGATCCGGGAGGAGAAAAGCAGAGGCATAGAGCACAAGCTTGCTTTGTTTTTGATCCAGGTGGTTTGCCGATGTTCTTCTTTAGCTGCTGGACATGAATGTCACAGCAGAAGAGTAGGGGTTGCTAAAGGTGTGTGAAGATTTTTGAAAACCCCAAACTCGTCTGAACATATGTACATGTGTGATGTTCAACCTGTGTGTGTGCTTGCTGGCGTTCAATCAGATTTTGTGTGAGCAACTTTCGAGCACTTCATGGTATCCAGGGACGGGATGGTGTTCATCATATGTGGATGGTCAGTGGGCAATCAAATGCTAAATGACTGGTGGCATGCAATTGTGTGCACATAGTCAATGAATATGTGCTTAAGTGCCTTGGTGTGTGATTTGGGGGAAATGTCTTGAGAGTGGTAAAATGTCACTGATGAGGTGGCAAATAAAGCTAAGGTGGCCAAATTGATTTGGAAAGGAGCATGCATGCACGTGGCTACGTGATGAAGGAAGCTTCTGGTCATGAGCAACGATGAAGAGGGACGAGGATTCAACGGAGGAGGGGTGTGTGGGCGGAGAGCTTCTGAAAAGGGGATTGCGCTGTGAGCAGGAGGAGCTCCTCTGGAGAGAGAGCTTGGAAAGCTGGAGGAACATCGCGATGCGGGTGCTCTATGAGCAGTAGAGAAGCTATGAGCATATATCGTAGTGAAGAGGAGGTCGTCTTCTCTTAATGGAACGTTTTTGAAAGGGCGAAGCATCTCGACTATGCCGAGAAGATACGTGAGTTCTAAAGCAAGGGAGAGTGGCTGCAGTGAGGACGCGATTACAGACTGCAGGGTCTAAAGAGAGGTGTCACTACTGCAAGCTTGGAGGTCTTTCAGAGGGGCGGTTCTCTGGAAAAAGCTTGGTAGGAGAGGCACAACAGGAGGGCTACAAAGGAGGGCCAGGACTGCGCAGAATTATACTATGGTTGGAATGATGGGGACGACGGTGATCTCTATTACGGGCCAGGATATCAAAACTACATAAACAGGCAGTTCTATTTGAATAGCTACAAGTTCACAAGAGAGCAGACGTCGTCGAACAGGTTGAAGTCATCTTTGAGCAAGTTCAAAGCGGTGGCGTGGGCTGTGATGGCGTGCAACTACAAGCCTGTGCTGCGAGAAAGATCAAGCAGATGATTCATTCCACCACCCATTGTCTGAGGTGTGGTGCTTCGTGTTTGCACTTACCGAAGTGTCTGAGGGTATCTCGATAAATTGCAAACCAGCCATAGGCTTGTCGAGGTAATAAGACGCGAGAGTTTGATTGAAAACACCCTACGTTGGGTCATACTATGGGGATGCAGTTGCTGAAAGGGTCATCAATTGCTCCCATTGGGAGTTTTCGGGACTTGGCGGGGGGGATCTCTCTACAGCGGACGGTGAAGACTTGAGAGAGAGGAAGGCGTGCACTCCATGAGGAGTAGGGAAGCTGTGAGGCCATGATCACTGTGTGAAGGAGTGTGGCTCTTGCTGGTCGTGACTTTCTGAACAAAGGCATGGCGTCTCTATTGTGGAGGTTGAGAGACCTTGGAAAGAGGGTCGAGAGCTCCGGGAGCTCTAGAATGCTGTAGGACTAGCTATGGGAGGCGACAAAGCAGTTGGTCGTCGGTTGCGTGAGATGATGGAGGGTATACAATGTGAGTAGAAAGGAACTGCAGTGCTTGGATGATCACGTGAAGAAGAAGAAAGAGCCCTTGTGATTGTTGCCATTCTTGATCATTGGATCTGATATGTGGTACCTATGTGAAGTTTGTTGACTGTTATGTTGCTCTCGTTGTGGGTTCTCTTGTAGAATTGTGGTGTTTGATGGCATAGAAGAGGGGTGATGGCTTTGAGTTTATGAGGCAGATGATAGACTTGAAGTCAAAGAGATCCAAGATTGTTCTTCATGGATTTTGTCGGGGGAGATATGAGCATCATTTTCTGGAGTTATATTTATGTTTCATGGGTCTTCTATGTATTTTCTGAGCTTGATCTCAGTCAGTAGGAGCTTGTGTTGGGCTGTGTAGTCCACTGGTTTTTTTTAAAGAGTTGTCTGGCTTCCGGAGAAGTGTGGCCAGAGTGTGAGTTGTATCAGAAGGTATGTGTAGAGACAATGATGTTGAATGGATGCCTTTTGCCTTGTGATAGTGTTGTTCGGGTGTTTTGAACGTGGATGAGTGTGGCTGTGAAGGTGGGTTAGGCTCTACTGCTTTTGTCCATCCACCGGTATGGTCCAAGCGCTTTTGGAGGCTTTTCCTATTTGTGCAGGAAGTATTTGAAAAAAGGAAGCTGCTGCGTTTCATCCAGGGGTTAAGTCCTTCTCTGGCTGCAGATGTGAAGGCGCATAACCCTCAAACTATTGCGAGGGCAGCCCAGTTGTTAGAGGTATTTGAGCCGAAATATTCCAGCAAGTATAAGAGTGGAACGGGAAGCATACTTGGTGCTGCATATGAGGCTGAGAAGAAGCCTAAGATGGGTGACTGACGTGATAAAAAATTTGCAGCAGTGCCCTTTCCAAGGTTTCCTACTGTTTCAGGTAGTAAAATGCCCTATGACAGGCCTACAGGCCATCAGATGCCAAGCCAGGAACTCAGCCACCTTCCATAGCTACCATGTCACCCTTGCTCTAACCCTAATTCGTCACCCTTGCCCTAACCCTTATTTTCCTTCAGCCTCTTTCCTTCTATAGCCGCCTCATCTCTTCTTCGTCTAACCTCTCCACAGCCCTGCTGGTCGGCTTGTTTTCAAGAGGCGTGTGCACACATGCTGCTGGTCGGCATCTCCTTCAAGTGGTGCTTATATACGTGCTGATTCGGAGCATTTCCATTCCCGTTTTTAGGGTTTCCAGGCCGCTGCAACAGAGCTGTCCATCTACATGCATAGGTTGCACAATTTCAAGCCTTTTGGAGGCATTTTCGACCAGTTTTGGAGCTCTCCTTTGCCGAAATCAGGGTTTTTGAGCTGCTGCTGCATAGCTGCCTTCAACAGAGCATTTTCAGAGGTTTTCAACACCAAGAACAGGCTTCTATTGATGTTGTTGTGTAGACGGCCACTTGACAGCTTTTGCTGCAGTATTTCGAGTCATTTGAAGGCATTTATGAGCTACTTCCAGCACTCCAGCCCACGACTTGCTCCACGCAGATTTCAGACCTCTAACTGCCCCAAAACCCTAGAAGTTGAGTTTTGCAATATCTGCTCAGATCTTCCAAAATTTTTAGGGCTTTTATGATTTGAGGGCTCCTGAGTGTTGCAAGAACACTCTCCTGCAAGAAAATTTGAAAAGCCCCAAAATTTTCTGCTAAAGCCTAATTTTCAAATTTTAGGGAATCTCTGTTTTTTGCATCCCTTGAGCTGTATTGAAGTCTCCTGCATGTAGACATTTGGGGATTTCTCAAAATTCATGTAATTTCATTACTATCTTGTACATTCATTTGGACATTTTGCCTCCAATGGGCATAATTGCTCAAATTTGAAGATCTTCTTTGCATTCGGTGACTCCAATCGGCACATTGAGAGTCATGACATGATCTCCCTTGGCAAAGTTGGAGAGGTGGCATATGAGTTGGAGCTACCCGATACCTCCAAAATTCACAATATTTTCCATGTGTCGTTGCTAAAGCCGCATGTAGGATAACATCTCCAAGTTCTTCCTCACATCCTCTATGCCCCGGAGCGCATCGTGGGTTTCAGAGACCATGTGCTCAGCAACAAGATCTACGTAGAGTATGTTATCAAATGGCAAGGTCTCCTTGAGGAAGAAAATTCATGGCAGGCACCGTTTGGACAGCCAGGATGTAGATTTTGTGGTCAAAATTCTATGGGAAGGGATGGCTGTAATGAAAGGGAGAAATGGGCTAAGAGGCCTTTAGAGGGATTTTAGGTGGAAAGTGTCCATCCACCACTCAAAGTATACTTTTTGAAGTGACATCTAATCCTATCTACTACTCTCTCTCCCAACCTCTCTCTCTCTCTTCCCCTCACTCCCTTTCTCTCTCTTCCTCTCCCTCTACCTCTTTCCCTCCTACCTCTCTTTCTTTCCTCTTTCCTCTCCCTCTCCTCTTCCCCCTTTCCTGCCATCTTTGGCCTTCACCAATTCAGCCCCTACCTCCTTCATTGCACAGCACGCAGTCAACAGAAAGTCAACGCCATGCCATTGCAGGTTAAAAACATAAAGTTGAAATTTTGGGTAGAAATTCAACGCGTTGACCTTTTTGTCATTGACTTTTTAGCCGCCCTGGTCAATGTTCGACGTTGACCAGCCGACTAAGGTCAACAGTTGGTGTTGACCAAGTCAGCCAAGCTGACCTAACAGCCTATAAAAGGGCAGCCTTTGGCCTTCATTCTTCATCCACTCCTCAGGCCTTCAAGCCTTCAGAGCAACAGAGCCCAGGCCTCCCTGCAGCAGACCAACAAGGTAGTCTCAGCCTCTTCAGGGATATAGTGAGGATTCACCTCCTCTAGGTAGTCTAATCTTCCAATTTTGCAGTAAGGGTTTTAGCCCCTTCATATAGTTGTATTCAACCCTTTGGGCATTCATTATTCAGTTGTATCTATTTCCTCTTCGGAGATCCACTACATTCTCTCCCTCTGATTCTCTCACCCACATCCACAGCATCACTTTGAGTATTGAGTGCATCATCTTGCAGTTGTAGTTAGTATTGAGCAGGAGAGAGAGTGAGGATAGTCTATCTCCCGCTACAATCACATCTTGCTGGCACCTTCATAGAGAATGTATGGGGCAGCTAATGTGTCACGATCTGTGATGTATTCCTTTCTCTATAGCTTAGAAGTATGGATGATTTGATGAATGGACACTTGTGGAAGGATATGCCATTTCAATGGAACACTTCCTATGAGGCCCAACCCTTCACAAGAGACACATCCTATTGAAAAGACACTACCATTGTAATGTACCCTCTCATCAAGAGTCACACCCTTCACAAGGGGTACACACCTCTTCATGCACATACACTTTGGAGTACATCCCTTTTCATGTGTGAGTCTTGCCCAACAGTACGGAAGACACACTACAAACACTCAAGCAATACAAATATTCCTTGTTCTTTGCAATTTCAGTCTCCTTTCTGTTCCTTAGCAAATTTCTAAATATAGTAAATCTAGGATTTCTTACAATGGTATTAGAGCAAATTTTGCTCCTGCCTATAGGAAATGCCCCTCACCTTCTAGCGCCTATCTAAAACCTCTACTTCCCCTAGAAGGAGATCCACGCACATTATGCATGGAAGAGATGGAGAGGATGAGCGTAAAATATCTTACCGCCAACCCCACCTAAGTCATTAGTGGCCTCTCTATCTGCCTCACATCACTAGTTGATGTGAATGGAAATGTGTCTTTTAAAGTGCTTGGGCTGTCCCAAAACCAGGGGACATGCCCTTTTTCGCCAATGGATGCCTTGTCAACGAAGGTCTTTGACTCCTCACCCAAGGGGCACATCCATTCGTGGAAAAGACACCCCTTTTATGTGGGGACACTCCTCTTTTAAAAAGAGACTTGTCCCTTCATAAAAAGGCACACCTGGGTAGGTACACCCTTTGGCCCAGTCACCACAGGTATCACCTATCACTCAATATCGTGTTCAGATTGCACAACCAGCCCACTTTGGAGCCTTTGCATCGTGGGTCTTTTGTGTCACGTACCACATCCTATATCTTTTGCGTGAGGCACCTCACCTTCACTACTTCCTTAGCACGGTCCAGAGTGTGTTTCACGAGACACACAAATACACAGAACCCGATATTCCCCATGAGTTCACTGTCCATCTTTGGAGAGACTTTTACCCCTCAGCTTCAGCATCTCCACGGTACTCTCCACCTCCTTCAACTCCCACATATGCTCCTGAGAAGGTTTCCCCTTCCCCAAGACAGCACTACCCTCTCCTGGATATCCTCCTCTTCTGACAGCAACTCCTTAACGCTTTTTCGGATCCATGGACTCTACAACCAACTCCTATCCTCTCAAGAGCGGTAACACCCACTTTGGCATCATCAGTGTTACCTCCTTCAGGACCTCCTTTTCTAGATTTCCACGGGTGGTTCCATGCTGCCTCCCCTGCCCCATCCGACATGAGCGATCTCAGGGAGCAGCCAGGATTTTCCTCCAGAAATGGTACAAACTAGAGCACAATCCCATGCTCTCCTCACATGGACCTCAGACATGTCGAACTGCTCACGTTCAACCTCTCCAAAGATTAGCGACTTCAATCTTAAAGTCTCCTTAAGCAACTATACATGGTGAAGCATTACTTCAACTCCAAATTTCTCAACTTCAAGACAGCATTTCTGATCTAGTCCAGAAAGTCTAGCAACTCTAGGATTCTCGCAATACCACACATACAGAGGATGATGAGATGCCACCCGACGACTATGTGGACTTGATTCAACTAGAGGTAGAAAACGTTGAACTTCGTGCCCTCTACTGCTTACTTCAAGCTTCCAAAACTAAAAGACATGACATAAAACTACCGGAAGCCTACATTGGTCAGCGGAATCGCCGAATAGTTGACTAGTGGCTCGACAAAATGGGACAAAATGGGCATGTATTTTGACAGTGTCGACCTCACTAAAGGCAAGAAGATTGCCGTGGCAGCCTCGCTCCTCAAAGATGCAACTTTTTCTTTGGTGGCAACGACACTTAAAGGACGGCAAAAGTGTGCTAACCTAGGAACATTTTGAACACGTGCTCTGTAAACAATTCATACCTGCCAATGCAGACTTCCAAGCACGCTCAAAACTTTGACAGTTGGAGCAAACGGGCTCCCTGTCTTCCTACATCTCCCCATTCACCATTCACTACATTGGTGCTGGAGATCGACGGTTTGACTGATGATAATTGCCTCCATGCTTTCATCTGAGGCCCAAATCTCTTGTTACGTATTGATGTCCTCAAAGCAAGCATCACCACCACTACTGATGCTATTGCTTACGCAGAGCGCATTACAGATTTCCAGAATACAGGGAAGCAGGGTTATAACAAATTTAAAAACTCTACATCAGTCAAGGGTGCTCGCCCTCAGGATAACTCAAAGTTTAGAAAACAATCGGGTAATCAAGGCTCTCGATAGTATCAAGATCCCAACAAGTCTTAGAAATTGTATGCTGGATCCCAACAAAAGCACTTCTCTAAGGATCGTGCCTCTTCCTCTTCACAAAGCAATGACCGTTATCAACAACCCAAAGGTGCGGCCTCTAGCAAGAACGGCTCCAACACAAAAAGACTTTGTACCATCTGCACTGAACCTAGCACGTCCCAAACAGAAGATGCTACTCCCGCACAAGACAAGAAAGGCAAAGTTGTTCGAGTGGCAAATACCACTCACATGAGCCTTCCTAGCAACCCCGAACCTTCTCTTACTTTGTGTCCAAGGATGAAACCTAGCACATCCCAGACAGAAGATGCGACTCCCGCACAAGACAAGAAAGGCAAAGCTGTTCGAGTGGCAAATACCACTCACATGAGCCTTCCTAGCAACCCCAAACCTTCTCTTACTTTGTGTCCAAGGATCAATTCGTGGAACAACGGTCACTATCCTCATCGACAGTGGCTATTCTCATAACTTCCTAGCTAGTTCTATGGTCGAAAGACTTTGGTTGACCACTAGTCCTAGTTCCAAGGACTATCGGACCCAACTTGCTAATAGAACTACCTCTTGTGCAACACCAGGGTCAAAAACCTGTCCTTTTGCATCCAACATTATACGGACAAGTTGAATTTTGACATCATGCCTCTTTCCCGGTACGATGTCATCTTCGAACAACAGTGGCTCCTAAGAGTATGTTGGGTTGAGTTTCTAGCCAATTTTCACATGACCATTGGGTACATTCCAAGACTACGTAATGTGGTTGCAGATGCTCTCAACAAATCACCTCTAGCCTCAGCTATGGTGATCTCTACATTATCTGTGGATGTTCCAAATTCTTTCAAAGGGATGTATCTCTAGGATAAAGACTTCGGCACCACAGTACAAATTCTATAGAAAGATCAACCTTCTACTTCGGAACAAAAGATTCTCATCCTATTCTTATGCGGACGACCTTCTTTATTACCAAGATTGCGTCTTGTATCACATGACAAGGATGTTCGACGTCTTTTGTTAAAAGAGCATCATGTAGTTCCTTATGATGCACATCCTGGCATCAACAAGACTTACCGGTTACTCAGTACGACAAACATCTAGCCTCATATAAAAAGTGACATCATAAAAATGGTTATGTCGTGCTTATCTTGTCAACAAATAAAAGAAAACCAACGACTTCTAGTAGGACTTCTTCAACCTCTTCCAGCTCCAACTGGAAGGTGGGAAAGTATTTCCATGGATTTTATTACAACACTACCATGATCATCCAAAGGTAACACTCATATTATGGTAGTTGTTGATCGATTGTCCAAAATGGTACATTTTGTTGCTTGCAAAAGCAGTGTCCAGAATCCGGACATCGCCAAACTCTTCATACAACATATCTTCCGACACCATGGATTGCCCAAGAACATTGTCTTCAACAACAATCCTAAGTTTACCAGTCACTTTTGGATTTCTCTTTTCGAATCCTTACAACTCGACTATTCAGTTCAGCCTACCATCCCGAATTAGATGGCTAGACTGAAAGAGTCAACCAACTTCTAGAAGAAATGCTCTGACATTACATTCAGTCACGCTTGTCAGCTTGGGAAGAATATTTGCCACTCCTCGAGTTTGCTTATAATAACTCTTCCCATAGTGCCATTAGCATGACTCCATTCCAGGCAGCTTATGGAGACACTCCGATTGTACCCACAAATTTTGTACTTCAACATCGAGTGGTCCTAGCTGATCAATTGGTTCAAGAAATGCAATATATTTTACTCCAAGTCAGGAATCATATCCAAAAAGCAACGGTCCACCAATAAACGTAGACGTCACCTTGAATTTGAAATCCGTGACATGGTGCTGTTATTGGTAGCCCCACATCGCTACAAGACGGTCGAGTCTGTGTTTCCTAAGTTGCGACCAAGATACTATGGACCATTCCGGATCATCAAGAAACATTCACCTCTAAGTTACAAATTGGAATTAGCACCATCAGGGGGTGAAATCCATCCGACATTTCATATTTCTTGGTTAAAGACATATATTCCAGGTGAGGAAGCAGTTCATCCTGCAGGCGACTATGTTCCAAAAATCGAAGATGATTATGTTCTCCTTATTCCTGAGCGTATTTTGGACCATCGACAGTGAGAGACTTGACATAGACTCATCGCGAAATTCCTTGTTCTTTGGTGAGATCTGGACGGCTCCGACGCTACTTGATAATCTGATGAAGACATACAGCAATACCCTAACATATTAGGGCAATATTTTCAAAGTTTACCATGACATTTTCTACACCAGCTCATTACCTCTACTAGGGTCTTATTTTGAGTGGGAGGGGATGTCACGATCTGTGACATATTCATTTCTCTATACCTTAGACTTATGAATGGTTTGATGAATGGACAATTGTGAAAGGGTATGCCCTTTCAATAGGACAATTCCTATGAGGTACAACCCTTAACAAGAGACACATCCTATTGAAGAGACACTACCATTGTAATGTACCCTCCCATCAAGGGTCACACCCTTCACAACGGGTACACACCTCTTCATGCACATATACTTTGGAGTACACCTTTTCATGTGTGACTCTTCACTCTCTATATAAGAGAGGCCCAATTGTATGGATGACACACTACGTACACTCAAGCAATACAAATATTCCTTATTCTCTGCTATTTCAGTCTCCTTTTTGTTCCTTAGCACATTTCTAAATATAATAAATCAGGATTTCTTACATAATACAGTTGGTGTGCAAATTTTCGTGGGCTGGAGAGCACACGGAATACCATGACAGGCTCACCTGCAAGATCCATGCTTCCCCACGTAGAAGTAGGCCAATCTAAAGATGTAGAGCAAATCCATGCTGAGGAAGCTTCTAGTCAGGGGGGTCCAAGGTCTAAGCCTAGGAAGCTCCTCCTCTGGCAAGGGCTTCTAAGGAACATGCCCTACACAAGTGGATGGTGGCAACAATCTCATCGATAGATCTTCGTGGAGGCCCTCTCAAAAGGAAATGGGTCGCTAATGATGTAGACCTTGATGAGAAAATAGTGGCATCTCATTCAACAGCCCTCAAGAAGAAAGAAGTTTGAGTGACATGCACCTTGATGTCCGAGACCTAAAGGGTCATATGTTCAGGAAGCACACACACATCGGGTGAGCACAATGGAACAACGGTCTAGTGAGATCCCTAGGAGCATGCAAACAAGCCTCCGCCAGCAACCCGAGGAGAGGCTGAGCAAGCTCACCCACCTGAGAGGAACCAACGCTGAGGAGGCCATCTCGGAGGCTGCCAAATCTTAGGTGCCACAGAACCCCCTCTCTCTTCTGGAGTCTATATCTATGTGTGTACACACTCAAGAACCAAGAGTCATACTGAGAAGGAGAGGCTGAGCAAGCTCACCCACCTGAGAGGGGCCAATGCTGAGGAGGCCATCTCGGAGGCTACCTGATCTTGGGTGCCACAGAACCCCCTCTCTCTTCTGGAGTCTATATCTATGTGTGTACACACACAAGGACCAAGAGTCATTCTGAGAAGCCACAGAGAAAGACTCATGCAAAGGAGAACACTAAGAAAACAATGGAGGGCCAAGTACCTCTCTACTCGAGCAAGAGATCTCGAAGATTTCCAAATGTGGAGACAGGAGTCTAAATGAAGACCTGGAGACCCTTGATTTTTGCCACAGAAGAGGCTTGCAAGGATGACTGCTTAGAGGGCATTCCCACGTAGGGGAATTTCTCTCGAAACCTGCGGAGAGGCACGAAATAGAAATTGTCTTTGGAATTCGCCTGCACTATTGGCTGTCCTATTTTCACGCCTATCGTCCATGTTAGGCGTGAAACTAGGAGGGAGATAATTTCGAGGTCTTGCGAAGAATTTCGTCCTGTCTTCCAGCTGAACCTTGCAGCAATGTTCCCACGGCTCACTTGCATCAAAATAGGCTCCCTGCTCCTTCTGTGGCGGGAATGCCCTCTTACGAAGTAAGTATTTATTGGAGGAACGGTCCTCCCCAATCAGCCGGATTAAGTGGAGCAGCTGTAGGGATTTCTCTTAGCAAGATCAGAGAAAAGGTATGCATACTTCGAAAGGCAGATCACGCCACGACAGCTTGAGAGACTCCATGAGAAGGTAAAGAAATTCTCTCTCTCTCTCTCTCTCTCGGAATACATGCAGTTTGATTAAATCACGTCGTTCGTTCCAACGAAAATCCTGCTTTCGCCTGACATGTGGGTTCAAAAGGTACTCAATTTCCTTTTTTGATCTCTTTAAAATAGGTGGGAATAAATCATAGGCTTATTATACAAAGCTGATTTGGTGTTGACGTAAATCCTGACCCTTCAAATTCTAAGGAAGGACGTCTGCGCAAGGTAAGACATGCGAGGCAGCAATTGAGGCATCAAGGAAGCGACCGCTCTTCCCGTCGTTTACACAAAATAAAATACTAAGTCAGAGAACTCACATTAGAAGCAAGGATCAAACGCTGAAGCATGCGAATGTGACGGGTATTCTCGTCCCTTCGTTTCTTAGCTGCCTGATTAGCCATGGACAGGCTAATGTCTTGTTGAACCCTGCCCGAGGAGTAAGTCGTACGATTCAGGAATTCAACATTTGGAGCTCCTGCTTTCAGGTTACTAAAAACGAAATGCCACACCTTTGATTGAGGGTTTACTCATATTTATACGTCTTTGCAAAGTTTAGTCACACCTTCTACTATGTACTACGAGTCCTCACCCGTCTACGACGGTGGAGACCCGCTCTGCCGAGTCTCAAGGTGGGATCTTTAATTTCAAAAGAGAAATTCTGAAGTTCCAACACCGGAACCGCGTGGCTTGGCTCACTCAGTGTAATTTTGTCCAACAGCTTTCCTAAAACCCCCTCTCTGCTTTCATACATAAAATTTTGCAAGATTACGTGCATAAAATTCATGAATTTGTTTGAATTAAACATGTTTGTATGCATATCCCCTCTTTGCTTTCATACATGGAATTTTGCTAGTGCTAGATTGCAACACAATCAATTTTGGTTTATGGGATACATTAGTTTGAGTGTAAATAAATAAAATTCATGAATTTCTTTGAATTAAACACGTTTGTATGCATATCCTCTCTCTGCTTTCATACATGGAACTTTGCAAGATTACGTGCGTAATGCATTGTATGCCAATATAGTGCTAGATTGCAACACAATCAATCTTGGTTTATGGGATACATTAGTTTGAGTATAAATAAATAAAATTCATGAATTTGTTTGAATTAAACATGTTTGTATGCATATCCCCTCTCTGCTTTCATATATGGAATTTTGCAAGATTATGTGCGTAATGCATTGTATGCCAATGTAGTGCTAGATTGTAACACAATCAATCTTGGTCTATGGGGATACATTAGTTTGAGTATAAATAAATAGAATTCATGAATTTTTTTGAAATAAACGTGTTTGAGTATAAATAAATAGATTTATGAATTTGTTTGAGTATAAACGTATATGTGCATGCTTCAATAAACACAACAAAAGAAGATTTACTTAAAAATAGCATACCTAACAAAATATACGCTCTATAAAAGAGTACTACAAAATCTTACAAATTCATGTATCTACATATAGACTATCTATATCAGCTCCCCTAAGAAAACAGACTACGTCTATGTCCCACCCCATGCACCACCACACGCGCGCGGCGTCAACCTACGCAAGGCAAAAAGATCATTTAAGAATTATAATCATTAAATCAAGGAAAATTTAGAATTGTGTCTTAATAATACTCAACACATTAATTAGAATGCTTACGCTGGCACACAGGAGTGTGTATGTGGTACATAAATGCATATACAAAGTCTCCGTTCGCCCCTCAATAAAATACATATGTTCCCATCGGCTCCAGGTACCCAATGAAGCGCACATAGATGGTCTGGGGACTATTATTCCTAGCAAGACGCTGAGAACTCATGGCAAAATATCCAAGATTGAGACATTCCACCCCATCATATGCTGGACCGAGGAGATTCATTGCAAAACTTAAGTCGGGAACCGCCCTAAAGGAAAATAATATCATGTTTATTCACTTATATATGTAACCTAAGTAGCTTTCACCTATATGAAAAAAACAAAATAAAAAAAAATATAGGTTATCTACCCAATAAAGATCTCCAACTCCAAGATGTCAACCAATAGCTGGGCGCGCACCCCAGCTCTCCAACCGTCGGGATCTGTATATTCCTAAAGGTAAATGACTATACTATTAAATAAGTCAACTTAGCAAGTGACTACTACACAATTATGTACCTGCTACCCGTACAGTTGTCTCGGTGGTGAATGTAAATGACGCTACCATCCTATCATATCATATTACAATAACAATACATATCATATTACAGTAACAATAGATGTGTCAACGTATATATAGAGAAGAAATTAAAAGGCTTCACCAAGCCACAAATTAAAAAGAACATTAGTTATAGTACATTTGATAAACCATAATTTGAAGAAAAAATAACAATGTGTGAACCCATAAAACTCACAAAAATCATACATTGTCAAAATTCTAGAGACGACATTGTTTGAATGGAAATGGAATGAGCTCATGAAAATTATACAAAAATAGTCATCACCAATTTTTAATTCACACTTCAAAGACTTACAATTGATAGACCTTTGATCGCCTAAAAGAACACAACGATACAAAAGAGACTGTGAAAGTTTGTCACCCAACAAAGTCTGAAGAGGCTTTCAAAGAGCATTGGCATACTGCTAGGTTCTTCTTGATGCCAATTGTAAAACCTCTTTGTATACAACATTTGTGGTACAACTCATTTTAGCATCCTCATCACTAACCCGATCCACACTCTCTGGAAGGAATACTTTGACTGCATCTGATGATCGGACACGCGAGAAAGCCACATATAATTACTTGTGACTAAACACCGGTGTCGCCAAGTATAAGCCTAGGATAGACATTGTTTGGCCCTGTGCCTTGTTTATCGTCATGCCAAATGCTAGCCGAACAGGAAATTGCCTTCTTCTCATATCGAATAGAAGTTTCAAGTTATTGGGAATGAAAGTTACTCTTGGAATGAACATCCTATCTCCAACATTGGTACCAGTGATAATCTCAACTTCCAATACCTTCGTGTGGAACTCTTTGCATATCAGCCGAGTCCCATTGCATAAATCCCTGTCGAGGATTTAGATTGCACAACAAAATGAGGGGAGCATTTTGTTTCAAAACCAGCCGATGAGGTGGGTATCCACCACCAAGATCGAGCGTGTTAAGATACTCTACTGCATACAAAAAAGAATCTCCACATGAGCTCTCTACTGAGTCTGCACTTAGATACTCCTTTTCCTCGCCGGGCATTGCCTTTAGTGCAATAGCATTGACTGCATCAACTTCAAGGTTTCGAGGTGCGAGAATAGCGCGGTCTCGAAAATACGATGCATAATCCACAACGCTTGCAAGTCCTGTATACACCCACTCAATCAGACCTTCCATAGAGTTTGTCCTTAAAAGCATCTTTGATGGGATTGCAATAGTGTCTTCTCTTATACGCCTGCTAGTTCCATTTCCAATATCTAACACCCATTGTATGAATTCCTGCTCTATTGAATTATCACCTTCCTGAATAACCTGCATATTCTATACCAGCTTCAATACCTTGATGCATCTCCAAATCCTTGAGTGGCACAATGTAGAATTGACAATATCTTCTCGTCTTGCCTTGGGAATAACTGGCAAGACCTGCCTAAAATCCCCCCCTAACAACACCACCTTTCCACCAAACAGTTGGTCATTTGACATGATATCTTGCAGCGTCCTGTCCAGTGCCTCAAATGCGAATTGATGAGTCATAAGTGCCTCATCCCATATTATCAACTTTGCTATCTTCAGAACACCTACAAGATGACTATTAACCTTTATATTGCAACTGCTAGTGGCATCCAAATCTAGTGGTATCTTGAACTGCGAGTGTGCTTTGCGTCTATTGCTTAGTAACAACGATGCAATCCTAGAAGAAGCACATGCCAAAGTGACATGTCCCTCCCCACGCAACCTAGAAAGCAAACAATTGTATAGGAAAGTCTTTCCAGATCCTCCTGGACCATCAAGAAAAAACATCACACCAACATCTGCATAGACCACTGTCAGAATGTGATCGAAGGCAGTCCATTGACAATGATTTAAGGTACTTTCCATCTGTTGACCAAGTCGTGCCTCACTCTCAAAATCAAACATTCTTTCTTCTTGCAATAGAGCATTTGTAGCTGCCAATACACATGATCTATCCAAGGTAGGCAATCCATCAAACTCTACCAACCTTCTTCCATGTTGTTGGAGAATATGCTCCAAGTGCCATAGAGTCTCCTTCCATGCCAATCCACGATGGTCAACCATACTTGATTCAAATGCATGGAAGAAATCATCCGATAGATCGTCTGAGAATCTTTCCCACAAAATTCCTGGAGATGTTGGCTCACCAAAAATCAAAATTGCAACAAAAGGGTGCCTCAACTGTGTGCTATTTTGATGTAAAATGGCTCTTGCATGCAGATAAACCATTCCTCATCACTTTCCAATAACCCTCTAGCTATACATGCTGCCTTGAAAGTAGGGTAAACTTGCCCATCAAAAGTGCGCATGTCATCAAAACACTTACAACCCTTGCAAACGTTAAGTAGCATACGCATGAAATATAATTCACCAGCAGATGGAGAAATGTTATACATCCGACTAATGCTATTGCCCTGCCTTCTTCTAGACCACTTTTTATTGGATTTGTTCCAAACCATCTCGCATGGAAAGTCACTGTAAAGCAAATTATCTGCATCATGTTGCAATCGGTTGTAAGTGAACCATTCCGTGAGGCTGGTCTTTCTGTTATGTTCCCTATCCACCACATTGTGCAAATCATCATCATCTCTGAATATCACCTTATTCAACATCGAAAGATGGACTTGCAACCTTTGTACATCTGGGTTTTCATCATGCATATCATACTCATAAATGCGCCAGCATGCTTCTGATGCTCATACATAACATGAATCTAGGTAATAGTTTATCTCATCAATTCCACAATCGACTGGGTTGTGTAGTTGTCCTTGTCCTTGCACACGATTTATTTGCATCCTAACGGTTGCTCTGTCATGTCCCTTATACACGTATTTATATAAATACTTGACTGCAATAATTGTGGAACAAATTTCAACGTCGATATGTGCCTTGTACTTCATAGAGAGGAAAGGATTGAATGGCATAATCCAACGATTATCCACGATACCCTCTTTCACCAGTATCTTTCTACCATCATCTCGACGCATGTAGATAGGGTAACCATCGTTACCCACCACAGTAGATTGAGAGAAGGGATGCGGATAGTGATGACTACATTTGCCATCAAACATGCAAGGAGCAGAGACATTAAGTACACCACATGGGCCATGAACATTGCATTGTGCAATAATCTCATGCAACTCAAGGAAAAGGGTTTTATCTGCAACTTTTGCACATAACAATTGATCATAGTGACCAACCTGAGTAGGTTTGAATGCACCTTCCAAAATCAATAGTATATGTGAGTGCAGAAGACCTCTCTTTTGAAACTCAATCACACATACATACCCAGCAACTTTTCCAAACAAAACATGCTTTATAATCGACTGCATCAGATCCTTATGTTTTTTATAAAATACACGGGTTGTCAAATCCGGGCGATCTTGTGCTCTTTGACCTAGCAACAATCCTTCAGATATTTTTGACCATTTTGGGTTGCAGATGAACGTAATAAACAAATTTGGTTTACCCTTTTTTCTCACAATTGCCATTGCATCCTAGTATAACTGGCACATATACTGCGGTCCTCCTGTAAAAGAGGATGGCAACACAACTCTATGCCCGACAGCGTTGCCCAGTACATTATGGACTGCATCAGCTACGTTTAGCATGTCCATTAATCCTTGATAAACTTCTGCACGTAAAGAAGATTGATTGTTGCGTATCCACACCAATCTGGACTCTTCCATACTACTATATGCATCAACAATATATTGTTGCAATAATCTCCCCCCTTGTAGAAGGCACGCACTTGTATCAGGCCTTACCTGCAGACGGTACGCATAATACTATCTGTGTGTCACACAATTTTTCCTTTGTACATCATGTAATGATACGTGAGTAGGAACATCTCTATAAAAAATTTATAAATGCCATCCATCCTCCCCTCGGGGAAATAGAAGAACATACATGAGAGACATCTATGATCGATGCAAATTTGATATTTTGGTTATCAATCCATTGCGTCTTAAAAATTGGATGTCTCGATTCCCAACATCAAAATCATCCCCTTGCCCCGGCATGATAGCGGCAACCTCGCTAGCTATTGGGACCAAGTACTGTCTTGAGGTTGACCGGCTCTCACAAATTACCATCTTCAAGTTTGCATGTGGATTTCTTCTCAATACTTCCCCCATAGCAACTAGTGCACCGGCATACGGATTGCATTCATGCATCATCGTTTGCAACAATTCCAAAATGCCAAGATTCAAACCAATCATCCCATCCAAACGGTTTTGCAACTCATGATCTGTATCATGGACATATAATTGTGCAAATCGTGGAAGCTCCTATCTAGATTGATCAAGTAGCAAACTCCCAACACGATGGTACACTGTACCATGAATCCAAAAATTATGTATAGCCCTATTCCCAGAAAAAATTTGATCAACTTGGGCTCCCAATGAGGCAAACGCCATGACACTATTATAGGCTCTTATATTATCCTTAAATGATCTGCTTCTAGCATCACGTCCATGAAGTAGAAGTTTTAAAATCTCTAGTGGATCTTCCAATGGCAACAATGACACACGGCCAACTTTACAAAAATACTTTCCCACAACTCGATGCATACTTCTGGTTTCTTGCTTCCACAATTGAGCATGACACAAACTGCATATGCAATCCATACCTCTAAGTGAATAGACAACAGGACTATTAGAAACCAATGGATACAAAGATGGGTGCCCTATGTCATCCCTTAATGGAAATCAATGCAGGATAGATAGGATCCCCCTAGACCCTAAACATGCATTCCTATTACTGCCAACAACATGCTCTCGTGCCCTTGACTGCCCATAATCTCTAACTGCATCCAATTGAATTGTTACTGGAGCATCTTTTGTATTTCTTCCCCCAACAACACAATGCTGCACATTCGGTGCACCATCAGGGTAAAAAGTAGATTCTGATGGCTCTAGAAAGTGATAATCCATGCTTGTGGCTGCACTCTCACACTTCTAATTGCAGTACAAAAAACATTCCCTTCTCTAAGACTATCAGCAAACTCCGTACTCATACATTCCATAGTTGTACCTGTACCTTGCTTTTTGAGCATTGTTCTCTACCTAGCAACATTGCGATGTGCCTTACGTGTTGAATGCAATAAACTTCTCTTATCAAGAGAAGTTAAATTATCTACATTCCATTGTACATCATTATGTCCCTGCATTTGATTATGTTGTCTGCAATGAACAACCTCTACAATTGGCTCCATGTGTCTAAAACCTTGTTTTTTCAACATTGTTCTCTGTCTGGCAATACTGCGACGTGCCGTGTGTGTTGAATCCCATAATTTTCTCCTATGACAACTTATTTCTTTTGCCATTGTCTGTTTATGAACACAACTATATATATCTTATTCTCTCTCTCTCTCTCTCTCTCTCTCTCTCTCTCTCCCTCTCTCTCTCTCTCTCTCTCTCTATATATATATATATATATATATATATATATGTATATATATATATATATAAGGTTTGGGATTTATGGCATATAAGGCAAAGGATTAAATTGTCAATCAAATAAATGGAGTGTACATGGACTCATTTGGTAGAAGTAATGATGCATGCCAAATGGAGTCAACTAATAGAAATATTCATGCATGCTAAATGGAATGCTTGACAATGTAAAATGCAAAAATACCCTATAACTTCCTATTGTATTTTTGTAGCATGAAGCTTTCACCTTTTTGCTTAAGATATGCATCCATGAAACATATGTAGGTGTAAATGCTTTGTGGGTATGAGTGCATAATTGCATGCATATATGTGTAAATTCATGCAAACATATGTATGGAAAGACTCAATGCCATGTATGTAGATGCAACCTAAAGAATATGATGAGACATTCTTGTAACATGTATTCTAGTAAAATACAAGGATTGGGAACTAAGATGAACAACATAAGGGTGTGAGTACATGAACATGAGTGATATATGTAGGTAAGTTGTGTGTATGTATGTATCTACATGCATGACATACGCTAATATCATAATTAAATATGTACTCAAAAAGAGAGCGCATTAAATAAATGTATATGAAGGACCTAGGATCATTCAAGTTTACTCACATATATTTCACTCATCGAACTTTCTTCCTTACCTTCCATGACATATAACGATACTCTATCAATTGTAGCTCACAGATATCCATGTATTTCTACTTACATTAACTTGACTTACATTGTCACATATATCAAATAAAGATAAGAAAGCTAAAAATTTATTATTATTGCAATTGAAAACCAAATACAGAAGTTTTGCGTGGTAGGCACAAAAGGCTATCCTACTAAATAACTTAAGATTGACCCCAGTATGCAAATAACATAGAAGAACTTTGCGATCCTTTACAAAAAGCAATATAGAAGCCCCAAAACCATCTCAATTTTCATGAGCTGTAATGCGCTCCAACTTACGGCTCATCCTTGTCATCAAGGCTGTTAGCCTCTTCAAACCAATTTTGAATGTTGACACCTCGGTGCACAATAGATCAACTTGATCTTTTAGCTTGTCAACTTGCAACATACATCCTCTATCACAAACTACTGAGCCTTCTTCACCCCCCCTAAAAGTTGTTGTACATACTGGTTTGTGTCATTTACATTATTCTCAATATGAGCAATCCTCTCAATGAGAGTTTCAGAGGATGCACCCCTACCCTCTGTTACCACTCCATCATTTTTAGAATGGACTTCTCTCCATAAGGATGTTAGATATCTTGTATTCATAGCATTCACATCACCATTATGCTCACATACATTTTGAATGGACTTCAAAGGATGCGTAATAGAGAGACCATATTGCCTTGAAGATGACAAACACTTCCTTGCATACTTTGTTGCACGGGTGGAAGGTCCCTCCCCTCTAAGACGTTTCATTATAGCAAAAGTGCGATGTTCATGGATGGACTTAACAGTAACACCATTTTGTTTGGCAAAGCACTTAGCTATCTGATTTGTCCCACTAGTGGAAGCCCTCGCTCTTGCCACTCATTTCATTGCACGAAGGCTTCGTCGTTCACGAAAATATGACATGACAATGTCAGAAATCGTAGAACTCTCTGCCCTTGCAACTCGTTGCATTGGACACACACTTCATCATTCACAAAAGGACGGCACCACAATGCCAGAAATTTCCTCTTCAATGCAGGGAACAATGGGAGAAGTCATCCTTGCAAACTGCAACCGAAACAAAATAGAAAAGCATCTTTAGGGATGTATATTGACTCAGTTGTCAAACTGCATTAGACTCAAGGCTTTAAAGATTGAGACAAATCCTATACATCTATCAAAGCCTCCTACATTGGATCCTTAATTGATGCTGAACTCCCTATTGAAGAAGGGCATCTCCTTTAAGCTATGATGCAAGCTACACCGTTTTGCAAATGCTTCTTCTACCTCCCATCCTCATCTATAGGGACATTCCCAAGGTCTACATGCCCCCCAACAATGTCCTTCTCCCTCTCACCCCTCCTGACATCCCATCTGGCAACCCAAACCTGCTCTTTGAGCAATATCATGGTTTTCTCATCAACGGCCACATATAAACTTTTCAACCCTACTACCTTCCCCATGAATCATCATGCACCAAGTCTAATTACCAACACTGCCTAAAATTTATGGAACGCCCACCACCATTGGCTTTGGACATATTTCTATCTATTCCTAGACATCTATCAAAGTCTCCTATATTGGATGCTTAATTAATGTTGAACTCCCTGTTCAAGAATCCTCATCTCCTTTAAGCTATGATGCAAGCTATATTGATTTACAAATGCTTCTTTTGCCTCCCATACTCATCTACAGGGACATTCCCAAGGTCTATATGCCCCTTACAATGTCCTTCTCCCTCTCAATCCTACAACCCAAACCTGCTCTCTATGCTACATCATGCCTTTCTCATCAATGGCCACAAACAAACTTTTCAACCCTACTACCTTCCCCACGAATCATCATACACCAGGTCTAATTACCAACACTGCCTAAAATTTATGGAATGCCCACCACCCTTGGCTTTGGACACATCTCTATCTATTCCTAGACATGTATCAAAGTCTCCCACATTGGATGCTTAATTGATGCTAAACTCCCTATCAAAGATAGATAGATAGAGAGAGAGAGAGAGAGAGAGAGAGAGAGAGAGAGAGAGAGAGAGAGAGAGAGAGAGAGAGAGATACACACACTCTTTTTTTTGGGTGTGAAACACACACACACAACCAAAGTGGTTTGCATATAATAAAGAATATAAAAGGAAAAATTGTCCAGTTTATCTCTCCTAACAAACCAATCTAAAGAGGAGAGTGACACCTTCTTGTAACATATATGCAAGTAGAATACAAATATTAGGAAGAGAGAGAGAGAGATTCCGTGTGCTCTCCAAGCCTGCCCACGAAAATTTGCACACCAAGTGTTTATGTAAGAAATCCTGATTTATTATATTTAGAAATGTGCTAAGGAACAAAAAGGAGACTGAAATAGCAGAGAATAAGGAATATTTGTATTGCTTGAGTGTACGTAGTGTGTCATCCATACAATTGGGCCTCTCTTATATAGTCATTAGCCTCTTTCAAAGGGTCGGAGAGGATTGTAACTTCCTCGCTACCAAATGTTAGAACATGAGGTCGCTTGCTAATGATGAATTTTTTACTGTGTTGGTGAAACTTTAAGATTCATTGCTTTTACTAATCATTCAGAAATGAAATCGTCTATACTTGCATCATCGTGTAGAATAACAATTTCTTTCTCATTTATATTCCCCTTCATTTTAAGCAATGCATAAGGAGAAAACTTACTTGATTTACCTGAGTCACAAGTGTTACCCTCTATCTTGACGTCATCAATCACGTTAATCTTTGCGATTGATATCTTCAACTTTTCTAAAAAATTATTTGCATAATGTCCCTCTTTGTGACAGTTGAAACAAGTTCCCCTCCTCAAGTCGGTCTTCTTTTCTTCTTTTGATTTGTCACAATCCTTCGAAGATGTAGTTGATGGCTTAAAGTGAGAATAGAGCTTGAACTTAAACTTGTTGTCCCTCTTTTGAAAAGGAACAAAAGGTTTACTCTTTTCTCCATCCTTGGGTATCCTGTTCTTTCTTTTACAATTTGTAGCAAGTGGTATAACTGAACTCAAAGAATGAGGATGAAACATGTTGATCTTAGCTTTTACTTTAGCCCTAAGACCAGATACAAATTTTCTCTTTTGCTCTTTCTCAGAAATCCTATCTATGGAGTATCTATGGTTTGAAGTTGAATGAGAGATTGCCAAAGTCTCGCAACATATAAAGCAATAGTCTCTTTTTCAAGTTGATGTAGACTATCCCATTGTTGATGGACTTTCAACTTGAATTGTTTCAAAAGAAAGTCTTTCTTCAATCTTTTCTTCAATTCGTTCCAAGTAGTTGGTCGTCTTTTACTATTTTTGACACATTCCACCATAGTGCCACATTGTCAATAAGATGGTTAACAACACATTTAATTTTGTCTTTCTCAGGAAGCCTTTCACTCTAGAAATAATCATCATGCTAACTAATCCATGCTAAAACAAAATTTGCATCTTTCTTTCCATCATATTTTTGAAAAGTAAAAGATTTCCCAGTAATTTTATTTTCCTTTTTCTCTCTCAATGCAAATTTAATAGCTCTATGAATCACTCCCTCAGAATCAGATCTCGATGAACTCTTATCTCTCGCATGTCTCTTTCTTTTCTTGCTCTTAGATCTCTCAACCTCTTTTTCTAACTTCTCTCATTGATCTCTCTCTTGCAAAAGTTAAAGGTAAAGTGCATTAATTTGCTCTTGAATCGTAGGAGATGGCGGAAGATGCTGTGCCATTTTTCGGAAGCAAATAAACTCTCTTACACTCAATAAAAAATGAAATTTGCTTAGTTTTTATACTTATCTCTTGTGTGCTCACCACCCAAGTTGAGAGTGTCCACATGCATTGCCAATCGTCTTTGCCAAGATCCGTAATACCAATCTTATGATGCTATCGATATGTGAGAGAACCTTCTTGATGCTTAGTGACAAAAGTTTTACGGCTTCTGGACGTTGCTGAATATGACATTGTCGGAGTAGAAGAGCCTCCAGAAATTAGTTTGAGGAAAGCTACCAGTATGCTCGAGATATGAGAGAAGTAGCATGGAAATAAGAGGGGTAGAAAAGGAGTAGAGGGCTCTGATAAGTTATTTGAGAGCTTTGATAACTTATCAAGCAATTTCCCTTCCTCTTATCATTCAAAAATTGCTCTTATCTTCTTCTTCAATGATTTCTCCTTGATGAGCATTTTTGAACCCACTGATGTGCTTAGAATTAGCCCGAACAAAAACCGAGGGAATGGATTTGGAGGGTCTAAAAAGCCTGTAGATAACTTTAGAAGTCATTTGGTTGCTAAAATTTTGCGAGTTGCTCTCCCTTGATTCCGCGCGGCCGTTCGTGACAGGATAAGTTACTTGGAAGGAATTTCTTGCAGGAGCCGTCCTTTGCTTGTGTGGAGAGGCTTAGCAAGAAGCTTTGAAAGGCTAAAGCAATAGAAGGAGGAATGGAGGAAGCTTAAAGAGGCAAGAAGATGCAAGGCATTGTGCAGTGTCACGAAACAGAGACGTTTCTCTGTGTCTTTTCTTTTTCCAAGAAGAAGAAGACTTTGATCATAGTCTTAAGGCCCCCTAAAATTTGACTACAATTTTACCACTCTCCCAAGTACATTTGGAGCTCTCCTTTTGAAATTTCAGTCGACAGATCCCTCAACTCTCTTCCCAAGAATTCCTTGGGGAAGTACCTCTCAATCTCAGTCCTCGTGGAGCATAGCAAGAGCTCTGATCCCAGTGAAATGTAACTATAATTCAAACACATACAATCGCACCAAAAATCGAATATGCATAGAAACTCATGAAAGAAAAGAGGCAATCACTGGGTATAATCTCCCCCCTCGAGGTGTGTGGCTCGTGATCCCACACCAAGAGTATTTATAATATTTCAATAAGAGCATAAGCCATATATACAAAGTCATGTATTCATCTCTTGATCATCCCTTTTCCATACTTTTCTCTTGAGCATCCTTTTTCCTTACTTTTCTCTATGTCACTCCTTTTCTCACATACTCATCCAAAATTACATGTCAAAAGTGGAAGGCTTTTAAGCTCTCTCCCTTATCCAAAAATGTAATGACCCTTGGCCATTTAATACATCACATAGCACTAGCACAAAACCATGGCATTTAGCCTTTATTCCTTCGATCATGTTTACTCCCATCCATCCATGTTAGCAGTCCCTGTACTCAATAAACCAATCCACCATTAGTCAAATACTTAGCGTAATGATATACATTATATGATTAGCTAATCATGCTAAGTAATGGTCTTTACAAATGACAATCCATTAATGTGAGTATTTCTAAATGGCATCACCCATGATACTTATTAATGGCACACATTTAATAAGACGGCCCTGACTATAAACTCAAGTATTAAATAGAACACCCACCACATCTGGTGCGAACCTAGGAATAAATACTTTACGTTATTTCGAACAAGATCTTTGAGAATTACTTTCTTGTAACAATACTGATATCATGCAGCTGAAATCATCAATAGAGTTAATATAATACCTTGCTTCCTCCTAGGGTTACATTATTCATAGGACCCCAAATATCAGAGTGCACTATTTCCAAAGGCTATTTACTTACCCTCCGATCCCCTTTTTGGAAATGGCAACTTGGGTTGTTTGGCAAACGGACATGCTAGGCATATATGGCTAAAATCCAAATGACAAAAAATGTTATTCCTCCACAAAGCATCCAAACTTATTGAATCACACTTGATAATCTTGGTCATCCATTTGACAAACTAATGCAAGATCTTAGTAATGGTAGGAACATACACCACATCCCCCAAAGTGTTTTCAATACCATTTCAATCAACCAATGGAATATCTCTAATGTGAGTAATCTTATGCATGTTGGCATCCCTCATATCCACAAACTCACCATCTGGCATCTTATCTTTGTGACTAAACCATTCCTTATGGTAGGTCATGTGATTGGTGGCCAACATAATTGTTATATTGATGTCTTTCACCACCACAGCCTCTACGGTTGAAATTTCACTTGGCATCCACCACTAATGCTGGTATTGATATGGAGATGCAGAGCATATATGTCTCTTTCTTTCATCAAGATTTCAACTATCTTTTAGTTTGAAGATGCAATTGGTATTGTCCTAACATTGGCAACTTGCTTTTACCACATGAAGCAACATTTGAATGTCCATGATTGTGTACATAACTTAACTTTCCAAGTTCATTCATGCAAATTATCCATGAGAAGAATCAATGTCAATTCCATCCAACGTATCCTACGGGTAAATTTTTGCACTAGTCTATTTAAGCAACCAATGGTCAAAACTAAGGTGAGAAATCATTTGCACGTTTGCCCACCTCCTAGTAATTGGAATTATAGGTTTTGATACTTTGTTCTCATGAGAAGCAGTGAGGGAATCCCTTGCGCCACTTAAGAATGGCAAATCACTAGATGAGCCCCTTGTACTCCAAAGTCGTTGTCATTTGTAGTCATACCAATGATATCAAAAACCAATAGGGACGGTAGACATTAAATTGTTAATTAATCACTAATTAGAGCACTAGCATTAATATGCTACTCTTGGGTCATTAATCATTCTATCATATCTTTGATTTTACTTTTGGTTGATCATGCTTTTTATATATGGCCATCTTTGTCACTCTTACTTTTCCCTATGGGTGCTTCAACCTTTTATTCTTACAACCTTTGAGTGATAGGTTCTCATGCGACTTCAATCACAATTTATCTTTTTAGGTGATTATGGACCTCTTATGGACTCAAGCGTCTTTCTCATGTACATCAATCTATATTGTATCTTTTTATATTCTATTATATCTATATTGTATCTCAAGTTATCTTTTTAGAGGATTAATTATGAACTTACGCTTCTTTCTCATGCACATCCAATTATATTACATCAATCTATATTGTATCTTTTTATATTCTATTATATCTATATTGTATCTCAAGTTATCTTTTTAGAGGATTAATTATGAACTTACGCTTCTTTCTCATGCACATCCAATTATATTACAAAAGGAATAGGGGAGCATCATCCTCGACTCCCATTGGAGCTTCCCCATTGGGAATCCTTGAGAGCTAGTTGGCTAGGATGTGGGTCTTTGCTTTACGCATTGCGATTGTGAAGTCCAACTTTAAAAGGATTAGTATCCATGTGGTGGTGTCCCATCATGCAGGGCTTGCTAACCAAATACAATAATGCTTGATGATCAACAAAAAAGATGAACTTGTTGGCTAACAAGTAATGCCTGAACTTCTTAACTGCGTAGACCATGGCTAGGCCACCTTCCCTCTCTGTTGTTGTGTTATTAACCTCAATGCATCGTTTGATTGTTAGCTAGTAAAGTACACCAGCAGGTAGTCCAAGTTGTACTCCCCTAGTTGGGCTAACACACATCTGATAGCAAAGTTTGAGGCATCTATGTGGACATTATGTGGACATGGAATATTAGATTTGAGTCTGTAGTGAGAGCTAGCTTGAGGGTTAGAAAAGATTTTTGATGTTCCACATAAATTCAAGTGCCAATTGTGTGCACCTTGGCTTATTGCACTTTACCTTTTGGTTGTCTTTATTGCATAGTGGCTCATTTAGTAATCAATTGCATCTATCTGCCTTCTTAGCTAAGTGCTTTTGGTCAATCGAGTCTATTAGTTTCCTTGTATATTGATTTGCTACCTACATATTATTGGGTTTGATTTTAACATAGATTGCTACCGGTATTTTCTCTCCATTTTCTTTTATAACTATAGTTATGCCATTTATTTAGCCCTCAAGTTAGACATCTTCTTACTAATTTTTATAACTACTTCGTTCTTGGAGAGAGTACTCTAGTGGAGGTCTAGTTTAGGGTCTTGTTTTTATATGAATGATGTGGAAGACATTGAAGTCCAAAAAGTGCTATGAAGCATGAGAGACTTCTATGAAGCTAGAAAATGGATCAGGAAGCTGAGAATTTGATTATGATGATGGTTCTGTATGGTACTTCAAGCTGAAAA
Organism: Dipteris shenzhenensis; assembly: GCF_047967505.1. NCBI lineage: Eukaryota > Viridiplantae > Streptophyta > Polypodiopsida > Gleicheniales > Dipteridaceae > Dipteris > Dipteris shenzhenensis. The sequence goes on from NC_141600.1 coordinate 24,249,605, forward strand.
AGTGGTCATTTTAGTTATGAGACTATGATTCATGTATTTTAGAGTTGAAAAATGCAAAATGAACATGAAATTTTTGCGAGTAAAAATGTGATGCTGAACTTGGAAAAAATAATTCCTAATTTGAACTTAAATATTGCCATGAATATCAAGGCAATTATGACATTTTAAAGAAATGTTATGAAGAAATCATCAAATCAAAGACATTATTATAAGTTGAAAATGCATCATGATTGAAATGAAGCTATAAAACTATATAAAAGCTCAAGATTTTTTAGTATTCTACAACTGCCTCCTTAGGGGGAGTGCTATGGTGGAGAATCGGATTCTAATTTTGTCATGTAGTTATTATTTTTCAGAATAATATTCTTGGGTGATAAGTTATGTCAAACCATAAGCTCTAAATAAGACTAGGAATTGCTCTACATACATATATGCAAGCTTTCAAATATATATATACAGGCAGTCCTTTGTTTATGATAACATGGACATCCTTATTCTCAGCATGCAGGAGTTGTCGTACATTATGTACGTTTATCGAGCGGCATCAGCAGATATCAGCACAAACATAATCTGGATGCACAACCGGCTCTTCTGCCAGCCCTCGCTTAATGCCGCAATCGTCCCCTATACATACCCGATGTTCTACTGGATCCTTTCCTTCTGCTCCCTGCAAAATTGCGACACTCTGGATTAGAGATGAATTTAACAAGCCATTATAAATGTTCGAAGCTCTGCGAATGTTGTTCAATGAGAGCTTAGGGCACAGACAAACAAAATCAACCTTCTTTGCATTTGGAAACTGGCCGTCAGTATACCGATTCATGGAGGTCGGGAAACGCAATCTATCGAAAGCTGCAAGATTTTCCGAAGCAGACGAAATTAGTCGATGCTGTTCAAAACGATAAAACCGAAACTATCCGCGGCATTTGCAGGAATATCTCATTTTTTGCAATGCGGAGAAGGAGCGGCTCAGTACCGGGAGCTGAAGGACGCGCCAAGCAGGAGCAAGAGATGAGAGAAATGAAGAGAAGCAGGAGCAGGGGACGTCGCAGGCTGGTGCAGGCAGCTGCCATGGCTAAAAACTTAGTAATGGACGAGTGAGAAAACGCTTACAGTCGATGAGTTTTTGAAGTTTAGAAGGCGTTCCTATCACAAGACTCCAAAGTCCTATTTGAAGCGCGTTGATAACCGTTCTAGATCTGTGTGAAGTTTCGTTGGGTTCTAGATCTTTGACATTGAGGTTCTAAAATTCTAGTGGCTCTAACACGCTTCTACGACAAATCTCCATTCATGCATGAACTCCTTTGCCTTTCTTAAAGCTTAGCACCCACCCCGCATGAACTTTCCTTGTTGTTCACACCGCAAAATACGTGTGAGTCCCAAGAAGCCTAAGTATTGGCCCTATCTCCATCAACTCAATATCCTTTATGGTTTCATAAGTCATGATACCACCATCTACCCACACATACTCACTCAGCAGGCTTGTGTAATCGCTCAATCACTCCTTCAATTTGATACCTACAAACCACTTACTTCTCCAAGTTGTTGGAGCCTCTCCTTCAAGGCTCCAAACACCCATGAGTCACCTAGCTTCAGTACTCTTCAATGTCAAGCAACCAATACTCTTCAACTTCGAAAATGTGCAAAATGAAAGATACATGTTTCCTCGACATCGATCACACGTACATTTGATTTTTTGCTCCAACCACATTTTGCGATGGTGGATACAGAGGGATTCATCCTCACTGGAGCTACTTGTTGAAGATGACATCCTACAAATAAACAACCTAAAAAAATTGCTCTTGTATCAAACATTTAATCTTAAAACTCTGTGGTGCATCTAATACTGCATCTAAAACCGCGTCTGTTCTGTTGTGCGCGTGTATAGGCACGTCTAAATTGTGTTGTAGACGTGCAATTAGATGCACATTTAGACGTGTATATAGATGCGCTTATAGATGCAATTTTCAAACCTACTTTTAGTACACTTGCTTTTCTTCACATACTTTTAGCATCGCGCGGCTTGCTTTGCTATTAACAGACATAGTTCCGAGCATCCACACTTATCTCCAAGCACCCACACTTATCTCTAGGCTTACACAATCATCTCCAAGCACACAAGAGAAGAGGCTTAACAAGGAAGAGAAGAAAGAGAAGCAAAGGGTGAACAAGGAAGAGAAGAAAGAGAAGCAGCTTTGAAGAAGGACAAGAAGCTTCCATACCTCTATCCAAGGTAAGTCTCTTTACAGTTGATCTTCTTTGAAAGTTGCTCTCTTTGGATTCGTCCTTTGTCGTATCCAAGAAACGAATGTTTTTGGTACTAGTGTTGTGCTTTTGCGTCGGGCCATGTCCTTTTCGAGTTTTTAGAATAGTCCGTCTATCGAAGCGTGTCTATAGATGCATCTGAGAGCGCGTTTAAGAGCGCGTCTATAGATGCATCTACTCTATTTTTGGAAATAAATAGCCGCGTCTATAGACACACTGTTATACGTGAAGATAGATGTGCTTTGTTATTTTTCCCTGGCCTGGCCTTCCCTTCCCTTCCCTTCCCTTCCCTTTCCTTTCCTTTCTCTTTACTCTTCCCTTTCCCTTTCCACTTCCACTTCCAAGAAGAGGATTGCATATTGAATGATGGAAATAAGTGATTGCATGAATGAAGAAAGGGATTGCATGAATGATGGAAAGGGATTGCATGATTGAAGAAGGGGATTGCATGAATGATGGAAAGGGAAAGCATGATTGAAAAACAGGATTGCACACTATATTTTCCTCTTTTTCCTTCTCTCTTTTATCCTCTCTTTCCTTCTCTTTTTGTCTCTCTTTTTCTCTCTTATCTCCTCTCTTTTTCTCTCTTTTTTTCTCCTCTCTTTTCCTCTATTTTCCTCTCTTTCCTTCTCTCTATTATCCTCTCTTTCCTTCTCTTTTCATTGTAATTTTTCTCTCTTATCTCCTCTCTTTTTCTCTTTTCTTTTCTCCTCTCTTTTCGTCTCTTTTCCTCTCCTTTATCCTCTCTTTTATCCCCACTTTTTCTCTCTTTTTCTTCTCTATTTTCCTCTCCTTTCTCCTCTCTTTTATCCCCACTTTTTCTCTCTTTTCTACTCTCTTTCCTTCTCTCTTTTTCTCTTCTTTTTCTCTTCTCACTTCATCAATACTCTTCTTTTTTTCTTTTTTCCAATTCATCATGTGGCCAGGAAGTTCTTCAAGCTCACCTAATCTTCGGGAGACCATCTTTCGGGAGTTATATAACCTTTTGGGGCACCCTCCCAGTCCTGGGGAGTTATACGACTACATGATGGGTACTCTAAACACCCCCTAGGAGTCGGCACTACAGACTCCAAACCACCCCAACCCCACACCAGCTAAGATTACCCTAGTAGAGTCAATAGAGCCCAACCGGCTATAGAGCCGAGCCCCTTCCCCCATGCTGTCAGGAGGCCCTTTTGCCTTGCAGAGCTGTCGGCATACTCCCGTGCAGTCGAGACTCGGTTCTCTAGCTACTAGTAGTCCACGTAGTCCTGTGTAGTCGAGAGTCGCTTCTCCAACTACGAGTGGCCAGTGTACTAGCTCGACACGACACAGTAGCAGGCGTAGTAGCAGGGAGAGCGGTGGGGGATGCATGGCACAATGCTTTGGGAGGGGTGGTGGTGGGGACGAGGATGATTCAAATGATTTAGACGTGCCTCCGGGTGACGGTACGATCTACTATGACATCACTCAGATAGGAGGCATCTTGATGGATGCACGGGGGAAGGACATCATGGCCTTCATGCGCTCTGTAATTGCTAACAATTACAGAGATTGCTTTACTCACTACAAAGACCATCCAAAGAGGTTGGCTGATGAGAGCCTTGATGATGTTCGCTCTAGGTATCCTAAACCTCCCAATGTTCAGTTCACAGATAAATGGGCCAAGTCAAAGATTGTTACGATACTTAGCAATAAAAGATCTTCGCTTAAGAGGCAGGCACTAGCGGAGCTTGCCAGGCTCGAGGGAGGTCAACCACCAGGGGGCCCGCCCCACACCGCTCACAAGCATGAGTGGAAGAAAGCAATGAAGTCAGCGAAGGAGGAACCCAGTCTGCAGCACGTGGAGGCATGAAGGATCCAAATGGAGCAATATGGAAGAGTGCATTTTGGATCAGGGGGTGTTGAATCATGGGAGGCCCAATTTGTAAGTATCGATCTTAAATTATGTTGTTTATGTAGTTTACTAGGAGGTTGTTTCTTTCTACTAACCCCTCCGCAAATTGTGTCATCTTGCAGCTTGATATTGTGGGCAGGTACCCTACTGCTGTCGAGAGAGCCTACCACCACCACCATCGCAGAGGAGATACATGGAGGCACTTCTATAATGACAGGTTGATTACTGAGGAGCAGTATATTTGGGCTACTGGAGCGGCCCCTAAGGTATTTGAAAGTAATTAAATAATGTCAATATTATAAGTAAAGATTTGATTTTTCATACATTGATATATGTTGTCCCTTGTTTATAGGACCCTGCACAAGAAGATGAGGAAGAAGATGAGGAAGAAGGAGGTAGAGAAGGGAGCATAGAAGGGAGCGTAGAAGGGAGCGAGGACATGGAGAAGGGAGGTAGCAAGCTAAGGGTGTCCACTTCCGGACCACTTTCGGGTGAGTGTGACACCCGCTCGAGTGAAAATACAAAGGTTTTGCTTCGGTCTCCAATACCTCGATCGAGGTATAAGCTCCAATGAAAATCACACACGAGCACAACCGAGCCTAGCCAATACCTCGATCGAGGTACTGCGCTTCTTCACCGGACCGAGCCTCTACCTCGATCGAGGCTTGCTGGCAAGCCAGCTATACATGCCACATCTACCTCGTTCGAGGTATCGTGGCAATCCAGCTCAACCTTGATCGAGGTCAGGTGGCATGTCCAGCATACCTCGATCGAGGTATGTGCCATCCGACAGGGCAGCCAACAGGGCGGATGACATACCTCGATCGAGGTATGCTGGACACATGACTTGGCATCCCGCTTCTGCCAACATACCACGATCGAGGTATCGTGGCATGCCAAAACCTCCATTGACGTGGATGTACCGAGATGTATGGGCATGTCACAATACCTCGATCGAGGTATCGTGGCATGGCAATACCTCGATCGAGGTAGATGTACCGAGATGTATGGGCATGTCAAGAATACCTCGATCGAGGTATCGTGGCATGCCAATGAGATGTATGGGCATCTCAAGAATACCTCGATCGAGGTATCGTGGCATGCCAATACCTCGATCGAGGTAGATGTGCCGAGATGTATGGGCATGTGAAGAATACCTCGATCGAGGTAGCTAAACCCTAATTTTTCTTATAAAAGGAGAGCGACCCCCCTCATTCCGCATACCTCGATCGAGCTCTGCCTCATCCACCGATTTCGGATTTGCCGGACTTCGACGGAATTGCGCGAGCGACGGAGAGCCACGAACGGACATCGACGGAGATGGACGGAGCAGGAGCGGGAGAGTCCAGGTAGGGTTTTTTTTAATGTAGCATTTTCTTTTTGGTAGAATTTGATTAAATTTTAGTTTATAAGAAAAATTATAAAATGCATTTTAATGTTTTTCTGAAATTTATGAATTACGAGGTTTTTTATTTAAAATGTGAAAATTAAAATTTTTTTTAAATAGAGCTTTTTTTAGTAAATAAAAAAACGTTCATATTAATAATTATAAAATATTTATAAATTTGAAATGTATTTGTAATTTTTTTTTAATTTTTAAATTACGACATTTATAATTTAAAATGTGAAAATTTTAAATTTAAAAAACGTAATTTAAAATTTTAGTTTATAAGAAAAATTATAAAATGCATTTTAATGTTTTTCTGAAATTTATGAATTACGAGATTTTTTATTTAAAATGTGAAAATTAAAATTTTTTTTTAAATAGAGCTTTTTTTAGTAAATAAAAAAACGTTCATATTAATAATTATAAAATATTTATAAATTTGAAATGCATTTGTAAAATTTTTTTTTAATTTTTAAATTATGACATTTATAATTTAAAATGTGAAAATTTTAAATTTAAAAAACGTTTAATGAGGCATTTTTTATTCAAAATGTGAAAATGTTAAATATTTCTGTTTTTTTGTATGTAGCATTTTCTTTTTGGTAGAATTTAATTAAATTTTAGGTTAAAAGAGAAATAATAAAAAATTTCTAAATTTCAAACGCAATATAATGTTTTTTTAAAATTTATGAATTACGACATTTTTTATTTAAAATGTGAAAATGAAAATTTTTTTTCAAAATAGAGCTTTTTTAGTAAATAAAAAAACGTTCATATTAATAATTATAAAATATTTATAAATTTGAAATGCATTTGTAAATTTAAATTTTTGAATTACGACATTTATAATTTAAAATGTGAAAATTTTAAATTTAAAAAACGTTTAATGAGGCATTTTTTATTCAAAATGTGAAAATGTTCTATATTTTTGTTTTTTTTATGTAGCATTTTCTTTTTGGTAGAATTTAATTAAATTTTAGTTTATAAGAAAAATTATAAAAAATTTCTAAATTTATAATGCATTTTAATGTTTTTTTGAAATTTATAAATTACGACATTTTTTATTTAAAATGTGAAAATGAATTTTTTTTAAAAAAAATAGAGCTATTTTTATTAAATAAAAAAACGTTCATAGGAATAATTATAAAGTATTTATAAATTTGAAATGCATTTGTAAATTTTTTTTTTAATTTTTGAATTATGACATTTATAATTTAAAATGTGAAAATTTTAAAAAACGTTTAATGAGGCATTTTTTATTCAAAATGTAAAAATGTAAAAATTAGGTTTTTAAAAATCATCTTTAGGAATGGCCACTAGTTGAGGTGGATTGCCCAACCAAAATAGGAAATGAAGATACAAGACATTTTGTATAAGACTTGCTCGACTTATCAAATTAATACACAAACATAAACCTACTAGTCAACTATTTGAGTTGGACATTAAAGATTGACTAGTGACATGGTTGGTGACCAAAGCTTGAAGTTGACTAGACACTTTGGGACAAGCAAGTTCTTTAGAAGGAAACTAGGTTTAAGCTTGGGTAATCATCCCTAATATATTGGGAAATTACTAATGATAAATCATCCCTTAACTATTTGGCAATTAGTAAGGATCGATTCTACTAGGAAATATGTTGAAGGCATATGTCCCCTATTAGTCAATAGATTGATTAGACTAAGCATGCATGATAAGGCTATAGCTTGGAAATGCCTAGATAGTGGCTTAGTCCAAATCTTCAATATCCCTTAAGAAGACATGAAATAGTGGCTTAGACCTTAAGAAGACATGGAATAGTTTGCAAATGTCTAATTCTTCTAAGTTATGCATAGACTCTAGCATAACTGAAAAAAGAATATTACAAGATTGAGAATATTTGGATGGGTCTTCAAGAACTCGAATATTACGGTCTGTGCCTATAAACTGTTTGAGATTCTTATGCTATCACTATGGCATGCTTTAGATCTAGCACTTTGATCATGTTTGTTGTCTAGTTCCATAATTCATCTACTTCTCTTATATGTATAAGAAGAAAGAAATACGCCATAGAGAAACTGAAAGTTTAACTAGAATACCTAACATTCATTGCACATGGGACTCTAGTGGATCTATATTCATTCCACATTCATGCTAATATATGCAAGTGTTTTGATCAACTATAGACCTAAGTTCAAATAGAGCCTGTTAATGACTGAATCTCTCCTAATCATCCCTTAATGATCATAGATAATAGTATGGGCCACTATAAGGATTGGTTAGGAGCTATTTTTGAAATGCCAAACTTTGAAATGAAGTCAATATTCATTGTGTTGAGGAAAATTTTGTCGGGTGGATCTAGTTGAAGAGAGAAATCCATGTTGCATAACATTTGTCTGAGTTGAGCAGCCTCAAATCGACTTAAGAGAGAGAGAACTCCATAACCTTCAAGAGTCGACATTTGAAGCATCCCATTCCATGTTGTTTGCTACATGGCAGCTCGCCATGTGGCACACATACATCCCTTTTTGCACTGTAGGGAAACCTATGACTAATGTTAACAACATTTATCTTGTCTTTTACAAATGACTAAGATGTTTTCCCAAAAAGACTTTGTAACAATAATCACGTGAACCACCTCATAACCAAAATAGTATGGATGCTACATATCTCCTTTCCCTCGTTGAAACTATGTCACACATGGAATGTCAACCACATGCTCAAGGAATTATATGCTAGTTTCATTGTAAGCAAGGGTGGTCTCTTTCTTGCTAGTCCAACCATAGGCAACGGTGATGCTTATTACTTGAGCTCAACCAAAATTAACATTAGTTATCGTATGCAACCCTTCCCATTGCATAGGGACATCCAAGGATTTAATTTTCAAAGTTTTTGAATCCTCTTCTAGGGATCTTGTGCCCTTTGTTGTTGCTACGTATGTGGATGATCTCATTCCAAAACTATTTTTACAACTAGAAGTCGAGTGAGTCTTATACAAAATGTCTTGAACCAAGTGATGATCTATAGGAATGGCCACTAGTTGAGGTGGATTGCCCAACCAAAATAGATAATATTGAAAAGGCTTAATTATTTTCTCAAAGTTCTCGCTTTAAAAGGTCTGTAGTGTGAACCCGCTCTCTTTTTTAATGTGTAGTCCGAGAAATACTAGATGCGCCTTGCTTGTGTATCGTTCAAAGTAATGTATTAGGTATCCTTCTATCTCCTCCATATGTATTGCAAACCCAAGGCAGTAAAGCATTCAAAGAAGGTCTTATTAACCAAACCTCTCCACTATCTATCCTTAGTATAGGGGCCATTAGTGGACAATGTGGTCCTTACACCACATGTGGAAAAGTTTCATATTGGATAAAAAGTGAAAAAAGGGAAACATATAAGGAAAAAATATTTGAGACATCTAAGTTTAAAAATGCAACAACTAGAGTGAAAAAATTCTAATCAAAATTAAGAATTATTAATAATATTGATTAATATTGAGCCACACATTTGGCCCATCTACCGGTAGGTGCATAGGATCTACCTCATCAAGGAGTACGTACAAATAGTTTTCATTACGTAAATAGATTATAAGTCATATTGAATAGAATATTATTTTCATTACCCAAATAGAATATTTATTTCCATGTGTTTTTTTTGTGCATGCGCCAGCCACCAGTGCACAGGTTCTAGCACCACTATTCGTATGCAGATAGAGATGCTGAGAGCTGAGATGAGGGCACTGCAGGATGCTAGGGCACCCCCTCACTTGGTTGCGAGCCTGAATTCAGTTATTGAGGCTTTGAGTCGATTGGACACAGTTGAGGACGTTGTGGATAGCTTTCAGGCACAGGCTGAGGTGGAGATCACTGGTGGTGGCTTGGATTGGAGAGCCATTCGACAGTTGTTTGAGTGGGAGTCACATCACAGGGAGGCCTTGGAGGACATGTTTTGGGATGGTCACACCGAGGCGATGCGACCACGATCAGGGCTCCCCTTGCATATTTTACGGTGTAGGCACCCCATCATAGCAGCACACATTTATTCGAGATATCTTGCTGCGAATGGTGGTCGATTGCCTCACAACCGCCAGATAGCCAAGTCGTTTGCCATGCAGCTTTACGCTGAGTTTGTCCTTGGTCATCGGGTGGACTACCTCAGTACCCATCCAGAATTAGGAGCGGGATGTGTTAGGATGGGGCGTCAGGAGCATCAGATTGTAGGTGTTCGGCATTGACGCGAGGGACCAGAGTTGCACACCATCCCTGCACCGGCATTGCGAGCAGTGGGAGGACAGATTAGGGGGGATGTTCATTCAGTGGCATCATCCTTGCAGCACATGGTCTCTGCCCTATCGAGATCTATTGCGATTCCACCTCCCCCACCTCGATCATCGATGGAGCATCCCACATCTACACCACCTCCCACATCTACGGCACCTCAGCACGAGTTGGAGGCTCGAGACAGACGGATTGTAGAGTTGGAGGCATTATTGGCCGAGTCTAGGGACGAGGTTAGTTATTTTGATTATGTTAGTTTATTTTTTTGTAGCGTGTTTTGAACTGAAGTTTTTTGGTTAATTCTCACCATGTACGCGACATGTTTGCATTGCAGGCACATCTATTGTGTCAGGAGATGGAGTCTCGCGTACGACTGTTGTAGACAGATTTGGAGAAGTAGAGGATTCGGACACGCATAGCATACCATCGCGCAGAGCACTATATTTTGCAGTTGAGGCATATTAGTCGTGATCCGTCGCGCCATAGGATCGACCCCAGTGTGGCCCTATACCCTGCTCCTCCTGTAGATGTGCTGACTAGGACACCCATAGACGCAGTAGTCGTAGCGAGGCTTCCTACTGCCACTTGTGTCCTCTACCACGAGGACTTTGACACCGTAGGGTGGTTTGGACTAGGGTGCGGCCACATCGCACATCTCCATTGCATGACCCGCCACATGGTGGCACGTTCAGTGTGCCCTGTATGCTTTGCTGACATTGATGTGGCGACATACAGAGGACTGGGCATGGATGATCTATATCCTGGTCATCGTCAGGCTGTTGATCCATTCGCCCGTGTAGTCTTGACAGAGCACTACAGGGAGGAGGCACAGAGAGCATTGCTGATGCAGGAGGGTGCGGATACATCGGTGGTTGCATCATGCATTCCATGACGCTTTTCGTACGGTGATTTCATGCCAGGTGACGAGGCACGAGCGGAGGAGGCACGCCGAATTGAGCGAGAGGCAGAGCTGCAGACATCATTGCAGCAGTGGGTGGAGCAGCAGCTAGGGCGGGGCCGAGACCAGTGTCTTTCACATGTGGAGACGATTACTCGCGCTGGCTTTGAGGCACGAGTATTCGCAGATGCACGGCTATGGGAGCTGAGACGCGCGTACATAGAAGAGGCGAGGGAGGTAGAGATGGCAGTAGTGGCACGTGCAGCATGCCCTCCTCTTCATCAAGATGAGGCTGGCCCACCTCATGCAGCTGATGAGGCTGGCCTGAGGGCACACAGCGGACGGTTGGGCAGTGGGTCATACAAGAGCCACGTCAGCGTTCCACTAGAGGATCATATGTAGAGTTATCAGATTCGGATTCAGATTGATTGTTTAGGCTTCACACGTTTCTTGTATAGGGATGCACTTTTGCAGCATGATGATGATGATGTACAGATTCATTTTGGTACTTTCATGATATTGTTCCCACTTTTATGATGTATGAGCATTTTCGTACTTTCATGATGTTCTTCACACTTTGTTTATCTCAGTTTATCTCAGTTTATAGTTTGTTTAATACATAAGGTATTTAAAAAAGAATGCCATGTGAAGTAATCGTAAACATTAAACATTAATTGTAAACATTAAACATTAAACATATCAAAATTCATCTTTTTTTGGATGAAATTTTTATTTTGCTGATAAAAGTTTTTCATTTTTTAAACAAAAATTTTATTCTATTCATGTTTGTTAATAAAGTGTGTTTCAAAATCCAAATTTTCATCAATTTTTCAAAAAGACAACTATTGTCATATTCATGCTTCCAAATCTAGCCTTCCGATCTTAATATCAAAATATGTTGAAATTCAACCATTTGATAAACTAATTTGTATAAAAAAAAATTACTTTTTTTAGACAATGCCATAGCCCAATGTAAAATTGTTTCATCAAATGAAATTAGATATTAAAGTAACATCAATTTTACCAACTTTCAATTTATGCTATTTACAAAAAGTATTCTAGAAATGTATATTGGTACAAAACTTATCCATGACTCCGAGGGCAATGTTGTTACCTATGTGTAAATCAATTGATAAAAAATTCTTTCAACACCAATGAACTTGAGGGAATGTGTGATCTGGAGATACTTAAACAACATGACAAAAGGAAAAAATTTGAGAAATCACCAATGTGTGGACATGCTTAATTTGTAGGGTGTAGAAATTCTTGTATATGGATTTGATATGGGCACTTGCATAGAAAACAATTGGTATTTCAAAGAAAAAGCTCTAGCAACTCTCTTAGTTGAATGAAGTGTTAGAGTTAGCTCAAATGTCCACCTCTCATGTAACCCACCAATATCCTGTGTACCCAATGTTGTAAGGCCCCCATATGAGGAGAAGCCATGATGGGTATCGGATATTGGGAGGGATCCCCAGTTTAGACACTGGAAGGGGTCTTAGAGTAGACCAGATGGTTATGAGACGGCTTAGGAGCCAAGAGTAGATACCCGTCTGCACAAAGGGGGGGTTTGGGGGGGCGATAGCCCCCCGATAGCAGGGGGTCCGGGGGGCGCAGGCCCCCGGTGGGGGTCTGGGGGCAAAGCCCCCAGCGGCAGGGTCCGGTATGACCTATGCGCGATCCTTCATCTGCCCGCCGGCATGTTTTCTGCAGGGTCGGTGGTCTTCCAGGCCAACTGTCTATTAGGCCGACTGCCTATTACAGGGCCGACCGTCAACCACTTACACTATATAAGTGGCCACCCCCTATCATCAGATCACCAGTTCTTCACGCTCATAGTCCTCCGTCCAGCATCTGTCTAGATCACCATCGAAGCTCTGTCTGTAGAGCGCACGGGTGGACAGCCAACCATCAGTTGTATCAGCAGTTTGGTATATCAGAATTTTTGTATTCTCTCCAGCTTTCCATCGTGTACTTGCGTTTTGTTGTTATCTTCTGCTGCGTACTATTTTCTTACATGGTATCAGAGCTCAGGCTATCTGAGTAACGACTTTATTGCAAGTTCAACGAGCTTTGTTAGCAAAGGCTACTAGGAGTGATGGCTGCACCAACCCCGTTGCAAATTCGTCCACCTGCCTTCAATGAAGGCAAGCTCGATGGGACGAATTATACTTTGTGGAAATTCAAGATCAGCGCGATCTTGGATTCATATGAGCTTCTAGATACTGTTCTGGGATTGGATCCAGAACCAGTTGGATCACCGAATCCAAACAACCCCAACGTCATAACGCCACCGAATGCAGATCTTCTTCGGGCATGGAAACGAAGGAACGCAGATGCACTCTGCGCTCTTGTTACCAGTTCAAGTGATTCTGTTTTAACTCTGATTCAGCATACAGACAAGGCAAGTGAGGCTTGGAACATACTGAAAGGTCAGTATGAAATGCGGAATCAGACCAGAATTCAAAATCTGGAGAATATGCTTGCTGCAGAGAGGTGCTTTGATGGAGAATCAGCTGAGACATTCATCACACGGATCAAGAATCTACGTGATCAGATGGCGGCGGTTGGGATTACAAAGACCAGCGAAGAGTTGGCTAGAAGGTGCATTCGGATCCTTCCACAAAAGTACGATGCGTTGGTCACGACACTCAACACGCAGGTAAGAAATCCACCCCTCACTTTTGAAGAGTTCAGCGCGATGCTTCTAGAGGAGGAGATGCGAATGAAGACCCGCGATGGCAGAAGTGATGCAGCATTCTCAACCACATCCAAAGGGAAGGGTGGAGAGAAGAAGAATGGTAAGAAGAAGAAGTTTTCAGGTAAGTGCCACTACTGCAACAAAAGCGGTCACATGATCAAGGATTGCAGAAAGAAGCAGCAGGACGAAAAGAATGGCACTACACAGTCTTCTTCGAAAGGCAAGGAATCTGCCAACACAGTTGAAACTGAGTTGGAGCTATGGGTTGCAATTGAAGAAATATGCTCCTCAACAGAAGTTTCAACAACGAATGATTCATGGCTCCTTGATAGTGGAGCATCACGTCACATGACCAGAAAGAAGGACTGGTATAGCTCTTTCAAGCCTCTACAAGAGCCCATGAACGTGACGGTCGGTAATAATGCAAAATGCCCTGTGGAAGGTACAGGTACTATCTCTCTTTCCATTCAAGAGGGTGAAACTAAAGAGCTTTCTGATGTATTACTAGTTCCTCAGCTAAAGAAGAACTTGCTTTCGGTTGCTGCGATAACTGATCGCAACTTGGAGGTGCGTTTCAAGAGGACCGGAGCAGAAATCCTTAATGCAGCGGGCAAGGTGGTCGGCAAGGCAGTAAGGAAGAACAATCTCTATGAGCTGACGGCACTAACAGTCTCTTCAGGAGTGGGCATCAGTAAGGTATGGCATGAAAGATTTGGTCATCTTAGTTATCCTATTCTTTTGGAAATGCAGAAAACAGGGATGGTTGCACACTTGCCTGCACTCTCAAAGGTGCAGGAACCTTGTGAAGCTTGTATGATGGGCAAGCAACAAAGGAAGGCTTTTCCACATGAGAGCGGCTATCGGGCAAAGGCTCCTCTACAATTGGTTCATGCTGATCTCAGTGGGAAAGCTCCGACTCAAGCTTTGGGGGGATGTAACTACTATATGCTTATCGTCGACGACTACAGTAGATACATGTGGGTGTATTTTCTACGAGATAAGGCTGAAGCTCTTGGAAAATTCAAACAGTGGCAAAAGATGGTGGAAAACGAAAGCGGGCTAAAGGTAAAGAAGCTTCGCACCGATCGAGGAGGAGAGTTCCTCAATCGAAGCTTCACAAAGGCCTTGATGGGCAAAACACCTTTGGAGGCCTACTCAGGTAAAAAGCCTTCCGCTTCTCATTTCAGAACATTTGGATGTGAGTGCTTTGTTCATGTTCCAGATAGCACCAGAAACAAATTAGATCCAAAGAGCAGAAAGTGTATCTTCATGGGCTATAGCCCGGAGTCAAAGGCGTACCGGCTATATGATCCAGAGTCAAAGAAGATCGTGGTCAGTCGTGATGTGGTGTTTTGGGAACAGCCACATACAGTGGAGGAGGAGGTATGCCCTTCCACTTTATCATCAGCCGTAAAAGTAACTCACCTTGTGCCCGTATCTAAAGCAGAGTTGCAGAATGAGGAGGAGTACTTCGAGGAACAGACTCCACCAACACCACAACATGCCTTGGCTCCACAAGGTAAGCCACTTCCAAAGTGGGCAAGGCAGCTCTTTGATGAGAAGAATCCGGTTCCAGACTTGGCGGAGTCATCTGCAGATGGACTTCGACGATCAAAGAGGATAGAGGAGCAGAAAAGGGCTTCTGAACACATAGTCAATATGGCCTTGATGGCTGAGATTATGAAAGTTCAAGAGCCTACGAATTTGGATGAGGCAATGGACGATCCAAATTGGAAAGCTGCCATGCAAGAGGAGTATGACAGCATCATGAAGAATCAGACTTGGGACTTGGTTGATCGTCCAGTAGAAAGGAAGATCATTGGTACCAAATGGGTATGGAAGGCCAAGTACAAATCTGATGGATCTTTGGAAAAGTACAAGGCTAGGCTTGTTGCACAAGGATACTCTCAAGTTGAAGGCTTTGATTTTGAGGATTCCTTTGCTCCTACAGCAAGGATGACAACTATTCGGGTGGTACTTGCCTTGGCTGCTCATAAGCAGTGGCCGGTGTTTCAAATGGACGTGAAATCTGCGTTCTTGAATGGACATCTCAAGGAGGAGGTATATGTGTTCCAGCCACCAGGATTTGAGGTGCCCAATTCAGAGAACAAGGTTTGCAGACTAAAGAAGGCATTGTACGGGCTGAAACAGGCCCCAAGGGCATGGTACCAACGGATTGATAGCTTTCTCATATCTATTGGTTCTCAAAAAGTGCTTCTGATGCTAACCTGTATGTTTGTAAGCAGGATGGCAAGTATGTGGTAATAGTCCTTTACGTGGATGACTTGATCATCACAGGAGATCATGAGAAGATGCTGCAACAGTTGAGGGAGTCGTTGAGTTCCGAGTTTGAGATGACAGATTTGGGGCTCATGCACTTTTGCCTCGGCATTGAGGTTTGGCAAAAACCTGGCAGGATTTTCATCTCTCAGCAGAGATATGCTCGCGAGATCTTGAAGGCATTCGATATGACCGAGTGTAAGGACGTGGTCTCTCCCATGGAGGTGAATGGTAAGCTCTCAGTGGAGGATGCATCACCACTTGTCGACATCAAGGAGTATAGGAAACTTGTGGGGAGTCTCATTTTTCTGTGCAACACTAGACCTGATATCAGCTTTGCAGTTGGTGTACTTAGTAGGTTCTCAAATCAACCTCGAGAGAACCATTGGAAAGCAGGGATGCGTGTGCTAAAGTACGTGAAAGGTACATTGGAGTATGGCATTACCTACAGAGCAGGGAAGACCTTGGCGGGTTGCTGTGACTCAGATTGGGCGGGAGATTGTGATTCTAGAAAGTCAGTTTCTGGATATTGTTTCTCACTTGGTTCAGGAGTGTTCTCTTGGATTAGCAAGAAGCAACCAACAGTGGCACTATCTTCGATGGAAGCTGAGTACAAGGCAGCATGCATTGCTGCTTGTGAAGCAGTTTGGCTAAGGAGGATCCTGCAAGACATAGGAGTTCCAATCGAAGATGCGACGGTTCTAAAATGCGACAATCAGAGTTGCATGGCCATCGCAAAGAATCCTGTGTTCCATGCTCGTACAAAGCACATAGAGATCCAGTATCACTACGTACGAGAGCTCATCGAGGATGGAGTCATAGAGCTGGAGTATTCTCCCACAGAGGACAATTGCGCAGACATCTTCACGAAGGCTCTTGGGAGTGATTTATTGTTGCGGCATCATCTACATCAACTCGGCATTGGTCCGAACACGTAGTTCATCTTCGGGTGAACATTGAGGGGGGGTGTTAGAGTTAGCTCAAATGTCCACCTCTCATGTAACCCACCAATATTCTGTGTACCCAATGTTGTAAGGCCCCCATATGAGGAGAAGCCATGATGGGTATCGGATATTGGGAGGGATCCCCAGTTTAGACACTGGAAGGGGTCTTAGAGTAGACCAGATGGTTATGAGACGGCTTAGGAGCCAAGAGTAGATACCCGTCTGCACAAAGGGGGGGTTCGAGGGGGCGATAGCCCCCCCAATAGCAGGGGGTCCGGGGGGCGCAGGCCCCCGGTGGGGGTCTGGGGGCAAAGCCCCCAGCGGCAGGGTCTTCCAAGCCGACTGTCTATTAGGCCGACTGCCTATTACAGGGCCGACCATCAACCACTTACACTATATAAGTGGCCACCCCCTATCATCAGATCACCAGTTCTTCACGCTCATAGTCCTCCGTCCAGCATCTGTCTAGATCACCATCGAAGCTCTGTCTGTAGAGCGCACGGGTGGACAGCCAACCATCAGTTGTATCAGCAGTTTGGTATATCAGAATTTTTGTATTCTCTCCAGCTTTCCATCGTGTACTTGCATTTTGTTGTTATCTTCCGCTGCGTACTATTTTCTTACATGAAGCAGTTTCTTCTCCTTTGCAATTTGTCATGTTTTTTAAATTAAAGGAGAGAATACTTTTTGCAAATGATAATACTAGACATTTTTAGGTTCTGCAATAAAATATAAGTAATATTTTATGCATTCTTTTTTCACAATTCTAGTTTTTTAAAATTATTGACATGAAGCGTATATTTTGTCCCTACAATTTTTTAAAAATATAAATTTTTTGGGGATTTTTTTCAAAAATGGAGTTAGACTTGTCCTTTGCATGATTTTGCTGTTATTTATTATGACTCAGTGTTTAATTTGTCTCTTATTGTTAACAATACTTGTGCTAATTGGTGATCAAAGAAAACAAGACCTAATTATTTGTCATATTCGAACCACAATCACATGTGCCTTCCAAATCACAATCGCATATGCCTTCCAAGTTTCTAAGGACTATTTCAATTTCCTTAATATGACATTTGCCAATGCACCAATCTAATTATTATGCATGTATAAAAGATAATGAACATAAAGAAGAGAAATCAACACAATTGGCAATTAATGCATGTATATGGGAATACAAGGAAGGTGTGGCATGCTAGCCCACCATTTTATTTCACTATTTTCTTTTGCATTTAGTGGTTTATGTACAAGAGAAAGGATTGGCGGTTGGTATAAGGAAAAGTGTTGGTATTTGGTTTATGTAAAAAGAAAGGGTTGTTGTGGCTATGCACCAAAAAAATATACACATATTAACAATCCCACTTCTCCCTCTTAAACTCTACTCATGTATGGGAGTACAAGGAAGGTGTGACATGTTAGGCCACAATTTAATTTTACTATTTTCTTTTGACTTTGGTGGTACGCTAACGTGTAGTCGTGCTAGTAGGGATTGCTTCTACGTGGTGCAAACCAAATCAGTTGGAGACCAAATCTTGCGTGGATGTACGTCTAGGGTAGCCTAAGAGGCGTGTGAAGTTTCGTCCCCAACAGGGTTTAGGATTTAGAGTCCAGGGTTTAGGGTTTAGGGTTTAGGGTTTAGTCGTGCTAGTAGGGATTGCTTCTACGTGGCGCAAACCAAATCAGTTGGAGACCAAATCTTGCGTGGATGTACATCTAGGGTAGCCTAAGAGGCGTGTGAAGTTTCGTCCCCAACAGGGTTTAGGATTTAGGGTCCAGGGTTTAGGGTTTAGGGTTTAGGGTTTAGTCGTGCTAGTAGGGATTGCTTCTACGTGGCGCAAACCAAATCAGTTGGAGACCAAATCTTGCGTTGATGTATGTCTAGGGTAGCCTAAGAGGCGTGTGAAGTTTCGTCCCCAACAGGGTTTAGGATTTAGGGTCCAAGGTTTAGGGTTTAGGGTTTAGGGTTTAGTTGTGCTAGTAGGGATTGCTTCTACGTGGCGCAAACCAAATCAGTTGGAGACCAAATCTTGTGTGGATGTACATCTAGGGTAGCCTAAGAGGCGTGTGAAGTTTTGTCCCCAACAGGGTTTAGGATTTAGGGTCCAAGGTTTAGGGTTTAGGGTTTAGGGTTTAGTCATGCTAGTAGGGATTGCTTCTACGTGGCGCAAACCAAATCAGTTGGAGACCAAATCTTGCGTGGATGTACGTCTAGGGTAGCCTAAGAGGCATGTGAAGTTTCGTCCCCAATAGGGTTTAGGATTTAGGGTCCAGGGTTTAGGGTTTAGGGTTTAGGGTTTAGCCGTGCTAGTAGGGATTGCTTCTACGTGGCGCAAACAAAATCAATTGGAGACCAAATCTTGCGTGGATGTACGTCTAGAGTAGCCTAAGAGGCGTGTGAAGTTTCGTGCCCAACAGGGTTTAGGATTTAGGGTCCAGGGTTTAGGGTTTAGGGTTTAGGGTTTAGTCGTGCTAGTAGAAATTGTAAAAATGTATGCATTTGTCCTTCCACGTGGCGCATACCAAATCAGTTGGAGACCAAATCTTGTGTGGATGTACGTCTAGGGTAGCCTAAGAGGCGTGTGAAGTTTCGTCCCCAACAGATAAGTCCACGTGCGTATTTCATTAGTACGTGCGCCATTTTTCACACGTAGTCACGAGTGCTAGTAGGGATTGTAAAAATGTACGCAACTGTCCTTCCATGTGGCGCATACCAAATCAGTTGGGCACCAAATCTTGCGTGGATGTACGTCTACGGTAGCCTAAGAGTCGTGCAAAGTTTCATTCCCAACAGATAAGTCCACACGCGTATTTTGTTAGTACATGCACCATAGCTCATACGTAGTCGTGCTAGTAGGGATTGTAAAAATGTACGCATTGTACCTTCCACATGGCACATACCAAATCAATTCAGACCAAATCTTGCGTGGATGTACGTCTACGGTAGCCTAAGAGCCGTGCAAAGTTTAATCTCCAACAGATAAGTCCACATGCATATTTGGTTAGTACGTGCGCCATTTCTCACACGTAGTTGTGCTAGTAGGGATTGTAAAAATGTATGCATTATACCTTCCACGTGGCGCATACCAAATAAGTTGGAGACCAAATCTTGCGTGGATGTATGTCTAGGGTGGCCTAAGAGTCGTGCAAAGTTTCATTCCCAACAGATAAATCCACATGCGTATTTCGTTAGTACATGCGCCATAGCTCATACATAGTCGTGCTAGTAGGGATTGTAAAAATGTACACAGCTGTCCTTCCATGTGGCGCATACCAAATCAGTTGGGCACCAAATCTTGCGTGGATGTACGTCTACGGTAGCCTAAGAGCCGTGCAAAGTTTAATCTCCAACAGATAAGTCCACATGCATATTTGGTTAGTACGTGCGCCATTTCTCACACGTAGTCGTGCTAGTAGGGATTGTAAAAATGTACGCATTATACCTTCCACGTGGCGCATACCAAATAAGTTGGAGACCAAATCTTGCGTGGATGTATGTCTACGGTGGCCTAAGAGTCGTGCGAAGTTTCATTCCCAACAGATAAGTCCACACGCGCATTTCGTTAGTACATGTGCCATAGCTCATACGTAGTCACGAGTGCTAGTAGGGATTGTAAAAATGTACGCATTGTACCTTCCACGTGGTGCACACCAAATCAATTCAGACCAAATCTCGTGTGGATGTATGTCTAGGGTGGCCTAAGAGTCGTGCGAAGTTTCATCCCCAACAAGCAAGTCCACACGCGTATTTCGTTAGTACGTGCGCGAATTTTCTTAGTCACGTTTTTAAAATGTCCTAATGCACAAAACAAATTACAACATTACTACTAATAAACAATTTTTTGTATTACAAACACAACAAATCCCATTGAGAAGACATCGGACATCATGTTAAAAATAGAATCTAATACAATGATGTGTATGAACGTGTATACAGCCATCATAGTGAAATACAAAATATGAGTCCATGAAAATTACAATGGTACGGTCACACAGTGCGCCTATACATATCGAATACAAAAAAGTGTAATCAACTAGTGATACCCAATAAAAATCAATTTGATCAACTGATGATCCCAAAAAATATGATATGTAATGTGCTACTCCTCACGATCAGCTCTCATGCCAATAGTTACAAGTATGCTCTTGTGATCCGCCACTGCAAGGTGCCATCGTGGAGTGGACGTCGCCTTGCGAGTGCGAACACGACTCAAAGTAATCTTGATCCCAACAACAAGATGAGAATACATGTATGCCTCCTGATCCGCCATGTACTCCTGGAACTCAATATAGTGACCACGCCTCTGTATCTGCTGAAAATAGTGGCCACCTATGATCATGCTATGAGCATTGAAGTGCATCCCATGCCCATCCACTGTATCCTCATTCAGCACACTCTTCAGCATAGAGCATCGCAACAAGTAATAATCCACACCCTCCTCATTGCCCTCCGAAGCAATGATTGCGAAGATATCACCAACACGCAAAATATCTGTAAGCTGGTCATAATCTCTAGAGGAACTGAATCCTGCATCCTGATCATCATGTATCTCCTCCCAAGGCTGGAAGGGAGAAAGCACTCGCCGTACCCATGGATCGGCCCATGGTATCATGGAGCACCCTCCCCAATCATCATCAATGCATGCAGAGCAAAAACATGCAAACCGTCGAAAAAAGATCGCGGGGTGAGACTCACCTACGCTCCTGATGGAATGGAAATCAAGAGTGCCATGCACAGAACGACAATCAAAAGGCCTCGACCGATCAAGACTCCCAATGTCCACGCACCAAAAATACCAGCTCACCACCCTATCGTCACGCGACTAAAACGAGGACGTAGCACTAGTGGATAAGTGCTGGTTGCACCACCGCACCACATCATGTGCATCCTTGAAGCGATCGGCACTGTGACACAACTGGTATCGACGCAAAGCACGCTTCACGCAAGCACCTGCACCATCGTGCTCTCCCTTACCGTGCCCTGTCTCGAAGTAGCTCCATGTGATTGGAATGCCTATCTCACGGTGTCATCTGCAGAACCAATAAAAATGTCTAGCAGATTTGAACTGACCACCGCAACCGTCTGACCAGATCCAGCGCCGCTGCCATGTGACACCATGATCCCTCAAGAAACTATCATGCAAAGTGAAGCAATGCTGCACAAAATGGGCATCATGCGATCGATCATCACTAATGTAGAAGTGATACTCTCGCACAATGATGCGTGAGTCCATGGTGCTATCAATGCCATCCACATGAGCCTGTGCATGACGATAGCTAATGTGCACAAATATAGCAACCTGCAATATGGCATTGAAAAAAAAATATGACTATTGAAATAATTCAATATAATGAGGCGGGGAAAAAATCAATACTCAATCACATGTCACCTATTCGGAGAAATAATACTCTGATTGGATCTCATGCTATGGTGCAAAGGTGTAATTCTCCGCAAAGTCCACCACTGAGACAACCACCCCTATAGGAAATGTCCTCAAACATGCACGAAACTGACGATCCTCCCATTTCGCAGTGTGCGAGTGGCGTATGTAGCGGTACAGCTTCCCTCGAAAACAGTCAATGAATACAACACGTGGTGTCTCCTTCCCCACAAGCTGCAACCTCCTCGACTGTGCACCACCATCTAATGTCAAGGTACAGTACTCATACTGCTGCCAACGAACCATCTGCACATCACAAGTATCTAGTGCAACTCGTGGCACTCTAGCAAAGTCACCACACAAAGTACACGTGCCTTCCACACAATCAAGGGAGTGGAATAAAGCATCACCATCTCGTGTACACAATATGGAATGAATGAAGTCGCGAGGGCTAGTAGGAACCACTCCCCTATGACCATCAAGGGAACGGAATACGTCATACATCAATCCAAAATCCACATGGTAGCGACAACAACATGTGTCACGCTCCTGAGAGCATCGCACAAACCATGGCCTGCATCGCTCAAATGACCTCTGCCCAATCTTGAACTCCGGGTGCGCCTCTACAAACTGAGTGTACAACTCAGTCTGGGTACACTCCAAAAAACATGCACCATGCTCAATGTACACACCACGTGACACCCTCTTCCGCAATGCCTTCTTGAACACCGGGGATGCTCTGCAATGCTCCTCCCAAAACTGTTGTATGAAGGACCTAGTGGAATCATCCAACAATTGATCGCTGCGAGGTGCACGACCACTCGAAGCCCAAAGAGCATCAGTCTCACTATCCTCTAGACTCTGCCTCCTAATGATGCCTGCTCGCAATGTGCGCGGTGCAATCTGAAGAAGACGTGAAGCGGTACGCACATGGCCTATCATATGAGGTCTACTAATGGCAGCCACAATAGCACGACGTGCTGCCAAGGCATCACTGGAGTTCCTATGCTTAATAGAAGCATAGGAACGTCGAACACTGCTAAGGACCTCGCTAGATACAACCCTATCTCTACGTGCACCAAGACCAGCAAGCCTCCTACACTCTACCAAGTCAGGGTGATCAATCAGGGACGTAAGAAGAGAAGACTGCGAAGCTGGCGTGAGGTCACAAAAAAAAGACTGCACAATCTTGCTAGTACGACGATGGATAGTGGACTTCGGCAAGTCACGTCGTGAAGCAACACTGCTGCTGCAAGGTGGGGCAAGGGGATCAATGGGAGATGGTAGGGTGGACGGGGGAAGGGAGGCGCCAAGCGGAGTGGGGGGAGGGGGAGGGGGAGGGGGAGGGGGGAGGGTGGAGGGGGAAGAGGTAGAGGTGGAGGCCAAAATGTAGGTGGCTAGGGGAAGGGCGGAGGCTAGAGGTAGGGGAGCGGATGAGCATGGGGGGACAATGGAGGTGGGGGTGGGGGTGGAGGTGGGATGTAGAGGTAGAGCTAGAGGTGGATCAGTGGTGGCAGCACGAGCTCGAGCTCGCAAGCTCGAGCTCTAGAGGCTCTCTTGCGCTCACGAGCCTTTCGCTTGCGCTCCTCGTCAATGAGATTTGGGGGGGGGTTCCTACATCTTTCACGTCTACTAGCTCTACGGCTTTGAGAACCCATTCTCAATGAAAGTAGGATGGAAGGTGTGACAAAGTGATGAGGAGGCAAGAATGGCTAAGAATGGGTGAAATGAACCAAAACGTGGTGTCTTATAGAGAGCCTCAACTCATCCACTAGATTGCTCTTAGATTGCTCTTCATTATTATTGGTGGAGAGGTGCTAAGATTGATACTAATTGGCTTAGTTTTGGTGGAGAGGTCTGCTATGCCCAGAGCCCCGATCAGACCTTATACCTCATATTCCATGTAATTTATCCTTATCTAGACTTTGTTAAGCCATCCAAAATGGTTATTTTGTAAAAATATTGCCACTCATGGTGCAATATAACACTGTATTCAAAAAATTTAGAAAATTTCTGTTATTTTGGACTCTTTTTCCAAACCAGTCACCTCCATGTCATATTCACTTAGTACGCAAAAAATTGGGTGCTTTTGGAGCATTGCATATATTCACCTCCACACAATAATGGCCTACAAAATAAATTACATGTGTGGGTAGGGAAGAGAATGTAAGGGGAAGGAAAATTCATTTCTAATAAAGTATTATGCACATTTGACATAGAAATGAACTCCCCTTTTCCAATCATTTTGACTACAAACATAAAAATTTAACTTTTCTAAGATAAATTTCTAGTTGATTTCTTAATTAATAATAACTTATTTCATATTCTCATTAAAATTTTAATTAATTATTAATACATTTTATGATTAATAATTTTTACTAATTAGTCTCTTAAATAATTAATTGATTGGTGATTAATATTTGACTTAGTTATTATATCATTTTTGTTATTATATACTTGCTTAACAATTATTTAATAATTCATTTCATGATTGTTACTAATTAAAATTTTATTATTTATTACTTTTGCTATAAATAAAATAAATAACTTGTATATGATAATTCAAAATTTGTTGCTATTAAAATAAAGCTGGTATAAAGATACACCATTTGTTGAAAAATGATGCATAAGATATCATTTCTTATGACTCCGAATCTCTTTCATAGTCATTAGAATCTGCTACAATATTTTGACATGGATGAAGTCTATTTCAATGATATTTAATATGAGTGTGACTGTGGTCATGGATCGTGATAACTTTCTCTACATCATACCCATGTTTCTTTTTCAAACTTCAAACTTCGACTTCCAACACTGAACAATGCTACTCACCTCCTCTATACTCAAGCCCTCGTTGTTTAGAACCCATTCACATTTCTTTTGCAAACAACCCTCATAAAGTTATATCATCATATACTTTTTTCGAAGACTTTCAAAGGTTTTGGTTCATACCACAAAGTTATGAACATATTGGGGATTCCCATTTCATCCTTTGCTAGCAACCTTTGGAACCCAAATTGGCCCACCATGGTCATCTAATTCTAATTCCTAATCAACTACCCAAATGGCAATTAAAAGGCCCTCTTCTATTTCATAACATGGTACAAACTCTAGCAAGGTCTTATCACCTCCCCTTTCACAAAATTTGTGAGGTAAAAGGCATTGCTTTGCATCTTTAATATCTTTGATTATAGTATCTCTAAGAAATTTATATGTTCTCAACTCATCCTGTTGTGGCCAAAATAAATATGAGTATTCTATGTTCATTAATTTTTCTTATCCTTTTAGATATTCAACAAGAGTTTCATTTGAATTAATTATCTTTGTATTTATATTTTATTGCTTTGTGTATTTTTGCATCATAATTCTAACATGAGAAATGAAGGTCTGCAAGCCTTTCATTTCATTTATGTCAAGTGCTTTTTTTTTTGCAAGAACAACTATATTTTCTCCCGATGTTATCTTTTTCAATAAAGCATATGGGTGACTCCATAAGTCACCTCCATCTACTAAGTAGTGCTTCCATTGTCATTGGAGTGTTGTTATGGATGATAAATCTGAAGTATTGTGGATTTGTATGACCTATTAGTGCATAATCTCTTTGTTTCAAATGTGGCTCAAGGAACATCCTCTAGTCTAACATCCTATGCAAGATAGCCACTTCTGATTCCTCCTTTTCAGAGCCACCAAATGTTATTCCAATTGAAGCTAGCATGGAAATTGTGTGAACAAGCTCATTGAAGTAAATAGTTTTCCAAAATCATTTCTCTGAGAATGCCATTGCGTCAATTTTATTTTGGTGCGAGCATTAAGACCACTATCACTAATGGGTATTGTGTCATTCATACCCTCATGAATGATGTCACTAAAGTCATCAATTCCCTCACAAGAACATCTATATCCTCCACAACAATAGGAACTTCATTGTCAATCTCTTAATTATTATTGATCATAGTTATTGCATCACGTATTCCACAAACTGCATCAATATCTTTGATTCCAATAGGCTAATATCATTAAATTTATCATTGATCCCTCTTACTACATTACTTAACCCACAAATAGCATTGATGTCTTGAATTCTAATAAGTACCTCACGGTCATCTCTTATCCCACAAATGGCATTGATATCGTCAATTCTAGTAAGTAGTTCATGGCCAATCGTACTAAATTTGTCATCAATTCCTATTATTGCATCCCTTATTCTACCAATCCCTTGCCTTTGTGTTCTAGAATTTTTAGTCCGCGTGTCTTCTATGATTTTGGTAGCACATTCTTGTGTTATCAATCACATTGAAAAAAACCTTTTCCACGAAATGGGATTTAAAGAAAGTTACCAACCAAGTGATAGTGTTATGCACTTGTAAATGTAAACTACGACCTTGATCATAAAAAGTATATTACATGAACATAGGAAATAAATTTGCCAACTCCTAATACTTCTTTAGACTAAGAACAAATTTCCACCTTTTCTCCCTCAAGATAAGCTTGTGTTATATCAAGTTATATAAAGAAGAAAATCCTTTGGAATGAGGCTCCAACAAAGTCTCTGTGCTTGCAGTTCAATATTTTCACATTGTAACACACCATGAAGTGCTTCAAAAATTCCATGCGAATGTTTTAATTCTAGTTGAGCTGGGCAAATTGCATTGGTGATTATCATAACACATCACAACATTGAAAATGACACAAGCTCTTAGGATCAAGGCTAAGTATTTGTCTAAAGGCAACCACTTCATTTCTCAAATACAAAGCCATATTTGAACTCTCTTGCTGAGTGAAATATTGTATTCAATGGAAAATAGAATTCAAGTGTTTCTAAAATATTGTATTCAATGGAAAATAGAATTTATCATTGATCCCTCTTACTACATTACTACATTGACAGCTTAAGTCTTTTTACCCAAATAATATATATCTCAAGGTTTACATACAATTGATCACCTACATCATCATCCCCTATTGTGTGTCTACCTAAGACTTGATCCTCTAGTTCATAAGCCTCTAGTTCTCCCTCTTCTTCCCCAAGGTCGTGATCTCCACCAATGTCATTATTGTCATTTTCTTCGTGGCCCATATCGTCATCTTCATCCTCTTGCCTAGATCTATCGGTATCATTATTTGAATCTTCTGCCAGCATCTTCATATCCACATCCCTATCTTCAAAAATATGTTTGCTTCGAGGAGCAACTTGGATCACATACCACCATCTTGGATCCAAACAATCCGGATGAAATACCACCTACGTGGAAGAGTACAAATTCGGTTCATGTAATTATATTCATTTATGCTCAAGTATAAAAATATATATTTATGAGAATCCACCAACATTTGTTTGAAAATGAAGATATTACTTTTTAATTAATTTGTTAGTACCTGTTCATAATGCTCTAGAAGAAGAAAGGTATCACTTTCATCGATCCACGGTCTGCTGGTGGAGTCAATGGCAAAGAAACCACATTTGTCTCTCTTGACTATAGCATTGGGACCATTGTAGATAGTTCTAAACCATTTGACATCAATACTAAAAATATTAAATCTTCTAAAATCAACTTCATAGATGTCACGTATGGTGCCACAATAATCTAACTACAAGAGAGAAGATTGGTATCAAAAGCACTTGCTCGGCTATCTTTTACAAAGTTAGCCATGAATCCACAATCATATGTGACTCTCTTTGAATCGATGCGTTCGACATGAAAATGCCGCCCATGTGACCACAATGCACTATACTTTTTGTACTACAAAAGAACATGATTAAAATAATGAGGATGCATTTTGTAGAGATTGTGATCATAAATACCCAAATTAAGTAGAAAGGTTTAAAAATTACATGTGGCATACATCTGACTGTAAGCTCCCACTCTCGATTGTGATTACGTCCTCTCCATCATGTTCGGCTTCACAAAGAGTTTCTTGTTAGCCAATCACGGGACATGTGTTTGGGGAGAAGAGCAAGGTCCAGTGGATATGGCATCCTCTGCCTATGCATGACTCTAAATCTCACCCTCTCATTTATTCTTTTTGCTTTGGCCTCTTCGTATCTCTCCCCCCATCTTTGGATCTTGGGACTATTGAGGACACAAAACTTATTGAATTTCTTTCTTTGCTCTTTGTTGATCTTTCTTTACCTTGGGGAACCTCTGCAATGACACGATCATCATCCTTGATGTTCCAAGAATTTGGCATATCGAGATCCATGGATGCAAGAAACTCTGTGATGTATACTAATGACTCTTGCACAGGCCATCCCTTCACCATGCTTGACTCAGGTTTGGTGCTTTGCCTTACAAATCCCTTCAAGGTTTTCATAAACCGTTCAAGTAAAATATCCAACTATGAACGGTTCCTGAAATGGTGACCTCATCAACTACGTGTACAAGAAAGTGCACTTGAATCATCACAATGCTTGAGGTAAAGTGTTTCTCAAGCAAGCACACTACTACTACAATGGAGTCCACCTTAGCCCTCTCAATACTCGATACAGAGATCCCTTTTTGTAAGATCCACGTATTCCACATGCACTTGTAAGATTCAATATTTTATACCCATCATTTAGAATTATATGTCAAAATATAATGAAGGTGATATGATAGTAAGCATACCTGACAATGCCACTAATCTTGTAGATAGTGGTTCTAACATCTTCTGATAAGCATTCTCTCACTGTAACTAGGAGGATAAACTTTCCAAGCAACAAAGGAGTTATAATCAAAATCTTAGTTATATATACTCTTCTTTTAAGGTAACATGCAGAATACCTATAAGACCTTGTGCCAATCATGGGACTTGAGGCCACTAAGCTTATTGTCCCTTGTAAACACTGCCCTCAGGCAATGCAAGTGTCCCATGGGTGTTCGAAAAGATGCAATATCTGACTTGATCCTTGCCTCCTATACCTTGGAAAGGATCCATGGTGCCTTTGGGAGAACAATTCATGGAGGATGCACTTGGGATCCTGAACCACCCTCTTGAGTTGTAGAACCACATCTTTAGTTCTATGCACATGCTCTTGGGGCCACAAGTGAGGCATCGTGCCCATCTCGTGCAAGTCTTCTCACACTCCCCTTTTGTCTTCGTCACACCAACCAAGTGTGCACATATAGAAACCCCCACATTCTTGAAGATATGCATGGGATCCAAGAGGTGATTGATTTGTAACTTGCCCCAATATGGAAGCTCGTGAAAGATAGATAGCCAGTCCATAGGCTCCTCACTATTAGCTCTCCAAGCCCTAATCCAGTCACGTGCCTTCCTATGGATCGGTGGTGGATCAAGTTGACCTCACGCGCAGATCATCAAGCGAAAGATCTTGAGCATGACCTTCATAAACCATCTTCCTCATATGTTTGCAGTGTCACGCATTCAAACTAGGGCCACGAATAGGAAAAGCATGGTACCCTTGTGTTTTAAGTCCTACATATATGCACGGACACATAGGTCATTTGACATGCATAGATCACACCACAATAGAAACATAAAGGTATCAATAGGCATGCAAAAGCATGTACCTATGCACTCTCCAAATCTTGGATAGTCATGCATGGTCCACATCAAAATTCCCCTGATGTGCATGTCTGCAGCTCGGGGGGGCTCTATAAATATCAAAGACACATACGTCCCTCCATAGGGTTTGCAGCTCCTCGATCAAGGGTGCCATGTACACGTCCACATTTTTTTCCTTTTACTTCCCCGACACAAGTAGGGCAAGCATGAGGGGTCCCTTCTTTATTATTAGCCATGGCAAGATATTGTAGTTCACCAAGACTATGGGCCATGTCGACCAAGATGTGGAGCATAACCTGAAAGGGTTCATGCCATCCATTGTGAGCTCGAGATGTAAATTATGTGGCTCCCTTGCAAAGCCTGGTCGCATGTTGTCTACGTGCTGACAAGCAGCACAATCTATGGCGGTGATCCTCAAAGTGTCATCAGTGGACTGGTGTGTAGCATGCCACATCATCAGTTGCATAATGGAGTTGCATCTGAACATGTGTTGTATTTTTGGGATGATGGGAAAATGTCTCAGGACCTTCACTAGGATCATCTTCCCCAGCAAGTCCTATTTGTAGCAATGTGCTCCACACTTCGGGCAATTAACCAAATCACCATACTCATGACGAAACAAAATACAATCGTTAGGGCAGCATGGATGGTGCCATAATCTATGCCAACCATCGTCAATATCTTCTTTGCTTTATCTCTAGAATTGGGCATGGTATTTGAGACAGACAACATCTTCCCCAGCTACAATTTGCATATCCAAGAGACTTGTGAATGAGATACCAACTAATCAAAACAATTTATAGAAATGAGATACTAAGATCAAGGTTCCAGACCTCATCAAGGCTGAGACACTTATGTCTGACCAGCTCGTAGTTTTGATATCCTCGCACCATCATACAACAATGTTGATGCCAAATCTCACATCATGGTCTCATGCTCAGACATCTCACCCCCATCTCCCGCGGTGCCTCCAAAAAACAAATCCATCATGTTCACCATACCCTCGTCCTCCTCTAGAGGATCATCCTCAAGATCATCTTGATCAAACTGTGGTGGTCATACACATGCTCCCTCGCCACTCTCCTCATCTTGTATAATATAATGACACAAGGTTAGTGCATGCAACAAGGACATGCAATATAAATATTCATGAATCATTGAAATATCATTGGTTTATCGATAATGCACAAGCATGTCGACGTACATGCTCTTTTGATGGTGCATCTCCATAGATCTACAAGTGGCGCATGACAATATGGCACTGATGGCAAACCCCTTGCCTACAATGCATGCAAGGATAAGGCAATCTCTCACAAAGCCACTCCAAACTCCCAGGAAGTCGGTCCCTATCCGATGAGCTGTCACTACTCATCGTCTCCACCTGCACACATCCACAACCATCCCCCCAAGACAAGTCAAACACCCAAACACCCAAATTCCTCAAACCCTAAACCCTAAACCCCCCAAAAAACCCCTATTTGATCGGTACGGGCATCGATATATACTAATGCCCATACCGATGCTCATACTGATGTTTATACCAATGATTTGTTTTATTTACCCATAGTAATATCGACGCCCATACCAATGGTTTCTGGGAACCAAAACCGCGCGTTGTTCATCTCGTGATGCCATTCATTTTTTCATGTGTTCTACTCCCTCACTTTTGCTTTTAGCTCATGATCGTCCGCTACCCTTGCCTCCTCACTCCTGCCTCCTCCCTTCCCCTCCCACCTCTTCATCCTCTCCTACATTGTCTCTCTGCACCTACAAGACTTGTTGCAGCTTCCTCTCTCAAGGTAAGAATTCCTCTTTTCCCCTTCTATTTCAAGTTTGTTTGTTTTATTTGTCTTCCTTTCTACCTCTCCTCTTGTTTCCCTTCCCCTACTTTCACTTTCCCTTCCTTTCTCTAAAGTTTCTCTCCTCCTTTCCTTTCCTTATTTAGATCCTGATATTCAAAATCAAATACTATGTCATTTTCTGCTGATGGCAGCACAAGTAGTGTCGGAGGTGATGACAAGGCAAGGAGAGAATCTAGGGACGTGGGGGAGAAATATGGAAGAGTATTAGTTGTGGAAGGGGGAGCAGAGGGAAGGGGAGGAAGAACTAGGCAAAATGGTTTGAGCAGCTTGGTAATCCTCAAGGGTAGGATTAGCAAGGGAAGGGAAGAAGCTAGGTGTGAGAGGCTCGTAAGTTTGTGACTATTGGGTTAGTTGAAAATGGTGAGAGGCATGAGCAACGAGACGATGGAGGGAATAGATGTTAGAATGGAGCTTGAGGAAGGTTAAGAGGGTGGTAGAAGCAAGGGTAATTGAGGTTATGAGGTTGGCAAAGAGAGTGGTTAGATATGGGAAGTTGGATGTGAGATATGCCCTGTCATCTTCTGACACTTCTTTTTGCTGGTGCAATGGGATCATCAGTTGCATGGGTGGGATGTCAATTATGTCATACCTTGCAAATAATAGTGATGGTCTTTGTAGCAATGGCAACAAACCAGCAATAACCTTAAGGGGAGGACTAACCATGAGGCATGTACATATGCAATGAAAGCATCCGTCATGAGTGCTATAAACCCAGCATGTGTAGATAGGTAGAAGATATTTTTCTCATCTTTGGACAAGTCTTGGCAAATTATGCACAGAGTTTTGGTCCCTATGGAATGTTCCTATTTGATTGTTGGATGAGTGGATATGATCCTGATTTGGAGTTGCTTACATTGGATAAGCTCTCGTGCATTGAGGTGATCGTTCACTTGTAGAGTAGCTCTTGGTACACCACCATTGTGCATTGTAGTGGGAATTCATTGGTGTTGTCTTCCATTGCCTCCTCATTGTGCACTAGCAATTGGAGTTCAAGCTTGGAGACGATTATCTTTTGGGAGTGCACCTCATCCATTTTTTCTTTGTATTTACAGTAGATGGATTTAAGCTTTCTCATTTGCAAGGTGACCTTCACCTATTGAGGAATGTCTTTAGTGGTATTGGACCATTGGTCCATTGTGCTTGTGAAGTGCTAGCCTCTTTAGCGGTAGGAAGTTGGTCCTTTAAGATTCTGCATTCCCTTATAAGCTCATCAATGCTGAAGGCATGTACTGCCAAAGACTGTTTCATGTCTTCAAGCTTGTCTTTGCAATCCTAGAGCTCTTCTTCTTTGTGAATTAGAGTGAGTCGAGCTTGTGCCACTACCTCCATTTGTTGAGCCTTTACGGAGGTTAAGGAGTTACAATAGGTTTGTAGGATTGCTGTTGCTTGCACTGCTGTTGTCAGCTGTGTTTGGCTTTGGTGGAGGTTGGAGGTCACATCCCTCATTGGCTTCTCTTGAGCTTGGAGAGCTTGATCACTTCTTTGCCTCCTTCTCATCTATTTGCGCCCAAAGTGCCTTGACCTCTATGGCGATTGTCTTTGATTTTTGTTGCAGTCTGTCCATCCAATTCTCTTGCATTTTCTTCCTTGGCCAAGCTAGTGAATAGTTCAGACATTTGGATCATTTGGCTAGCTTGATGTTGGAGAATGACAGACGGTGATGAGGACTAGTGATACTGCTAATACAAGTGGTGCCCATGTAGCCATCCTGATGATTCTGTAGTACTTGTGGGAGGTTGTTCCAATGGTATTTCAGTCACTTGTGTACAATATTCATACTATTGATCTGGCAATAGCTCCCCTTGTGGCTCATGGACTCGCATGGCGTCGATGGGCAGTTCTAGTGCTGATGTAGCCTTAGGCTCTGGTGCCATCCACGATCTTTCCTCAGGCTCTGGTTGCTACTATTGTTGTAGATACATTGGTTGAAGTTGTGCACTGAGCTGTAGCATCTTGTGGGGCAATTCCTCAATTCCAACCTCCAAAATAGGCATTTCTTTTGAGGTATCTACATTTGCCAATGTGATAGTAGGAGAAGTTGGTGACTGCTCCCATTCTGGTGAGAAGGGAATGTCCAACTCCTCAATTGGTTTTGGTGACTGCGGCAGAGTCATTTCTCATTCCTGTAGCTCTTTTTTTATTATTATAGCCAATAACTGTGGAATTTTACATTTTTGGCCTGATGAACCATCTAGTTTTTTTGTGAAGAAGATGACTAAGTGCTGGATCTAGTCTTGCTTTAGTTTCCTACTTAGCAAAACAAATGTGTAGAGTGGAAGGGATCGATTCTTGCCACACTTAACCCCCAGGATTGTGGATAGGAATTGTGTTGCTTTCTTGAGGCAAGGGTTAAGGATGGTGTGAAGTAATATGCCATCCCTATGGAATAGTGTGTCCTTGGCAAGGAGAGGTTGTACTTTGAGAAATTTAGCATTGGCAGGCCTTGTAGGGTATTTGGCATCTTGTGTTGGGAGTGATAAGGCCCTTTGAACTATCGAGAATAATGTTGAGTGGCCTCTAATGTACAGTGATGGTACCGTACTTGCCATTTTGTACATTGCTAGAGTGGTAAGAATGGAGAAAGCCCCTGATGTATGTGATCATTGTAGGACTTTCCTCCAAGGATTTTAGGCTCTCATACAAATTTCCCAGACCCCTTTGCTCTAAGTAAGATGTTGTTTCCTTGGAAAGAGCATAAGTTGATGTAGGTGGCCTCAAAAGTTCCAATGATTGGGCTCCATCAATGGTTGTGTAGGCCAGTGGTGACTGGGGTGGCACTTGTTCTTCTTGGTCATGCACTGAATCCTTCTCAGAGCTATCGCTCTGGACCACAAATGCATGTGGTCATCGTGGTTGAGAGGATGTAGATGGTTGTAAACTCTAGAGGGGGTCTCGTGGTTGAGGCAACGGGCTCGCACATTCTCTTTAGTGGTGACATTTTTTTTGAACCTGCATCCATGTGCATGTGATGTACCATTGATCATTAGATTAGTTGGCACACAGGTATGACCTTTGTGTGTGTTTGTGAGAGATCTTATTTTTATACATGCTTTGAGAGTGTGAAATGAAAGTGTGTGGCACAATTATTCATGCTAAGCGAAAGTGTGTGAGTGCACATGACCTAGTAGCTAGGTAGGGACTAACTATATGCTTTTAGTTGTTGCTAGGATTTCATAGGGCAGCTAGAACTCAGGCATCACTTCTGAGCCCTAGGTTGATTGATGCTACCTATATGTGCGAAGATGTACATATGCAAGTGAGTGCTTGTGATACAATCTAATCCTAACTAAGGAAGACTTGGGTTTCCCAAATCTTCGTTTTGGTTGGGGATGGCTTCTGTGTTGAAGTAGTAGTGCTTCAGTCGGCTCCCATTTATTGTTGTGTTGAATTGGACTATATCCAATGTTTTTAGCTGCACAGCTCCGATGGGATTCATCTTTCTTACTCGGTAGGGTCCTTGACCTAGATACTTCAATTTCCCCTTGTGTACTTTGGCATTGTATAACAAGACCACGTCACCTTCCTTGATGTCTTTAGCTTTAAGATTTCTATCAAACCATGCCTTTCTTTTGCATTTTTCTGTTGTCATGGCATGGTAGGTGACTAGTCTTGTCTCTGTATGCTTCTCCAACTGATAGAGTCTTTCTTTCAAGGATTCATGATCTCCCATGCATTCCTTTATTGCTATGCATAGGCTTGGTATTATAAATTCTAGTAGGACCACAGCTTCAAGGCCATACACCAATTGAAAAGGTGTGTTCCCTGTACTGACCTTGAGTGTGGTTCGGTATGCCCATAAGGCTGCATTTAGTTTTTCTGCCCAATCAGAATGCTATGGTTCTACTACCTTGGTGAGGATAATGCACAATATTTTGTTGGTGGATTTGGCCTACCGGCCATTCCCTTGGGGGTAGTAGGGTGTGCTTTTTCTATGGATTACCATAAAGCCAAACAAGAGTTCTTGGATTACCTCATTGACAAAATGTGTGCCTCTATCCGACACAATTTCAATGGGGCATCCGAATCGGGTGATCACATTCTCGTATAAGAATCTTGATGTGCTTCTGGCATTTTACTTTCTGACTGCTTTAGCTTCATCCCATTTTGTAAAGTAATCAGTGGCCACAATGATGTAGTGTGCCAGTGTTCCCTTTGCTGCTAGATGGATGGGACCCACATAATCAATCCCCCATTTTTCAAATGGTTTTTGTGCAACAACTGTTGTTAGGGGATTGAAGTCTCTGTGTTGTGGTTTAGTAGTCTGTTGGCATACATCATAGCCTTTTACATATTCATACGCATCTACCCAAAGTGTTGGCCACCAGTAGCCTGCGAGGACTTTTCTTGTTGTGGCTTCCCCTTGGAAGTGTCCTCCTGCAATGCCTTCATGGACTTCACTCAGGATTGGCATGATCTCATGAGGCATTACACATCTTCTTAACACCTAGTCCTTGCCCATCTTGTACAGTTGTCTTGTAATGCATTGATATGGTACAGCCTTTAAAATAAGTTTTCTACCATCCATTGCTTTGATTTTAGGATGTGGTCTTCCTGCCATTAAGTACCCAATGATATCTCCACATCAATCTAGAACGTCATCTATTTGAAATAGGGTGGCATTTGGCAAGTCATCTTCTACTCCAGTGGCTGCTTCTCCTGACTTGACACGATTTGGGAAGTTCCAGTTTTCCCAGGGGCGCTTGCCTTGATTGTTATTATTTCTATGATTAAAGAAATTGTTAGCCTCTACATCGAGGTCAATATCCCCATCATCGTAGTGATAGCGTCCAGACATGTTGTGGCATGGACGAGTCAAAGGGAGTTCTTGAATTTCAAGGGGGGGATCGGGGTAGAGGATTGTCGGAGGCAGTGGTTGCAATAGAGTTGTCTGCGGATTTGGTAAGCGTTGGAGTCAAAGACGTTGGCTAGAGCATAGCTGCATGTAGATTAGGCGAGAGTTACAAAGGGTGGCTCTGCCACCGCAAGTGCGAATGTTGATGTAGTTATGTTAGAAGGGTTAGTGATGTGTTAGTGTTGTAGGGATTGTCGTGTTAATAATGTGCCTGGGATGGTCCCACATGTGTAGGAAAATGTGTTGGTGCAAACGGATCATCAATTGGAGGTCATGGCGTATTGATATGATAGAATTAGTGCGAAACGAGGCCCACATGAGGGCGTGAATGAGCGAGTGCTAGGGATGCCAAAATGGTATGCAATAGGCTGGACAAATGCCATGTAGTGTGGTGCATCCGTGTGTGAAATTTTAGCTCAACGAGGTCCACTTTGGGTCCCAAACGGGCGCGATACGAAGTGTTGAAGTAGGGGTAAAATTGGCCTTTTTTGTAGGGGGGTGCCTTGGTCTTAAGGTTTGGTGTGAATGGGCTTTAAGTCTAACTAAGGGGTAGTAACTGACCTAGCTCAATTGACCTAAGTGGCCCAGTTAGTATAACTAACCTAACTACCCTAACTACTTAGTTACTATAACTAGATAGTTACTTTAGTTAACCTAACTAGGTTCATTTAGTTAAACTAACTAGAGCTAATTGTAAGTCTAACTAATTGAAGTTGGTTAAACTAACTAGGATGTAATTAAAAAATTCAAGGGAGGGGGGGCGTCGCATGGCGGCAGTCTGCATTTGAGGGGGCGGGAGGTTTTGCGATCAGAGGGAGGTTGGAGATGCAAGGAGGGGGATTGCTATGGAGGCCTTTGAAGGCCTAAGGTAGCTAAGGCCTGAGGCAGTTGAGGTCACGCCACCATGCATCGGGCGGATGCCGCTAGTTGGCTCCCGTCATCGACTGGTGGCTGGCTGCACCACCATGGGTGGGCATTGCACTGCGCTAGCGAGCATTTGGCGAGCTGCATCATTAACGCATCGCTACTGGCTGGCGCTGCACGAGCAACCATCACTAGCAAGTGCTACGGGTCGCAAGCCCTTTCCTCAAGGCTTAATAAGCCTTTAGACTTTAGATTAGGAAGGGCCTTAGGCCCTTAGATTAAGAATAGGGAGAGGAGCGACCGCCGACGAGGGGGAGGGAGGGGGGCAAGAAAAGAGAGAGAGAGAGAGAGAGGGGGGGGAGAGAGAGAGACAAAGAGAAAGAGAGAGAGAGAGAGAGAGAGAGGGGGGGGGGGGGGGTTGGAGGGGGTGGATGGAGGGGGAGGAGGGGGAGGGGAGGGGGGGGGTGGAGGGGGTGAAGTGGGAGGGTGGTGGAGGGGTGGATAAGGGGGGTGGGGGGGTGGGGGAGGTGGAGGGGATGGGGGAAAAAAGAGGAGGTGGGGGGGGAGGTCGAGGAGATGGAGGGGGGGGGGGATGGTAAAGAGGGGGGGGGGGGGGGGTTGGAGATGGAGGAGGGGGGTGGAGAGGGGTGGTGGTGGTGGAGATGAAGGAGCGGGGGGGGGGGGGGGTGGAGGGGGGGTGGGAGGGTGGAGGGGGGGTGGAGGAGGGGGGAGGGGTGGAGAGGGGGGGGGAGATGGAGAGGGGGGGGGAGGGGTGGATGGAGGGGGGAATGGAGGGGATGGTGGAGGGGGAGGAGAAAGGGGGGATGGCAAGGATGGTGGAGGGGGGATGGAGAGGATGATGGAGGGGGGATGGAGAGGATGGTGGAGGGGGTGGGGGGGTGAGGGGATGGTGGTGGAGGGGGGAATGGTGGAGGGGGAGGGGGTGGTGGTGGAAGGGGGGGTGGAGGGTGAGGGGAGAAAAAACTTGATGGGAGAAAAACTTTGACGAAAATCCAAAGGAAGGAAGACATGGTCACCTGACGATGGGTGGATGGCTAGGTTATGGGTGCAAGATGGGCTCGAAGTAACTCATCGTGTGAGAATGGGAGTAGGGTGGTGGTCAATGGAGAGGGAAGAGTGTCTTGCATAGGGCTCGGAATGGGAAAGAGGATGGAGGCAAGATGTGAATGAGGGGGTGGAGTGGGGTTTTATAGGAAATGGATGTAGGTTTAGGGTTAAACCCTAAACTCTTCCCAAGTCATAACTTTTCATGGTTAGCTCAGTTTGCTCTTCTGCAAAAAGGTGAAATTATCAAAACTGCAAGCTCTACACATTCGTGTCCACTACCAAGCCTGAATTATTTATTAAGTGGCTCCTTTTTAAGAAATAAAGAAAATTTATTAAGGTAGTAACCCAAGGTTGATGCTTGGGGTTGATATGTTTGGCTAGAGTTGGAAAAAATTTTACTCTCCTTGTCCTTGAGTGTTATGTTCGTGAAAGTTCATAGTAGTTTGTTTTTTGCACATACCTATGTATATTTACTCAATACTTGAGACGCTAGTCTCCCCAGCAGCGGTGCCAAATGTTGGCTCTTTCCCACGACTTCCATAGGAAGAGTAGGGTATTCTCAGTATGCAGGGTTCCGAGGCTTTTTGTCACCTACAGGTATATCAGGGTTGTTGTTTGTAGTATACGTGTAGCTTAGGACCTCGAGTCATATTCCAATGAGAGACGTAGGCTTAAGTGCAGTAAGCAAACATAGTGCATGCATGTGTAAAAGGAACGTGCATCATCATGATTGAGGTAATGAAGGCTTTCGCCTTCATTGGGGGTTGCAGGGTTTAGGAGGAGTTTAACGGTTAGAGGGAGGTTCAGGGTTTAGAAGGAGGTTCTAGAGTTTAGAAGAGGTTCCAAAGTTTAGAAGAGATTCAAGGGTTAGAAGGAGAATCCAAGGTTCAAGGTAGAGTACATGGTGGAGAACTCGTCTCCCTCATAGTAGATCATGGAGGTTAAGGGTTGAGGAACTAAGGGTTTAGGGGGAGCATAGGAGTGGGAGAGAAAGAAGGTGTAAGAGCATGGGGGAAAGAAGAGAGAGGAGGGAGGAGGAGGGAGAGGGAGGAGGCGGAGGAGGAGGAGGAGAAGGGAGGAGGAGGAGGGACGAGGAGAGGGAGAGGATGGGTTGCAAGGTTAGGACATGCTGTTGGACATGGAGTGCAAGGAAGCATGGACACTTGAGACAATTGCTTGGAATATCAAAGTAGAACTTAACACAATGCCCCAAAGAGTTTGGGCTTCATTCCATTATGGGGTATTTATACACGTTGGAGAGCTTCTCTCTCTGCATGTAGGAATTACAAGACATTCTCTCTCTACATGTAGAGCTTGCATATAGAAGTTGCATGTAGGAGTTGCATGTAGAACTCACATGTAGAAAATGCATGTAGGAATCGCATGTAGGACTTGCA
Source organism: Dipteris shenzhenensis (assembly GCF_047967505.1). Taxonomy (NCBI): domain Eukaryota; kingdom Viridiplantae; phylum Streptophyta; class Polypodiopsida; order Gleicheniales; family Dipteridaceae; genus Dipteris; species Dipteris shenzhenensis. Next base: position 24,289,133 of record NC_141600.1, read on the forward strand.
TGTAGAGCTCACATGTAGAACATGCATGTAGGAATCGCATGTAGGACTTGCATGTAGAACTCGCATGTAGAACTTTCATGTAGGAGTTGCATGCAGGAATCGCAAGTAGAAATTGCATGTTGAGGATTCCTAAGAGAGATTATTCCTAGCCTTATGCAAGTACAAGCGAAGCTTTGCCGCTGCTCTACACACATTTTATACTACCTAAGTCCATGTTGGCATGGAGACAACACTCTCTTTCCTCTCTTCTCTTCTCTCTTTTCCTCTCTTATCCTCTTCTCTCCTTTCCTCTCTTTTCCCCTCTCCTACCTAAGTCCATGTTGGCATAGAGACAACACTCTCTTCCCTCTCTTCTCTTCTCTCTTTTCCTCTCTTCTCCTCTTCTCTCCTTTCCTCTCTTTTCCCCTCTCTTTTCTTCTCTCTTTTCCTCTCTTATCCTCCTCTCTTTTTCTCTCTTTTCCTCTCTTTTCCCCTCTCTTTATTTCTCTCTTTTTCTCTGTTTCCTTCTCTCTTTTCTTCTCTTTTCTTCTCTTTTTCCCTCTTTCTCCTCTCTTTTCCTTCCATACATTCTCTCTTTTCTCTTTTCCCCTCCCTTTTCTTCTCTCTTTTCCTCCTCTCTTGTTCTCTCTTTTCCTCTCTTTTCTCCTCTTCTCCTCTTCTCTTTTTTCCTCTCTTTTCCCTATTCTTTATTTCTCTATTTTCCTCTCTTTCCTCCTCTCTTTTCCTCTCTTCTCCTCTTCTCTCTTTCCCCTCTCTTTCCCTCTCTTTCCTCCTCTCTTTTTCTCTCTTTTCCTTCTCTCTTTTCTGATCTTTTCCTCCTCTCTTTTCCTTCTCTCTTTTCATCTCTTTTCTTCTCTTTTCCTTCTCTCTTTTCCTCTCTTTTCCTTCTCTCTTTTCCTCTCTTTCCTCTCTCTTTCTCCTTGAGGTCCCACCCATGTGAAGCTTAAATAGCCTCACATTGAGCAAGCATATGCAAACTTATGTCATTACGTCCCTCTCCAAATCATTCTTTGAATCCCTAAGGGTCTCTCTTTTCCGTAATGCATTTTGGAGGCCAAGATGCGAGACCCAAGAATTCAAAGAATGATCCAAGTCTATAAATGCTTGCTAAATCCTAGGCTGCACCAGTGCGAGGAGCCTATATTATTCTCTCTCTTTTCAAACATTTTCCCCTATCTTTTCTCTCTTTTAAAAACATACAGCCTAACGAATAACAAAGAGAGGGATACAACATAATCTTGTCATATATCATAACAAATATCCAAGAGGGGTTACAACAAATATCTGAGAGAGGGCTCCCTCTCATACACCAGAAACTGTACCTAACATCTTCCAAATTGGAGTACTTTATAAACTATAAAGACATTCTTCATCGTTTCTTCGATGAATTGCTACCCTCACCTTTGTCATCTCTCTTCTTCTTCTTATCCTCCACCTCTTTTTTCTTTTGTTCCTTAGAACAAGGAGCTTCCTTGGGCATATGACCTTCCTCCTAGATCAAGCTCTACATCTCCTCTCAATAGAATCCTCTAGGGTCCCCCGATCGGGTCTTGTACATGTCCTCGTCGGGCACCTCCTCGCCCTCAATGTCTACATTTGGACACAGATGCGGACCAGGGAGCGATGGTACATCTACCGCCCCATTCTTTATATCGTAATATTGTCTGTACAGATCCTCCAAGTATGCTACCATAGCTTTTTCACTGGGGGCCATGGGAAGTAGTAGAGAGAGAGAGCGAAGAGAAGGGAGGGACTAGAAGTGAGCGACCTCAAGGAAGGGATGAAGAGTAACTAGCAGAGTGGTGTGAGAAGGGATATAGCAAGGGAGTTGTGTGAGACAAAGAAGAGAGGAGGGGAGACTTTAAAGATTGAGGGAGGATGATGCAAAGAAGGGAAAGGCAATGAATCAAACGTTCAAAAGATGAGAAGGATAAAGCGGATAGGGTGATAGGAAACATGATTGGCACAGATTGTGGAATAAAGGAGAGTGGATGCAATAAAGTTTCCTAGAATTATCTTTCAGGAATATATTGGCTTGTGTCATATGTATAATTTGTTGAATAGAAGTGAATGTGAATGTAGCTTGATTGTACCCTAAATTCTTTTGCATATCTTGAATGAGTACCCTGATATGATTTGTAATATGTTTTATATGCCCGTATTTGGTTCTTTTTTTTCAAATAGATTCTAAATGGAACACCCTCCTCCATGATAGCCTTCCAAAAATCCCAACCCAGTTCCCCATGTTGCTATCATTTGGGACATCCGAACTTTGCTATCACATGTAGCAGAGAAGATTGCGCATGATACATATTGGGTGAAGTATAACGTTGAAGTGCATGTGCATGGCTGAGGTCCTGGCCAATCACACATGGAGCAGCATGGACTAAGGAAACAACCTACGAGATCTCCATAAGCTTTCGAGAGACTGCTACGACCATCTATATAGCAAGGATGATACTATAAAAGACATAATAGTTTGTGTAGACATCTTCTTAGACCATGAGTATATAGTCCAAGAAGAGTATAATTATATATTAGAAGAAGTGAAAGATGAGGTCCCGAGTGACCCATCTAGTGGTGAGGAGGAGAAAAGTACCTTGGATAGTAATGTAGAGCAGTAGATCTCCTCCTCTATTTTTGCATTTTTGGAGAATATCTCTTTTGGAGACAAATTTGGTTTAATAATACTATTTTTGTGACATTTTTTGTATATGAAAACTCTTGCTTAATAATACTAATTTTTGCGATATTTTTGTATATGAAAACTCTCTTGGATATAAATTGTCCAAAGTAAATAATTATCTTTTTCATAGTTTTAGTAAATTGAATTTGAGTTTCAAGTAATAAATTGTTTTCCCTCTCCTTATCCACTCTTGTGGTTGTTTTTGTTTTCGTGTTTGTGTCTACATTTGTCCAATCCCCCCAAATTAGACATGTCAGCATGTCACACGTCTAGAGAGTATAGAACCCCTCGTACAAGGAGACATCATGATTTGTACTCTCCAAAGGAATTTGATTCCACTCAACTGACTCTTCTCGTATAGCATTTCACAATACACCAGTCACACCCTACCCTGCCTATGTGTGCTTTGTGGATGTATCTTCACCTGATTTTCAGTTCAAGCTACCTCTTTCCATTGTTTGCCAATAGATAAGCCTCATTTCACCTCTCTCTTTTCCATTTTCCAAGCATGGCTGACATTCTTGTGTTGTGTGGTTGGGTTGAAGAAAATCCAAATGAGTATCTTGTGGCCTTCAAGCGCCATTGTGTTTCTTTCAACTTTCTTACTAAAGATAGATGGTTGTTGGTTCTTCCCACATTTCTAGAGGGTTTGGCTCAAGTGTGGTATGAGAAGCAGGCCAAGGACATTCACCAAAGTTGGCCGAGGTTGACAGCAACTATGATCGAGTATTTCGGCAAAGAAGAGGAATCAAAGAATGTGTACCTATAGGTGGCAAACCTGAAGAAGTCAAAAGGTGAGATGGTGCATCGATATGTAGATCAAGCCGCCACGCTCTTAGACCGTTTAATTGCCACGTAGGAGGACAACACTGGATTTTGAGTTGGAATGACTCAGCATGTGCTGGGCTACCTTATAGCAAGAGCAAGTGATGAATTTCACCTCAAGATGAAATGGGAGAATCCAGAGACCATGGTGCTAGCACAAGAGATTGCTCAAAAGTTTGATAAATTTCAGTCTGACCCCACTTCAAAGAAGACAATTGTCCCTCCGCAACCCGCCTCCACCTCAAATGTATTGTCCTCCCTTAGATGCTTACCCTCAACAAGGTGTATATCCTCACCCTCTGCTTGGAAGATTTCCCTAGCCTCACCCACGAGCTCCCCTCCTTCCTACTCCCCCGGCCCCTCCTGCTAAAGAACCCGAAGTCAATGTCCTTACCAAGGCCCTGAATGATCTTCAACTTGAGATGGTGGGCATAAAAAATCAAGCCAATCACCCTCCAAGAGAATGTGCCAATGTTATGTGCTATGAGTGCCATTAGAAGGGTCATTATCGCACCGAATGTCCCAATATTCCAAGGGTGAATCTTCTAGGTGAATTAAGCACTGAGGATTCTGATGTAGATGTCCTTGACCTCGGGAAGAGAAGTCGTACCACCTCAAACCCCTCTCTAAACCATGGACCAGACCACCCCAGGAAGAAGGTGTCCTTCTCAGAGCCCTAAAATGCTGAGATGGCAGACCCACCAACAGAGGAGACTAAAAGATCTCGCAGGAGTAAGTGCTTGCCCTCGGATTTTCCTATTGGTGCAGGGCAAGAAGACTATTCGGTCATTCAAGACTTTGCTCATCAATCTTTGAGCATCATGCTTCCTCAACTAATAGCATTAAGCCCTAAGGTGAGACATGAGCTGTAGCAAGGGTCTCAACAAGGAGGAGCAAGAAAAAGGGAAAGGTACGAGAGATTTCTTCTATCTCTGAAGAAGTTGATCGGCACCCGCATACAGTAGATGTCATCATAGATAATTGCCGTATCAAAAGTGTGTGTTGATGGGGGAGCTATATGTAATATCATGGTGCCCCGTATCATGAAGAAGTTGAATTTGAAATGCACAAGGCATTCCTCCACTTGAATCAAGGTAGCAGATGATCGATGACTCACCACCCTGGGAGTCATTGAGGATTTGCCCATCACACTCAATGGGTTGACCACCACCATCAATTTCTATGTAGTGGACATTGAAGATACAGGCAAGAGTTACCCAGCCATACTCAAGAGACTGTAATTGAGAAAGAGTGATGCAGTCAGCTATTGGAAGACAGGACACATGTCTTTTGGTGCTTCAAAGGAGAAGATCTCAGTGCCAACCAGGTGCCACTGAACTAGAAGAAGAAGAGGAGCAAGACAGTGATACTCTCTTATCCTTCGGTGTCTGAGTCAATGGAAGATTCAGATAGGGGGGAGGAGTTCTCAGAGGAAGAAGTTTACATGATGGGGGTGTCTCCGAACCCGCCACCCCAGACCTCACTCCGAGTGAGAAAGATGAGTTCCTAGAAATGTTCAAAGGTTTCCTTGACCTCTTTGCAACTAGCTATCACCACCTTCGCCATGTGACTGCCATAGAACACAAGATAGAGCTGAAGCCTTGATGCTAAGCTAGTGGCTCAGAAGTGTTGGAGATTAGGGCGCCTACAGACCAATGCTTTGTGCTCAGACTTGCAGAAGCTTGTAGAAGCTAGTTTTATTGTTCCAGTTCACAATACTGAATGGATTTCACTAGTGGTAGTCACCCCAAAGAAAAACAACAAGTGGCGGGTCTGCATCGATTATAAGAAACTCAATGCGGTCACCAAGAGGGACCATCATCCTCTGCCCTTTCAAGACCTCGTTCTTGAGAAGGTAAGTGGTCATGAGATGTATACTTTTTGTGATGGTTACTTTGGGTTTTATCAAATCAGAATTGCCGAGGAGGATGTGCTACGACTTGAGAAGTTAGATGAAACCCGACGCCTTGTACTACATCAAACAGAGATCCAAAAGAATCGACAAAAGGCCCGCTTGGATGCTAAGATTTGTAAGGGATGGGAAAGACACTTTGCTGAGGGGGATGTTGTGCTATGATTTGATAACATATTGGACCACCAAATGGATAAAATGTTCCTTTCACTGTGGACCGGTCCATACAAAGTCATCAAGGAACGTAGCAATGGGTCTGTACAAGTTTAGGAGCTGCATGAGCCATATGGCAAGAAGGTGATCAACAAGAGTTATCTCAAGCCCTTCTTTGTGCGTGATGGTCTGAGGCATGGAAATGTTGTGCATTCCCTGCCGGGGGGGGACTGTTATGGATAAATTTGACCAAGGTAAAAGGCATAAATATGTGTGTGTGCTTGTATGTGTGGCAATAGTATAATAAAATATGGTGTGCATAGGGCCCAAGGTTAAGGTGGCAGGGCATGACCATGTGCCACTCTTCCACGTAAGAGGACCCATAAGGTGTGTTGTACATAATCTATGGTAGTAATATTATAAAATGTTAAGGTGGCATGGTTCCTCCATGTGCCACCCCTCCACCTAGGTGGTCCCATGCCTACATTTAGTGAGACATGGCTCAAGGACCATGGGAGAAGTAATATAAAATAGGTGGAGATGGATATTATATTGGATTATTCCCTCCATGTAGGATAGGCCCATGTGGGGGGGGTGTAGATAGTCCAAGAATGCAAGTTAAATAATGGGGAAAGTAGGACAGGGTGGCAAGATTCCTTGTGCCATCCCTCCACTTGTCCTCCTAGATGTTTGAACATATTATAAAATTGGGAAGATACCAAGGGAGTATCTTAGACTTGGGATATGGGGTTTGATTTATGTGGAAAAATGAGGCAAAGGGATGTTGCACACAATTGAGAGTGCGTACCCACCTAGCCCACATGGGAGATTCCTCCACACACACCATGCATGTGGGAGGATGCATTTATTGGGAGAGACCCCCTCTCTTGGCTATAAAAGGAGGGGGCTATTCCTTGATGGGATATGCTCATTCTTGTAAAGCCACCATGCTAGTACCTTGATTTCCCCCATCCTTCCTTTCAAATAAAGCATGACTCTCTTCTCTTCCCTTGATGTCTCCATCTCTACATTCCACCTCCCATCATGTACATGCTCCTCTTCCCCCTCTCCCTTCCTCTTTGTGCCATGGTCTCCCTCTTCATTCCCGCCCCTATTAATCCCTTTTCCCCACCCATGTTAACACTTTTCCCCTCACGTTCCCTCTCCCCCATGGCCCTCGAGCATCACCATGCCTAGCATCTAGCCTCATGCCTTGATGTTAATAGAATTGGTGTGGCTACTGGGATTTGAAGTCTCCATGGCTAGTGGCATAAAATCTGTCGACATCCATTACCCTTACGACTATGTGCAATTCTGTGGCATCTTCTGCATGCGGTTCTCTATTTTTGTGCCTCCAATCTCTGACATCTATGCCTCTTCTACATGCAGTTTTGTGGCATCTTCTGCTCACAGTCTTCATTTTTGTGACTGCAAAACTTCTCTTTTTTTGCACGTCCAATCTATGTCTTCTGCTCGCAGTTCCTACACATCCGCACGTCTTCTGCTCGCGGTTCGCATCCGTGCATCTTCTGGTCGCATCTGTAAAACTCTTGCTCATAGTTTCTATGCGTCCTCTGCTCACAGCTACAAAACTTCTGCTCGTAGTTTGCATCCGTGCATCCTCTACTTGCGGTTGCAAAACTCCTATTTGCGGTTCTTGCACACCCTCTACTCGTGGGGCAAAAAACATGCATCGGGGTATGTGATTCCAATGTGCCTATCTATGATGGTCGTGGAGCTTTTCACAGGTATTAATCTCACCCAATTTAAGGCCCATGCAAAGTACCATGCCCATGAGATATCATTTTCATGGTCAGGGGTGCATTATCCCTTGTTTCTCATCATGTGTCATGCATGAAGGACAAAAAAGAATGTGCATGTATTTAATCGGTATAGTACTTTGCATGGGTCTTTAACTCATACAATTTAAGGCTTGTACAAAGTACCATGTCTATTGGATATCATTTGCATGATCGGTCACACCACATGTTTTTTCTTGTTTCTCACCACGTGTCATGCATGAATGGAAAAAAATATGCATCAGGGTGTGTCATTAAAATGTGTGTCTATTTGACTTTAATGGGCCTTAATATCACCTAATTTAATGCCCATGCAAAGTACCATGTCCATTGGATATCATTTCATGGTCAAGGATACATTTTCCCTTGTTTCTCACCATGCATCATGCATGAGTACAACAAACATGCATCGGGGTATATCATTCGAATGTTTAGTGTCTTTCATGGGTATGATACTTTGAATAGGAATTAATCTCATCCACTTTAAGGCCCTTGCAAAGTATTGTGCCATCAAATATCATTTTCATGATCAAGGATGCATTTTTTCTCGCTTCTCACCATGCATCATGCATGAGGGTCAAGAAACACGCATTGGTGTGCTTCTAGCTTGTGTGAGTGTCTCTTCTAGGCATGAAACTTTGAAAAAGCCTTAATGTAAGTAAGATTAATTCCTATACAAAGTTTCATATGCATTAAATACCATTTTCATGGTTGGACATGCATATTTCCTTCTTTCTTAACATGAATCACGCATATTTATTTAAAAATTTGCATCAATGTACTTCTAACCTATGTATGTAACTTTTATGGACATGATACTTTGCAAAAGCCTTAATGTTAGTAAGATTAAGTCCTATGCAAAGTATCATTCTCATCGGATATCATTTATGTGGTTGGGAATGCATATTTTCTTGTTTCTTACCATGCATCATGCATGAGTATTAAAAATATATGCATCAAGCATGCTTCTAGTCTATGTGTGTATTTTGGATGGTCATGATAATTTTCATAGGCCTTAATGTAAGTAAGATTAAGGACTGTGCAAAGTATCATACCCTTTGAATATGATTTGCATGGTTGGACATACATATTCCCTTGTTTTCTTACCTAAACCCTAAACCATGCTAAAACCTAAATCCTAAAGGCTAAACCCTAAATCCTAAACTCTACAATAAGTTATCTCATTAAGATTATACCCTAAGTAGAATGATCGTCTTCTTCCTCCTTCGATCTACCTGTTGGTGCAGCTGAAGATTATTGAGAGGTGAATCTTCAAAGATTACAATAACAAAAGAAGGTCTAGCGTAGGAGCAGACCTTTGTAGCACAAAGTATTGACGAGGTGATGTAGGCTCACCATGGATTTTACTCAGGAACATAAGGATGTGGTTGAATATTTGCAGAATATCATAATTCCATTGCTTGGATGAAAAAGACCTATGGGCACAAATTGAAATCAAAATTGGTTGCAAAGGCAATAGTCACTGTGAAATTGCTTGCAGGTTCAAGTAGAATATACTAAACGATTTGCACTACAGAGCTCAAGAGTTGTGAACCTTTACCAAGGTTGATAGAAAGATGGGCGGGAAAAATTTTCCATTGACAGGTGAATGCAACAACTGTGGATTTCAAAGAAGCCAACTTAAAATCAGAAAGATAGGACAGTGAATAAATAAAGGCACAACATGCCAAGGTTTTGCCAAGCAAATGGAAGAAATGATTTTGGATTCAGAAACCACATGAAGCTAGACATGACTTGAGAACTTAAGCTCCTACACATTCAATGTAAATTATTTTTAAATATAAGGTTTATTTATTTATTTATTTATATGTATATATATAATTAAATTAATACCAATCTTATATTGATTTAATTACATTAATATAAGGTATTTTATATTTAAATTATTAGTGTATTAATTTAAAATATACGATATAAATGATAAGTATATTTAAAGTTAATTTAATTACAAGTAAATCTATCTAATTTGAAATATTTTAGAGTACCCCTCATAGAAGTATAAGTGATCATACAATGCAATCTCTTGGTATTTTGATCTAGATTTATAAATCTAAATTTGATTTTTTATTATATATTTTATTTGTAATGGCCTTGTATTGGTTACATGTTTTAGTTAAGAAGGGGAGTCTGTGAAGCTTAAGGTGTCTTATGTAATACTTTTGACAATTTTAGGAATTTGAAATGGCTATGCCCGTTGACAAGAATGACATTGATCATGCGGGGTTTACGATGGAGAAGCCAAAGAGTTGTCATCTTGTTGTCACTTCGGCAAAAGTGGTAAGTCCCTAATTTTCTACTCAAGTAGTTGGAAGTGCCAGAGCTTTCTTGAGGTTGGTTGTGTTTCCACATGCATACTACATGTTAGCCATATATGATGATAACATGAAGGGCAAACGTGTAATAAACTTGAGGACAAACTCCAAGAAGTACTTCTTGCGGGTTGGAAACTATTCAGCATTATTTATGTGATTGCAGACAGGCTGGGGGTTTTGCCAGGATTTTCAGTTCTTTTACACATTTCCCCTTCTTCATACTTGGGGCTCAATTTCTTGGCTTTCTCTTTGGGGGCCTCAGGTCTTCTTTGAGAGACGTGACTCATCATGGACTATAGCTATCAAGACGACAATTGATTGAGCCATGTTTTGTGGACAATGTTCTTGAATTGCCAAATTCGGCAAAGTATCCAAATATAGGTGATTCCCTCTCCTCTTCTCTTTTTTCTTTTCCCCTTTTTCTCCATCTTTCTCTCTCCCTCTTTCCCTCTCCTCTTCTCTTCTTTCTCTTTCCCTCTCCCTTCTCTTTTCTCTTCTTCCTCCTCTCTTTCATTCTGCAATCCCTTCTCTTTTCTCCTTCCTTCTCTTTTCTCCTCCTTCCTCTCTTTTCTTCTCCCTCCCTTCTCTTTTCTTCTCCTTTCTCTCTCTTTTTCTACTTCACTTCTCTTTCTTCTCCTTCACTCCTCTTTTCTTCTCCCTCCCTTCTCTTCACCCTCTTTCTTCTCCTTTCCTTATCTTTCACCTCCTTCCTTTCTCTTTTCCTCTTTTCTTCTACTTCCCCTCTGTGGCTACCCACATCATCTCTTGGACAATGCTACTAAATTTTCATGGTTGGTTAGTAATAACATGTGCCTTCTCTTTCATCATCCACATGGGTGCCAAAATACAAAACACTTCAAATAGGCCTAATGAATATTATTCACCTTGTTCTTCTCCTCTCTTCTCTTTCCACCTCTTTTCTTCTCTTTTCCTCTGTTTTCTTCTCCTTCCCTTCTCTTCTCCTCCCCTTCTCTTTGCCTTCTCTTTTCTTCTCCTTCCCCTCTTTTTTCCTCTCTTTTCTTCTCCCTCCCTTTTCTTTTCTCCTTCCCTCCTCTTTTCTTCTCCTTTCCCTCTTTTTCCCTCTCGTTTCTGCTCCCTCCCTTCTAAGTTTGTCCTTCCCTTCTCTTCTCTTTCAATCTCTTTCCCCCTCTTTTTTTCTCCCTCCCTTCTCTTTTTTTCTCCTTCCGTTCGCCTTCCCTTTTCTTTTCTCTCTTTTGTTCTCCCTTTTCCTTTTTTCTTCACCCTTTTCCTCATTTTCACATTCTGCATTCTGCGTATTTCGTATTCCCTCTCTTTTTTGCATTCTGCATTCCATCTTTTTTTCACATTCCCAATTCTGTATCCCTTCTCCTTTTCGCATTCTCTCCCTTTTTTGCATTCCGCATTCCACATTCTCTCTTTTCACATTCCGCATTTTGCACATCGTCTCTTTCTCACATTTTTAATTTCCTCTCTTTTCTTTATTCCACATTCTGTGTTCTTGGTTTTTACATTCTGCATACTCTCTCTTTTTTGCATTCCACGTTCCCTCCTTTTGGCATTCAGCACACCCTCTCTTTTCCACATACCGTAGTCTCTTTCTTTTTTGCATTCTACATTTCCTCGCTTTTCCCATTTCACATTCTGCTTTCCCTCTTTTTTGCATTTTGCACTCCCCCTCTTTTCTGCATTTCACATGCTCTATTTTTTGCACTCCCTCTCTTTTCCGCATTCAACACTCCCTCTCTTTTCTGCATTTTGCATTCCCTCATTTTTTTGCATTTTGCATTCCCTCTCTTTTCCACATTTTGCACTCCCCCTCTTTTCTGCATTCTCTCTTTTTCGCATTCTGCACTCTGCACTCCCTCTCTTTTTCACATTCCACATTCTCTCACTTTTCCCCATTCCACATTTCCTCTCTTTTTTACATTCTACACTCCCTCTCTTTTCCACATTTTGCATCCCTCTCTTTTTTGCATTGCGGTTTTCATGTTAATTAGTTTCAAACGTTCCATGTAATTAGCTTAATTAATTCAACAAATATTGATTCAAGATTCTTTTTTTATTTTATTTGTGTTCCATCAATGTAATAGCTATGTCTAGTTTTAGGTCTTTAGGATCGAGGAGTAGCTAGAGATCCGTGTATTCACGGATCTCTAAAATGAGTCTAGGCTAGCTGAATGAGTTTGTAGCCAACCCAAAATGAGTCTAGCCCAGCTGAATGAGTTTGGGGTGAGTTTGTAGCTAGCATGAGCCCAGATCAGGTGGACTTATTCTAGCAGGATATCCCATCTTGTCAGCATAGGTCGACTCGACCTAATGAGTTAGGCGATCAGCCGCCGCCAGCTTAGAGTCAGTAGCTCATGGGGACCGGCAAGGTCATCGTTGTCATACATCAGGGTCATGGTGGTGCGGATACATAATAGAGTCTGCACATATGATTGTATCTACATCCTGACTCCACCACCTAGTACCCTCTCACTGCACGAGCTATGCCATTAGATACAAGAGCTACTCAAGCTTCATCTAACTCGGCATTGCCAGCCCCACTTAAACCGTTCTAGCATCCATCAGACAAACTATTTAAATATGATGTGAATGTGTCAATAGAGCTCATTATGTATGAGCTAGGTGACGAGGTCATGACTCGCATGAGGCAAATAATGAGCATAGTCTTTGATTAAGATATCATGGATCCCTAGCCACAACAAGAAAAACTATGCCGCAAAAATGCTTTAGAGGAAGTACCATGTGCCTCCTGGTCACGAGTTGTGTAGCAAGTGATGAAGCATCACCACATGGACAAAGTTTAAAACATTGTTGATGGGATATACGCCGTGCATTGAGTGAAGGAAAGCCGCGAATCTGGGCCATCCAAGAGATGGAAGAAGAATTAGAAAAGTAGGAAAAGCCTATAAAAGAGAGGTGCTTCACACCTTGGGAACGATGAGAGGTCCAAAACTAGGTAGTGGATTGTAAGTATTTGTGCTACCTACTTATTTTGTAATTTTTGGCTTCGCTTGAATACATTATTTTTCTCATTGCAATTCATCTAATGTTTATTATTTGTGTTCACAAGATATCGAGAAGCCATGGCACATTTTCTCTTTTCTAGAAGTTAAAGAGGGAGGGAACCACAGTCGATTGGATGGCAGCTACACGCCCATGTGTAAGTCTTCGATCCTCCTTCTTCTCAATCATCTTCCTTTTCATTTAAAAAATAAATATTTAGTCATATTTTTTAATTTTGTTACATGTAACATCCTTAGGGTGGGCCAATTGATTGAGCAACGACATAAGTGACATCAGGATCTAGACCTACAGGTGAGGGTTTTGACGAGGGAGGTGGTGATGGTGGAGATCCAGAGGACGAGGATGAGGGTGATGACAATGAGGAGGATGATTGGTAGTTTTATTTGCTTGGTATATCTAGATCTTATACATAGCCAACACTATTGCAAATGAAGTGAGAACATTGCATGGCTTCTCAAAAAAAAATTCCATTCAAAATCCTAGGATTATTGGCCACTTTTTAAAAGTATTTTATTTTCTCATAGGTCCATCTCCAAAAACCATTGATTCTATAAAATTTTATGGAGTGCAACTTTTTAAGATGAACTAGATTTGTATACTTAGGCTTTCAAACTTGACTACACATGAATTTATCATCTTCAAACCACTTGCTAGATTATGAATTTTATTTTGAAGGTTGAAATAAATATTTTACATCCACAAAGTCATACTAAGATTTCATCATCACTCATGGTATAGAAATGTAATTCAAACCAAATGAGCATGAAAGATATTATTATTTATATTATAACCAAGAAACCAAATGAAGTACTTGTGAAATATGTACTAAATGGGAAATTCATATGACAAAAGAAAAACCACATCATTTAAATATCTTAAAATATGTCCATATGTCAAAATTTATATGAAAAAGCAAATGTCTAACTAAACATCAACACAATATATGCATGTCTTATCAACAGTGGTAGCAATCTCTCCTTCTTGTACAATAGTTGAACCTATTCTAGTTTCCTCAATAGCTTCATGCTCTAGCTCAACAAATTGAATAGTCTCATCATGAAGGGGAGGTTGAGTTTCTAATGACGATGCTTGCACCCGATCATTATTAACTGGGAGACTCTCTAAGAGCGGCTTAGAAGATCATAGGCAATTTCTATGTGGCTAATGTAAAAAATCACTCTTGGAATATTGTAGGAAACTCTCTAAGAGAGACGTCTAGGGAAAAACTTTGTGAAAAGAAAGGCAATTAGAGAAAAACTTGCAAAAAAGCTAATTTTGAACATGGTCTCGCAAAAAGTATCCTAAACCCTTTAAAAAATCACAAATTATGACATAATTTGAAGATATCATCGAGCCATGTCATAAAGTTAACCCTAAATTCGATGACGGCATCAAGTTGTAGCAAAGGTTATGATGAAAGTCGATTATATGATCAAATTTTGGCATGATTGTTGATAAAACTCAATAACAGCATCGAGTTTTGTCATAAGTTATGAAAAAAATCAATGATATCATCGAATTTTGTCATAAGTTATGACAGAATTCGATAACATCATCGAATTTTTTCATAACAATGATACAAATAGTAAACGGCTCTAACTTTTGAACCGGGACTCCGTTTTGGGAGCTTTCTGGCTGGCTCAAAATTTAAAGCACGAGTGGCTCTACAGTTATGTTTTGGCATTTTGTTCACACTTGAATTTGAATTCCCTCCAAAATTGGGTGCAATGTAAGGGGGTGATTGTCTACTATAAAATTTCTTATAGAAAGAAATTCCATCTAGACAACACATATACCCACATTCAAATCATATTATGGCTAATTGCTATTTTCTTCAACTTATGACATAACTTGATAACATCATCAATTTCTATCATGAGCTATCAGTCACATAATAGCATCAACTTTCCTCGTGACCTATAGATATCGAGATGGAGATTAAATTCAAACTTCCACAAATAGATGAGGATGCAATATATGCTGGCATCATCCAGGAATTACAAAATATGCGCTTGATGAGGAGACAAAAATATGCGGAGAGTATGATGGGTAGATTTTCCTTTTATTTTGATAAGATAAAATTGCAATCACGCTAACTTTCTTCCTTGTGTGTACATCAGTTTAATGGAGAATGTGCTCAATTTTATGTATTCATGCAAATCTAGTTAAGTCAAGAATTCCATTTTTCTAGTGTTTTTTTTTGGGGGGGCATTTAATAGTAAGCCATTTTTTAGAAATGAGTAAAAAATAGCAATTTTTAACGGTTTAAAAAAGAATATTCCATTTAGTTCTCGTTTCTATGAACTATTTCTCACTTCATCTGCAATAGTGTTAGCCATCCTTTTGCCATGTTGCCATGTTGTAAATAGCCATCATTCGGCCATCTTGTATTCATTTTTGTACTAAATGACATGAGATTTATGTAGCATTTTTGTCATTGTGTAGCTCTTTTTCGGCATGTACATATTCATCTTTGTACTAGCCTCTTTAGAAAGGAACTATGATGTCACATCAGTGGGGTAGAATGGGGCTGAAACAAGCCCCACAAATGTAATTTTTTATAAAACAAAAGTGTTGGTATTTACTGACGAACAGACGAACAACGATACCAATGATTAGTGATTGTAGGTTATCGATGATTAGTGATCATTGTAGGCTACCGACGATTATTCTGATGTACATGTGCTGACATGCTCATTGCAACGGACATTCCTACTAGCATATTGACATTTTTAATTTTAGAAAAAAATAATTCTAAGGTATTTTATGTCAGTTTGAATGTCACAAAGCGGCCATCTCCTTGTAGTGAATTAATGAAATGCTTTCTTTTTTGGGGGGCTTTTATAAATAAGGAAAATCCATTACAACTATACTGGCCAACTTGCCGGGCATACTATTCATGGTATATGCTACTCTACAGCAATGACATACTCATCTCCAAAAGCCAAACCCCCACTCGTTGATATATAGAGCTAACATATGACCCAAAATCTGATTGAAACGTCTTGACTCTTAACAACACCTATGATAGCCTCCTCCCTATACCTAAAACCCACCCCCTCCCCAAATACAACTTTATTGCACACAACCCAGATACCAAGAAACATTGCCACTCGTATATATGGCCAATAGGTGCATAGCATAGATGGCAACCCTTTAGTTTCCCCCAACAATACCAATCGCCATTTGGCACATAAATTGAACTTTTCCATCAACCCAACCGTCCTAATAGCTCCCGTAATCCTGCTCCAAACCCTTTTAGCTAGCAGATAAGACCAAAACAAGTGCAACCATTGACACCTCTTCAAAATCCTACCCACACATCGTGCAACAAGGATTGATATGCTTCCACCTTGCAACTCTGTTCCTAAGGGGAAGTCACATATGCATCGCCTTCCACGACATGAAGCTAGCCTTTCCAATCTTGAAGCCCTTCCAGGTGTCCTCCAACCCTATTATGTCCACCATTTAGGAGACCTTCTCAACTTCCATTTGGCGTTCAAGTGACCATACATGGTCCTACCCGACAATAGCCTCCTATAAACGCTCCTTGCCAAAATTTTCCTCAGAGTCACCCTGCCCGTTTACCCTCCATGACCGAGCTGGCACACAGATGGAGGGCCAACCCTCTGGGACACTAGCGAGCACATGCAAAAGTAAAGCTTCCGGGCCTATCATTTAACCTGTATTGATCCACCAGTCACCCCAATGAGGCCCAATCAACTCGTCTCCTATCCCACAACTGCATCCATGACACCAGCCCTTTGTAGTGCATGCTAGGCTAGCCCGAGGCAGGTCCAACATGGCCAAGGGCTCCTCATTAAAGACACTACTCTACTCCACCACATACTCTCTACTTGCTTTCTTACACACCCTTCCAATACCTTCATGAATCTTTCCCCAAAAAAACATCCACAAACTACATACAACAATTGCATCTACGAGGTGACTCAAATGCAAGCAAAGTGCGAAAATAACTTGTAATAGCTTGTGCCAATTATGTGACTTGAGTTTGCTAAGTTATAGGCATTCTTCAAAAAATGTATATACCTTGTTTGGATTTTCATACCGATTTTAATACTTTTTACACATTTCTCCTCTGATTTGGTAAGCATGCATGGTGCATATATGTATATATATATATATATATATATATATATAGATATATACCCGATATATATATATATATAATATCTATATGTATAGATAGATAGATATACACCTTGTTCGGGTTTTTTAATAACACTTTTTACATATAATTGCACCCATGGTGTAAGAGTTTCATAAATTTGGACAACAATTTATAACTATATTTGCAAAAAGAGTTTTTGTGTCCTCCATGCTTTTGGCTTGCCTTTGGAAGTTTGGAAGGCTTTAATGCATGCATTTAGTAACTTCGTCCTCTTTAGCCTACCCCCCCCCCCCTTCTCTCTCTCTCTCTCTCTCTCTCTCTCTCAATGAAATTCATCTTGTTGACTCTTGGACCATTTGCATTTACTACTCTTTGTACACTCTTTCCTTTTCATGCCTCCAATTTTATGCTCTCTCTTAAGCATTTCACTCACCCACAACACGCCTAATGAATGATAGATATATATCATTCACCTTGTTTCTTTAGGTAAGGTCAATATTCTTATGTTCACACACTAAACTCACGTTTGTTGAATCGAGCTACTTGGAATTTTCTCAAGCTCTAGGGAGCATCAACCTTGGAAATTGCTGACATTGGGCAGTGGGGAACTTCCAGAGCATTGGGTTGCCAAAAACATCTCAATCTGAGAACTTTCTTGGATTTGGCTCTTGGGAACTTTCCAGCTAGAATGAAATGGTGACTTGATTGGCATCTACCAGGGAACTTACGTGGTTGGAATCCACCTAGGAACTTCCAACATTGGGTTCCTATGAACATGTAACTCGGGGTGTTTCCACCATTGGGCTCCTGGAAACATCAACCGGGGAACTTTCAGGGAAGAGTAAAAAGGTGATCTGATCAACATCCACCTGGGAAATTTCTCGGAGTAGAGAAAGTGGGACTGCCCCACAAGTTGGGGCAAGGAAAGAAGATCACCATTATGAAAAAATTCTAATCCAACGGTCCAGATTTAGATTCTTGGGTGGGTGAGGGCCATGGGGCTCCCGGAAACATCACTTTCTGGCGGGAAGTTTCCACCGTTGCGCTGCCGGAAACATCAACCGGGAATCTTTCCGGCAACGGCTTCTTCTTTTGAATATCCACTCATCCTTAACGAAGAACCTCCCACTCTAATTTGAGAACAACTTTCAATATTCGTTCCGATGCAAATGGCGAAACAATGAACCACAACCGACATGCTTCACGACCATTAACCATATATGGCGTCCTTGCTGTGCTGCAATTTCTGAATCTGATCCGGCTCCTTCGACCCGCGATCCGGTAAGGTACGGAGCTTTGCTGCATGATTGTAGCAATATTATTTTGTTCAGGCCGGCTAGTTTTGTTCAGTGTGATAAGCTGAGAAAAATCGTGGAATGTCGGAAGGTTTGCTACATCATCGATGCAACGTTTTCTTCGCATGTGAAGAGAAGGATGATGGAAATTATTCGCTGGAAGTTTTCGGTTACATTAACGTTGCGTGTTATAGGACTGGTGTTGTGAATCTAACGAGCGAGACGAAAAGGCAGGGCGCGGTGGATGGGACAGAACGCCGTCGTGTTGACGAAAAAATTCAGGGACGCTGCGTTTCGATTGTGGTTTAGTTTCCTTTCTTAAATGCAAAAAGCATCGAAAATCGGGAACACGCAGGGGTGGATTTTCTGTTGGTTTTTTGCCGTGGTTTGCTTGCATATGGCCTTGAAGAACGTTACTATTGCATTATAGAATCGTCATGGAATTCGGAAGTTTTCGGTAAAGCTCCGTGTAGTACTTCTGTTTTGAAGCTAACG
The DNA here is from genome assembly GCF_047967505.1 of Dipteris shenzhenensis. Classification (NCBI taxonomy): domain Eukaryota; kingdom Viridiplantae; phylum Streptophyta; class Polypodiopsida; order Gleicheniales; family Dipteridaceae; genus Dipteris; species Dipteris shenzhenensis. The sequence continues at coordinate 24,307,775 of NC_141600.1, forward strand.
AGCGAGACGAGGCAACGGTATGATTGACAAAAAATTGTGTTTCTTGAACGCAAAAGCATCGAACGTTGGGAAGTTTTGGTGTGTTTTTTTGCCGTGGTCTGTTTGCATGGCGTTCCTCCCCCTTCGCTTCGAAAGAGGATCGTGTGAAGAACGAAGCTATTGCATTATACAACAGCATCGTCATTTGCTTTGCCGTGGCTTGACGAAGTCTATGCTGTTGTATGATGCAATAGCTACTTTCTTGACTTCTTTCGTCAGTTTTGGGATGTGAACTGCCTGGATCCCCTCCTTCGTCAATCAATTCGCTTGCTGCAATATAGGCGTCTCCTTTTCGATTGCATTAGGACTAAATAACGAGAATGCTTCGGACAATCTGCCTCTGGAGTCTGGATCCAGAGACCTCGGACGATAACGGTAAAGTGCAGGAAGCATCGATTCAGAATTTGACCGTAAAGACGAAGCATCGTTAGAAGTTAAGCTAATTCGCTGCTGCAAGCTCCGGCCGACGCAGGAAACTCAAGAAATTCGGAAAACGCAGAAGAGATCGATCACTCCGCTACGAGTACTGTAGGTGAAAAAGCAACGGCAGTTCCTGCTGTAAATTGCAAACTATTGTCAGTTGTAACGCGTCACACACGGAGGCATCAAGCTGCTTTGATCATTTTGAAACCGTTCGCTAGCAGCTCCTTCTTGTTTGTTTCTGGTTGCAGTATCTCTATCAAACAGTAGTTTAGCATAATTACAGGAAGACCATCGCAAATTGTAACGGCTATGGCGGAATAAACGTCTTGCAATCAACAGGATCAACGAAACTGTAGCGTTTGATTAGCTAGGCTCTGGCGGAGCTCACGAGAGTACCCTGCCTGCCTCACGTCTTCCCTGCTCTGTTGCGCTCTCCATGGCGGGAGCTTCGTCCACAGTTCCTGCATGTTCCTGCACTTTGTGGACCCCTAAATTCATCTCTTTCTGTTCGCACACACTCGCTTCAAATTCACAACGCCATATCAAACCTGTGAATTTCCATCACTCGCGTGCTGATCGCTGCTCGTCTTGGATTATATTCTTTCTTTGTTTCTTTCGATCGAAGATGCTGCATTCTGAATCCACTACCTTCCCACGTCGCCTCTACCGCGTCAAAACGAATGACGAAGGCCCCTCAAAGTCAGGCACAAAACCGCTTCGCTTTCTTGTCCTGCCACTCTGATCTCTTCTCTACGGATCATGAAGCTAGTCAATCATAAAGCTCGTTGCCGTCGTCCTTCTCGCACCGACCAAATTTTGACGTCTACCTATGAATGCCATTGTATTACCCGGTGTGACATATTCGTAACGCCAACCTTCTAGTCCTGACCCTTTAAGCTCGCTCCGCCTCACGGAAGAGCAGTGCTGCAGTGTATTCTGCGATTGAAGTGTCTAATCGATGTTCCTGTAATTGTGCCGTAGTCATGATCGTTATATTCCTTGCGTCAGTGATACTTGAAACTCTGAACTAGCGTATGATGAATTGGCTCCCCACGGGTTCCCAAATTCCTTCGCACTCAATTTGTGAATCTCCGTCGCACCCTTAAACTAGTAGTCTCGAGTGTCAACCTCAGCTTCAACGGTCAAGTTATTAGATTGAACAAAATATAACAAATTGTCCTCCGCAAATCTCTAATTTTTAACTGTAATGCAGATTGATCCCGCCCGCGTAGAGCACACCGGTTATGGTGGCAACATCGTTGACATCCTAGAGAAGACATGGCAGTGTCTGCATTCAAATCCACAACAAGGAGGAACTGTGTTATGCCTCAAAATGATGGAAATGGATCAAGAGCTCAGATACCTGAGGACACTCCGTCTCGAAAAGATACTCACAGACGATGCAGCAGCTATACAGAGTTTACACAGACAAAGTATTCAAGCGACTCTCCAAGATTTCGGGAGAACAAGATGTTTCACGGAACTCGGTCCGTTCGATTTCTTAACCGTCAACTCTCAGAGGTAAGGAAGGTGATCAAATTTACAATGGCACTCCTTTAGTTTTACGACAAGCCTGTTTAGCTAGACAAGAGACATGCTCATTTCAGCAAAACATTTGCAGAGTGACATAGGGAAAAGGAGGCCAACACAGGAACTTGATGATATTAGAGAATCACAGACACAGATATATGATGGGTATCTATCATCACCTCGCCAGCAAGTCCTTCGTAGACAATATGAAGACGAGATGCCCACTCTCGGGTCTCCTAAGGTTTTTTGCCCCCAATAGTTGTAAAATATTTTTCGGCCATGTGGTTTCAGTAACTGTGTTTTTGGATACAATCTTGAGTTTCTCAGGTGCCATCTTATGCAGAGATCAATAAAAAATCTTGGTGATCAACCCGACGGGCAAGTTGAAGAGAAAATCATACAAGCGGTGCATGCACAGAACAAGGTTGACATTTTGTTGAGTCTCGATTATTGCCCTCGTAATTAGTCGTAAATGCAGGGTGCGATTATATTAGCTCGAGCATGTGTTTGCATGCTTTTGAGGGCTGCAGACGCATGCAGGCGCGTGAAGAGAGAGAGAGAGAGAGAGAGAGAGAGCGCTCAACGATGGGCCGATAATTGCAGCCATTGAAGACAAAAACGCTCAATATCAATGAGCTACACGATACGATCAGGGCAGAAGTCTGGCACGCTGTTGCTGATATTAAGAATGCCTTTGGAAATGTGAGAGACTCTTTATGCTCTCCTGAAAATCTGCCCCTTTGCTTTTATTAAAGGTCAATGCAGACGGGTGATTTTCAGGAACTAAAGTATTCTCAATTTCCTCTGTTTTGAAGCATTGTATCTCAGTTAGCCTTGCCGAAAACAGACCGATGAACGTTGTAACTTTCTGGGGGGATCAAGGATTCTTTTTTTATACTCAGAAGTAATTGCGAGAATTTTGACATTGTTAAAGCGCATCTTTACCTTTGGTCTAATTTTGCATGACACGGGGTTCAGTCCTGTGAAGTTAAAAGCAATTATTTATATATTTGCAGTAGAGCTCCCTTCTGAAAATTGAAAGGAAAAGAACTCGTACCTACATATATGTTAGCGAAGCTCATATTTTATGCAGCCATACTTTTTTGACAATGAGCTTCAGATGATGATACGACAGGCCAAAGAAAACGCATGGTTAGAATGCTCAGCGTGATTAGAATGAGCTTTTATGTGTTAGCAGAGCTCATATTTTATGCACCGATACTTTTTTGACAATGAACTTCAGATGATGATATGACAGGCCAAAGAAAATGCCTGGTTAGAATGCTCAGTATGTGGATCTGGCAACAAGGCCACTTCATTTCAAGATGAAATCACAAGAGCTGTCACATATGCCTGCAACGATTATGCAGCTAAGGTTGAGCAGGTGCTTCTGCTTCGCCTTTATTGTGTGCAAGAGTTAGTGAATTTTCTGCATCACACCTCTAGTGATCACATTGACACGGGGTTGAACAAACATCTAATATCTGAAATTTCACAGCAGCATTTCATTTTGCATGCTGTGTCTTACAGGCAGAGAAGGAGGTTCAGAAGTTGCAGTCACAATTGGCTGCAGAACAAAGAAGGTGCGTGGACCTTATAAAACTGATTAAAGAGCTGATTGCTGCCTCCGGACTCTTGCAAAGACCAGAGTCTGTTATGGAGGTTCGTTCTAGTGCATCCATTACTGCATGTGTTTGTTAAATTCTGGTATCTCCGCAGTACATATACATTCTGGCTAATTGTTATAATGAATTTTGAAAAACATTATTATAGAACGGCTCTCTCTCTCTCTCTCTCTCTCTCTCTCTCTCTCTCTCTCTTTCTCTCTCTCTGTCTCTCTCTGTGCATGCATGTGCGTGTGTCACATTGTGCACAGCACACCTAATTGATACATGATGGTGGTTATTTTCTCAATCGTTGTAATTACACAGGAGAAAGGGATGCTGATTTCCAAGTATCTGGAGGAGCAAGCCAAACATTTACTGAAGAGATATGTTTCTCTATCAGGCCTAGGAAGTACTGATGTGGACAATAATGCATCCATGAGGAAAATTCCTTCATGTTTCAGCCAAGGGAGTGAGAATTACTGTCTGGAGCCAATACAATGCAAAGGTTGTACATTCCCTGAAAAAGACGCCTGTCAACAAGGAAACATTCCTCTATCAACAAGTTCAGAAGGATGTAGCTTTACGAACAAAGATGGACTTGTACTACCTTGGCTGCAGTCGGAAGAAGCAAACATAGAGTTATACTCGAGCAGGGACTTCGGACAAAAACAACAGGTGAGTTACGAAACTGTTTTTCTAATGTATCGGCATCGAATGGTTTAAAACCCATGATGTCCAATTTGGATGGAAATCTCATACTCTCTCTCTTTTGCACCAGGACACTCGGATTACCATACAGTGTGATGACATTCATCCCTCAGATGGACCTCTTGCAAATGTGATTCAAGTACATAATATGATACAAACTACTTCTGATGTGTTTCACTGTGTTTTGATTCCACTTTCTTCATTTGTTGCATCTGTTTCTTCTTCAAATGAATTAAGTGTGCTAGAACATATGGAACTAAAGAAGTCGTTAGCTGAATTCAAAGATGTATTTCCCGAACAATTGCCGGTAGGTTTACCTCCAGAGAGGGCAGTTGACCATCGCATAGATTTGGTCCTAGGCGCTCAGCCTGTAAGTATACCTCCTTATAGGATGAGTCAGTTTGAGGAGGATGAGTTAGCTCAGCAACTTCAAGAGTATTTGAAGTTGGGGTATATACGCCCAAGTAAATCACCCTGGGGTGCTCCTGTTCTTTTGAGGAAGAAGAAAGATGAATGTGTGTGGATTATAAAAGATTAAATAAAGTAACAATCAAGAATAGGTATCCTCTCCCTCGTGCTGATGACTTGATAGACAGATTAGTAGGAGCGAAGTACATCACTAAAATTGATTTGCGTACTAGTTATCACCAGATACGTATTTATGTGATGCTCCCGCAACCTTCCAACAAATGATGAATGACTTGTTCCGAGATTATTTGGCCAAGTTTGTGGTTGTGTTCTTGGATGACATCTTAGTTTACAGCAAGACTCTTGAGGACCATATTGGTCACCTCAAGATTGTTTTACTTTTATTAAGATAGAAACAGTTGTATGCTAAGATCAGTAAATGTGACTTTCTTATGAAGGAGATCATTTACTTAGGACACAAGATCTCTAGGGAAGGGCTTAACATTGATGAAGATCGAATTCAGAAGGTTTTGAGTTGGTCTATTCTTGAGACAGTCAAGCAACTTCGTTCTTTCTTAGGATTCACTGTCTTCTTACGAAAATCAATTCGTGATTATTCTAAAATCACAGTCCCCTTGACCAACATATTGAAGGGTCGTGGATGTAAGTCTATTCAGCCTATTACTTGGAATGACGAATTGAACAAGGCTTTTGATGTTTTGAAAAATTGTATCAAGAGTGTGCCTGTTCTTGCACTACCCGATCCTACCCGGCCTTATGTCTTAGAGGCTGATGCGAGTGATTATGCGATTGGGGCAGCATTATTCCAAGAGGGCCGACCTGTAGCTTTTGAGAGTAAAAAGCTAGATGACACTCAATATCGTTGGCCTACCATGGAGAAGGAACTTTATGCAGTGGTCTATGCTCTTAAAGTTTGGAGACATTATCTATATGGTTCCAGATTTGTCGTGTTGACTGATCATCAGTCAATACGATATGTGTGTGAAGGGGATGATTTGAGGGGTAGGAAGGCTAGATGGCTTGAGTTGATACAAGATTTTGATTTTGAGATTCGGTATAGGAAAGGTTCCTTAAATAGTGTCGCAGATGCCTTAAGTCAAATTAAAATGGTAAATAGTTTATCGTTTACCGAGATTTCCTCTGACCTATTTCACTTTGAGAGGGCTTTGCGTGACTGATAATCATTTCAGTCAGTATTGGCAGAAGGTCCAGGATGGGAGCTTAATGATTGACCAAGCCACCTACTGTACAAGCGGCCGGAGGTCATTGGATGATTCGGAATGGCTTGCTGTTCCGTAATGATAAAATTTGTATACGCGATGTGTTGGATCTTCGATCCAAGATTATTCGGGAGTGTCATGATGCACCTAGTGTAGGACATCCTGGAGTACACATGACTCTGTCTCTTGTGAAGCATAGTCATTTCAATCAGTATTGGCAGAAGGTCCAAGATGGGAGCTCAATGATTGACCAAGCCACCTACTGTACAGGCGGCCAGAGGTCACTGGATGATTCGGAATGGCTTGCTGTTCCGTAATGATAAAATTTGTGCACCCGATGTGTTGGATCTTCGATCCAAGATTCTTCGGGAGTGTCATGATGCACCTAGTGCAGGACATCTTGGAGTACACATGACTCTGTCTCTTGTGAAGCATACCTTTTATTGGCCTAAGATGCGTGCATTTATTGAAAACTATGTGGTAGGTTGCCGGATTTGTCAGGTTACTAAGGCAGAACGCCTTAGAAGCGCGAGTTTATTACAGCCATTGCAAATCCCAGGTAATAAATGGGAAAGTATTTCCATGGATTTTATTACCGGTTTGCCTAGAACACGTTCCGTAATGATAAAATTTGTATACGCGATGTGTTGGATCTTCGATCCAAGATTATTCGGGAGTGTCATGATGCACCTAGTGTAGGACATCCTGGAGTACACATGACTCTGTCTCTTGTGAAGCATAGTCATTTCAATCAGTATTGGCAGAAGGTCCAAGATGGGAGCTCAATGATTGACCAAGCCACCTACTGTACAGGCGGCCAGAGGTCACTGGATGATTCGGAATGGCTTGCTGTTCCGTAATGATAAAATTTGTGTACCCGATGTGTTGGATCTTCGATCCAAGATTCTTCGGGAGTGTCATGATGCACCTAGTGCAGGACATCTTGGAGTACACATGACTCTGTCTCTTGTGAAGCATACCTTTTATTGGCCTAAGATGCGTGCATTTATTGAAAACTATGTGGTAGGTTGCCGGATTTGTCAGGTTACTAAGGCAGAACGCCTTAGAAGCGCGAGTTTATTACAGCCATTGCAAATCCCAGGCAATAAATGGGAAAGTATTTCCATGGATTTTATTACCGGTTTGCCTAGAACACGCAAGGGTCATGACTCTATTTGGGTCATAGTGGACCGTATGACAAAAATGGCTAGATTCTTACCTACTAAATCGACCATATCAGCTGTTCAGTTGGCTCACGAGTTTGTGGACCACTTATTTAAGCTATATGGTTTGCCTTCTGACATAGTCAATGACAAGGACTCGAAGTTTACAAGTAACTTATGGAAACTTGTTTTTGAGAAGTTAGAAACTACTCTAAGTATGAGTTCCTCAGATCATGCACAATCTGATGGCAGTACAGAAAAGGTCAACCAGTTGGTTGATGATATGCTTCAGGCATATGTTTCTAGGAGATAGTCTTCATGGGAAGATTATCTCCCCATAATAGAATTTACTTATAACTGTGCAAAGCATTCGAGTACGGTTACAATCCTTTTATGCTTATGTACGGGTTTCAACCTAAGTCACTAGTTATGGTTGGGTTAAAGGGAATCCAAAATGATGTTGCAAACACATTCTTGCAAGACATGCAAGAAATGTTGCAGTTTGCCAAGGAGTCTATTAGAAGTGCCCAAGATCGGGACAGGTTTTATGCTAATAAACATCGTTCACCTAGAGAGTTCTCTGAAGGAATGATGGTATATTTGCGTATTCCCAAGGAATCCAAGAGCCTAAGTACTAGTTTGGTTCCGAAGTTATCCCCCAGATACTATGGTTTGTTCAAGGTTATTATAAGAAACAGTTGCATATAAACTAGAATTGCCTCCTGATGTTGAAGTACATCCAGTATTTCATGTCAGTAGACTAAAAGAGTTACTGGGTGTAGATGATCAACTTGTTTCTCCTCAAGAAATAGTAGAAGTTACAGATTTGACTTTTATTCCACATGAGCCTGAGAGTATTCTTGAATTTCGGGAAAGACAGCTTCGTAATCGAACTATCACGGAATACAAGATCAAGTGGAAGGATCGTGTTGAGAAGGATGCAACATGGGAGACATTACCAAACCTCCAGAGGACATTCCCAGGTTTTTTAGGGAACTCAGGAGTGAGTTCTTAGAGGAGGGGAAGTATGTCATGTGCACGGATTGTGTCTGACGTGTGCCCTAGGCACACAGGACTAGCTCAAGTAGCCTGGGGAGGGTAGAGGCAAGGCAAGTGATTCTCAGGTTGGGTTGCAAGGGCAAATGGCACGAGTTAGGGTTTCGGCTATAAATAGCCGCCCGAGGCCCAAGTCTATATAAGGGGGCCAGGGGGCTCAGTTTTTAGGAGAGCAGGGCAGAGCAAGTCAGTTCTCCCCTATTGGTCTGGATCCTGGATTGTGTGTGGACGCACACCTGCTCTCTAGATTAGCCCAAGGCCCAGCAGATCGATCCAAGGCTCCTTGAGGGCGACACCTGGTGGTATGGGACACCGGCTGGGATCATGGTTGGGAGATGTGCCAATTGCCAGCAGCTCAGCCTATGGCGTGGAGGGGGCATCCTAGTCTAGGATGCCATGGTTGGGTGGTAAGCAAGCCTGCGGATTCCTTTATGGTTCTAGGATTGGTTTCTGGTGTTTGTTTGCAGGTCAGGTCACACAGGAGCACTAGGGTCGTGTCACAGTCACCCTAGGCCTTGGTAAGGAGGCTACCCTTCTGCCCATGGGTGAATTGTTGAACCTGGTCCAGCGGCTACCTGCAACAGCCCTGTCTTTGATCATCTGTTGGGTTCTCAAATGTCATGGTTAACCAAGCTATGTAATGCTAGCCACCTAAGCCACTGGCTTGTTTGCCACTTCAGGCTAGCAGCAAATGCTTGGCAGCCAAGTCCCACTTAGTACCAATTATCCAGTCAACTTGATTGGAGACATAGGTAAAGAGGGTATTCTTCCTGCCCCTTGGTGCTGTCGTGCTCTAACAAAGGAATGGAGCAGAGGTAGACAAGGGAGTAGAGTAACCAAGAAGAGATTAGGGGGAAGGAGTATAGAAGGAAGCGAGTGAACATGTATTGTGTGGAAAGTGGAGGGGGTGGAGAGGCAGTTGCAGATGACGTGAGACCTCGAAGCAAGAAAGGGAGTGTGCACAATTGCAAAGGAGTGAGAGGGAGTGTGCAGGAAGTGAGACGTCGAAGCAAGAACATCACATTAAAAAATTGTGGTACAAGGGGTCTTGGATGGAATTCCGTAGTCCCCTCCAAAGTCATCTTTAGCTTAGCAAACTCAAGGGCTAACCCCAATTAACGTAGCTTGTTTTTTCCATTTATTACAGCCATCCCAACAGAAAGAATCTTGCCCTTTAAATTACATATCATAGCTTCCAAGAAGTAGATTCTAGCCATGGATGAATTAGTTGTTAGGAACCAAAGAAAAAGGGGAAAAAAGTTGTCAACAACAAACAATTTAGAGCTGTTTGTAAATTATTTAACTGTCAAACATTGCCTCCAGCCAAACCTTTGTTGAATGGAATATATTACTATTTCCTGAAAAAAAAAGGGGGGGACATCGAAACTTGTGGTAATCTCTATAATCTATGCACATATGTATGAGCCATCCTCCAAATCTTTGTTGATTTGCTGCTACAAGACTCTAGAATAAAGTCATGGTCAAAAATCTCTCTTAGCAGGCAAGTATTGAGGTATGTCAGCAAATCTGCAATACCTAAACGTACATGCTACATGTCAATGTCCTCGATCGGGGAATACTACCCTGGATGTGCCTTGATTGGCTGTCATGCATGCAAAGCATTTTGTTTTGGCATTGGCAACTGCCTTGATATAATTGGTTGCATTGTACATACATGCATGCATACATGTATGTATGTATATATGTATACACACACACGCGCGCACACTTTTTTTTTTTGGTGTGTAATACATTTGTCATTATATTACAAAAATAGTCCCAAAGAAAGGGACTAAGAACTACAAACATCAGAAGATGTCATTACACGACAAGAAGGCAGGATAATCTATGTAGCGCACATGTAGACAATCATAAAACGATTGTTGTAAAGAGGCATGGAAGAACCGATACTCAGCCAAAGAGGGATCGCCAAAGACCCAATGATTGCAGAGGGTCCAGAGTGCCCACTAACAAACCCAATAGAAAAGAAGATCATATAGCTTGCCTCACCGGATGAAAACCAAAAGGTAGCACTGGGGAAATGGGCCTGAAGCTGCTGATGTACACACACACACACACACACTTTTTTTTTTTGGGGGGGGGTGGTTTGAAATCCATTCAAGATTATATTACAAGAATCAGTCCCAAAAGCTGGGACCTCCAGGTACAAGCATCAGAAGATTTCATCAATGACAAGAAAGTGGGATAATCTAAATCCCATGCACGTAGACAATCATAAAGCGATAGAGATACCTAGACACACACACACGCACATATTGATACATACAAAGATAGATACACACACACACACACACACACACACAATTTTATTTTTTCTTTCTTTCTTAATGTGAAATTTGTTCTACCTAGACACACACACACACGCACATATAGATACATACAAAGATAGATAGATACACACACACACACACACAATTTTATTTTTTCTTTCTTTCTTAATGTGAAATTTGTTCTACCAAAAAAAAAAAGTGTGTGCATACATACATACATACGTACATACGTACATATACATATGCATACATACATACATTCCTTCATACATAAATAAATGCATACTGAAATGGGATTAAAATATTTATGTGCTGTATAATTGCATCTTATATGTGGGGTGCAAGCAAAGGTGAAAAAGGGAGAGACTGGCTCTAAATAGCTTGTTGATCTTTCATTCCTCTCAAACTGTTTTGTACAGCATTCAAAGGGAGTTTCCACATGAGAACCTCCCCCGATCCCCAACTATCTACCTCTTTTTTTCCCATGTCCACTCCCCGAGACCTCTTCATGCTCACCGCTTCTCTCTTGAATTCACCCCCAGGCTCTCCTCTAGAAACTTTTTATTCACACCACGCCTTAGCCTTCACAAACTAACCGCCCTCCCCCCCATGGGAACACAACCACATATAACATGTTTAATTACATAACTCCCATGGGACATCTCTGATCCTTAGGATTCTTGTTGCATTCTGAAGCTTATGGAGTTCCCCCTCTTCCTCTAGACTCCATGGCGAAGTGGGGTTACAACTTTGCACACTAGAACACCCTTTTGCATAAATTCAAATTCACTGTAACATTTTCCTAGCATGGTGACTTGCTTGATAGACAGAAGCGGACATTGTTTCATATCACACCACACGAGCTATCTGGCTGTACATACTTCTCCATTCCTGTTTATATGTCTTGTCTCATCTCGCCCTAAGCCTCTTAAGGCAGAATTTATACACTCGCTCTCCAAATACCTTCCCATTATCAGCCCAGGCCTTTTGTTCTCTCATAATGTGCAGAAATGAGCTAACCTCCAGCTGTTTGCACAACTATTTTTCCTCCTCCTACAAAGGCTTGAGTTTCTTGATGCGCACCTGCCAATTTCCTTGCATGTGGCACATTACCAGCAAACAATCCCCAACATTTGTAAGGCTTCCAAACCCCTATCTCTCGACTGCGTTTCAAGCCATGGATCAAGGCCAAATACTCAGCTTCATGATTTGAGGCTACTGAGTTTATTTCTTTCCCCTCCGCTGCAATTTCTTGACAATAGCACTGCATAAGCACATTCCTATGCTACCCCTTCCTGTGTTCCTTTGAAATGCTCCATCAAAGTATAATGTATGCAACAGCTCACTTTCTTTTGGGCTTTCTGTGTGGACTGTTTTGCAGCCAGTTTTCCTTTCAACCTGATTTTCCACATCCTTTCCTATCTCCCTTTCTGTGAGCATGCATGCTAAGATAGCATGTATAGAATTTTCAGTGACAAAAGAGGACTGGCATTCTCGCAACTCTACCAACCACTTACCAAATCTTCCTCTTGGATTAGGCTTCTTTATGAGATATTGTATGATCACTGAATCTGCCAAAAAGACGATCTGCCAAAGTCATCTATAAAGCCTCATATGAATTTCTCCAAATATGATTCAAATACCTCATACATAAACCTTTTGGAAGGTGGCTGACTCATTGAAAAAACCAACAGCATGAATCGCAATGCAATCTCCCAGGGTGTCACAGAAGTTGTCTTCTGCTGATCTTCCTCTGCAATGCAAATGTGGTAATACCCTGAGCACCCCTCACACAAAATATACCTTTCAGATCTGAGAGACCCAAAACCAAGAAATTGGGTGATAATTGTGAAATTGAGAACACTCTGAAATCGTCTCAAAATAAACAATTATTTCAGCCAGAGAACCAAAGATTGAAAAGCATCAATACCACGCAGTTGCATACATAGCTTTGTTACTGATGAAGCTTACAGCAGGTCCTTTCTGACTTGGTCTACGAAGAAAGGATCTTGACATCAGACGATTCCTGATACTGTTTATTGAAATTTGGGGATAAACGTCCAACCTACAGTACAATCTAACTTTCACAACGAAGCTCACTACAAGTTGCAGTATACAAAACAAGGCAATGGACACAAGCTGAACTATATTGAAAAGGGGAGAGACAGCCGAATATAAGCATCAAATTCAGGCAGCAGTGGCTGGGGGAAGGGACAATCAGTTCGGAACTTCGAAGCAGAGGGCTGAAGAAGATTAGGCCACTTGAAAGAGTGTCATACCGGGAGAGGATGTAGTATTAGTCCCATCCAAATTCCATTTTAGCCCTCTCTAGCTAAACTCCCCAGAAAACTCTAGAGCTAACCCCACTAACTTGACTCATTTTTCCACGTTACCAAACTTGCTCGCCTTGCTGGGATGCACATGCCATGAATGTATGCGGATGATGCTCCTGCCTTAGTATAGTGATTTGTACTTTGACAGGAGTCCAAATTGCAGTTTTGTATCCTTTATTATGAAACATGTCTGGTTCTCCAAAGGCTGTAACATCTTATCAAGATGTTACGTCCTTCGAAGAGCATAAATTAAACAAACCACAGGGCATTATTAAGAGAGTCTCCATTATTCCAGAGCAAAACTGGATAGGTAACAAACCTGCTATCTGGCCAAAGTCAAAAAGTAGTTCAGGAGCTGCATTGAAATTGGATTTCTTTTTGGCATGTGCTTATCTTGGAAAGATGGTTTCTTATCTCCCAAAGGGTTTGAATGGAAACAGAATCTAGGTGAAGAGCAATAATGCGGTTATGAACAACAGGTCCAGTGTAATCATAACTTTACATATTTCCCACTTTTTTGGCAGTACGCCTTGCTAGTTCCATCAGTGAACGAGGAAAAAATCATACAGCAAAAAGATATCCAGGAGGCTCAGACTTTACAGCCTAAGATTGCCACATGCAGTGTGCAGAATGTAGAAATTCTGGAGGATGATTGCTGTAAAAGGATGGAAGCAGACGATCAAGCAAGAAAATACGGCCGAAGGTCAAGTCAAATGACAGAATCAAGCTTTTTACATGTGGACCTGGTCTCAGAAAGAATACAATTCAGGAGAAGGATTGAATTGGGAGAGCTACTCTTATGTGTTGGCACTCTCCAGATATTTTAAGTGTGAGTCTATCTTTTTCCCTTTCATATTCAATTACTGATCAGACAGTAGATGCACAGGCTATGGAACATTAACTTGGTGCCTCCAGTTATGTTCATGAACATGCACAGAATGTAAATTGTACCAGTGACACTGAATATTCAGACTGTATATTATACTCAGGTGTAATATAATGTAAAAGTATCCATACCATGGACCCACTGTATTGTGCCATAGGAATAGATTTTTGCACTCTGACTCCACATACTAGAATGTGGATTGTACTCTTGAGACAGAAGAGTTCTGTCCAATTCGGCAATCTTTGTACTTCAGAGGATTTAGAATTTAATTTGAGCACGAATAAGATGGACTAACTCAATCTCTTCAGATTTCATTGTTTGAGAAAGTAATATGTATTCTGACATAAGGAACTTTCATGATGGAATTATTCTCAAGCTTTTAATAAAAAACTGCACGATTGAGGAACAGCCAAATGTTTGTGTCTCATCTGTGAATTCGTGTGATACTGCTTATAATGTAGCCAACCATGAGCTTGATGTTGAGGTTTTCACAATTCATGATCAGTAATAGCTACCGCAGGTAATGCAGGCTATTAAATGTATGACTTGAGCTGCCCAAACAAACTGATTCTCTCCATGTAAATTGCTTCCAAATTACTAAATGTTTCACTCCAAAATCCAACCTGAACCATTGAAAATATCAGAAGGAATGGAACCCATTTCATAAACGTGGAAAATCTCTTTCAAGGAAATGTGAGGATGAATAAGGCACAAGGATGTATCACGCCCTAATCACTGTTGTAAAAGAATGAAAGAATTTACAAAATCAGATGGGGATGAAAGAATTTACAAAATCAGATGGGGCGAGGCTGTCCAAGCATCTTGTAAGCTTAGACCACAGCCAAGCAGGCACCATTGGTGCAGTTTTATACCTGCCTCCTATTTCACCACAGCTTCCATTTGTGACCCTCCTTTTGCTAATGGTTTTAGGTCTTCGTGCTGTTGCACCACAGCTTTTATTGCAATCCACCTTGAGCTACTGGTTTCTATGCCCCATGTAAAACCATGAGAGTTACACACACCAGGGAGTGGATGAACCTCACATATTATTCTATTGCAGAAAATTAGAATGAGGTTTGAGACCCAGGACTTGCAACCTCTTTCTTTACAATGTATTGAATTGTCCCAAGTGATTCAAAAACAAACAGTATTACTGGCTTCAATCTGTGATAGGAGGTGCAGCTATTTAAAGCAGCAACAAGCGATTGTATTCTTAGCTGACTTCTGATATAGTAGGATTGGAGGGTGTCTTGGTGGAAGAGGGGCTTGCACTATTCTGTGAAGTAGGGGATCTTTGCAACAAGGTGATGAGGGGATACTTGCGGAGCAAGGGTTCCCGTGAGCAGGGTATGTAACAAGATGCCCAAGCCCTAAACATCAACCCTATGATCGTAGGGCCCCTTGAACACCTCAGGTGCCATGTACACCTTCATGCCTATCAACTCTGTCAAGAGACGGTTCTGCTTCTTGTTGTCCTCATGCTTTTGACACTGAACCGCCAACCGAAAGCTCTGCAATCTTTATCTCTCCTCCCTACATCGAGAACACATTCTCGGTGTTGACATCCCTATGCATCACACCCTTGCTATGGCAAGCCAGTTTTTGCCTGCCCCAGTCAGCTTCTGAGAATTCTAGTTACCATGGCCTATGCATCACACCCTCGCTATGGCAAGCCAGTTTTTGCCTGCCCCAGTCAGCTTCTGAGAATTCTAGTTACCATGGCCTGCCGAAATTTACTGTCCCTTATCCCTTTGTCATAAAGATTACCTGCTTAGCAGAATTCTAGCTGTTAGTTGCAGGACATGCTTTTCCACGGCTAAAACATTCTCCAACCCATCAGCCCTGCCATAATTAAGGTAGTTTCTTGCCAAGGTCCATGTAAATGTCTCTCTTTTTGGGATCAACAATGTTACACAAAATGTACGTACTTAATAACGTTTAGAGTTGTGATAGTCTTTTGGGTGGCATCAGTTTGAATATTCTAGGCATATTTGATACATCTCATCTTCCAAAAATTTGATAAACTATATGATTATGGTTTGTTGATTTGTGGTCCTAACGACATTAAAAGTTTAGGGGCTAGGCACATCCACTTGTGTTGCAAGACATGCTCCATAGACATACCAACAAAAATTTACAACAAGGCAAGACCCATGGATGCGCAAATGACAAACTGGTGAATGATATTTATTAAATTCGTGTGCAATGTGAAGCAAGTATATTGACAATGAAAACACGCATCAACTTAGAAAAATAGCTATACATTATGGATAAATCAAAGCATCAACAAAACCACAGGAAACAATAAAGAGTAGAAAAAAATTTACCCCTCAAAACCATAACATATCTATTCTACTTATAAAACAGAAAAACGAGGACAAGTTTTTGACACATGGCACTCTTGCAATGCAAGTCCTACTAGCACTCTTTGTTTACACTTCTTGGGGAGAATCTGTTGGGGGATATTCAGGTAATAAAGATCTCAAGCTTCTCCTGGTCACCTAAAGCTTTTTCTTTTCCCTCGTACTCACTACTTACAATCTTCCACGTAAGTACACATATCAATTGTCTAGATCAATCAAGAAGGGGTTGGATAGATTGCGAGCACATTTACCATAAGTGACACAATTTTCTACTACAATCATTGGTTGCAAAATTAAATCCATGCACTAAAAGCACATGATAGCCTTTAGTCATATTCAAATGTGGTTTTGGAGTTGCATGTACAATAATATTATTGTCAATCACATATATAGAAAAACATTCTTCGCCTCCAATATATAGCTCGCACACTTGCACTCCAAAAATTAACCATGCTCCTCACTAATCACTTGGTAGTACTCACCATGCACAAACACTCACAGGATCTTCTCTATTTCACATTACAGTACACGAGTCCACTCCGTGCATGTAGTTTTGCCTACTAATTTCTCCACTCAACTTACTTGCACATGGCAGATATTACATATGCAACAAAATTGACACACACGCATGATGTTTTTTGGTAAAAGGCATAGATGTATATCAATGTGATAAAACTTTATATAACCAAATAATCATGTTTTTTATTTTCATTAAATATAAATTCACAAAATTATTATCAATCATCAACAAACTTTCCCATATAAAATAATATATTATTGTAAAAGTTACATGTATAAAAAGTTGTGTGCGTGTGTTTTTTCTAACAATAATCTACCCTATTCTATCCACCATGTTCATGTCAAACTAAACCCCTTATTTTGCCTTAATGGTTCTCGAATAAAGAAACTCCTACCCAACTCATCACAAGGTTTATCCCTGCTATTGGGAAATAGTTCAAGTTGCCCAAAAAACCATACTCAAGTTTGGCAAATTTCCAACACAATACCAAGATTGGGTTTTCAAAATAGCTATCAAAAATCATTCCATCACCTTTATCCATATTAGCAGAGAAGTCCCTCCTTACTTGTATCAAGCTTACCTTAGCATAATATAACATCAACATCTACTAGAGTATCGTTATTAGGACGTATGCATCCACCGACATCAGGCATTACAAGGCATGGGTAATGTGGGAGACTCCACAGTTATCAAGTGTTGTTGAGGCCGGTCATTACGTCTACAAACATTCTACGTCTTGACAGAATGATTGGGTAGCCTAGTGTGAGGCTATGCTCACACTCAGCCTTGTGAAGCCAAGACTGCTCATCGAGCTTCACGCACAATGCAATATGGAAGGGAAAGAAGTATCCAAAGTCCCCTGCATGTCTAAAAGACCCGCCCTCTCGTCTAGGATAAGAAGGCAATCACGTTCCTCACTGTCTAAGGGAGAGGCGTTCCTATCCCTTCTGGAGGTGTTATCGGAGGCCAAAGGCCACTGGTGTGAGAAGCATGAGTGTTGTAAGCTCTAATGCAGTGGACAGTACGGAGTGCACCGTGTAGTGGTGTGCAGGTGTCGTAGACTGTATTGCAGTGAATCATGCCGTATGAGTGCACTATGCTAGATGATGGTCAAATGAGAAATCCACTACATAAGCGCAAGAAGTGACAATCATTATGCACAAGTGAACAATCCCTATATATGAAAGAAGAAACATAAGAAATGAGAAAGTGACCAGGTTGGCTGAAGTACACATCACTAGAAGAGCACCCACAAGTCTCAAGTCACAAGAACCAGAATACACACATCTATCCCCATAGTGAGAACAGAGAGGTACAACAACGAGCTCATAGCTCAAGCCCCTATCTTCTCCACACACTCTCCTCTCGGCGAGCTTGTAGCTCTAGCCTCTATCTCTCCTCACACTCTCCTCTCTCTCTCCAATGCAGAACAACGAATACTGAATGTTGAATGCCTCCTGCTCCATGCTCAGTACTCCCCCCTTCTCCTTCATCCTCATCCCCCTACCTTGGAGGGTCCCTCCTTTGCTAAGAATCTCCCTTCTTTATCTGAATTGGTGATCCTCCTATCTCCTTAGCTATTGAGGATAGCCGTTGCACCGTTGGCTCTCTTGATGGCTTCGACGACTTCTTGTTGACTCGCCAGCATCTTTTAGTCAGGGTGGTGTAAATGCTCCATGTGCATGTGAGCTAGATCACCGCACCACTGAACCACTGTAAACGTCTTCACCATGTGCAGCTAGCTGTAAATACTCCTGACTGCTCCATGTGCGGAGCTCACCCTCCATCTGCATAACTCTCGATGAGGTCACCTTAGGCATGGTACTCTTGGTTGACCTATGGTTGACATGTGTCGATGCATGGTCGCCTTGGGTATGGTACTCTTGGATGAACCTGTGGTTTACACGTGTCATGCATGATTGACATGTGATCAACGCTTGATGTCATGCGGTTGACATGTGTTGACACATGGTCAACATGTGGTCAACGCCTATCGACATGTGGTCAATGCTTGTCAACATGTGGTCTGACAACAATAATTGCTTGGGGTATCCCACTGTGGTCACCATAAACTGTCTGGGGGTGGAGTTCCTATCCCTTCGAGAGGTGTTACAGGAGGCCAAGGGCCACTAGTGTCAGAAGCATGGGTGTTGTAAGCTCTAATACGATGGACCACGCAAAGTGCACCATGCAGGGCAGTGGTGTGCGGGTGTCATAGGCTGTACAGCAGTGAATCGTGCCGTATGAGTGCACTATGCTAGATGAAATTCAATGAGAAATCCACTACATGAGTGCAAGAAGAGACAGTCATCATGCACTAGTGAACAATCCCCATATACAAAAGAAATAAGAGAAATGAGAAAGTGACCAGGTTGGTCGAAGTACACATCACTAGAAGCACCCACAAGTCAAAAGTCACAAGAACCAGAATACACAGGTCTATCCCCATAGTGAAGAGAGAGGTACAACAGTGAGCTCATAGCTCAAGCCCTTATTCTCTCTCCTCACAGCACCATTGAACCATTGTACACGTCTTCGGCATGTGCAACTGTAATAATACTCCTAACTGCTCCATATGTAGAGCTCACCCTCCATGTGCGCAGCTCTCAATGAGGTCACCTTGGGCATGGTACTCCTAGTTGACCTATGGTTGACATGTGTTGACCTATGGTTGACATGTGTCGACGCATGCTCACCTTGGGTATGGTACTCCTGGATGAAATTGTGGTTGACATGTGTCATGCATGTGGTCAATGCTTGATGTCATGTGGTTGACATGTGTTAACACATGGTCAACATGTGTTCAATGCATGTCGACATGTGGTCAACGCCTGTCAACATGTGGTCTGAACTCTGATGACAGCAACTGCTTGGGTGTCTCTATTGTAACAGTTTGCCCTGCCACTATCATTCATCATCTCGGTGAATAGAAAATGGAGAGGAGAACCCGTGAAAAAGAAAAAATAAAATTATATGGCCATACATTAGAAAAAAGAGGAAAATTTACAGACCATGTGTCTAGCCATGCAAGTAATACCAGCAATTGTATAAAAATGAAACTTTGTAAAATACAATGCCTCTTGCTTGAGTTACAGCAATGAAAATTGAACAAAACAGAGGACATCATGAGGAGATCACACCATGATATTTACAATGATAGCAAATCTGCTTGTCAAAGATCTAAAAGTGTTATGAAACCAAAAAAGACATATGTATCCCTAGATCACTAAGGGAGGTCATCAGTAGCCTTCTCCTTTTTCACACTTGTATCCATCTCAGGTTTGTTGTTTTCCTCCTCGGCCTCAATTGTATCCATCACATTTCTAAGATCCTAGCACTTTGCCTTATATCGATGGTACTGCCTGTAGTAATGATCATGTTGTGATTGCAAAGTGGAATGGGAAGTCTGAAGGGTGGTAAGCTATGTACAAAGCTTTGTAAACTCATCATCCATGGCTGAAAGCTTCACTTCCAATTCAACTATCCAAGAATATGATTTTCCTTTGGCAGACAGTGAGGAAGTCAATGAGTCCTACAACAACTAAGTGAGCTCTTGTTGGAATTTGAATACGTCTGTTGCATGCAGGCTGTGCAAAGTTGTCATGTCTGCTTTCCACTCCTATTTGTGAAAGAGGTGGCAATATTCGAGGGCAGTCCACTCAATATTCCAAGCGATGTCGCGCTCATGGATAGTTGATTCCTGCTGTTTTTTTTAGCCCTCTTCATGAAGCTGAAGTGTCACCTTTCAAGCATGTTGTTGTGTTGCTTTGGCTTTTTCAATCTCCAGCTTCAAGTGTTGTTGCTGGGAGAGCAATTTATGCATATAACCTATTGAATTAAAGACTGCGGCTCCCAGTTGGGTGAAGGTATCATCCATGATACGTTGGGCAAGATGTAGGGACCTTTTCATCTAGGCATATTTATCACTGAAATTCAGCTTGTCAGCCATATTGATCTTATCCCCTAACTCCTCGAACATGGCAGGGATAGCGTGCTCTTCCACCTTAGCCAAGCTTTCTGTTGGTGCCAGATGATCTAAGGCCATAAAACATTGCAAGGCCCTCGAGGTCTTCTGGTTGTCTACTAGGCATTCTTGCAAAGGAATGGTGAAATTATGATCCACATGAGAGTGCTCTCAACAGAAGCAAAAACGGAAGAGGGAGAGAGAGAAACAGAGAGCCACACAAGTTTTGGTGGGTGCAGAACCACCCTAATCTTCTTTTTCATTCATTTATATATGTGTTTGAGTACTATACATAACCGGGGTAAAGGCACAGTGACCTTTAACCCCCACTTAAAGGACAATGTGCCTTGAAGGGAGAACAACCAATGAGCATACTATCCAATGCCCATCAATACACGACAATACTCAAACCGCTGACTAGGTAGACTCTTCATCAGCATAACTGCAGGGTTATCATCTGTATGAACCGTGACAAGCTCTATGCACTTGTCCTCCCTCCCTGATGAAATGGTACCTGACCTCAATGTGTTTGGTCTTTGCATGAAAGACCAGATTCCGTGCTAGCTGAATAGCACTCATGGAATCACTATGCAATGTCGGTACACCTGTATGAATCCCCAAATCTCCCACTAGCTGATCAAGCCATATAGCCTCCTTGCAACCCTCTGTGGCTGCAACATACTCAGCCTCTGTGGTAGACAAAGCAATGCACTTCTGTGCATGAGACATCCACGACACTGCACCACCTGCAAAGGTGAACACATAACCAAAAATGGATCTCCTACTATCCACATGCCTTGCATAGTCTGAATCTGTGTACCCAAGTACACACATGTCTCCTCTACCAAAGCAGATGCACATCTCCTTGGTACCCTTCATGTACCTCATGATGCACTTAACTGCCTCCCAATGCCTCTTTCCTGGATTAGCCATATACCGGCTAACAACTCCCACTGCAAATGCAATGTCTGGTCTAGTAGCTATCATAGCATACATAAGACTCCCAACCGCTGATGCATAAGGAACCTTGGCCATCATGGCCCTTTCCTCATCTGATTTGGGACTATCTGTATGACTTAGTTTCACATATGGAGGCAATGGAGTACTCACTACCTTCCCCCCCTCCATATTGAAACACTGCAATACTTTTGTAACATACATTTTTTGTGAAAGCCAAAGGAGTTTCCTACTCCGATCACGTGTGATGCGCATACCAAGAATATGACCTGCAAGTCCCAAATCCTTCATATCAAAGGCCTCATGCAACTTGTCCTTTAATGCATCTAGCTCATAAGTATTCTTGCTAGCCAATAGCATATCATCCACATGTAGTGCCAAGATTATCAGGCTATTATCCTTAGCCCTTTTAGTGTAGAGGCAGTGATCAATTTCACTCCTTTTAAAACCCTGGGACCGAATGAAAGCATCAAACTACTGATACCATTCTCTAGGTGCTTGTTTAAGACCATAGAGACTCTTCTTCAGCTTGCAAACTAAATGCTCTTTGCCCTTTTCTTCAAAGCCTTCCGGCTACACCATGTAAATTTCCTCATGCAAATCCCCATGCAAGAAAGCTGTCTTGACATCCATCTGCATAAGCTCCATATCCTCTAATGCCACAAGTCCAAGCATGCATCTAAGTGTGGTCATCTTCACAACCGGAGAGAATATCTCATCAAAGTCTACACCCTTCTCTTGCTTGAACCCTTTAGCAACCAAACGGGCCTTGTACCTAGGCACATCATCACCTGTGACCTTTTTGTAGACCCATTTACATGGCAATGCTTTCTTTCCATGTGGCAAAGAAACCAAGTCCCAAGTCTTATTCTTCATAAGTGAACTCATCTTTGATTGCATAGCATACTCCCACTTGCATTGATCCTCACGCATCATAGCCTCTCTGTAGCAAGAAGGCTCCCCGCAATCAGTAAGCATCACATAGTCTACCCCTGGAACAAACCTATCAGGCGGTCTAGACACTCTAGATGATCTTCTCAAGGGCATTTCAGCTTGCTGTCCCACCTACATATCAGCCACATTTGGCTCATCATTTCCACCAATAAATGATCCATCATCTACCCTTGATTGTATACCTGTGGGAGTACTTGGTGGTACCATTTCTTGCACATTTGGTGCATGGACAGCTTGCTGTCTATCAACATATGCAGGTGGATTCACATCCTGGAAAGTGATTCTCCTCATTTCCACATCCCTCATGGGTGTCTTATGCATCTTCTTCTCATTGAAGACTACATCATGGCTGCGTATGATCTTCTTTGCTTCTGGATCCCAGAGACGATAGCCCATCTCTCCACTTTCACCATAACCCAGAAAGATGCATTTCCTAGACTTAGGATCTAGCTTCTTTCGAAGCTCTTTTGGCACATGTGCATATGCCTCACACCCAAATATACGCAAATGAGAGTAAGAGGGCTTCTTGCCACTCCATGCCTCTTCACGAATACCACCATGCAAAGTCTTACTAGGTGATCTATTGATCACATGCACTGTAGTCTTCATTGCCTCAGCCCAAAAACCACCAGAAAGACTTGCATTGGAAAGCATGCATTGCAACCTTTCTTCAATGGTACGGTTCATCTTTTGTGCAACTAGATTTTGCTCTGGAGTACGAGGGGATGTGAGCTCCCTCTTAATCCCACGTGTATCACAGAAATGCTAAAAGTCATGAGAGAGATACTCTACACCATTGTCAGTCCATAGGCATTTAAGCGTTCTACCTGACTGATTCTCAACCAAGGCCAGCCATTTCTGAAATACTTGGAACACATCACTCTTTCGAGCTATAGCATAAGCCCACACTTTCCTAGTTGTATCATCAATGAATGTTACATAGTATTCAGCCCCGCCTAATGACTGTGTAGGCATGGGACCACATACGTCTGAATGCACCAAATCAAGCTTTTCAAACTCTTTCTTTCCCCTTCTTTTATGGGCTGATTTAGTTTGCTTCCCATAGAGACAGTGCTCACAGAATTCAAAATCAAAGAAACTCAAATGCGGTACATAACCCAAACAGCATAAGAGTTTCATTCCATTATGGCTCATGTGCCCCAACCTGTAATGCCACAAAGAAGTGCTTGGCTACTCGGTTATTGCAACAACATGATCAAATACCCCTGATACATGTAAGGGATACAAAGTCCCACACTTGGCACCCCTGGCCAAAAGCATAGAGCCCTTCTGAATTTTCCAACTCTGAAAGCCAAAAGTGGTGTGAAAACTAGCATCATCTAGCTGACCCACTGAAATAAGACTCTTGGTCAACTTAGGCACATGTCTCACATGTTTCAAAATAAATGCAGACCCATTTGCAAAAGAAAACTTTATGTCACCTGCTCCGACTATGTCACATGCATAGTCATTTCCAAGATGCACACAACCTGCCTTTCCACTATCATAAGTGGAGAACCATTCCCTATGGGGAGTAACATGGAATGAAGCACCAGAATCCAAAATCCAATCTTGGGAATATGCATCATCTGAAGTGGTAAGCAACTCTACAAATAAACTAGACATGAAGAGAACGCCATTGTCACTATCATGTGTGACTGCATTGATCTCCTCGATCTTCACTTTTCCTTTGTCCTCCCTTGGACTCTCTTCCTTTTGATTTGCATCCCAATTTGCATTCTTTTTCTTATTCTTTTGCTCTCTTTTCAGCTTGTAGCAATCCTTTTTCATATGGCCCTTCTTGCCACAGTGGTAACACTCAATGTTCCATGCCCTGGATTTGCTACGAGACTTCCCTCTTTCTTGGGACTTCCCCCTGAACTGTGATCTACCCCTTTGCACATTTAAGGCTGCATCCTGCTTGTTACCGTCCATAGACTTCCATCTAATCTCCTCGGCCAACAAGCTACCCACAACATCATCAAATTTCAGTACTCCACCAGCCAGGTGCAGAGTTAATGACAGCTATACAGAAGGTATCCCATGAGGATGGCAATGAACATAAGAGAAATATTGCCTTAGTCTCTGCATCAAAATTCATCTTCTGAGCCTGAAGCTGGCTGAAAATAATATTGAATTCATTCAAGTGAGAAGCAATGGAGACCCCTTCCTTCATCTGCAGACAACCTCTTCATGAGGTAAACTTTATTAGAGGCAGTTTCCTTCTCATAAGTGGCACACAGTTTCTTCCACAGATCTTCCATAGTTTGCTCATTTACTACTGTGAAATAAAGTGACTCTGCAAGATGAAGTCTAATAGTAGACTTTGCTAATGCATCCAACTCATTCCAATCATCCTCAGACATATTTGCAGGCTTAGCTTCAATCCCTGCCAAGGGTTTAATCTGCTTCTTTTGAATAAGCACATCCCTTATCTGTTCTTTCCACAAAGAAAAGTTTGTCCCATCAAACTTTTTAATGTTGAAAAACTCCTTTTCAGACATGGAAGAGGATGCCATAATGCAAATAAAGCAAAATCCCAAATGCTAGTGCCTACAAGAGAGAATCACACCAAATACTAGGTGCACCCAAATGTGTATGCCACAATAGAGTGAAATATCACCAAAACTCATGTCTCAAAGCATCTGACTCATGTGCATATACTATGCATCCATATGAGCGAATCTGACCCAAAAGAAAATGCCAACTGGAATGGCAATCCAAATTGCCAATAAGTGCCAAATGACTCAAGCATAAACACCGTCCACTGGCATATGCATTAATAATATCTCATCCAAGAGAGCATAGCACTACCAGTGCATCACCTGCAATGTGTTAAAGCTGTCCCTCAGCATAAAATAGCATCCATGTGCAAAGCGTCCATAAAAAATAGCATCCCACAAGGCAATTTTGGGCCTATCAGCGTATCCAATAAGGACCGCAATGCATCTAAATGGCCTATAAATCATCCACTGCAACCCAATGCACACCACGAATGAGCGTACACTCCTCAAACTGCAACCAGAGTGATCTGCATAAGGTATGCCCAAGAAATCATAGTCCCACGGTAATGACCGCTACTGAAAATAGAACCTGAGATGTCTCAAAACATGGGTGCCATTGCATAATCGGACTCAGCAAGAAAATCTGCAAATATCTCTCTTCTGTCGGAACTCCAAAATCCCAACCAATGAGTGAGAAATGGGAGTCAATACTTATCCACTGCCATGTGGCATAAATCTAAGGTTTCAAAACCTTAGAATGAAAAATGCATAACAGAGAGACGAAATCGTGTAAGAACTGATGGGTAGGGGTTTTTGGGCATCCGGAACGCAATGGGATAGACGGTTTTGGAAACCGTGGTCTCAATCACTGGGTCCAACACACGGACTGAAAAACGTTTTTGGAAACAGAGCTGTTTGTAAACTCCACCGGAGTGCAAATGATGAGCAACATAGAAGTTTTAGGACCTCCTGAGTCCACCGGAACTGACAAATCTGCAAATGGTTGCTCCAAACTTGAGTTCCATAGAAAAACGCAGAAACTGACACAGTGAGTCAAAAATCCAATGAAATGATCCCAGATTCAAGAATGAAGGTGTTTCCAAGCTCCTGAAGTGAAGTGGATACCAAAAGCAAGCAATATTTGCCTCTACAGGTCAATACAGAGTCTCTATCATCGAACGGAACAAGGAAAAGCTCAAAAAACAACTTTTTTTTTAAAAAACACTTAACAGGCTCTCAAAACCACTTCACAAAACCAAAGTGACTTTTCCAAAGGTTCCTCCAAGGTCTCTACATACTTGGATGCAAGTAAAGTCACCCACAAAGCTTCCCACAGAGCTTCTCCTTCCTCCCACAGAGCTACTGAGCTTCAAGCATTCACACATGCTCAGCTAGATCACCCGGGCTCTGATACCAGTTGAGAGTGCTCTCAACGGAAGCAAGAATGGAAGAGGGAGAGAGAGAAACAGAGAGCCACACAAGTTTTGGTGGGTGCAGAACCACCCTAATCTTCTTTTTCATTCATTTATATATGTGTTTGAGTATTGTACATAACCGGGGTAAAGGCACAGTGACCTTTAACCCCCACACCACATCCTCCTCTTCCAAGCATACCGGGGAGCGTTTCCTTTGTAGGATAGATAGTAATTCTTTGTAATCATCGCTGCTGCTCCACAAGAGAGACATTTGAGAATGATGAGCCCGAGGAAGCAGCTATATAAGCTGTCAACATATCATTCTGATGGAGGGGTGGGCAATCATCATATTGGGGCAACTTCCCTCCTTCAAATATCTATCCTTTTGGTGGAGGCACCGGAGGATCTCCCTTAGAGGGGCTCCCGCTCTTGTCTCTGCACTGTGGGGGGCCGATCTGTAAGACATTGAATTACTCCCTAAGAAGCCTGAGGAAGCCCGTGAGAAAGCCTGTGAGAGTCAAGTCCTAGAGTTAGGTTCAGATCCAACCAATGGTGGAGGCGTGATGGCTCTTGAATGGTGGTGATGACTGCATCTATGAAAGTAGTGGCAAGGCAAGATGGTACTGCCGTAATCTGTCTCAATGGTTGCAAAAGTGAAGTATGCGAGGGGATCATTGGTACAACACCCATCATCATTGTACAACACCCATCATCAGGGCGGGTAGACCTGAGGCGATCATACCAATTGAAAGTCCTGATGTCACTGGCGAAGCATGCACAACTACCACTGATACAAAAGTCAGTGCAGGTGGGGAACCGGCGACAAATGTCACCGTGGATGAGGATGCGAAAACAGAGGGCACTATTGCTGATGGGGAACATGAAACAGAGGACACTATTGCTACTACTAGGGAACCTAAGATAAGTGGTAGCACTGATGAGATACCCGATGCTCGTGAGACCTGCTAAACATCTCCGAGGGAGGTTGCATTGGGATGCACTTTTCGAGACACCCTCCGTGTCGAAAGAGGAGAGGAAGTGAAAGAAGAGGAGGTGGCATCTGGTGGTGACAAGAGGGAAAAAGGATGATGAAGGAATTCGACCTGCTAGGTTGGCTTTCCACTGATACAAGAAGCAAGTGAATGGGGCCCACAAGTACATGTATATGTCCCCCGACACTTGCGGGCGGTGTTGCGGAAAGTGGAGTAGAACAAAGAAACAAAGTCATGTGGAGTGATGGAGAGGATGGAGTCGAGTGCAGAATGGATGGCTTAAGTGATGAAGAAGTGTCTCAGAGTAGAGTAAAAGTGGGTTAAAAAATATTGTGCTATGACCGCCTTTCTGCTATTGCCCTCAAGAACCTTCTTACATTCATGTCCATGGCGATGAGGTTTGCATTGTGATTAAAAGGACGTGAATGTTGGTCACTCTATGTGAGGTGGCAAAAAAGGGAGAGTCGAAAGACAGAGGTAAGTGGACACGATACTGGGAGTGAACATATGCCAGAAATTTAAGAAGCCAAAGGTGTCTGTAGCGAAGTCATAAGACTAAATAAGAGCAGTACACATTTGGATGTCCACAGGGGGAAATGTCTCTCCATCAAACTCTATGAGGGGCATGCGTGCTATGTCAATGGGAGATAAGATGGTAGATAGCTTGAGCTTAGGATCCAAGAAGGGTTTGAAGACAACCCAAAGCATTAAGAAGGATGAAGTAGGAGCAAGCGTCGGGAAGGTCACCAACTGTACTCTGTTGGGCCTGTAGATCATCACCACCTATACTATGCCCACTAGATTCCTTGGATGTTGCCTTTAGAGTGCCTGTGGGGGTAGATAATTAGAGCCTCCATGATTCGAAGAATTGAAGGACCTAGAAAGAGGGGATAGCTCCTCATTGGTGAATCTACAGCTGCTCTAGGTTGTTTAGAAGTGCTCTGTGGTGTAGACCCCACAACCTGGTCATCTGTTGTTTGTTTTCTTGGTGACGCCATTGATGGTGGTCCTTGGGCTGCTCCAACTAAGTGAAAGCCTGCAAAGAGAGAGTCTCTAGGTAACCTAGGCTTGTACTTGTGAGGGACAGACATGAAATAAGAAACAACGATGGGGTAGTGGAAGGTATGTCAACAGAGGAAGGTGGAGGAAAAGACGATGTGTCAAGAGAAGTAGAACTTGGAGGGGGTCCTAATGAAGAGGCAAGGACATTGTGAGCCTATGGGAGAGAGCCAGATTCGAGGGTGGAGAAAGTTGCAGTGAAGAATTAGAGCGATGAGGGGGTGTTGATGGTGAGGGTAACCTAGGGCACCAGCCCGCAAGAGAGGATCTGCCACCATAGGAGCCATCAATGAAGGCCCAGCTATTAGAAGGGCACGAGCGAGGGGGGTGATCAGGAATCGGGAGAGGGGAGATGACGAAGTCAAGAGAGGGCGAGTAGATGGAGTCAGGAGGGGATGTGAGCGAGAGAGGGAGGCTCGCGGGGCAGATGCGTCAATTTTACGAGCAAAAACCTATGAGGAGGTTTATCCGAGCATGTTTTTCAAGAGATTTAAAAAATTGCATTTCTTTAGGAAACATGGTTTTTACACTTTTATTTTCACTAGAACTAGATCCCTTTATTATAAAAATATACAAAATTGTAACTCATTCAATTTTACATAACATAAATTGTCTTATTCATAGACATCCTTTGTACCCCTGTTATTATCTTAAAAAAGTGTTGAAAAATAATTCCTTTAAGAAACATCCCTCATAATCACTCTCAATGTAATAATATTATACATATATAATTACTTTGCTAAACACATTTATATCAATATGACAAGAGCTTTCTAGTGCTTTAATAGCATAAATAACAACATATTTATGGATATGTTTCTAAAGAAGTTTAAATTACTATAAAAGGTATTAACTTGGGCTTATATATCACTCTTATAAAATACATGTCATGTCTAATACTATATACGCAATATTTTCCAAAATATAGCCCCATAGATGTGCTCAAATGGGGTTTTTCGATCAATTTGAGTGGATGATATTTGGACATTGGATGTGAAAGTTATGCCACTTTTAAAAGTGTTGTCCATGGTAGTTTCGCCAGTGAAACTACCTTGGAAGATCTACTTCAAAGGGGTTTCGCTAGTGAAACTACCTTGATGGCTTGCTTCAATGAAGTTTCTTTGGAGAAACCCTTTCATGAGGCTAGGTTGAGAGAGGGTTTTCAATGTCACCCCCTATTAAGTAAAAGTTGTAAAAAGGATCATAAGGGAATTTCATAGAGAAGTCTACTCTACATGTGGGTTTCTTCAAAAGCCATCCCATTATGTTACTCATCACCATTCCCAAATATTCATTTAAATATTTGTGTATAAAATAGGCATTGCTAATACTTTGCATATTTCTAAGTGAAACTATGTTTTGTTCCAATCTATTTTTGTCATATTTTTACATAGTTGGAAGTTTTTTTTTCCTTCGCTTGGACACTCGAAAGATTTCACTCGGAAAATGCTCATCCTCGTGGCAGGTAGAGGGAGTGGGGCACAGAGGGTAGCCGGAGAGGAGTCAGGTAGAAGGAGGGGGGTGCTCAAAGAGTAGTAGGGGGAAGGCGAGTAGAGGGAAGGTGGGTAGAGGGAGCGAGAGGAAGGTCACAGAGGGGTGCTCAGAGAGTAGCGGGGGGAAGACGAGTAGAGGGTAGCATGGCAAGGAGGCAAGTAGGAATAACACATGCCTTGAGAAAGACTTCACCCCTTTGGGTGTACGAGGAATAGGAAATGAGATGATCACCTCTCCCTTGGCAGGGTCGGCAGTCATCCCCTCGATAGAAACAATATGACCAAGGAGAACACCTCGGAGTGCGAGAAAGAAGCATTTGTCAAGGTTTAAGCACTTAACAAATACCCATCTTAACTTGTGTAGATGACCTTTTTGTATTGCCGAATCAAGATGGGAGGTAGCTGTACCATTTAAAACAAAGAAGCCATCTAGAAATACCTCAAGAAACTTGCCGATATTGTCCTAAAAGAGTTCGGTGACAAATTGTTGAAATGTTGCAGGGGCATTACATAATCCAAAGCACATCATTCGGTAGGTGTACGTTCCCCATTGAGTGACAAATGTAGTCTTGGGCTGATCCTGTTCTCTCACTCAAACTTGGTTGTACCCGCTATATCCATCCATGAATGAGTATAAAGCATGACTTGCCACTATCTCTAACACTCTATCGGCGGTGAAGGGAAGGGGAAACCTATCATGTCGTATCATAGCATTCAAACTCCAATAGTCAACACATACTGAGTTTACTAGTCTCTCTTTTGGATACAATGTGACAATTTTGCTGACCCACCAATCCGAGTAATCCACTGGGAAGATTAACCCCGCTTGCTCCATTTTTTGTATATCCGTTTGGACTACCTTGCTGTGGTTGGGACTCATGTGGTAAAGAATCATAGGGTTTGCATTCGGGTATATGTCAATGCGATTCTTCATGACATCAGCTGGCACCCTCTCAGATCC
The DNA here is from genome assembly GCF_047967505.1 of Dipteris shenzhenensis. Lineage (NCBI taxonomy): Eukaryota > Viridiplantae > Streptophyta > Polypodiopsida > Gleicheniales > Dipteridaceae > Dipteris > Dipteris shenzhenensis. Next base: position 24,338,642 of record NC_141600.1, read on the forward strand.
TTGTAGGACCAGGCAAAGACATCCATTAATTCTTTAAAGAGATCTGTCACTGCTACTACAAGATAATCATGTTCCCAAACCCAAGTGGCTACCTTCAAATGCCGAGGTTGGCCCTCAATCCCAATGTTGAGGTACCACTAATTCTGTGCCTCATCAACAAGGGCAATGCATTGGGATGTGGAGGTACTTGGCTCACCCATGCCCAGTCCTGTATGTGCTAGAGTATCCTCAAGGGGAAAGTCCCCCTCCACTTCTTTCAACCAAGATGGGGGATACGTAATTGGTGCATTTTCTTACACTGGTGGTTGAGATGGAAAGTCGATAGGTGTTGTGTTTCTTCAACACCTCGGTGCTTGTCTGAGTATTTCCTTGTAAGGTAATCCTTCCACCTCATAAGTGGTTCTAGGAAGGTCTTCAATGGACAGGTGGTTGGCTTCTGATAAGTAAAGGTCAAGTAGAGTAAGGTCAGCCATGTCCTCCTCTCCATATCCGATGTGCACCCTGTGTTCCCCACGACATTAAGCTCTTGGTATCGATCCCACTCAAGATCAGCAATGTCTGTGTTCTTGTCTTCTAAATCACCATCACCATCAATTTCTTCTCCATTAGTGCTGTTGTCTTCTGAATTACCATCCTTGTACTCCGCAGTACCATCATTGTACTCCATAATACCATCATTTTACACTGGAGTACCTAGAACCATCATTGTATGTTAGAGTACCATTGGTGTCACTGTGCAATACCATCATCATATACCAAAGTACCATCATTGTATACTAGAGTATCATAAGCATCAACTTGGCCAATGTCATCAATGTCGGGCATTGTATTACCATTAGTGTTCACTACAATACCGTTCACTGCATTTCCATCATTGGCCTCAGTATGATCATTGGTGTCCACTATAGTACCCTATTCCCCCTATCTCTGAGCCATATTCTGTTCCTCTCCACTACCTTATGATGTACCCGTAGTTACCATTCTCTGTTACATGTGTGGACAATTGCAAAGACCAAAAGGCATCCTTTCGTAAACTAGTTCAGCTAGACCCTCTGCACATGTTTCTTAGTTGACTTTCGATACCCTACTTGAAGTGCTAAAGTGTTCCTCAGGATCTTCTTGTTGGCATAGTTCCACCATGTTGACTGCTAAGGTGTTCCTCAGGATCTTCTTGTTGGCATGGTTCCACCATGTTGATTGCTAAGGAGCCCAAGGCTCCCATCCAATCCAAAATGATAGCTTCCTCCTCTTCTTAATTAGCTCGGTCCAACAATTAGGTCAATCTTTCAAAGCCCTCTAGCATTGTCTCCTCATAGTTATCTTGGTCACCACCCATGGGCCAGTCCCCACAAGCCCAATGCTCCTCTTCAACTCCTGCTTGTTCTTCAAAATTATATTCTCCCAGTTCTATTGGGATATGTCATGCCTTTCCTATGACCGTATCTATTTTGAGGGATGTGGATCCCAAGGGCAACCGAACTTCATCATTTGACCAATCTTGAATGGCCTATGTGGACTGCAACCATAGTCTACCAAGAAGTAGAGGATAAGTTTGTTCGTTTTCGATCATATCAAGGACAACAAAATTGGAGAGAAAAGCTACTCCGCCAATCTTCATGTGAACATCTTTGACTGTGCCCATTGGTTTCACTCTGCGTTTTGATCAGCCATGTGCACTTGAAAGTGAACATTACTTGTCAACTTCAAACTGAGTTTTTGGAGTGTACCTTTCAGCATGATGTTCACGGCTGCCGCACCATCTAGGAAGATGTCTTTCAACTCCACTCCATGAATATCCACCGTGATCTTGGGACTTTGTTCACATGTGAGGGCAGCATAGGCGGAGCAATCATCTGGTGTAGACCCATGATGATCCGATAGTGTCTCTAGTGTGGGCTCACTCTGAGTGGATCCCTTATGTCAACCTCCTGGTAGCACGCGGTTTTGATTTGGAGGGACAACAAAAAAGTTATCGTAGAGTGATGTTGGGTTTGAAACCCATAAGATCTTCAAACAAGTAGTGCTGGACACTAGTAGTAGCCTTGTGTGACCTCATCCTCCTAGCTTCTGGCCAAGGGTCGAAGCTTACACGAGGATGAGGATGTACTTCTGAACTGTGAGTCATTGTCTCTTGTGTTTTCTCTTCCATCACCCCTTTCTCCTTTTCTTGGGCACAACTAGGTCTTATCCCCATCTCCTTTTCTTTGTTGATTGTCCTTGAGAAAAAAGTGGAAGGACCTACTCGTGCCTCATTCTCCCTGTGGTGTTTGAGGGTTGTAACTTCCATTGCAAACCTCATACTTCTTGACTTGCAGGATGGAAACTGAGGTGTGCTACCTTCATCCTCAGAATTGGATTGAAGATCTCTCGTGACACTCTCAACCACCTCCTGATACCTTAAAGGCATAGAGTGATCACCCAAAGATGAGGCACTTTCGAAGTTAGTGGCAGACCTTGATGGATGTGTGCCCTTCGAGATTGTTTCTGAATCACTATCAGGAGCAAGCAAGGGTGGTCTATTCCTCAGCATACTCTGTACCTTAGAGGGGGAGAATAACCTTGGTGGGGGAACACTTGCCAAACTGGTCGGTGATGAGGTCTCCGGTGCTAACTCAGAGTCATCCTTACATTTGTCACCTTTTGTTTGCGATTGTGTCATAGTTCCCAACATTGCACCAATCAAATGGGGATTGTTGCCCTCACCTGCCATTACTACATCAACCATATTCACTTGGGATGTGGGTTCCACTCTTCCATTAGGACAATATCTGATGTAGTGGTTGTTTGTGTTGCACTGTGTACAAGAGCATCCCCCAAACGGCTATGTACTCACCACATTTGTAACATATGATGGGTCTTTGAAAGTTGGTACCTCTGCTTGTACCTCCACATCCACCTCGAAAACCACCCCATCCACCGCATTGATAAGGGGGTCCATAGCCATCTCCTAACATAGGTGGTTGGTACGATGCATAGTAAGTCTAAGGATAGAAATAAGGGGCACCAACCAAATTGGGTGCAGGAGCTTGGAGCAAAAGGGGATTTGGAAGTAATGGAGGTGGAATGATAGGAGGAGAAGGTGGCTCAAATGCTTTTGCAAGAGGAGGAGCAGGAGGTATGGGTGCTAGGCTAGAAGTTATTGGTGTGGCTCTGTTGGCTACAACAACCAAAGGTTCCTCCAAAGTATACTTTGGAAGAAGCTTCCTTAATTTTTTGAGGTACCTACACTCAGAGGCGTCATGTCCATGGATCTCACAAAATGTACAAAATGAGGTAGAAGTAGGTACCTTATACCTGGAGGGATACTCCCAGTGACCATGGTTAGAACCCTTGCATTCTATGCACCATATACCACTTCGAATCTAGGCCTCAAAGGAGGACTAGCCATCCACCTTTATTATATCCTTCATACCTTCTTTGATTTCTTCTAACTCCTTCTTGAGTTGCTGCCATGCAGATGATCCCTCCTCTCTTTGGAGCTGGGGGGTGGTTGTAGTTGATGATGACGCAAAACTTAACTGTGACCATTCCATCTTGACTACTTCCTTCAAGAAGTCTTGGAGTGAGGCATGTTCAGGGAGTTTGTCAACTAGCCTTATAGCAATGGTAGGGGGTAATGCTTTCAAAAACCACCCCTTCATGACAGCATCATTAGGTGGGACTGACATCTTCGTCACCAAGACCCTCACCCATGTGTACATCTTAGAGATGCTTTCCCTAGGCTTCATGGTGTTTGTGGAAAACTCTTGGACAATCATGTGTTCAAACTTCTCTAATTTGAAAGGCCATAAAAACTCCTTACTTAAAGGTGTCAAAGTTTGAAAATGGTCAGTGGGAAATTGGCTATACCATACATCGGCGGCTGCATCCTTTAATGATGAGGGAAAGATGTGTAGAAAAGCATGCTCATTCTCCACAACTTTGTCTTTGCATATGGTGAGAAATTTCCTCATATGAGGTTTTACATCCTCATGTAGGTGACTTTTGAACTTGTGAGTCTTCACATGGACTTTGTTGAGTAACTCAAGAAGTCTGGCTTTTTCTCCACGACTGGGAACCACCGCACTCACCCCGGAAGCTGAAGCAGGTGGAAAAGCTGAAGGGCCTCTTGAAGGAGTGGTATTCAATGTGGGTACCACGGAGACATATGGTGGAGTTGCTAATGAGACAACATCTCGTGTAGGAGATCACACTGGTGCACTTACTTTTGATGTAGCCATAGTGGAGATAGATACTACTGCATATCTTGCAAGCTACAAAAGTAGATGGTGAAGACATAAGGATCATGGGGGTCAATGAGGATGCAAAGGAAGTTGGGAAGGAGAAGGAAGAAGTGTATGATGGATAACTAGCAGTAGGAAAGGGTACAGATAATGAAAATGGTAGCGTGGGACATGACCAAAGCAAAAGGTGAACCCACAGGTGTTACAGATGTAGAAACTAGACTTGAAGGATCGGGGTTATGCATAGAAGATGAAATAGTAGCTCGACCTCTAGATGTCAAGTCTGGTGTTGAAGTGGTGCTACTCCCATTGAAGTGGTTGAAGTGGCTACTAATGAAGACATCATTGCAATAGGAAACAAGGGATCCAACCACTAAGGATCCTCTTGCAATGAAGTTACTTGCTCTCGCTACCCCTCCAATAGGTTCACTCTGTGCTCACCCTAAAGACTTTGCCAACTTCCGTCTTCTGTAATGCCTTTTTTGTATCAAGTTTGGTCAACCGAAAGTCTCCTCTCCACTCTCCTCAAATACATCCTAGATCTCTCAATAGCTCCTTCAAGGGTATCAAAACTACTTGGCATAAGAACTCTCTCCTCTAGGACCCTAGAACTCCAATTTCCTCTTGCTACCCAACACTAGCAGTGTCCCACTATGAATTCCATAAACTATTTGAGAGAGGGTTCCTCTCCCTTTTGGAGATGTTACTAGATGCCAAAGGCCACTGGTGTGAGAATCTGTAAGCTCTAATGTAGTGGACCATGTAGAGAGCACCGTGCATTGGTGTGTGGGTGCAGTGGTGTGCCAGTGTCATAGGCTATATTATAGTGAATCATGCCATATGAGTGCACTATGCTAGATGACGGTCGAATGAGAAATTCACTACATGAGTGCAAAAAGAGATATTCATCATGCACTAGTGAACAATCCCCATATGTGAAAGAAACAGAAGAAATGAGAAAGTGACCAAATTGGCCGAAGTACAGATCACTGGAAGAGCATCCCGCAAGTCACTAGAACCAGAATATACAGAGGTCTATTTCGATAGTGAATAGAGAGGTACAACAATGAGCTCATAGCTCACACCCCTATCTTCTCCACACACTCTCCTCTTGGTGAGCTCGTGCCTCCAACCTCTATCTCTCCTCACACTCTCCTCTCTCTCTCCAATGCTGAATGATGAACGCCGAATGTTGAATGTCCCCTACTCCATGCTCAATACTCCCCCCTTCTCCTTCATCCTCATCCCCCTTCCTTGGAGGGTCCCTAATCTCCCTCCTTTCTCTGGATTGGTGATCCTCCTATCTCCTTAACTATTGAGGATAAATGTTGTATCATCGGCTCTCTTGATGGCTTTGGTGACTTCCTGACTCGCCAACCTCTTCTAGTCAGGTTGGTGTAAATCTTCTAGTCAGGGTGGAGTAAATACTACATGTGATGTGAGTTGGATCACTGCACCACTAAACCACTGTACACGTCTTCACCATGTGAAATCATAAATACTCCTGACAGCTCCATGTGCACAACTCTCGATGAGGTCACCTTAGGCATGGTACTCCCGGTTGACCTATGGTTGACATGTGTTGACACATGGTCGCCTTGGGTATGGTACTCCTGGATGAACTTGTGGTTAACATGTGTCACACATGATTAACATGTGGTCAATGATGGATGTCATGTGGTTGACATGTGTTGACACATGGTCAACATGTGGTCAACGCATGTGTCGACATGTGGTCTGACGATAGCAACTTCTTGGGGTGTCTCTATTGTAACACTCACTTGCTCGGGTCCATAGTAACACGTTGCTCAATGCAGAAGGGTACATAGAGTCGCTAGCAATAGCTTCGTGCACCATGCTAAGGAATTGATGCTCAAGTCTAAATCACAATACCTATGCCCTACTGATGAGGAACTCAATTCCACTTTGGTAGATGATTTCATAATTGGTGGTATTATAAGAGCTGGGATTCCCATACTCTCAAGATTGGTTAGACCCATGCCATGGATCTTATGCATATCTTCCCTGACTTTCAACCCAAAAGTGGGAGGCTAGGAACACAAGGCATTAGAATAGAACAAGGTGGAAGCAAGATGAAATAATATGCAAAGAACAATGAAACCCATATTGAGAGGATTGATTTAAGTATTTATATTGACAACCAAACATGTTTGTTTGTTTGTTTTTTTACAACCAAACATCATACATACAAGTGAGCCAAGATTGAAATCATGTACATGAGTGTCAAGATCATATCACCCTTAGGAAGAAGTTGATTCACAACATATAATAGGAGTGGAGTGGATAAGGAAAGAGAGAAGAGGACCAAGGAGAATATAGAATCAAGAGATGAGTGTGTAGAGGAGAGTGGTGGAACAAGATGCAAGGGTGCATCATGAAGATGACAAGGCAAGAGGAGGACAGAGGAAACTAGGAGGACGAGGGTGGATGTGGAAGAATGGCAGGCGAAGATAGGCATATGAGAGACTTGATTCATAAAACGAAGAGGGGAAGGCACACCACAAATGACTAATTGTACACTATATTAGTTAAAAAGAATGAATATTTGTATATCCCTTTAGGGTTATAGTTAGGTTTTCCAACCCTTGTGTCTTTAGCACTCTTTGTATTAGGCTGTGCACAATATGAAGACATAATGTTGAGGTGAATGCTCAACACTTTTCCTCTAAATCATGAACTGGGGAATGAAAAAGGACTGAAAAACCAAGACCTTGCTAATGTTTCTTAAAAAATCTTTCCCAACTGGTTTGGTAAAGATATTTGCAACATTCTCTTTGTTGTCACAATGTTGCAGAGTGATGTTACTATATAGTAACACTTTGAAGTCCTCTCTAACATCAATGTTATTTATCTTGGAGTAATATATTGGATCCTTGGCTAATGCTTGAGCAATTTATTATCATTTTATATTGTTGATGGTTATCTCATCAAAGCAATCTATTTTTTACAATGGTCTTCAGAGCCATATAGTGTCACATATACCTATTGTGAGTACTCTATATTCTTTTTCTATTGAAGACAAAAAAAGTTTGGTTATTTGTTTCACAAGCATGATATATCATCTTGAGCAAGAGAAAAATTATATCCTTGTGTGGATCTCCTAGTCTCATGATCTCCTGCATAGTCACTATCTCAGTAACCATGTAACATAAGATGACTTACCCTATATTCTATTTCAAAGTATCTCGTATCTCTAATGTATCTCAAGAATCTATTGGATACATTCCAATGATATTGTTTTGGATTTGCCTTGAATTATGCTAATGAACTTAATTCATAACAAACTTGCTCTGGATTTTCCATGAAGTGTGCTAGTGAACTTACCACATAACAAATATTATAGTCCAATCTATAAAAGATATGATGAGATGCCAATAGTATTTGTTTTTGCCTATAGGTTTTTCAGGATATTTTGAAAGTTTCAAATTCTTATCCAAATCTTGAAATCTACAATATAAACTTCTTTAAGAGACTATCCACATATTTCTATTGGCTCATGAATGTGCTGTCTCAGTCTCTCCCTAACTCAATACCAAAATAATGAAGCATAAGTCCAAGATCTTTCATGTAAAACTGTACTAATAAGTCTTGTTTTAATGTGATGATGAAGCTATGAGATCTTCTTGTCACACTCAAATCATGTACATACAAAATTGTAATGGTAATGTCTTCCCTTGAACTTTGTAGTGGGGAGTATAATTTGCTTTTCTACCAAATCAGGAAAATACTTGTTGATTTTTTTGTACCAACTTTTGGTTGCTTGATGCAATAATTAATTTTCTTGAATGGCAAACTTGATTCTCTTTTCCTAGTTCAACATATCCTAATGGTTGTTCCATGTAGGCTCCCTCGTCTTAAGTAGCCATTGAGAAAAGCATTTTGGCATCTAGCTAGCACACTCCCATCTGCTGAGTATGGCTAGTGATATCAAAAACCTTATGGAGTCCATATTTTCTACTAGTGAATAAGTCTCATCTTAATCCTAACCATATTTCTATGTGAAACCTTTTGCAACTAGTCTTGCTTTGTGGCTATTAATGCTACCATCTAGATTGTACTTCACTTTCAAAACTCACTTGTTTGTGATTGCCTATTTCTTGGTGGTAGTGTTATGGATAAAATTGTCTAAGGAAAGAGGCATTAATATGTGTATGTGTTTGTATATGTGGTAATAGTATAATAAAATATGGTGTGCATAGGGCCCAAGGTTAAGGTGGCAGGGCATGACCATGTGCCACCCTTCCATGTAAGAGGACCCATAAGGTGTGTTGTATATAATCCATGATAGTAATATTATAAAATGTAAGGTGGCATGGCTCCTCCATGTGCCACCCCTCCACCTAGGCTACATTTAGTGAGATATGGCTCAAAGTCCATGGGAGAAGTAATATAAAATAGGTGGAGATGGATATTATATTGAGTTATTCCCTCCATATGGGATAGGCCCATGCTTGGCTTTCTCAAAATTCTCATTTAATTAGGCTCAACGTAGGTTTTGCACCTTTTCACAACCAACCCATGACTGTCATATTGATTGGGTCAATGAGGATGCTTGGGCATTGCAATGTTATGCTAGAATCCTAAGATTTAATGCTATGGTAGAATCCTGAGATTTAAGGATGTTGGCCTGGAGCTGCAATAGGATGTTGGCCTAGAGCTACAATGCCAACCTAGCATGCTCGCCCCTGCATGGGCCATGAGACTTACTTACTAGTGGGGCTGGGATATCCCCACTAGCATATGCAAGGAAGCCCTCTAACATGGCCAATGTAATTGCTGATAGAGGGCTCTTATTAGAGGATGTGAATGTAGGTCTCATCAAATTATTCCCAAAATGGCAAAGGAGGTTGAGAATTGGGGATTGGTGCTAGATCTCAATGCTCAACACCACCTACAAAATCATAGTCAAAGTTACTCACTCTTTGAATTAGAAAAGGGTGTGCTCCCATAGTGGATCAAGAATAGAATGGCTTTGTTAGGAGAAGAGAAATCTTCCACCATGTCCAGAATGTATCTTCATGGGGCTGCAATTTTACAAATTTTAATTGGGCAAAGGGTTGCCAACATTTCTAGCAGTGTGAGCAGTGCAGGGAAGCCCTCTTAGTAAGATCTACTCCGAGTGTATCCCAAAACTCTCCAAAGAAATTGTCCTTGAACCCAACCAGCCTTAATTACATTGAGAACCTCCTCAAGTACATCAACTATGAAGGGTCTAGCCAGAACTGCTCCTTCGTTCTCGGACACTCAAGGCTTGAGTCCCTCTAACAACCGACTAAGTCGAATGATCGAGCAACTGCATTCAAGAAATTCTAGAGTTTGAGTAAACTTTCAAGGAACTATGCACAAAACTATATTACCATTGTTTTCTATTGAAGAACTACAAAGTCCATGGTCAATTTCTAGTATACAAATTGGATTCTTGGTGCAAATACTATAACAGCATTAGTAATTTTTCCCAAAGTGCTTAGGCCTACAAATGAAGAGGGTTGCCCTACATTGCGACAATTATAGTATAAACATATGAGAAAGTAAATCATAGAAAATTAGCATGGCTACTAGAGGAAAGAAATTTCATTGAAAATGAACTTCTATTGGAGTATATGCACCCATTAAGGCATAAGAATTGTCATTGAAATCACATTGCATGAGCATTTCTACATCCCATTCACTCAAAATGTGATGTGTACACACTTAGATTACAAGTTTTAGGGTTTTCCAAAGTAGAGGCAATAAAGTGTTAATTGCTTTCTAAAACTAAAACTAGCAACACAATAGGAGAAGCATTATGTACATCTAATGCATTGCCTTCAAATCACATAACATGATTATTTTTCCTCTCCATTTATATAAAATCCTCCATGTACAGGGAGATCCTCAAGATGAAATAAATATGAGAAGAGAAATACTATTCCAATTTAGAATTATATGCACTAAATATTTCAAAAGATACAAACCATAAATTCCCATGTGCGTCCATAGTAGAGGACTCTTTGGCTAAAGCAAGAAAGGCTTGTTCGTCTAAGAATGCGAACTCATCAAAAAATGAAAAAGGTAGCAAATATTTGGCTTGTCCAGTTTGTGCAGCGATGTGACTTTCTCTTTGAGCCTCAGGATTGTCAACAGTACCATGCAGAAGGAGATGTGCATTAGGATCTAGTTGAGGAAATGAGGGGTAGCGATGGTGACTTCTGTGTCCATCACCATCAAATCCACTACCCTCTCCATCTCCATCCTCCATCTCTCCTCCATTCATGACGTCATCTAGAGTAATATTTTCTCTCAAACTAGAGTCTTCCCAAAATGGAGTCCTCTCTATGGTGTTAATTTTTGCTTTTAATATTTGTAATGTCAAATAAGTCAAGAACGGAAATGTGAGTAGGTTGTTTTTTCACATTTAAATGTTGAAGATTCAAAGTCTAGGACAACTTGCATCTATTATCCTCTAGTATTTTAGGTTCCACACACAGATCTCTCTCTCATTCATTATTTCCAAAATGTGACTGTACACTTGATTTTCTTGCACATGCAGAGAAGCAAGGGTAGTTAGCATGAATATTCAAAATCAAAAGTTCAAATTTTGACTATTTAGCTATGGAGACTTTGATGCCATGCTATTTTTCAAAAAATACATCGATGATATATTGGAACTATAGTATTTCTGTTCACAAATACTCTCCAAAAATTTGCTAATACACCATCATACCTATTCCAAATGCACTTGGTGGCCAATCAATCTCAAACTTTAACCAAGTCCACTGCCAACTTGGTTTCAATCAGAAGCCAAGGCCTGGAAAAATTCAACCTTTGTAAGTGCAACTTGGTGGATGAACTCATGTGCTTTGTCACTCAATCCCAAAACATCAATGAAGATGTGTTTGCATGGAATGTACATACCTTTCCTTGCATCTCGTTACATAAAGTCCTTGCAAGAGCATCATGGAAGAGCTGATATTGTTACTTTGTATGTTAGGCCTTTTGCGATAGAATTCTCTATATGCAGATGAAAAATATGTGCTTCATTTGGAATTATTATTCTCTCTTGCACAACTTCAGTGTTCAAATACTGAGCCTTCTAAATTCTCTCTTGAAAATTTACTTAGCTTGGGATTGCCACTTCACTATTTTGTTATCCCTTCGGCCCATGCGAACGTGAATCCTTGGCACGTGGGCTCCCTGCACATGAAAACTTTCATCCTCCTCAAGCACAAAACCTGCTTGCTGCAATTGCCCCTTTTCATGTTTTTAATGGAAGTCCCAACTGCAACCTTCCACACCCCAGGTGAATGACTAGGCACACCCAAGATAGATTGAGCAACACTCCATGTATGGGCTATAGAGGTATTGCAAAACCACACAAACTGCTCTTTGATACCATTAGGATGTTGTCTTCTCCCCTTGAAGCAAGGAGCAGGGACACCCTCAATCACACTTCGACCTAATACATTTATGAGTGCTCCACACCTAGTATTTGTTTCAGTAAAATAAAACCAAAGCATGTGACTACACTATGTAGCTTTGTTCTCTCTTTACACAGATTGTCATGTTCTTGCACACTAGATAAGCAAGGTCTCCTCCCACCAACCGGCCACTCGCTGGTAATATAAATATACTACGACCTATGACTATCATGCTTCGTCATTATAGCATGAGTGGTAGAGTCTATTCTCCTTCTAATCTAGGTTTGATCCATAGATGGCCTTCTTATTTCATGTGGTTGTAGGCCAACTTCTTCTATAACATTGTGGGCTATGTCAACAAGTATTTTTGTAGATACATTATTGGAATCCCCAATCATCATCCTCCTCTCCCTCAATTTATCTAGACTAGTTCCTATCCCCAAATGTTTGCCAATCATGTGGCATTATAGTGCAAAATTTGTAGCACAAACTGTGTTAAGTCTAAAGAATTGGCCTCGTACAAGCTTATACATATAGCATACCCATGAGCAACCCACATACTAGAATGCTCAATCTTTGATAAATTCATAGCAGGGACAAACCCACTATCCTTATGCTGTTCAAGAAATGATGCCCCCCATTGAGAAACCCATATGTCCCACCATACCAACCAATTCTCAAGGTCAAGAAACTCACCATCTTTCGCATGCATAAGTGTCTACCACTTCTTCAGAGCCTCCTTACAGATCTTTGCACTGGCGTGAGATGTTTCTCTCCTCCAATTTTTGTATAGTTGCTTGTGCTCTTCCTAGAATGGCAACCTTATGCATCCTCTTGTGTGCTCTATCATGCTCATCTTCTAATGGAAACCACATGTCCTATCCTTACCTTCCATTACATTATCAAGCCCTCCATTATACACAGTCTTAACCGCAAGCCAATTTGTAGCCACACCATCGGCCATGAAGCCTCTAAATTCTGATAGAGGGAACACATTCTTTATTAATTGGTCATTAAGGAGCTGCCAAAACTTTATCAATGCACCATTTTACTCAATATTGAATTCACATGTAGTAATCTTCCAGAGTTCTCTGATGAATGGGTCATATACATGGGCACCCATGGTGGACCATGCTATAACTTAGTGGACATGATCAAAGTGCAACCATTGTTGACCTAAGCTTCAACCTGGTCTCATTCTATTCACCAAGTCAAGTCCCAATCTTTGACCAATAGTGAATGTCTTGAAGACATGAGGCTACTTTATCATCTAAGAGTTTCCCTGGGAAAAAGGTTTTTTGAAGGAATGGATATCTACAACATCATTTCAAATCCAATAATGCATCAAGCCTATTGTCCATGCCTTCAATTCTATGTCTACTTGATAGCATAGCTCTCTCCCAACTCTCTGATTCCACCTTCTTTCTGACAATAGTGTAATAATCTAAAGAACCTCTTGGAAACCAGCCTAATCCAACTCTTTTGTGGCCTCCTCTTTTCCACCAATCAATGACAATCTCTTTGGCAACACTTACCTCAATATTTTTGCAAGATGCTGAGAGGTTCTTTATAGCTCTTATATCATATCATCCACTTGTTTTTTTTTGCCTTGACTGTAACCTTCATCTATTGGATGCTCATGAACCCCCACGTGCACAATACACCTTGTAGTGTGAACTTGATCATGTGGAATGTAGAAGTAAATGTAAGCATTGCATTGTCCAACACAAATGGTATCTCACCACAATGAATGCAAAACCAAGGTACCACATTCTCTCTCAATTGGCCATATTGGAAATGTCTTTCCTAGTTTTTCCTTCTAGTGTGTCTTGTTACAAATCTTAGTACACTCTAGGTAAGGAAAATCCAAATTACAACATCTCAAATACCATGCACACCTACTTGTTTAGACTATTCCATTAAAGACAATCCAAATTGGAACATCTCAAATACCCTGCACACCTACTTGTTTGGACTATTCCATTAAGGACAATCCAAATTAGAACATCTCAAATACCCTACACACCTACTTGTTTCGACTATTCCATTAAAAGAGTCCTATGAGCAAGGATTGCAAATCCATGAGGACAAGGTGGAAGCTCAAACACAACATAGCCATTTTACATTGTTGGTAACTTCAATACCTATTCTATACTTTTGGCACTCAAGAAAAAAACATGCAAAGCACTATGAAGCTGGAGTCTCTCAAGCAAGCTGATCACACTCATAGTCTTCTTTGATTAGGTAGAGGTTGTAGATGTCAAGCTATGACTATAGAGAACATTGTATCAAACTTTGGATCTAGTTTGAATTCAAAATCTTCACCCTACAGGTCCATGGGTTGATGAATGATTCCTACATCCTCCAATCCAGTCTCCTCATGAAGAACAATGTTACCACCTTGCAAACCAAAGAAGTATTTGATGTGCATCAACAAACCTCACAAATAACAAAGTCATATTTGATATATAAAGTGTGGACACCACGTTTCATTACAAAGAAGGAAGCCATTGCTAGCAGAGATATTACAAGTCAAACAGGCAGTGTTGGAGAGCATGAAGATATAGAATAGCAAAACAAGAATGAATTTGTGAGGGCAATGGAGATTTGAATGAGCAATTCAAAAGGAGACCAAGAATCCAAAGAAGATGGAAGCATCAGTCTCACTAGAGCATTGCAAAGTGGCATGGGGGCCAAGTAATGGTAGATTCTTGTTTGGATTTGTCAATCATTAAAAGTTGTGCACCAGGAGCATATTAATGTTTGTAAGCATCGTCAATTATGTTCAGCATGTGCAACATGAGCATTAAAGATACTATGGAGAAAGTGTTGTAGGAAGCAAGTTGATTGTATACAATTTGAACACGAGCTTGATTTTTGTAGTGGTCTTCATTTGCCAGCATTTTGTTCACATCATGAGACATTAAACACTATCTTATCTAGCCACAGCAGCCCTTATTTCACCACTCACTCATGAATTACTAAATGTTTGGCAGTTAGTAAAAGCCAAGTTAGTTTAGTTAGCCACTCAAACTTAGTCACTCAGTCCTAGTTAGTTTAGTTAGACACTCAGTCCTTGTTAGCCTCACTCGAACTACCGCTCTGTCAGTCACTCTCTCTCGCTCACTCTCACTCTATCTCACACAGACACACACTCTCTCTTTCTCTCTATCTCACTCTCTACTGCTCTATCTCTAATTCAGTCCTTATCTCTAACTTGGTCTCTGTTCTCTCTATCTCTAAGTAGATTTTGCTCTCTATCTCTAACTAGCTCACTCTCTCACTCTCGCTCTCTATCACTCACTCACTCTCTAACTCTCACTCAGTCTCACTCCCTCTCACATTCTCTCCCACTCAATCTCTAACTCTCACTCTCACTTTCCCTCTCTCACTCTCTAACTCTGACTCTCCCACTCACTCTCTGTCTCACTGTCTCACTCTCTCACTTTCCCTCTCTCACTCTCTAACTCTCTCATTCACCCTCTCTCTTGTTCCCCCACTACCTCATTCCCTCACTCTACTTGCACCTCACTCACTCTCTCTCTCTCCTCCCTCCCTCCCTCGCTCCCTCGGGCCTCAGTCTTGCTCCCTCGCTTGGCCTTACCCCATTCTTGCTCGACCTCCCCCACTTTCGAGCTCCCCATCGCACACCCTCCCCCACTCTCAAGTTCTCTCCCTTGCTCTCAAGATCTCTCCTTTACTCTTCCACATCCTTTACCTTACTCTCTCACTCTTTCCCTCCCTGACCTCGCCCTAGCTCTCGTACTCTTACTCACTCGTTCCCTTCCTAACCTCGGCCTAGCTCTTGTAGATTCCCTCTTGTTACACTTGGTGCCACACTCGCACTTGGCAAATTCTCCCCCTTAGACTCGGCAGATTCCCTCCTTGGTACTTATTCACTTGGTGCGTTCTGGTGGTTCCTGTAGTTTGTTGCTCAACTGAAGCATCATCTTCAACCTTTCACCAGATGATTCTTTCATGGTGCAATCTCCTTTCAACTTGATCTCAAGAACCCTTACAAGTTCCATGAGACAAAAAAATATGGCAAAATGGGCTTCCAGGAGGCCACGACATCGCGACCTCTTGGGAGTCCATTTTGCCATATTTCCCCCCCCATTCGAAATTGCTTTCTCTTGAGGTTTCAAGCTTAAAAATTGGGGAAAATAAAAAAAAGGGCAAGAAAGAAAACATTAGGAGCCAAAAAACATTGGCTTGTTATTTGGGGTGCTCTTTGATGGAGGTGAGTGCTGAAGGAGTTCATTTGTGCTAGTCAAGCTATGGGAAGAGCAGGCAAGGAGCACTTCAAAGTGGCCTCTTAGGAAGTGTCTACAAAGCAATAGGTATTAAAGAAGCGGCAAAGTGGTCTCCCAAGAGGTTGTGATAACGTGGCCTCCTGAGAGCCCACTTTGCCCATTTTTTGGGCTAATGTAAAGGCTGTTCCACAATGAGCGTTGATGTAAAAAATAGTTCTTGAAGAGAAAAGAGTAGATAAGGGTCTCTCAAGGTTGCAACCTCTTGAAATCCCTATCTGATATTTTTTTGCCATTATTTTTTCTTGCATTGCCATAGATAGAGCTTGCAAGAAGCTATTAAAAGGCACACAAAAAAGAGAAAGTGGGATCCTAGGAGGCCGTGACATTGTGGCCTCCTGGGAGCTCCCTTTGCATTTTTTTTGCTAATGTGAGGGCTATGCTAAAGTGGGGGGGGAGGAAATTTTGGCTCTTGGAATGCATAAAGGGAAAAAAAGGCTACATTGGGCTCCAAGGAGGCCGTAATATTGCAACCTCCTACGAGTCCAATCCATTTTTTGCAGCATATGAAAAGCTAAAGCAAGCAAAATGGAGCAAATAAGTCTATTAGGAGGCCGTGACATCGCAGCCTCCTAAGAGCCCTAGTTGCTCCACTTTTTGGCACTTGAGCTACTACAATAAGCATCCATGAAGCCTTCTTACATCGCCAAAAAAATGGGCATAGGGGGCTGCTAGGAGGCCATGATATCACGGCCTCCTAGGAGACCACTATGTGCTTTTCTTTAAATATATGATATGCTATAACAAAAAAAAGATTGATGAGGCTAAGTTGAGAGAGGGTTTTTAATGTCACCCCTATTAAATAAAAGTTGTAAGAAGGATCATAAGGGATTTTTCATAGAGAAGTCTACTCTACATGTGGGTTTCTTCAAAAGCCATCCCATTATGTTACTCACCATTCCCAAAGATTCATGTAAATATTTGTATATAAAATAGGCATTGCTATAATACTTTGCATATTTCTAAGTGAAATTATGTTTTGTTCTGATCTATTTTTGTCAAATTTTTACATAGTTGGAAGCTTTTTTTTTTCCTTTGCTCGAAAGCTCAAAAGATTTCGCTCGGAAAATGCTCATCCTTTGTAGTTTCATTCCTTTTCAAATCAAAAGATTTGGTCAAAGTGAGCTCTCATTGGGAGGAAAAGAAGGATCCTCTACCTTTTATTTTAGTAACCAAGACTGTATTCTTGGAGCCATTCAAAAAAGAGGTTTTGATATGACCTTTTTCAAGACACAAAAAAGGCAAAGAAGTTCTCTTCCCATCATTGGAGGGCAACTACTACTGCATGATTTTGATTTCATGCAGATATTGGGAGAGCTTTTGGAAAGGCCAAAAACATGGACACATGGCACTCTGGAGGCTGCGATGTCATGGCCTCCTTGAAGCCCCTTTGTCCTCTTTTTGCTCTTTGATGGCCTCTTTGAAAATTCCAAAGCATGTTTGCCAAAAATAACCATACTTCATTCTAAATTAGCATAAATAAGAGTTGAAAATGCTTTATCATATCAGCATAAACAATATTTTTTTTTTTTGGTCATGTTGGCAAATAAAGCTTTTAAGAGGCTGCAACAAATAAAGCTTACAAGGGATCCTTATCTGCTCATTTCTTTGCCTCTTTTTAATCCCAAAATTGCCCTTCCTATGCCAAAAAAAATGGGTGTAATGGGCTCCCAGGAGGCCATGATATCATGGCCATGGATGATTTTTTTCATGAGCCCAATATGCCCTTTTTTTTTCATCTTGGAGAGTTACATGCATGCTTTTTGTTCGACCTTGATTGACAAGATAAGATCACCATAAAAGTAGCAACTAGTTCTCTCAAGAAGGCCATGAGATTGCATCCTTTTTAGAGCCCTCATTACTCCTTTTAATTGCTCTTGTTATAGCCACTTTTTGGTAATCTTAGAGCATTTTAGAGGTAGAAAAAAATAACCTAGGAAAGCAAAAGCACCTAATAGGCAAGCCAAACAAGAGCAGAAAGTATGACCAAATAGGGCTCTCAAGAGCAAAAAATAATACCAAATAAGGCTGTTGAGAGCCCTATTTGGTCATTTTTTAATTCTTCCAGGGTTTCTCCAAAGAAACCTCATTGACGCAAGAAAAAACCCCTTTGAAGTAGGTCTTCTAAGGTAGTTTCGTTGGCGAAACTACCATGGACAACACTTTTAAATGTTGCATAACTTTCACATCCAATGTCCAAATATAGTCATTTAGCCACTCAAATTGATCGGAAAACCCCATTTGAACACATCTATGGAGTTATATTTTGTAAAATCTTGCATATATAGTATTAAATATTACATGTA
Organism: Dipteris shenzhenensis; assembly: GCF_047967505.1. Classification (NCBI taxonomy): domain Eukaryota; kingdom Viridiplantae; phylum Streptophyta; class Polypodiopsida; order Gleicheniales; family Dipteridaceae; genus Dipteris; species Dipteris shenzhenensis. Next base: position 24,356,899 of record NC_141600.1, read on the forward strand.
TTTTATGAGAGTGATAGATAAGCCCAAGTTAATACTTTTAATAGTAATTTAAACTTCTTTAGAAACATATCCATAAATATGTTGTTATTTACGCTATTAAAGCACTAGAAAGCTCTTGTCATATTGATATAAATGTGTTAAACAAGTAATTATATAGGTATAATATTATTACATTGAGAGTGATTATGAGGGATGTTTCTTAAAAGAATTATTTTTCAGCACTTTTTTAAGGTAATAACAAGGGTACAAAGGATGTCTATGAATAAGATAATTTATGTTATGTAAAACTGAATGAGTGACAATTCTGTATATTTTTATAATAAAGGGATCTAGTTCTAGTGAAAATAAAAGTGTAAAAACCATGTTTCCTAAAGAAATGCAATTTTTTAAATCTCTTGAAAAACATGCTCAGATAAACCTGCTCATAGGTTTTGCTCGTAAAATTGATGCATCCCAAAGTACAAAGCTTCTTTGAGGAATTCATGATTGGTTAAGAAAGGACCAAGGAGGTTTTTGGGTAAAATGAACGTTAGGGTGTATGCATGTCTATTTTATGTCTAAGGATGGAGCTATTGACTTTAGATGGTGGTTTGGTATTTGAATGGGCCATACATACATTAAAGTCCTTCTGTGTTGGCATTAATTTCAAAGCATCTCTTTATGTCTTATTCTTTTGAGATTGTCAACATTTGTTTGCTTCTTGTTGTGCGTTTGTTTCTATTTCTATAAATGGAAGAGTACAACTCCTCCATCTAAGACAGGAGGAAGGGTAAAGCGAAAGTAGGGTCACCTCCCAAGAGGAGAGAGAGAAGAGCAAACTATCTAGACTAATGTTGTGGAGAGCGAGGGGGATTTGGGAGTGGATATGCTTGGGAACATAGAGGATACTACAGATGTTCATGATACTAAGGAGTCTAGAGATGAGCTTGGTTCGGGGGTTGAGGATATTGGTTTGGATCTTGTTGGTAGGGGAGATATCATTTCAAAGTGCAAACTTTTAGTTCAGATGAGTACCCCAAAATCCCTCTTTGCAGATTCACCACCTACGCTAGAGTGAGAGGCTTAAGGAGTGGTGGTGTAGCTACACTTAAGAGTCTGTTTGAGTATGAGGGATATTTCCCACAAAAGGGTGCTTTCATTGTTTCCATTTGTACAAGGAGTGGGGAGGAGACCGAGGTTATCCTAGCTAAGAGAGAGTATTGGTCTCTAATGTGGAGGGAGGTCAATGATATGTTTGAGAATGAGTTAGAACAAAGGCCAAATTTGCATTATCTATCTAATAAAATGTTTGTGTGGGAGGGTAACCATAGAACAATGGCATGGACGTTTGTGATAGAGGAGTCCTACAGAGAAACAAGGGCATGGACATTTGTGATATAACAATGTCATGGACGTCAGTGATAGAGGAGTCCTACAGAGAAACAAGGGCATACATGGTTTCATTTGTACATTGATCAATCCATGAAAGACCTCCAGTTTGCGGTGCATGAATTCATAAAATGCCATAATTTTTTGCTACTTTGTAGATTTCTTGTTTTGATTTTTTGAGTCAAGTTGGTCTTGGAATTTTCTTAATGCAGATTGAAGTCATAAAACCCAGTATAAGGGACGTTCTCATAATTGCCCCATAACTGCCAACAACATTTGTGAGTGTGATGCCTAGGCCTTTATGAGTACCTTATCCTCTCAAGAACGTCAGGTCATAAATAATGCCAGAAACAAAGAGGTGAAGGGAACTATAAGCTAGTACCTCTTAGTAGAGGGTACTTGGCATGTTTGGTGTTCCAGGTAAGCAAATTCTTGTTGCCTAATTTGGTTTCATTTTGTTCTTATTTGGGTAAGGACCAAGAATAAAAATATCTTTGGTATTTCGTATAACTTCTTTCTGGAGTATGAGCTCAAATTATGCCTCCTATGTCCACCCACTATAGGTTGAATTTAATACAGACGTGGATATCACTATTCTTTCCCTAAACCTAGATGTTTTATTTTCTTTCTAGCTATCGATTAACATAATGGTTAGCTTATTATGACTATTTTCTTTGTCATTGTGTACTTTGCTTCCAAATTTAAACTTATTCATGTTTGAATTTTGTCAGTTTTAGTGTGCTGCCTTTGTATGCTAAAGGAATGATGGCTAGGGCCATGTTGAGAGACAAGTGGTGTGATCAATAGAGCAAGGAATGCTTGCACTTTCCTTGTGTTTTTATGGATGATGAGTGCAAAGATAGACATAAGACACTTACAGAGTGAGTCCAGTGGTAGGAACTCTAGAAATAAAGACGAAACCAGAAGGATCAAGTGGAGCTAGAGAAGGCACAACAAGCGGTGTCATAACCAATGAGGAAGGCGCAGGAGGACAAAGAGCTAATCATGAATTTACTGGGAAGACTTTGAATGCACAAGGGATACTTGCAACCAACCAAACAAAAATGAATGTGTTAATGCCTTGGGAGTCGGGACAATCAAGCAATAGGAGCTCCTGCACAACCAAGTGCTTGCGGAGCATGCCACACTAAGGGTGACGATGAACCACATAGCGCAAGTAAGTCAATTATGGCCTTCCTAGATGACAAACTCCTCAATGATTTAGTATTGTGGCTGAATACTCATGCCTTGGTAGGTGGAGTCAGACCTCAATGGTCTTTATTGAGACTTGGATCAGAACAAATTGGGCAAGGAAGGGCATGAACGTGTTGAAAGTTAGATTTTTGAAAAAAGGTTTATGTGTCTTTCTCTTTGGAAAGCCTAAGATGGCAACAAGAGCCCTACAGCATGGTCTATGGACCATTTGAAATCAACCTTTATACTTGGAATGGTGGTCCAAGGATTTTTCTCCAGATGCCCCTAGATCCACCAGGATTCTAGTCTAGGTAGAGCTACCTAACCTTCCTCTTTATCTGTGTAATCAATTACCTTTCTTATGCTGTAATTTAGGAGAAGCCCTAGGGGTGGAACAAGAGAACTTTATTAATCGTAGAGGTAACCCAATTGTGTATCAAGAAGGATATTGTAGAGGAAATGCCCAAGACCCTCATAATTCTAAAAAGAAATGGTAGTACATTTAGGGAGCAGCCCCTAGTTTATAAGAATTTGCCCAATTCTTGCTTCTTGTGTGGACTATCTACACATGTGGTGAAAATTTGTCCTTTAAAAAGGGGAAAGCCCAAAGAGGCAAGCTAAAAATCAAGAAGTTTAGTGGCAAGAACTACCAACATTGGAAGATGTAGATTGAGGATTATCTGTACCAGAAGGACCTTTTCTTGTCATTAGGTGGGATCGCAAAGAAGCATGTAAGTATGTTAGCTGAAGGCTGGGAGGTTCTTGATAAAAAGGTGCTAGGAACAATACGATTGTGTTTGGGAGCATCAGTGGCTTTCAATGTTCTTAAAAAGAAGACAACAAAGGACTTGATGAGCACACTAGATACACTATACAAAAAACCATCAACTTCTAACAAGGTATTTCTTACGAAGCATCTATTCAATCTGAAGCATCAACTTCTAACAAGGTATTTCTTATGAAGCATCTATTCAATCTGAAGATGTCAGAAGGTGGGTCGATAGCTGATCATTTGAATCAGTTCAATACAAATACAAGCCAACTAAGGCTTGTAAGAGTAAAATTTGAGTAGGAGGTTCGAGCTCTCTTGATTTTATACTCATTGCCAAAAAGTTGGGATAGTTTGGTCTAATCAAACAATTGGATTGGTGCTTTGCAGGCATTACGACTGGTTGGTAGCATGTGTGGCAATCTGTAAAATTGCAACTGTGATCTATAGGAGAAATCGAGCGACCATGAAAATGCAACAAAAAAGTAACGAGGGCACGACTTATTTGCGAATTTAATACAAACAAGAAGATGAGTAGGTAATATGTCAGTATCTTATCCATTTGCAAGGCTTATTCTTGGCATTTATAGTCTTGGCACCCAAGAAAGGGACTGCTCCCTTGAATTATAACTCTTTGGGGAAGGAAGTGCGCCACCTCCCCGTCCACACTATGTGTGGTTATAATAATTATATATTATATATTATCATACAATTGCTCGTCCATTCAAAATTGCTTGTTTTCAATCTAAATTCTTACAACATTTGAAGCAAGGAAAGCCAAATTGAATGCAAGATCAAAAGATATCGATAGCTTTATTCATATGATTGTAGTTCATGGGACAATATTTTATAGACTTCAATGAGCATTAGTTATGAGCTTTTGTGAGCGTGGCCTTATTCATGTATTTTTGGGCTTCAACTCCCAAAATGCACAAACAATACGGACATTGCCAAGTCAATAATAAATCACCACCCTGACATTTGTAGGGAGGATTGGGTTCTAACTATGTCTCATGTCCACATTTTTACTCATTCGCTTTTTTCCTTTAAAAATTGGATTAAGTGGTAGTTATATGCTCCACGATGGAAGGCCTACTTGCTGCAACCTATTTAAGGGTGGGTGGGTTCAGAACACCCGCCCATCCATGGAAGAGGAAATAGAACTGGAGGATATTTATGTCACCACGGTGTGATTGGTGTTGCAGTTGGAGGAGATGGAGTGGGCCGATCATGTAGTGGTTGTAGGAGTTAGCCATGGAGCGGACGGCCTTCATGGCCCACCGGATACAAAAAGGCGGTGGGAAGGGTTGCCGTCCTACTTGGCCCAATAGGAGGGACGTGCCCGGCCTATAGTCCTCCAAGTGCTTCCATCCTCCAACTGCTATACCAATCACATGAATTAGCACCCTGAAGATGAACGTCGGGTGGTGTGGACCACTAGACTGGGCGACCATCTTCGAATTCTATTTCCTCCTCCATGGGCGGGCGAGCGGGTGGTCTGAATCTATCCTCAGTGTTTGGGCCGATCCCTCCTACAACCTTTTGGAAGGTGGCCAGCGGGTGGTGTGAACTCAGCCTAAGTGTCCGAAGAAGTGGCACCGAACGTCCCTCGGCCACCGTTTGTGCCACGTAGGATGACACATGGATGGCCAGCTAGGACAAGTATGAAAGTGCTTCCCGCCATGGAAGCTCGAGCTGTGCTCGGCTATGGCGACGGACCTCTGCTCTGTTGTTTTCTCAGAAGCTTTTCTTGATGCCTGTGAGAGTAGCTTCCCCAATTTCTGAATCCTGCTCAAAAATGATGCCTCCACCTCTTCTCATTTTGTATGCAATCGCTTCTGTCACTCAGCGGGCTTTGTTTCCTTCCGACAAACAGGTTTGAGCAGCTGACTCAGAAATGCACCGCTTCTCTCAGTGAGCAGGCTTCGCTTCCTTCCGGCAAACAAGTTTGCGGAGCTGATTTCTGAGGAAGAGTCATGGAGGATTACACTGTTCCATCAGAAGCGGTCTAAGTATGCATGGCCCTCTCTCAGTTAGCAGTTTATGTTTCCTTCCGACAAACACGTTTGAGCAGATGATTTCTGAGGAATAGTCATGGACGATAAACTGATCCACCAGAAGCCCTTGCTCGACGAAATGCGTCACTTCTCTCATTGAGCACGCTTTGTTTCCTTCCAACAGACAGGATTGAGAAGCTGATTTCTGAGGAAGAATCATGGACGATACACTGATCAATCAGAAGGGGAATAAGCCCTTACTCCACGACTCGGATTTTCAATCAGCTTGCCAGGATTTCCTGCAGACTCACCATAAAAGGGAGTTAGAGACAATTTATTTTGCGGAAGAAGACACTCTCAATTATGCCATCATAATCGAGTACGTGACGATACAGGCAAATTGGGTTAGCCGCTGTGTTATAGCGTTTCAATCTAGAACATTTCCAAAATTGTTTCCATATTGGTTTTGGATTTAAACGGCGATACCTTGTTCGTTTGTCTGTTGGATGCTGAACCAGATATGCTGAGCTTTTGGATTTCAAATCATGGGTTGCGGAATGTCTATATTTTCGACCCTCCAAGTTCTTACTCTTATTCGATGATGCAATTCGTAGCGCTCAAGTAGGGCTATTTTTTTTGCTCATTGGCCTGATTGTGCAGCAATCTGTGTATCTTTGCAAAAGCTAATAGTATTTTTTCTCAGACTGAGATCAAGAACGTCTACGAAAAGGGAAAGGGTTGTCAAGATCCAGACATACCGATAAAAGAAAATGTCCACGTTCGTCTCAACGTTCAAGGATCCGCTGCCGAGTGTCCAGGCAATTATCTATATCCCCGTTTTGTAAATTCAAAAACATTGACTGATGGTGCCGCCTTGCCAATTAGAATTTCCGCATTTAGAATTCCGCCTGAGGAAACAATGCAGATACTCGCTTTTATTTCTTCACTCGATCTGTTTTGCAATTTCATTCTGTGCCTATTTTTTCAAAAAACCTATCAGGAAAAATGCTGGCACTTTCAAAAGTTTGTCTTGTGCCCCCTTGGATAAGGTCCTTTAATGATTCTGGCATTTCCTTTTGCAGAAACTCAGCCAAATATAAGCAAAATACGCGTTAAAGACATAGGTCATCTCATCACACTCAAGGGAACAGTCATTCGATCAGGAGCTATAAAGTTGCTGGAGGGAGAACGATTGTATGAATGTGCAAAATGCAAGCACAGGTGCAAATTTTTATAGGATTTAAGTAGCACGAGCCTCCACCCTGCACAACCTCAAGGAGAAAGAGGAATGTGACGATCAATTTACAACGATTCTAGGATAATTCTGAAATGCAAAGTCAGGCGTCGGCCTATACGTGTTCTGAAACATACAAGAGCGAAACAGGGTCAACGTTGGTCTGACAGAATAGTGGCTTAATAATCTTTCTGCTTGGAAACAATTTTCACCGAATGTTGTGAAGATTTGAGGGTGGAGTGGGAGCCATTATTTCATCTGTACTGTTTCGCATGCTATCATCAATGTATGGCTGCTGTCATTGGCCTTACTGAATCTCAAGGTTCCTTTTTCACAGATTCAAAGTATATCCTGACCTAGAGACAGGCGACTCTATTCAGCATCCAACTTCTTGTCCTTCTCAGGTTTGACTTTTTTCAGATAGGGTTCTTTCAAATTCGAGCATGGAGTGTGTGGCTTACTTGTAGTTAAAGGTTCAGACTTCTGATTCTAGTAATCTCTCTAGGACAGTTTCATCCTATGTATGACGTGTGTCCTGATTGTGGAACACTCGGGGCTTAATCTTCTTTTTATTTCAAGAGACAGATCCTGTTTGCATACTTCCTGACTGCAAAACACTCATGATTTTGTTGCTAATACTTGCTGCCCAGCGAACTAAGCCATGCCATGGAACCACTTTTCACTACGTGGAAGGGACAAAAGTGTGCCATGATTACCAAGAAATCAAAATTCAGGAGAACATGCAGATGCTGGGTGTCGGTTCAGTGCCAAGGTCCATTACTGTAGTCCTTAAAGATGACCTGGTGGATTCAGTGAAAGCTGGTGGTAAGCTCCTGTATGTCCTTTTAAGCTGTTCTTGAAGTTTTGAAAATATAACACAACAATTGGGTTGCATTTTCCATCAGTACTATCAATCAGAAACTCCTGGTCCCCTGCCTTCAAAAGATTATGAGTATTGTACAGTTATGCTCTTAATGAAAGTTTAGATCATGACCTTTAAAAGATTATGAGTGTTGTAGAGTTATGCTCTTAATCAAAGGCTAGATTTGGAGTTTATGGGATTCTTTTGTTGGTTCATCACCTGTTTGTAATCTATTAAACCTCGACTTGGGGTTTGTAGACGATGTTGTTGTGACAGGGATACTTTTTGCAAAATGGCGCCCTCTTATTAAGGATGTGCGTTGTGATTTGGAGCTGATGCTGCTTGCCAATTATATCAGGTAGGATGCTGAGACTCTTCTAATTTCTTTTTAATAAAGCAAAAGATAGAAACGCATGATGATCTATGAATGCGTAGTAAATGCCAAGGACATGGGACTGAAAAGACCGCGCACAACAATATTTGGGAATAATTTTAGAATGACATTGGAAATTTATGAGAAACTCCATCTCCATCGAACTTATGTGAAGGACTGTTTGCAGCTTAAGCATACATAAACAGAAAGAAACCCTAGTTATCTGATATTGTTCGTGAGTAAAGGAGCAGGAAAACTCTGTAATGATAGCAGAGAACAAGATTTGTATTGAATCAGAATGTCTGAATACCATGGCCTCTCTCATATATTGTGTGAACAGTCACACTGGAAAGGCTGCATGTCTCAAAGGTGTATGTATGTACCTCTTGTGAAGGGTTTGACCCTTAATGAGATATACAATGTATTGCTCTAAATAGAAGTTTCCCTCTGATGAAAGAGTCCGTCTCTTTAATATAGCTCTGTATTTTTTGAAAGAATGTGCCTCATAGGAATTTCTCCATTGAAAGGGCATATCTTTTGACAAGTACCTATCCATTGAACCATCCAAAAGTTAAAGGTTATGAAATGACTAGAGCCACAGATCGTGACATCCTTGAAAATGTTGGTGAAAAAGATGATTTGGAGTTGTGTAGATAATAGTAGATGATCGAAAAAGCGCTGGAGAAGTTTAGGGTACTGTTCTGTTATATGGCATTGAAGTTTTCCTAGTTGCTTCTCTATACGATAAAATTGTGATATGTCGATGATGAGGTCTTGCATAGTAGTAGGAATAAGGATGATATAGTCATCGTGGATTATTAGAACATAATCATCTAATGCTGGAATGGTATCATCACCTTAAAACGAAGGCTTTCATCTTTACCCCAAGACGGATGCTCTTGACTGTGTGTTAGAACACTTGTGGCTATCAAAAGCAGTAATTTGGTTTGCTTGTGTAGCTATGTTAGGAGCGTCAGTCATGACACCAAATGGTAGATTTGGGTCAACAATGTGCATGAGCATTGTTGTAGTAAGTGCTTGCTTGAGGTGTTGGCATCTCTACTTTGCCTCAGGTAGCCACATTAGAAACCATTGTGCTTTCAAAAATTTGGACGTAGAGTGTCAATCTGTGAGAGCTGATAACCAACATATCTAGATATGGCCAGACTTATTCCAGTGAAATTGTCAGAAAATGTCAACCCTTGAGTACTGACTAAGCAACAGCTATGCCACATTTGCCAGGCTGGAGTGCCCATGCTTCCACTCTCATTTCCAAGATCATTGGATCAAGTCTCTTCTCTTTGACTCTTTGATCCGCCCAAGCTGGTATGTATGGCAGTCCGTACTAGGGGCCCGACCTATCAGAGATGGATTGGGAGAGGCTCTAGGTTTTACTATTTGCACGGATGGTCCGTAGTAAACCTTTAGTCTCACACTAGATCCTGTTGGCTGAGTTCAGAGTTGCCTCCTCCAGCTTGACCTAGCCTTCCAGATGATCACATATGTCAATGGAGTGAAAGATTTGGTTCCAGATGAGCGCACACAACTCAATCCCGCATTCAAACAACAGGTCACACCAAACTGTAGCCTTTATTTCACAAAGTTGTGAAGGAACTTCAATCCTTCCGACTCTGGGGGATGTGCAGCAACACTCAGGCAGCAACCATGAAGGGATGGTGAAGAATGTGCTCACCCGCTCAGAGGGCTTTAGTGGGATCCAATGTACTCGTTCAAGCTCATCTTCGGCTTGTCTTGCAGATTGCTCTCTCATTGCGACTTCTAGCATGCTGCTCTTATGCTATGGCCCTGGTCATGGGACTTGCTTCTAGCATGCCGCCAAGCCTCGTCTCTTTGGCAGCTTTGTGACAAGCAACTCTCACTTGCTTTGCCACTGTCAGCAACTTACTCAAAGTGGTAGATGCTTTAAGCAAGTTTGGCTGTATGAATTATCTTGATTTGAAGAGATCCAATTGGATCTTTATGACCCTTTATCCTGAAGATGAATTTTCCATCACATATGGGATGAACGGCTGGCCCTCTAGCAAGAAAAATTAGAGAGTATTCCATTGGAGTGGTTTTCTTTTCTAAATGGGAAAGGTCTTTGTACTTAGGTGAGGGATACAAGAGTAGTACTTTTTGATTAGCCTTCTTCTTTAGTGCTAGCCTTTGTCACGGGGCTGAGTCTGCCCTTCACCTTTGGAGTGTTGACGGGACCTCAGTACAAAGACCTTTGTATGAATGGATGCTCACGTATGTGTGGGTGTGTGGATTTGTATATGTGAGAGCATACATTTATACTATGGCCTATATCCACTGTTGGGCTTGATGATGTCAGTAGGGATGTCATAGTAGCTAGTGTTAGAAATGAATCCGTATAGAGGGTATCTTGCACGGAAGATTGAGAGTGTCCCAGGAATTACATGCGGAAGTGTTAAATAGGGAATCAAATACTTTTTTACTTTTGTGTACTCAAACAACCAGGTGTGGGGCGGACCCTACTTGCCCTCGTTGGCCGTTCGGCTGTGGAGACTATTCAGCATTGTTTATGGGACTGCAGACAGGCTTGGGTCATCTGGAAGGGGATTGCCAGGATTTTCAGTTCTTTTGCCTCTTCCCCTTTCTTCATGACTTGGGGCTCAGTTGCTTTGATCTCTCTTTCAGGGCCTCAAGTCTTTTTTGAGAGACATGACTCATCATGGGCCTTGGTGATCAGACGACACTTGATTGAGTCATGTTCTCTGGCTGACACTTCAGCATACTCTTTAGGGCTGTGCATGCTTTTGTGGACACCTCCTAGGAGACACTGGCGAGCATTCCAGCGTGGCACATTTGGAACAGAGGCTTTGGATGGGACTCAGGTTCACCCTGCTTGCACTCTAGCCAGTATATGAACAGACACTATACATACACTGATGGCTACCCGGACGAGTATGCAGGGATCCTCTCGGGCAGCCACTGCCAGGAGGGTTATTTTCCTCAAGGAATGGAGGGGCTCCCCTTCTTCTCTGAGACTTCCACAGGATTGAATAGGCATTTTGAGCCGCAACCTTGGTTATTTTCTACCTCATCTGAGGGTTTGTTTTTCATGCACATCATGATGTGTCTCCGCATAGAGCTTGCTGTTGCTGTTTTCATTCATACTTAATGGAAGTTTATTTTTTGCAAAAAAAAACCCAGGTGTGTATGTGTAGACTAGTAAGTAGATAGTGCTTCAGAGATTAGAACCAACAAAATAAATTTCTGTCCACAAACAGACACAATACAAAAGAGGTCTAGAGTCCCACCAAACCGTGGTCCTCTGTCCCTACCAAAATATTGCCCTACTACCTCTGTGGCACTTCTAGAGCCTCTGCACCCTGATCTTCTGTAGACTTGGTCACCTGTGTGGGCAAACACACCTCCAAGCTATCCTTCCAGACAGCTACTTGTGAGGCAGTGATATGCCTAGAAGACTTGACCTTTTTGCTGCCCTTGTTACGCTCTAGCCGAGGTAGCATGACCTCGGAAGAATTAGTCGACATTTCCCTTAAAGGATCTATGTTTGTAATTATTGGTTTGCGCTTCATGTAAATGATTGAGAGGGAATTAATGTCAAGGTCCTAGGTGAGGGATGATAGCACCAGACTAGGTGGATCTAAGGCTAAGGGCCTAATGCAAAGAATGTGCCTAGGGGCAAAGGATTTAAGGCATCCCAAGAGAGGGGTGAAATGTTGCATTAGGAAGGCCCTATATGGATGACATGTGGCATCTAGATCCATCTAGGGAGATGGGGCTTGTTGAGGCTAGAGAGAGAAGAGAAGGATTTTCACGTATGGGTTTTTTGATCGGAATTCTCAATCTGCTTGTTTAGCTTCAGCAAGGTTGGCTGGGAGGATATCCATGGTGCTGCTCCCGTGATCTGTAGTAGGAATAGATAGTTATTGTGTGACATTTGGTATCAGAGCCCAAGGCAAGGATTGGAGAGACAATCGGAGTGAGGGAAGAAAGACGTGGAGTTGGATCGTCGAAGGACCAGAGCCAATTCAACGGAGAGTCTATGCGACGGGCAGACTGTGTTGATGCTGCGATGTGACGACGAACAACTGGCCTACGCATCGATCGGCGCTAGCCTACGCAAGCTTGTCGCAGAGCGCAGGAAAGGAAGGGATTGGCGAACAGCGCGGTGGTCCTCTGGCACTGACGAGTAGAAATTGCGGTGTGTAGGGTAATTGACGAAATTGTTGATGATCATCCCGTAAGGCTGTGACGAAACTCAGGTTACATGGACGTATAGCTGTTGGCGCTCCCGTAACTACAACGGAAGGGGGGGGCGTAACAGGAACTCGGGAATTAGGGAGACCCTTTGACGTTGATTGCCCATGACGACGAACAACAGGAGCTCGTGAGCGGGGAGACCATTTGACACGAATAGCCCGACAGACAAAGGAAGAGGCCACGTAATCCAAGAAGGCTGTGGTGAAATCGTTGATGACCAGGGAGCTCTCTTTGACCTCCATCAGTTTCGTGTTTTTTTTTCTTCCTGATTTAGTCGGGTGATGCTCTACTTTCATAGATAAGATCTCGTGAGTGATCAGCCTGCATGAGGCTTTGATGTTGTAGCAGGGACAGATTATGCCTGTGCATATGCCTGTGTGCTTTAGTCAGAGTCAGTTTACAGGAATTTCCCTAGTATAGGGAAAAGCGCGGTTTGAGATACATGCCTGTGTTAAATGCCTAGTCAGTGTGCACGTGGGATTGCAGGTATTCCCTAGTATAGGGAATCGTGTCAGACTGTTAGTACACTGAATTGTGTCAGCTTGTAAATACAGTTTTCTAGTGGTGTTTATTTTATTAAAAAAAACAAAAACAAAACACCCATTGGACTGGATGGAAGCAGAAGAGGGAGCTTCCAGGAGGGACCCTGGTGAGTCAGGAGTCCGGCCGGCCCAGCAGGTGTCGCGCCCAGTAGCTCATACTTTATCTGGCAGGATTGCATTGCTTGAGGATGCCTTGCAACAGTTGTTAGCGCAGCAATTACAGGCCAATGCAGGGCAGTCTGAACTTAGGAGAGCGATACACAGTATGTCTGCCAGACCTTCTCGAGAGGAGAAGGGAAAGGCTCCAATGGAACCGGAGTCTAGTGTCCATACGGTCGAGCCTAGGAAGGCTAAAGTGCCAAATATTGCCAATTATAGGCCTGAAAAGTATTCTGGTCAGATGAATGACTGTAGCTCCGATGTCATTGAGACCTGGTTACACAAATGGGACGAGGCGTTCGCCATTTGTGAAATCAGAAATGACATCAAGAAGATCCGTGAGGCCACCTACATGTTTAGTGAGGCAGTGGATCGGTGGTGGATTAAACAACAAAAAGATGGTATAGCATCCACTACCTGGGAGGGGTTTAAAAGAGAGTTCAGGAAACACTTCTTACCTTTTGACAAAGCATCCCGAGCTTGGGATCAATATAGGAACCTTCGTCAGAGAAATTTATCAGTGGCAGAATACACTGATAAGTTTCGAGAGAGTGTAATGAAGGTTGATGAATCCTTGCCTCAATCAATCCAAATGAAAGATTTCATATTTGGATTGAATGATCGAATAAAAATGGAAGTTCGGGCTAAGTACACGAATACGTTAGATGATGCAATAGCCATAGCCTTGAACTATGAGGATGCCAAGGGCAGCAGGCCAAGTGGGTTTGCACAGGTCGGAACCAAGTATGGGTATCCGAAGAAATCTGGGTTTAAGAAGAAATGGACTAGTAGAGGGAGTGGTTCTCAGCCGAGTGGTCAAGCCAAGCAGGTGAAACCGGCTGAAACTCCTAAACCAAGTACCACCATTGGAGTGAAAAGGAAAGTTACCCCAATGGCAGCCCGGGCTTGGTCTAAGTCTCCCTTAAACCCAGAGCAAAGGGAAAAAGCGAGGAGAGAAGGCTTATGTTTTGGTTGTCTTCAGCCTCATCAGTGGAAGGATTGTCCACGTAACAAAGATCGTCGGATGGCTGAGATGGTGATCTCAGAATGCGACGTGGAGATGGAGGGAAGTCCGAGAGCGGAAGAGATGCAGATTCAGCTAGTGGGATCTTCTCAGAGGTTAGTACCTTGTTTATTATGTGTGTCTGTTGCTAAGCTAGTGATGAGTGCACCTGATAACATCCTATCTAAGCCCGCAGCAACGGGGTATACAGCCTTTAATGATACGGAGTTAATTAAAATGAAAGGGCAAGTGGCCAATCATGATGTCATTGTGTTGTTTGACTCGGCGTCAACTCACAACGTGATTAACTCCAAGCTCGTGAAGAGGTTGAAATTAAAGACAAGTCCATCTGACTATGCGTATACGGTCAGGATGGCAGATGGAAGTTCAACTGAAGTATGGGACCAAAGGGTTACCCAGTTGGAGCTTCGGATTCAGGACTATGCTGAGAAGCTTGATTTTGAAATGACCAAGCTTGCTCATGCAGATATAGCCCTGGGTATGGCGTGGCATTCTAGGAAGAATCCAGCCATTGATTGGAAAAAGCACGTATATCAATTCAAGATGAATGATGTGCTTTATGTCTTGCGAGGTGAGAAAGATATACCTCAGGGACCGTTGGTTTCCGTGATGGAAATCCGAAAAGCTCAAGGAGAGTTTTTATTCCTTTGCACAGCATCGGTAGAGCCGGTTGATGATTCTTCGGCTAGCACTGATGTTACGCAAAGTGGTGAGATGGCCAAGCGGGCTAATCTTATAACAGAGGAGTTCTCTGAATGTTTTAGGGATGAACTACCTTATGGGTTACCTCCAATGCGGAATGTTCAGCATAAGATTGAACTGATTCCGGGGGTAGAACCTGTAAATAGACCTCCCTATAGAATGAGTTTTACTGAAGAGGCGGAGGTGCGTAGACAACTGGAAGAATACCTCAAGTTGGGGCAGATTCAACCAAGTTTCTCACCTTTTGCTTCGCCAGTGATATTACAGAAAAAAAAGAATGATACGTTTCGCCTCTGTATAGATTACAGAGCATTGAATAATATCACTGTTAAGCACAGGTATCCGATGGCTCGGATTGATGATTTGCTAGATGCATTACATGGAGCCGTGATTTTCAGCAAGATAGATCTTAAGTGTGGCTACCATCAGATCCGGATTAGAGCCGAGGATGTGCATAAAACCGCTTTCAGAAGCAGGTTTGGTCATTATGAGTTTTTGGTAATGCCCTTTGGACTTACCAATGCTCCAGCGACATTCGTCATGCTTATGAACGATTTACTACGTCCGTATATCGGAAAGTTTGTAGTATATTTTATTGACGATATCCTGATATTCAGTAAAAGTATTACTGAGCATTGTGAACACTTAAGAGTAGTGTTCAGTACTTTGAGGAAAGCCAGCCTTTATGTAAATAAAAAGAAAACTATACTGTGTATGGTTAGGCTTGAATATTTAGGATTCATAATTACTCGAGAGGGGGTAGAAATGGATCCAAAGAAAGTGGCTGCGATACTAACTTGGCCAATCCCTCAGAGTCTGACCGCATTATTTGCGATCATTCTTGGGATTTGTCCAATTTTATAGGAGGCATATCAAAGGATATTCCGAAATAGTATCGCCATTGACTGATCTGACCTCAGACAAAGTACCTTTTATATGGGGACAGAATTAACAAGAAAGTTTCAACACCATAAAACAAGCTGTGGTCACAGGATCGGTGTTAAAAATAGTTGATCCCCAGAAACCGTTGTTCCTGGAAACCGATGCAAGTGGCATTGCGGTAGGAGCAGTTCTCCTTCAAGAGGGAAGGCCAGTAGCCTTTGAAAGCAAGAAGCTTTCTCCCTCTCAAAGGAATTGGCCAACTCATGAATTGGAGTTGTATGCTGTTATCCATGCTTTGAAAACATGGAGGCATTATTTGTATGGTTCAGAGTTTTATGTGGATGTGGATCATGATACTCTGAAACATTTTTGTAAACAGCCTGACTTGAGGGGCCGCCAAGCTAGGTGGGCAGAGCTCATGCAGGAGTTTAATCTAACGATTCGGTACCGAAGAGGAAAAGACAATAAGGTTGCTGATGCGTTGTCTCGCATTATGCACAACTTGAGTTTCATAGTATTAGAGAGTGCTCTAATGATCGAGATCAGAGAAACTCAAAAGGTGGACGAGTTTGTCCAGAGCTTATGGCCTAAAGCTCATGTGTTAAAACTCGGGGAAAATGAAAAGGATGAGCTGGCATCCAGAAAAGGCCAAACATATGCAAGATATACCATAAGGGATGGTATGCTAGTTAGAAATGGCAAGGTTGTAGTACCTAGTTAGAATGATCTCAGGCAGAGAGTCATTCGACAGTGCCATGATAGCCCGTGTGCGGGACATCCAAGAGTCGAGAAGACCTATGATCTCGTGAAGCGAGATTTCTTTTGGCCAAAGATGAAAAAGCATATTCATGAATATGTGACACGAAGTTTCTCGTGTCAGGTAAGTAAGGCCGAGCAGGTGAAGCCACCCGGACTTTTACAGTCCTTGGAAGTACCACTAAGTAAGTGGGAGAGCATTTCCATGGACTTTATTGTAGGGCTGCCTACGACCCAAGGAGGGTATGATTCTATCCTTGTGGTGGTTGATCGCCTAACCAAGATGGCTCACTTCATTCCGACTAGAGAGTCGATTAGTGCCCGTCCCGCAAGTGGCGGATTTGTTTATTAGACATATATTTCGTCTGCATGGATTGCCAGATCCATAGTGTCAGACAGAGATGTCAGATTTACCGGTCATTTTTGAACAACGGTATTTGAGACACTAAGGATTGAGTTAGGAATGAGTAGTGGGGATCATCCTGAGACGGATGGTCAGACGGAGAGAGTCAACCAGACTTTAGAGGATATGCTGAGGGCATATGTGTCATTGAGGCAACATACGTGGGACAAGTGGTTGCCATTGTTGGAGTTTGCCTACAATGATAGAAAACATTCCTCTACCGGGTTCAGTCCGTTTGAGCTGAACTATGGTTATAGACCAGCCAATCCAACTATAGTTGGAGTACCTCAGAAAGTGCCTAGTGTCGCGAACTTTGTAGTTCAAATGCGGGAGATGCTAGCACTTGCGAGAGCTAATATCCGCCAGGCTATGGATAGAGCCAAGGTGTATGCGGATGAAAACCGGTCTATAAGAGTATTTAAGAAAAGAGAAAAAGTTTTTCTTTAAGTTCCTTCGCACTCAAAGTCGTTGACTCCAGGAGAGTGTGCTAAGTTATCACCTCGATACTGTGGGCTGTGGTTAATTCTAAAGAGAATAGGCAACGTAGCCTATAAATTAGAATGCCACAGGGGTGTAAGGTGCACCCAGTTTTTCATGTTTCGCGCTTAAAGAAATTTTTACATACAGGTGACTCATTAATCGAAGGTGTGGTTTTGTTTCAAGAGATAGAGGATAATGCGAGGCGCAAACCAACAAGAATCCTGGACCGAGGAACAATGCAAATACGAAATCGGAAGATACCCACGGTGTTGGTTGCATGGCATGGTCAGCCTCTATTCGAAGCTACTTGGGAATCCGTATACCAGTTGCGGAGAGTGTTCCCAGATTTTATCATCGAGGACGCTGATGTCTGAAGAGGGAAGGAATGTTACGCTCTAGCCGAGGTAGCATGACCTCGGAAGAATCAGTCGACATTTCCCTTAAAGGATCTATGTTTGTAATTATTGGTTTGCGCTTCATGTAAATGATCAGGAGGGAATCAATGTCAAGGTCCTAGGTGAGGGATGATAGCACTAGACTAGGTGGATCTAAGGATAAGGGCCTAATGCAAAGAATGTGCCTAGGGGCAAACGATTTAATGCATCCCAAGAGGGGTGAAATGTTGCATTAGGAAGGCCCTATATGGATGACATGTGGCATCTAGATCCATCTAGGGAGATGGGGCTTGTTGAGGCTAGAGAGAGAAGAGAAGGATTTTCACGTATGGGTTTTTTGATCGGAATTCTCAATCTGCTTGTTTAGCTTCAGCAAGGTTGGCTGGGAGGATATCCATGGTGCTGCTCCCGTGATCTGCAGAGGAATAGATAGTTATTGTGTTACAGCCCTGATGTGCAGCCAATGGTGAGGCCCAAGCTTCTCTTGTTCCCTTGTTCCCTATACCTTGATATCCTGATGACAGCCCAGGGTCCAAAACTTCCTTGAGCTCTGTCTGCAGTACCCTTGGTTCTCCTGGATGTAGGCCCCAAGCCTTGCTGCTCTGCTGCTCCAGTCTGCTCCCTTGATAATTGTACAGCTCTTCCTGGCTCTTTCTCTGCAGGTCCTTGCCACCTCCCTCAGCCTCCTGCTCCAATCTGCACTCTGAAGTCTGCACCTGTGGATGCTTAAATGGCTCTCTTGACTCTCAGTTTCCTTGCTGCCCTGAAGGCTAGCCAAGATCTTCATCCTCATGAGCTCTCTGTCTGCTGCTGATGGTAGCTACCTCCCTTGTCCATATCCTGGTCCTTGAGGCAGGCTCCCTGCTGCTCCAGCCCGATCCCCTCTTGGATTTCTGGTGAGTGTCTTACGAGGCCTCAAGGCCCCTCCTTTTATAGGGCAAAAGCCCTTCCTAAAAACGGACCCAGTAGGGGTCTATTGGCTGACCCAGCAGCCCCCCACTGGCCGACCTGTCAGCCCTAACCAGCCGACCTGTGTGTCAGCCTGGTTGGCTGCCTCTCCAGTCCTATAGATGGGCTTTGCTGGCCCAGCCTGTCCACACGGCAGGCCAGTGGACCAGGCACCTCCAGCCTATTTTCAGCCCCCCTTTTGGGGTCTCTTGCAGGCCATACAGCTGTTCAACCATGGTGCAATCCTGCTCTGCAGATCCGCCATCAGTTTGCCTCTGTCTGGCCCCCTGAATCCATCGCCACGGATCTGTACAGCCTTCCGTACTGTCCCGTACTGCTGCTGACGCCATCCATACCATACCCGCCTGTCCTTCCCTCCATCTAGACACTTGTCGGCCCAGGATCTGGTCCTTTACCTGCTGCATGTGTCCTGTAATCATTACGCCTCTGATCCGTGCTGATCTAGTCCTCCAGAGAGCTTCTGACATGCCATGTATGCTTGACGTACTGACCATGTGGCAGCCCCCTCATTGTCCTTTTCCCTCTGGGTTTGCTGCCCACATGGCAACCAATGTGTTGCCCATGTGACGACTCTTACCCTAAGCCACCTCCCCTATGCACCCCTCATTTGGGGGGCTTATAGATGGGGAGGTGACTTCTCCCAGAGCTAGTCCTTGTATCGTGACGGAGTTTATGGTTTTCAACCTTATGAGTACCTACCATGAGATTGAAACTGCACTATGTGTTGTATTTTTAGAGGATGAGTTTGGGCATGTTTCCTAGATTCATCTAGATATATTGTTATCCTGTTCGAATACCACAACACTCCATGTACAAGTTATTCGAGGGTACAAGGGAATTTGGATCTAGTGAAAAGGATTTTCTGCCTAAGATGAAAGCTGGTGTCGAACATTATGTTTGATATTGTCAATAGTGCAAAGTCAATAAAGCGGTGAAGCTTTCCATGGACTTTCTAGTTGGACTACCACTGACTTCTTGTGGGAATGATTGATTTTGGGTGATTGTTGACTTGCTCATAAAATGTCTAGATCTATTTCTAGTGAAGAGGAGATGCTTGTCAAGAGCTCTTCTTATTTTAGTGGATCTTTTAACTCTATCCAATTATAGGAATTTGATACCATGTTAGAAATATGAAGGGTTCAAACCTTGAAAGCATGATATGTTTCCACAGATTATACTGCCTTAGATCTCACTCGCAATGATATTTACAGTGTACACACAAGTAGATTACATGGCGGGAGTAGTATTCAGAAATATAGGCAACATTTATCTTCGTCTTCTTGCTCCACAAAGCGTGGATGAAGGCAAATACAATACTATTACTAGGGAACCTCAGAAATACTTATAGGCAGCCACCTTGAATGAAGCCTTGAACTTGATAATCCATGTGGCATATTCAATAGTCTTACTTGTGGTGTTATCAAGAAGTCCATCAATCTCAAACACCGATGTGATGAATTGAGAGATGTAGGTTGCAATTGAGTTTATTGGGTTTATAAATCTGCATCTCTTGTGTTGGCGAATTTGGATACCTATGCTATAGGATCTCGTGGTGATGATGTGGCTCTGTCTCTCGTAGAAAGAGCGCATAAGATCTGCACTTTAGGCTGTGTACCATTGTACTCTAAAATATGGGGCTGGTCGTTGAAGCTACTCATCTTGGATGGAGGAAAGGGGTTAGTAAGATGGAACCCCCCATGGAATTCTCATAAGGGAGGCACGGGGTGGAACTGGTGTTTCAACACATGATAAGATAGGTGTTCTCTACAATGTCCAAGGTTGTGCACAATGTGTGTCTTCTATGTCCACAATGGGGAGTATTCTTGATAACATAGATGTATAGGTTGTGCACAATGTGTATCCAATGTCCACAATGGGAAGTATTCTTAAGAAGGGGGTATCTTAGAGGTGGGAGCTGACAATATCTTGGCGAGACTTTAATGAGTTCAGAAGTCAAGTCTTTTGGGATGCGTGCTGCCAAAGAATCAATAGTGTATGTTAGAGAAATGGGTTGGTGCTGAATTGGTGTCGTAATCATAAGGATTGTGCTTGTTGTGTCACGTCGAGTACAACCTCTATAGTTTGGGGTTATGAGGATAATTGGGGTGCCCCTCAAAGCAAGAGAGTGTAGTGTTGCAAAGTTGAGGGATGCACATGATGCAAAATGATCCAAGTTTTCAAATGCACCACCAAGGGTGGAATGGGCTTTCTAAACTTGAGTAACTAGAGCTCTATTGATTGCTTGTATGGCCGCATATGTAGGCCGAGGGAAGGTTGGGGGGTATATGGCCATGTTTGTAAGGGGGTCCTATGTGGTGTAGTATGTTGCGGCAAGGGGTAGGTGTTGAGGGTGGGGGGTGTTGTGAAAAAATGGGGGGGTGGGGAGGGGTAAGCGCTACTAGTTTGCGATTGCCAAGGAAGGACTACTGGGTGCAAAAGGAGGGGGGGGGGGAGCATGAACACTTCTAAGGTCATGAAATATTGAGACGATTCCTTGAAGAAGGGTGTCTGTTCTTGGACAGATGCACCTTTTCATGTAAGGGTGAAAGTATCCCCTTTGTTTGCATGACACAAAAGTGTGTATCCATGCAAAGGATGTGTCCCTTTGTAATGGTAAGACATGTGTGTCGTTTTGCAATAGGCTGTCCTTTTAGCAAAGAGGTGTATCCTTTCATGAATGGATGTGTCTCTTATGTGAAGATGTACTCTCCTTCATAACAAGGTCCATCCCTGAAATGATGGATCTTGTCACTTCGTGTTAGATGTGGATGGATGCGTTTCTTATGTCCCTGAAATGAATGGTTTTGTCCCTTCACGATGAGTTTTAAATGTGAAGAAATCTGCTGCTTCATGACAAGGGGCCTTCCTAAAATGAAGGAGTTGGTGCTTTCACAATGAAATGTGAATGGGTATGCCATTTCACTATGAGGTGTGTGAAAAGGTTTCTCTAAACACCATTTTATGAAATCCTAGTAATCTAATATCATTAGTGAGCAAAGGACCCAAAAGACGCTATAACGAAACGAGGGATAGAGATTTTTATTGAATCAAAGGTTTTGGTGCAGCAAAACGGGCAGCAGGATCTACTAGAGAGCCTTGTGACCTTATTATACATCAAGTTATTGGTACCTAGGCCTCAACATGTCCCAACTAGAGAGCCTTATGACCTTATTATACATCAAGTTATTGGGACCTGGGCCTCAACATGTCAATGGTCTGATGTGGCCAGGTTTCTCTAGTTTTGGAGAGCTAGGATATAGGCTCTGCCAAACTCAAAAGTTTAAAAGAAAAAAGAAGGGTTTTAGAAGGGCTTCTTGGCCCTGAAGAAGAAGAGCTCTCTCTCCTTATATTTCTGGTGTTACTTGTGTAGGTATTATCGCAAAATTTTAAAGTCTTCATATGATTATAGAAGCAATTTAGTATTGGATTCATGTATCTCTAGTTTTGACTGAATCTAATGCTTTATTTTGGAGAGTTCCTGTGGTCAAGCAATAGTGATCTAAAACTTGTACTTCAAGGTCTTATTTTCTACATTGTTTGAAATCCAGCCTTCTTATTGTGGGAAATACAAGTATTGGAAAATAAGCTGTGCACAGCCCAAACGAAAAAAGGGGAAACATCATGATTATCCAGATAAACAAGTCGTTTGACATTTTTAACCAAAGCTTCGATTCTGTGTCCAGAAAATCAAATGAATTTCGACTAACGGAGGATGTTTCAGAACACGTTGAGCAGTATCAACAATTTTGGGACCTCTACAAGCAAACCCCATTCAAGGGTAATTCTGAGAGTGTGTTTTCACTGATATGCAGTGTCAAATTCAATCGATAAGTAGAGATGATCTTAAATGCAGCTGAAAATGTGAAATTCAAGGAATACTTTGTTTTAAATCTACGGGATGTTTGTCAAGTTTTGAAACGTGTCTATAAGGCCTACAAATCCAACTTTAGCATGGAAACGATTTAGCCTCAAATTTGGAGGACTGCTTGAGCCAATAACACCTTCCTGCAGGCTGGGAATCAATAATTCAAACAGCACACTGTTTTCCATGATTATGTTGGTCCAAACTGATATCTGAAGAAGAAAATACATTCTCTTGCAAGCCATCTTCAAAGTTTTAACTGGTCTCCTTGCGCTTATGAGGCATGGGATACCATGTGAGCTAACGTTGGCCAAAACAATCAGGCCTGAAATTATATGATGTGCTTGCGGGGTTCCATCTACAAGATTCAGCTTTTCTGGCATTACTGTGTTTTGTAACTTGTTTGAGCAAGCTCCATAGGCAAGATTAGAGGTCTCCCAAGATGCATTGTTGCGTGCTAGTATCTTGACTGTGTTGAGATATCGAGCTCCACTCGCGATATGCCAGGGTGACCGTTGTGTATTTATGTCACCGACTTGTTAGCTGGAGATGCGGTTGGTACACCGCCCACGAATAATAGCTGGATGACAGCTATCCTTATCTACACTAGTTCGTGGCTCAGTTAGTATGCCACCTTAGTTAGTTGAGTTTGGTTTGAGACCCACATATAGGGTTCTTCTATTTCTTTGTACTTGAGTTCTTTTGGCTTTCACAACTAAGAAGAGGAAAACTGTTTTCAGCCTCCACCTTTGTGTGTATTCCCCCATTGTGCTTGTGAGAAAGCCTCAAGTGAGACTCCTTCCCTCTCTCCCACTATCGTCACATGGTATCAGAGCCTTGTTCGTGGTAAGGAGCTCAAGAAAGCAAGCCAAGTTTGTGGTGTTCTGGTAAGAGGACTAGTGTTGCTTTCCTATTTCGAGTTTGGGAGCAAATCTGTGCAGGTAGCACAGCCAGAAGTTTAAGAGTGCACTGTCTCAGATTGAGACGTCCTTCGCGGTGTGGCGAGAGCGCAGTATATGCTGCGGGGCCATTTCGGGGCCCGTTTTGGAGGCGTAAGTTCTCCGCAGGCACTCAGAAAAAGGCCCTGTATTTGCTGTGCGATCACTATTCTGCAGGTCGGTGAAAAGTTGCCGCAAAAATTGCATCGTATGCCTGTGCGCAGAGACATTGGGAGTTGCAGATTCATGCTTGTTGCCTGTTGATACAAAATCGTCACTAGGAAGTGACTGTGTGGTGAAATACCACTTTCGTCAGTTTTGCAGATCTGCCCGTGTGAGGCAAAAGCTGTGTTTTTTGCAGTGACAGAATATTTTGCAGTGTTCTGTAATGGCATCTGATTCTCTTTCACAGATTGTCACTGAAAAGCTTGACAAGAACAACTTCCATGCATGGAAGTTTAGAATGACGAATTTCCTTATGGGAAAAGGCTATTGGGAGTTCATTACAGGAAATGAAGAAGAACCTGTTCTTTCTAATATTCCCAATCAACAGGAAATGCAGGCATTTAAAGGATGGCATGAGAGAGCCAGGAAAGTTATGTACTGGCTGTCTATCAGTATTTCGGACTCCATGATTGTGCATATTCAGGATGCAAGTACGTCAAAGGAGGCATGGGATACTTTGGCAAAAATGTACAGCACAAATACGCAAGCCAGGAAAATGCAGCTCAAGCAGGAGCTGCACAATGTGTGCAAAGAGAAAATATGAGCATCAATGACTACCACATGAAGGTGAAGAAAATTGCGGATGCACTTGCTTCCATTGGGTCGCCAGTGGATGATGACGATTTAGTTTCTGTGACCTTGAATGGTCTAGGAAAGGATTATGCACAGTTCCAGACATCCATTGCCGTCCGTGAAAAATTTTCTGATTTTGAGGAGTTGATTGCTCTTCTAATTTTTGAAGAGCAGAGAAATGGTGGTGCATCTTCTTCAGGAGGAACCTCAAAAGAAACTGTCTTCTACTCAAATGCTGGAATTCTACTCAAATGCTGGAAGGGATAGAGGCAGAGGTAGAGGAGGCCGATCTGGAGGCCGTGGTAGAAATGAGAATATGCAGCAAACGCAAGAAAACCAGTCCTATGCAGGAGGACGTGGTAACTCTAGAGGCAGGGGGAGCCAAAGAGGCCGTGGTGGATGGCAGAGAGGCCAAAATGCAAACAGCAATGTTGAATGCTACTATTGTGGCAAAATGGGTCATATGGCTAAGGACTGCTATAAAAAGCAGAATGACATTATGAATGGAAAATTGCAGCAAGGCAATTATGCATCTTCTAGTAGGCAGGGTGATGACAGAAATGAGCATCTATTTATGGTGCAACATATGACCAATTCTGTGACAAGTGCAGAAGAACGAAATGATGTGTGGTATGTTGACTCAAGTGCGTCAAACCACATGACAGGTCATGCTGAATGAATGCAGGATGCAAGGAAAATGGAAAAACCAGGATTTGTGGAGACTGGTGATGATACTGCACATCCTATTGTGCAGATTGGCAAAATTTCTTTGTCTATGCAGGATGGGAAAAAGAAATACTTGTCTGATGTATTTCATGTCCCGAACATCACCAAGAACCTGGTTTCTGTTGGTCAGATGGTTGAGCAGGGCTTGCAGGTCAGATTTAATCCTCATGGATGCTTTGTTGAGGATATGAAAAATAATGGTCGCTTGATAGCAAAAGGAAAAAAGAAGGGCAGGATGTTTACGTTGGATGCGGACATGCCTGAATTGAGTGCAGCAATGTTTGCACATGGGACCGGTGTAGTTGCAGATATTGATATCTGGCACAAACGCATTGGTCATGTTAATATACAGCGACTTAAATCAATGCAAGCCCAAAATATTGTTGCAGGATTGCCTAAATTCAAGGTTGCAGAAATGCACAAGGTTTGTGAAGCCTGTCAATTTGGGAAACAGGCAAGGAAACCTTTTCCTAGGCATGTTCAAGAGAGTAAAAAGCCATTGGAATTAATCCACTCTGATGTGTGGACTACTAAAGCTGCATCTATTGGTGGCTGTCACTATTTTGTCACATTTATTGATGACTTCAGCAGAAAACTTTGGGTGTATTTTATGAAAAAGAAAAGTGAAGTGTTTGGGCACTTCAAAGCTTTCAAAGCTATGGTTGAAAAAGAAACAGGCCTGCAAATAAAATGCCTAAGGTCAGATGGAGGGGGAGAGTACCTCTCAAATGAGTTTGCAAGGTTCTTGCAGGAGCATGGTATAAAGCAGCAATATTCATGCAGTCATACCCCACAGCAAAATGGAATTGCAGAAGAAAGGAAAAACAGGCATATTGGAGAGGTATCTCGGGCTATGCTAAATCAAAAAGATCTACCAGATTATTATTGGGCTGAAGCAGTTACTACAGCAGTTTATATAATGAACAGGACTCCCACTGCAGCAATACATGGCATGACGCCAGAGGAGATGTATACTGGTAGGAAACCAGATATTTCTCATTTGAAAATTTTTGGTTGCATTGCCTATGTCCATGTGCCAGATGAGTTGAGGTCCAAGTTGGATCCAAAAGCTGAGAAGTGCGTCTTTATTGGTTATTCTCTGCAGCAGAAAGGGTATAGATGCTATAACCCTTTTACTCGTAAGTTTATAGTGAGCAGAGATGTTGTTTTTGATGAGATGAGCAGCTGGTATAAACCAGTAAATGTGATGATTGATGTAGATGCACAAAATGGTAATGCTGCACAGAATTCACAGCAGCAATCACAAAATATCAGTGGACCTGCAGTGTCGTCTAGCAGTGGTTCACATACTTCGCCATGGACAGGCAGATTGAGATCAGGAGAATCTCCTCAAAGCAATACAGAGAGTGGTATGCAGGTATCACGAAAAGGAAAAGAGAAGGTAGATCAGCCCATGTTTGATGTGAATGCAGGTCACTCTTGTGTGGATGGTGAATCCAGTGGCTCTGAACAGAGCATTGATGATGAGTTGGGTATTCCCTCTGTTGTTACACCTGGAGTAAGGAAGACCAGGGATGTTTTGAGAGCACTTGGAAGTGAGCCTATTTTGCGCAGGTCTACCAGGATTAGGTATCCTGTGGATAGGCTGAAATATGATGGATTTACAGCCATTCACTATGCCTATATGGTCAAAGTGATACAGGAACTAGAACCCACTTCTTTTGAGCAAGCCATGGGAAATGAAAAATGGGAGAAAGCCATGGATGAAGAAATGGATGCCTTGGATGCAAATGCTACATGGGAATTGGTGCCTTTGCCTAAAGACAAGAATGCAATTGGCTGTAAGTGGGTTTATAAGATCAAGCACAATGCAGATGGTTCTGTGAATAGATACAAGGCAAGATTAGTTGTGAAGGGGTATGCACAGACATATGGCATTGATTATGAAGAAACTTTCAGCCCGGTTGCAAGGATGGCAACCGTAAGAGCAGCCATTGCTATGGCTGCATCAAAGGGATGGTCTTTACATCAGATGGATGTAAAGAATGCCTTCTTGCATGGTGATTTGCAAGAAGAGGTCTTTATGGAGCAGCCAGCAGGTTATGTTCATGCTACTCATCCTGAGTTTGTTTGCAGGTTGAAGAAAGCCTTGTATGGCTTGAAGCAAGCACCTAGAGCATGGTCTGACAAGATAGGACAGTATCTTGTCACTATTGGCTTTCAGATTTCCAAGGCAGATTTCTCACTCTATGTGAGAAAAACAGAGAAAGGGATTATGCTGCTGGTCATTTATGTTGATGATTTGATCATCACAGGTGATAGTGATGAAGATATCCTTCATGTGAAAATGCTATTGAGGCAGAAGTTTGAGATGAAGGATTTGGGAGAACTGCGTTATTTCTTGGGCATTGAGGTGATTAGATCACCAAGTGGGATACAGCTCTTGCGCAGAGGCAGTATGGATTGGACATGCTGTCCAAATATGGGATGACAGACTGTAAGTCTATTTCAGTTCCTTTGGAGCAGAATGTGAAGCTGAGTGCAGATGCAGGTGAGCTTCTGGAAGACCCTACTATGTCCAGATGCATAGTAGGAAGTTTGATTTACATGACTATTACCAGGCCAGATTTGAGCTATGTTGTTGGGTTGGTAAGTCAGTTTATGCAGGCTCCAAGGAAACCGCATTTGGATGCGGCTAGACGCATACTCAGGTATGTGAAGTCCACATTGCAGTATGGACTATTTTATGAGGCTGGGGTTCAGATACAGTTGCATGGATACACTGATGCTGATTGGGCTGGTAGTAGTTCTGATAGACGATCTACCAGTGGATATGTGTTCTCTTTTGGGAGTGCTGCAGTCACTTGGAGCAGCAAGAAACAGCCTACAGCTACCTTGTCGAGCACAGAGGCTGAGTACAGGGGTGCAGCAATGGCTGCATGTGAGGTAGCTTGGTTGCATAAGCTACTCTATGATATGGATCAGTCTATAGATGGGCCAGTTGTCATTTATTGTGACAACATGAGCAGCATACACTTGGCAAAGAATCCAGTCTTTCATGCTAGAACAAAGCACATTGAGGTGCATTATCACTATGTGCGGGAGAAGGTTTTACTAGGTCTTATTGATCTAGTTTATGTCAGCACAGAGGATCAGGTAGCTGACATATTCACGAAAGCATTGGGCACAGAGAAGCTGCGCAAGTTCAGAGATCTGCTTGCTGTGCAGGAATTGGGATTGAGCTCGAGGGGGAGTGTTGAGATATCGAGCTCCACTCGCGATATGCCAGGGTGACCGTTGTGTATTTATGTCACCGACTTGTTAGCTGGAGATGCGGTTGGTACACCGCCCACGAATAATAGCTGGATGACAGCTATCCTTATCTACACTAGTTCGTGGCTCAGTTAGTATGCCACCTTAGTTAGTTGAGTTTGGTTTGAGACCCACATATAGGGTTCTTCTATTTCTTTGTACTTGAGTTCTTTTGGCTTTCACAACTAAGAAGAGGAAAACTGTTTTCAACCTCCACCTTTGTGTGTATTCCCCCATTGTGCTTGTGAGAAAGCCTCAAGTGAGACTCCTTCCCTCTCTCCCACTATCTTCACAGACTGTGCTTCTCATTTCTAGAAAAACTGGGCATCCTCACATGCCCTATGTCCTTGGCTGCACTGAACCAAGAATCCCATTAACCTCTTGGAGAAAAAGTAATTCCTTTTTGCAAAGCCTAAATATCCGTATTAACTATCACAGAGTTCTAGCAACTGTTCTTCCAATGCCACAAATAACCCTCACAAAGTTCACCAAATTATTGACTGGAGTAGATGTCAAGCTCTCTTTGTCTATTGTGGATTTCAACCACTCGTATAGGAGGCTGCCTCATGTGTTCAGTTGAACATAAACTGCAAACTGAGGAGGCTCTTGCTACCATCTGTTATATTATATTAATGGGAGACTAGCAGACCACATATACTAGAGATATACAATTTTCCTTAAAAGTGTTTTCTAAATCTGAAAGAAATAGCCGAGAGAAGAAACTCAAGGCATAGATACATCGTGTGAGCATGAAAAGCCCGCGGTAATATACCAGTCATCATTAAGTGTGAGCAAATGAAAGCCTGATAAGAATCAAGATTGTCGCTGGAACTGCCTTGTCATGCATGTGATGCTCTCAGAAAAGAAAGGACCACCTCTCCACTCAAACCTTAAGGGCATACACTACTGCATATACTTCTTTTTCTAGTGTGGGCCAATGATATTGGGTGTCGTCTAGCTTCTTACTCTCAAAAGCTACAGGTCTGTCCTCTTGGAATAGAGCCGCCCCAATCGCTAAATCACTCGCATCGGCCTCTAAAACATAAGGCCAGGTAGGATCGGGTAATGCATGAATGGGTGCTTCCTTGATAGTTAACTTCAAGGTTTCAAAAGCCTTGTTCAATGCATCATTCCAAGAGATCGGTTGGGTAGACCTGCGTCCACGACCTTTCAATATGTTGGTCAGGGGTGCCGTGATGTGTGAATAATCACGCACAGACTTCCGTAGAAATACCGTAAATCCTAGGAAAGAACGAAGTTGTTTCACAGTCTGAGGGATAGGCCAATCTAAAACCTTCTGGATACGATCCAGATCAATGCTAATACCTTCAGAAGAAATCTTGTGTCCTAAGTAAATGATCTCCTTCATAAAGAAGTCACATTTACTCATCTTGGCATAGAGCTTATGCTGTCTTAGAATAACTAAGACAATCCGGAGGTGTCCTATGTGATCCTCTAGCGTTTGGCTATATACCAAGATGTCATCTAAGAACACTACAACGAATTTGCCCATAAAATCTCGAAACAAATCTTTCATCATTTGTTGGAAGGTGGCAGGAGCATTGGTCAAACCAAAAGGTAATACAAGAAACTCGTAGTGGCCATACCTAGTTCGGAATGCGGTTCTATCTATGTGTTTAGCATAGATACGGATTTGGTGATAACCCGTTCAATCTTAGTGAAATACTTCGCTCCGACCAAGCGGTCTATTAGATCATCGGAACAAGGTAGAGGGTATCGATTCTTAATTGTCACTTTATTCAATCGTTTATAATCTATACACATTCTCCATGTAGAATCTTTCTTCTTTCTTAAGAGGACAGGTGCTCCCCAAGGTGATTTACTCGGGCGAATATAGCCCATATTCAAGTAATCCTGTAGTTGTGAAGCTAACTCATCCTCCTCAAGCTGGCTCATCCTATAAGGTGGAACACTAATAGGTTGAGCCCCAGGTGCTAAGTCTATGCGATGATCTATTGCCCATTCTGGAGATAAACCTTCCGGCAGTTGAGCAGGGAATACATCCATGAAATCATCTAACAATGTTCTCAATTCACGGTGTTCAAACACACTTAAATCATTCTTGTTATTAACAGAGACAACAAATGAAGAAAGCGGAATCAAAACACATTGATAGACATCATAATGAGAAGTCTTTAATATATTCCGAAGCTGCATCGCAGATACGATAGGTCCGTTAGAAGAGGGAATATTATCACACCGAATACAAAATTGGGTGTCCTTTTTCAAAAAAGAATGAGTATGTTCCTTCCATCCAATCCGAATATCATGGGTTTTAAACCACTCTATTCCGATTAGCAAGTCCACATGCTCCAAGTGCATGACATAGCACGTAAGAGCCGCTGTGTATTCTTGAATCCGGATAGAAAGGGCTTCAATCTTGCGATCCCAAAACTGCTTCCCAGCTGGAAGTTGCACCTCATAGTTGTGATCGCTAGGTATCGTGGACAACCCCATCTTCTGCACAAGTTTGTAATTAACAAAGTTGTGAGAGCTGCCCGGGTCAAAGAGAATGTGAACTCTTTGGTCCCTAACTTCTCCATGAACTCGGAAAAGATCATGGGAACCAAATAACGAAGTATTAAAAGTGCAATTACAAGAAAGTAGGTAGGTAATGACATTTACAGAAATACCTGTCATCGAAACTTGATTAGCTCCCTTGGCTTTGGTACCCAAACCCGCCTGGAGCTTCAATCCCGGCGCTTGCTTCTGGTTCTTGCGCTTAGGACAATCATTCTTAGTGTGGCCCCGCTCCTCGCAAAAGAAGCAACGTCCTTCCTTCTTTAGCTTCAAGGTACGAAGGAAACGGACACGACCATTCTTCGCCTGAGTCAAATGTTTCTTGGAGGCGTTGTCTAAAGACTTCGTCTCCCCGGTACCAGTGGTAGACTGGAAGAACTTCCGCTTGTTCTTCCCACCTTTTGTCGGCAACTGTGGTTCCCTTTGCACTGGCCATGGTATCATCATAAATATGCGTGTAACTCATGACCTCTTGCAACGTGGTACACTTGTTGTTCTTGATCTGTAACTTGTACGAGTCAGGAAAACCATCCACAAAGAAACCTAACAAGGTCACTGGATCCATCTTTGTAGCTCTAGTCTGCAAATCCCAAAACCTCTGAAGATAAACCTCAAAAGTCAAATTCAGCTTGGACATATTGAGGGCTTTGAGCTTGCCTACGATATCGTAATCTTTCTCCTCCTTCAAAAACTCTTTCCTGAAGACCCCTTCGAATTCCATCCGTGTTGCAGGCTTGGGTTGGAGTTCCTTCCACCACAATAAAGCCTTTCCTGACATAAACCCGGCTGCAAGCTGTATTTTCTTGTCATCTGGATAAGGGTGAAACTGGAAGTGTACTTGCCACTTGTGCAACCAAGTGTCAACAACCTCCTTGATA
Source organism: Dipteris shenzhenensis (assembly GCF_047967505.1). Lineage (NCBI taxonomy): Eukaryota > Viridiplantae > Streptophyta > Polypodiopsida > Gleicheniales > Dipteridaceae > Dipteris > Dipteris shenzhenensis. The sequence goes on from NC_141600.1 coordinate 24,388,278, forward strand.
CGAGACTTTGATCTCCGGGAAAAGGATCTGGAGTGACGTTCGGACCTAACACTGAAGCCATGGCATCCACATGCGTGAGCGCCTGAACAGTGCTAGTCAAAAGTGTAAGTGTAGTTTGAATCCCTTGGAGTTGTTGCGTCAACCCTGTTTGATTCGTGTTAACTTGCTCAAACTTTCCATCAAGAGCAGTGGTGAATTCACTGAAGGCCTTTTTCGTAATCGGATCATCGTAGAGACCATGGTCATCCTCCGCATGGTAGTTCAAATCCTAGTCTCCCATCGCAAGCTCAGGGTCTACAGAATCAGCCATGATCTGAAAAGAAGATAGGCTAGAGAAGAGAAACAAGCAGGTGGCCTCGGAGCTAGGAGGTAGAAACGAAGTGGAAGCTGGCCAAGAAGGAGGCGAAGGAAGAAGGGAAAGCTGGTCGATGAAGAAGGTAAGCTGGCTGAGCTGAGGTGACGATTCAGCTCAGATTCTTGAACCTGGGACTCCGCTCCTGGCTGTCCGTACGAAAGACTGTAGCAGGCCGTACAAGTGTTTTGGCTCCCGGGCCTGAAGGTGTAGAGGGGCTGGAATTCTGCGCAATCTGCAGGCTATGGGAGAAGGCAATTTGGCCAAACTTATAGCGGGAGAGCAGGCTTTTAGTAAAGCCCTGCTTTTCCAAAAGCTCACCCTCCAAAAACGGAGGCAAAAAGCAACTGGCCTAGATTGCAATCTAGCCCTATCCTGTTGTGCAACTTTCTGCTCTCCCCTTCTACCTGCCATCACAACCCCTGAGCAGCCAGCCGACATGCGGGATCCCCTTTGGTTTGCCCCAACTCTACGCTCTCTCCTGACTCCCTTCTGACGCCTCTACCTGGACCCCACTACTTCCTCCTAATTACACCTCTCTCCCTCTCTCTCAACCTGTCACTTCTTGCAACGAAATCACCTTGCACTCTCTCTCTCTCTCCTTCCTTCTATCCCAATCTAATACCACTTCCCTTAAGCGATGAACCAGCAGACACTTGCAGGGTTTGAGCACGAATTTCGAAATTAGGGCATACCTGGAGAAAGAATCGTCCAAAATTTTCGCAACAGAAGTTCCTACCTCAGGAGTTGGCTCTGATACCAACTGACACGTCCCCAGCACTCTTGAAACCTCTGATCTGCAAGCAACACAAGAACACACCAACATGAGGAAACTGAGCAGGCTGCTCACCACCCAACCATGACATCTACGAGATGTGATTTGAATCAGGAGATGTCCCCTCCGAGCCACGAGTTGAGCTACTGGCACGAACTCCCAACGAGATCCTAACCAGCTTGGTGTCCCATACCACCAGGTGGCGTTGTGAAGCCTGGGATCTGCTGATGGGCCTTGGGCTACGCTATGATGCAGGCACGCGTCCGCGACTCAATCCAAGATCAGACCTAGCACTTGGGAACGAAACTTGCTCCCATCGGCTCTCTAAGAACTAAACCTCTGGGCCCCTTATATAGACTCGGGCCCCAAGCGCCAAAAATAGCGAAGACCTCTAACTGGTTCGTACCCTTGCCACTCAACCCGAGAATCAAGCCTGCCTAGCTCTAAGCCTCCCCAGGCTACCTGAGCTAGTCTTGTGTACCGAGTACACGTCGGATACCAATCCGTGTACATGACACCAATCTACTATGTTGTAAGCCTTTTTAGAGTCTAAGAGTGGAATAGTGAGATCTCAGCCACTTTGTCTAGCCCACTTCGAGGCCTCCCAAAATGAGACGATATTATCACACTGCGTTCATGGACAAAGCCAATCTATGTGTCATGTATCAAGTCTGCCTAGCCCACTCTGAGGCCTCCCAAATTGAGAAGATATTGTCAAAGATGTCACGTACATAATGTGTGTGTCATGTATCAAGTTAGGAAGTAGAGGTTGGAAATGAAGGCTGATTGCCTTTGCTAAAATTTTGGTATGTAGTATCAAAAGGTGTGATTGGCCTCCACCGATTTATGAAGTTCTTACACCTTCCCCTAGGGATAAGATGAATGAGACCCTTAGTAAGTGAGATAGGCATAACATCATAGTCCCAAACGATATGCAGAGTAGACGTGACATGATCACCATCCTCCCAAAGGGCAATGAAGAAAGAAGGGTTCAAACCATTCGAAACTAGGCACTTACTCTTGTGAAGGGTAAGTAAAGCAGTCTTGAATTCCAAGATGGTGAAAGGTGCTTCAAAAGAGATCCTCATATCCTGTATGCCAGACCCTCAATCTAGCACTGTCTCTATCAGTCATGTTAGGATTTGCAGTAAGGAGGGCAATATGCATGGCAATATCCGTGATTTGATTGCAAAGACCCCGTCAGAGTCAATTCGTTGAGAAATACTTCCCTCTACCATGTCTAGGACCAAGAGTAGAGAAAATTGTTTATTGACTCTTCACCCCATATGCATTAAGACCCGATGCATGATCAGCTCTACTGTCTATACGAGTGTGTTGGTGAGCCTTTGCCACTACTAAAGGCTTTGTGTGGAAGCTATGGAGCAAAAAACAAAGCAAGGAAGCATAAAACGAGCTGTGTAAGTTATTGCTATAGCACAAGAGTGCAAGAAGAAGCAAACCTGAAGTGATAAGACATCACTTTGGGGGCTTAACCTAAAACCCTACCCCGGTCAACCCATGGAGCAAAAATTAAGTTTAAGAGTTGACTTTATCCAAATGAACTAATAGTGCTAGTGTGCTAGCAGTAGCACTATTAGTTGATGTGCTAGTGTGCTAGTACTAGCACATCAACTAACACTAGCCTACAAGGCCATACGAGAGGCTAACCTATCAAACCCCCTCCATGGTATGGGTGAAGTACTCCGGAACATCTTAGAGATATCTGGGACTAATGCCATGGTTGCACATGGTCATCCAAGAGGATATAGCAACGCATGGAAGTATTAGGGATGGCAGAATCACGTAACAAAATGGAATCAAGTGTAAAGCTTGCCGAAAAGCTTCAAACTTAGGTCGTGGAAGTGCCTTGACGAGATATCTGTGACATTGTCTTGTATCAAAACATAGACAAGCAAATATCTCCTGTTGACAGTTTTTGTGACAGTGTGATAATGAACCTCAATGTGCTTAGTATGTGCATGAAACGTTGGAGTCCGTGCAACGGCTAAACCACTCTGACTATCACAGTAAATAGTGGTGGGAGATGTTTGACCAACATTAAGATTTGCAAGTAGTTTCCGTAGCCTCATACATTCCACTGTGGTTGTGAAAGCTGCCCTATACTCAGCTTCATAGGTGGAAGTAGCAACTATAGGCTGCTTTTTCATGATCCAAGGAATGCATGAAGCTCCAAGCATAAACAGTTGTCACTATGTGACACTTTAATGTCGTAGCATCCAGCCCACACATTGTCTGTGAAAGCAAGCAGGGTACATGAAGAATCGTGGCTATAGAGAAGGTCCAAAACTTGATAGCCTTTCAATATCAAAATACATGCTTCACAGCCTAGCAATGTTGTGTACTGAGACTATGTATGAATCTTCTCAACTGTGACATAGCGCATAGAAGATCTGGATGTATGTGATAGAGATCTGTCAAGCATCCAACGGCCTATTAAGAGAGAGTGGCATCAAATGGCTCAATGACATTATCCATGGAGCAATGAAAACTAGGCTCTACAGGTGTAGAAATTGGTTTGTAGTCCTTAGACATAGACACTGGTCTTTCTAGGGCTGTTCTGAAAACCAAGGCTGATTAGATGTGTATGAATCTTTGGCATACCATGCTTGGGGTGCTTGCTTCAAACCATATAGTGCCTTGTGCAACATGCATACATTATTTCACACCTCTTGCCTTCGAAGCGAGGAGGCTGAGAGACATACACCTCCTCTTGCAATTCTCTATGGATGAAAAGGGTCTTGATCATAGTTACTAGGGAACATGAACGTTCCGGAAGTTTGGGTGTTGGGACGAGGAACGTTCGGGAAGCGGCAACGGGAACCGGAATGCGGCATCATACACAACACGTCATCATATGACATAAAACTATGCTAGAAAATGAAAGAAACTACCATTTTACAGCTTTAAACTTTCTATATAAGCTCTAAAATACCCGAAACTTTCAAAGAGCTTTTTTTTCGGCTTGCTTCCTAGAACCTATTTGAAACTATATCAGATCCAATATGGCACCTGCTTGTGGCTGAGTTGGAGCCTGCATGGGCTGATCAAAATCTGATGCAGACTTGAACTAAGGCCACAATGAATCAAAGATCTCAAAATGAACAATAGCTGGCTATTTTTGCCAGTCCAGCAAGGAAATGACAGAGTTTTCAACAAAGACCTCTCTGCTAATAGTAACCTTGCCTGCAGTAGGCTGATATAACTTGTACCCTTTGCTTTTTGAGATGTATCCAATGAAAGTGCATTTGACAGCCTTGTTCTCAAGCTTATGTCGTAACTGAGATGGAACATGTGCATAAGGTAGGCATCCGAACACTCTCATGTGTGAGATAACTGGATTTTGACCTGTCCATGCCTCATAAGGTGTGATAGTCTTCAATGCCCTAGTTGGTACCCCGTTTAAGACATAATTGGCACATAGGATAGCATCCAAGGAGAATTTATTTGGCAAAGACTTACCCTACCTCATATACCATCAATGTTATATTCTTTCGTTTCGCAACACCATTCTACTATGGCGTGTATGACATTATACACTGGCTGTGAGATGCTAAACAATTAGCAAACCCATAGGACATGTACTTACCTCCTTTGTCGGTGCAGAATGTGAGAAGATTGTGTCCACTCTCATTCTGAACCATGGAAAAAATTGCGTAAAGTAGGCAAATACGTATGACTTGGATTTCAATGGGTAGACCCAAGGTGAATAACTCCCAATCGATGCTATCCTCATTGGGCAACATACATCACTATGAACCAAATGTTATGGAACACACTGTTAGGAAATGGAGTCAAGTTGAGTGAGTTTTATGTGTGTTTTAGTCTAGTGTGTCCTATGGATGCCACGTGTATTGGGAGATATCCCATATGCACTTTTGTATTCTAGTGTCTAGTGTCTAGATTATATGAGGGTGTACTTGTGTTGTGTGTCACATCATAGCAGTCAACATCAAGCTTTCTCAATGTAAATCTTTCATTGATTTAGTTCTTCCATTTCTCTTCCACTTTTTTCCATTTCCATTTCCATTAGTTGCATTCTTTGCTTTCCTCTTCCTCTTCCTACCCTACCTCCTCTCCCTACTCCTCTATGCTCCAATACATGCTATCAGAGCCAGTTCTTCTCTCTTCCTTCGTCCTTGCTTCTCCAAGGGAATGGGAGGCCAAAGGAAGCTACTCTCCCTCTTTCCTTACGGAGAGTACACTCTAGCCTCTTCATTCCATTCTCCTCCTCGTCATACGTTGATAGGACAAAACCTGTATCAAGTTTTTGAGCACTGTATATAGTTGTGGGTAGGCACATCGTTGTACACATCTAGGGGTGTGGGCTTTTGGCATTTGTGGATTTTTCTTTCACAAGCATGATGGACTGATGTATAGTTTTTTGAGACAATAAGTATGTTTTGCAGGGACTTCATGGGAAATGATGAAATGCAATGTGGTTGTACTAGACTTCCAGAGCAAGGGTGTCCAGTGTGTGGTCAAGTGAAATGTTTTTGGGGTCATGTAAAGTCAAGTCATGAAGGGTTTATAAATATTTTCCGGAGTCAACATGGTCTTGCATGTTACGGGAATTTGATATGTTTTGGTGCCCATGTCAAGGGGCTTTTCATGTGGGTTTATGGGGGTGCATGCAAGCCTTAACGTGCATGCTAATGTGTGTGGGAATTGTGTGACCAAAGGTCCAAAATGTGCATTTAATGTGCCTTGGGGGGTATTTGCATTTTTTTAATGGGAGAGTGGTAAATTCCACGTGATGACGTGGCTGGAAAATATGGAAGGGAACGTGCACATGTAAGGTGGCTAAGTGATCGAAAATTGGGATGCTTTGGTTGACGAGTGGAGCTACGTGAAGATGGCGGCTGGGACCTGATCATGTTGACGCTGGAAGGATCTACGTTGCACTAGGGGGGTCTCTACAGAAAAGCTGGAGAACCATGGCGACGTGCGTGCAGGAAGCTATCGTAGTGTGTGAACCTTGATGTAAGTCTGTGAGCTTTATGAACTCAGAGGCCGTGGCTCTTGTTGGAGGTGTTTATTAGAAGTGGTTTGGTAGATGATTGCTTTGTGGTTATCGTAAGGATGCGGACTGAGGAAAGGAATACTGTGGCTTGGTGAAAGCAGCTCGAAGATCCTGTACAGGGAGTTTGACGATGGCTGGAGTTTTTTTTGTGGAAGGGCGTCGCTACTTCACGGATAGTTTGTTTGGGGAGGGTGTGAGCTCCGAGTGCTTTGTGAGGGAAGAGAAGCTGTAGAGCTGGGTACCTTTACGTGAAGGAGATAGATGACGAAGGTGCTGCAGTGAGAACATGAGCTGATTGGTATTCAGGGCACACGATCGTTTCGAGGCTGAGGGTAGAGACGCTTTTGACCAAGGAGTTTTGTGAGCTTGTGTGCGTTGAGAAGACCTTGGCGCTGGAGACCTCCAGAGATAGCGAGCTGTTTGTAGTTTTGCTGAGCATGGCTACCACACAAGCGTGACGGTCATCGTTTGCATGTGAGCTGATACAGAGAATGCATGGTCTGGTTTAGATCATCTGAAGGATTGTAGGTGGCGCTATTGCAGCTTTGTGGGAATTACGAGCTGTTGTTCTTGATGGAAGCTTAGGGGTGTGGGCTGTGGGTTCATAGTATTTTGAGGCTGACTGTTCTCTGAGTTTTGGGGGGGAGAGTTCAGTTCTAAGTTTATCTGTTTCGGGTTGTGTAGTCTTTTGGTTCTCTCTGAATCTATGTGATCCATGTTCAGTTAGTTTTTGTGGGGGTTTGTCTCGGTGCCTAGTACAAAGACACATACTCTGGAATATGGTGCATAAGCTCATCATCTAGGAGCCCACATTGCAGCTGATCCCTATGAAGTCTCAGCTATCTGACGTGGTGAAGTACATAATTCCTGGTTGTCTTTTCTTTTTTTTCCTTATCATCTTTTTGGCGATCCTGCTGGGGACAGGACGAGTTTTGAATTGAGATTGGGTAATCAAGACAAAATGGCCCAGAAGATTGGCTGGGGAATGTTGCTTGAATTTCTGTGTGGTTAGGGATTGAAACTATGAAGACAAAGCCTCGCATGAGAGTGATTCATTGTGAGTTATGTGGGGAGTGTGGACACAGGAGAGATAGATGCCTTGATGTTGAACTTCGGGTGATACGTCTCCGTGCTAAAGTTCAAAAGGCTTTGAAAGTGATTGCTCTTAGGAAGAAGAATGCCAGTCAGATGCAAGGTAAGTTTTCTTTAGTAGAGTGATTATTTTTGTTTTCTTCCCAAAAGAGGTTGGGTGGTATTTCTGGTTGGGAGTGTGTTTGAGATAAGTTAGTCAAGAGGAGAGATGGCTCATGAATTTCCTTGATTTCATGGTGATAAGGAAAAAAAAGGAAAGACAACCATCCAGTGGGTACTAGTGAACAAGGACTGATGTTTTGACTTGACCTAAGGCTGAGAGACTGACTTACGTAGCTTGTGCTTGACTGTCCTTGGAAAAGGGCTGATAAAGGGGTCACAGCATACGACAAAAACTCCTATTAGGGAAGTATTACGCACTTGTCGATGTAGCGAGTGTGTCACTTTGCACCCAAGTGCAGGGGTGCATGTGACAGTTGAAGGCCCTTGTTGGGGAAGAAGATCAGGTGGTTGTCCTCCTTTCCAGCATTGAGGATATTCCTAAATATCGTGACATTATTCTAGCACTCGTGTGGCACGAGATATGAAATTTGATGAGATGGTTGCAATGCTCATTGATCATGATAGAAGACATAAGGATGACCATATCCCGAGGAAGCGGCATTATATTCTAAGGGTAAAAACAAATTCAAGCCTCTCAAGTGTATGTATTGTAAGAAGCTTGGCCATACAGAGGATGGTTGTTTTCAGAAGCTTGCCAAGCAACAATGTAAGGACCATCCTAACTCAATTGCAGCTGCAGTAAGAAGAAGAATAAGACATTCCGACACCAACTCATGATCTCACTGTTGAAATCCGACATCTCTCTCTTTCTCAAGAGATAGTTAAGGATGAAGATTTTGTTTTCTAAATCTGTCCATGAGTCATGGGTACTCTGCCCTGGGTATTTTCCAAAAAATGATTGTAATAACCTCATGAGTGTTTGTCTCCTTGAGTCCATAAAGGTTCTTAGCCTTTGATAGTTTTCCTAAAATGATGTATTGCTTTGTTATGTGTGGCTCCATGTCACTCATTCGTCCCGTTTTGGAGCCAGGAGGGGGATGTATTGTGGGAGCCTCTTTGCATTGGTCTTTGATGGGTCCTTTTATCAGGCTTGGCTGAGTTACAAGATGTTGGTGTAGCCCCTAGACCTATGACCTGGTCATGTAGCCATGCGAAGACATGAGCCTCTGAGTCATGTTGAGTCTCAAGCCATGAGAGTGCTAGGATCAACCTCTGAACATGCTTAGACTTTAGCCTTTGAGTTACATGGGGTGGACAGATTAGTAGATCCCATCATTACCATGTTATATTCTTGGTTCCATGCCAGTAGTCCCTCACCTTTCCTCCATGGGCAGGTGGTAGGAAATGTAGTCAAGTTGAGTGAGTTTTATGTGTTTTAGTCTGGTGTGTCCTATGGATGCCACGTGTCATATTGGGAGATATCCCATATGCACTTTGGTATTCTAGTGTCTAGTGTCTAGATTATATTAGGGTGTACTTGTGTTGTGTGTCACATCATAGGAGTCAACATCAAGCTTTCTCAATGTAAGTCTTTCATTGATTTAGTTCTTCTATTTCTTTTCCAATTCTTTCCATTTCCATTTCCTTAGTTGCATTCTTTGCTTTCCTCTTCCTCTTCCTACCCTACCTCTTCTCCCTACTCCTCTATGCTTCAACATGCACCGACACTCTTGTCTTTTGAGAAGAAAACCGGTCCATTTTCACAAGTAGGCATCCCTCACAAACATGTTTGGGAAACACATGCATCTTTGGGAGATCAACTGCTATATCTTGTGAATGCAATCTTACCAGACTGCCATAATTTAAATGTCCAAAGTGCTCACACTACAAATGAGTATATGCAACCACATAATCCTCTAATGCAAGTGTTGCAGTGTCTATCTCTCTGTCATAGGCATGAAATCTATATAGATCTTGTGTCAATGTCCCAATGAAAAGAATGGTATCACCATTTTTGAAATCGTAGATGCCACAACGGTAACCGTCTATGATAACGCTATATCCAGATGTAGCAATGGTTGAAATGGCTCAACTTAGCCAATGCCCTTCCATTCATGATTATTGTATGGCAGTTTCACATGCATTCAGCACATGGTATTTCGGTAGTGGTTACATGCCAGTATAATCCTTTCATTCATGATTATTGTATGGCAGTTTCACATGCATTCAGCATATGGTATTTCGGCAGTGGTGCTTCTAAGCACATCACTCCTTGCAAGAAGAAGTTTCTTTCTCTATACGATGCACTAAGGGGAGAACTATGACTTGTGCCAATAATGCATCTTATGCCGTAAACAACTTATTTTGTCTTAATAGAATTAAGACGATCCTAAGATAACCAATATGATCCTCTAAAGTCTTGCTGTAAACTAAGATATCATCCGAGAACACAACAACAAACTTGCCCAAGAACTCTCGGAACAAGTCGTTCATCATCTGTTGGAAAGTCGCGGGAGCATTGGTCAATCCAAAAGGTAATACGAGAAACTGTTAATGACCATACCTAGTCCGAAAGGTTGTCCTTTCTATATGTTTGACATAAATACGAATCTGGTGGTAGCCAGTCCGTAAGTTAATCTTAGTGAAATACTTCGCTCCAGCCAATGTGTCTATTAAGTCATCAGCACGAGGGAGAGGTAACCGTGATTTTATTCAATCTTTTATAATCCACACACATTCTCCAAGTTCCATCCTTCTTCTTCCTCTAAAGAATGGGAGCACCCCATGGTCATTTGCTCGGGCGTATACACCCCAACTTCAAGTAATCTTGAAGTTGTTGAGCTAACTCGTCCTCTTGCTAACTGGCTCATCGTATAAGGTGGTATACTTATAGGTTGAGAACCAAAGACTAAATCTATGCGATGGTCTACTGCCCGCGTTTTGGAGGCAAGCCTACCAGCAATTGTTCAAGAAATACATCACTAAAATCGTTCAATAACTTCTTTAATTCAATATGTTCAACCACACTTAAATCATTTGCAGCAAACACATATACAACAAATGAAGAAAATGGAATCAAAACATATTGAAACCAATCATAAGAAGTTGTTTGTAATATATTTCAAATTGCAATCACATTATAAGAGGTCCCTCGAAGGGATGTGTATCATCACATTGTATCAAAAGTCGGGTGTCCCCGTACCAAAGAGAAAGGATATGAGCTTCTCAATCAAATTGGGCATGATGGGATTTAAACCATTCAATGCCCAACAAGTCTACATGATCCAAGTGCATATCATAGCACTCCAAAATGTCCTCATAGGCTTGAATTCGGATGGGAAGCCGATCCACCTTGCGATCCCAAAACTGCTTCCCAGTTGGAAGTTGTACCTTGTAGGTGTGATCACTAGGCGTGGTAATTAGCTGTAACTTATGCACAAGTTTGTGGTTAACAAAGTTGTGAGAACTACTTGGGTCAAAAAGAATGTGAATCCGTGTCCCTTGGATCTCACCATAAGCCTGCTGGTAGAGATCATGGGGGCCAAACAATGAATTATTAAAAGAACAATCACAAGAATGAGGGCAGGTGAGGACTTTTACACAAATACCTGTCAAAGTAGTCTGAGCGATTGTCTTTGACTTCGTAGGTAGTCCTTTGATCTTCGGTGTAGGCCCCTGTGAGGCTTCGGGCCTCTTCGGGCAATCAGCTCGAAGCCGAAGCGAACGGAGGAAGCGCTCCTTGTTGCCCTTAGTGGATTTCTGCTTCTTCTTCTAAGGAGGATCAAAAGATCTCACTTCTTTGGTGCTAGTAGCTGCCCAAAGGGTTCAGTTTTCATTCACACAAGTCAGAGCAGGTCTAGCTCTTCCTTGCTGGTCTAGATCCTGGATCGTGTTGCGGACGCGCACCTGCTTTCTAGCGTAGCCCGGAGTCCTAGTGCATTCCTGAGGCCCTATGGGCACCTTTTGGTGGTATGGGACGCCAGGAGGTTGTGGACTGGTTGGATGTAGATGTTCCTACCAGCAGCCCAGTCGAGAGGATGCTCAGATTGTATGGGTCTTGGACCCATATATGAAAGCAGACAACTATGATGTTTATGAGGATCTAGGAACAAAGGACACTTTCAACCAATTCCTCACGAGATTGGATGAAAAGTTTGCGCTCCTAAATTTGACCCATGACCAGTTGTTCCACCAAATTGTTGCCATGCAGTCCCAGCTTCAATCCTTGCCCCACATAGATGCGATGGCTTTTGATCTCCGGCCAAATATTACCCCAACGCATTTTACCCCTACCCGCAGGGACAAGCGCATACAGTTAACAATTGGATATCTAACCGGGAAGGCTCTACTCTCGTGGAAGGAATTGAGGCCTCAGCCATCCACTTAGGCAAAGTTTGAAGAAGCCTTTAGAACTGAGTTTCTAAAAAAGGAAGATGATTATGACATCATGGCCAAGTTTAAGGCCTTGGATATGACCAAATAGAGCCTCACTCTCGAGACCTATCTCCAAAAATTTCGTGACGTTCAGACCCGTGCTACAAAGATGGATCCTGTGACTATTTTGGGTTTCTTTGTGGCCGGCTTGCCCAATTCATACAGGTTGCAAGTTAAGAACAATAAGAGCTCAACCCTGAAGGAGGCCATACATTTTGCACGCATTTATGATGATACGATGGCCTCGACCAAGAAGTTGACTACACCCGAGACCTAGGGGAAAAACAAGAGAAAGTTCTTCAACTCTGACTTGCGTGAATGAAACGTGAACCCCTTGGGCCCCTTATATAGGCTCTGGCCCAGTGCCGCTAAAAATAGTTGGGACCATAACTCGTCCGTTGCCCTTGCAACCCAACCTGAGAATCGCCCGCCTAGCTAGTCCTGTGCGGCTAAGCACACATCAAATACAATCTGTGCACATGACACATGGCTACATGACCAGGTCATAGGTCTAGGGGCTACACCAACATCCTAGAACTCGGCCATGCCTGATGAAAAGACCCATCAAAGACCAATACAATGAGGCTCCTACAATACATCCCCCTCGTGGCTCCAAAACAGGACTAATTAGTGACATGGAGCCACACATGACAAAGCAATACATCATTATCCAAGGCTGAGAACCTTTTTCGACTCAAACACATAATTTTGATTCATTTTATGCAAAGCAAGGGCAAAGAACCCACACATACGAAACACTGGCCAGCCTGTGTCTTTGAAAAGTTTATACATAAGGTAGTGGTAAATCATTGAGCTTTTTGGCTACAACATGCTCCACGGGTTCTTCCATAAAGGGCTCCAAGTTCTAAGCGCCATGGTGGCGTGAGAGAACCAGGAAGCAGTAACTGCGAGCAAAATCTGCTTTGTATGTGCATTCATTGGTGTACTAGGGCGAGGCATACGATGATGAATCTCACAACCTTCCTGAGATAAGGCACATTGGTGCCACCGATAGTGTAGCGAAATCACACCCTGACTCATAGCTTTCACGATGTTAATAGTCCATAGAAGTACAACATTGACAATATTTCGCAAACCATTCATCCGTGCCCATTATGTCGTATTGTCTTCGCATTTCAAAACGGGGACTTAGTGACAAACAAGGAGCTAGAGCATTACAGCCAAAGATAAAGTTGCCCAAACATAGTAGTCTAGTGTATGACAACAATGGCTGGCAAAAGTAGAATTGTTGGTTGGATGCGCCCTCTCCACACACTTCCAGATTACTGCTGAAAAACTTGTCATTGCATCTGAAGTAAGCCAAAAGTCCGGTGCACGCAAAGCACGGCAACCATGCCTCAATGCAAGGGATCGCAAGGATGAAAGTGACGTTTGATCATTTGCATGCATGCCTTGTAGAATCCACTGCCAGACTATGCGCCACCCTTTCTTACAAAAATCGTTATTCTGTGATCGTGGCCCCTTCAACAAATGTCATATCACTTTCTAAGGCTACCGACCTTTATATTTCCATCAAAGTGTTTCAATGCAATCTGTCTCGCTTGGTGGGTGCGAAACTGACCTTCCTCAGACCGGCTAGCAAGAGAGCATCTCCATCATGTTCAGGTCCAACTCAATTCAATGAAGGTAGAGGGGGTATCGGCGTGTCTAAAAGTAGGGAGTAGATCTCTTGCTCTGATACCAATTGTTGGGATCATGAGATGCAAAGGGAGAACTAACTATGGAGGATAGAAGATCTCCATAGCTAGCAGAGAACAACAATTCACAAGAGAGAGACGAAGTATAAGATAACAAGTCAGACTGAGGCAAATGATGATGTAGATTGATTGGAATACAAGTACATGAGGCCTCTTTCTATAGGCAAGAGATGCCTTATCTTCCCACACACCACACACATCAAATCTAATTCTAGACAAGTGGGCAAGTCGCCACCTAAGGGCACATGCACATCCACACAATTGTAGGACATTCTGGGCCTAGAATACCAAGGTGTATATGGGATATCTCCCAATATGACACATGGCATCCATAGGACACACTAGACTAAAATACACACAAAACTCACTCAACTTGACTCCATTTCCCAACATCCCTAGCTCCATGTATTTTTAGTAGACCAAGAGTAAAAGTCCTTGGAATAACAAAGAGCACAAGAGTCTACAAGTAGGGATTTCATGTTAGGAAGCATCAAATAGAAAAAAGGTGGGTATAAACAAGAGGTAGTTATGTATATGGACTTACAAACAAAAGGATTGGAGAAAAATAAGAAATAAATTAAGCTTGATCAACTCTGTGAAAAAGAGGAGACCAAAATCTGATATACATCATGCTCATTGCTTATACACCCCATGTACGTGTGATGATCTAGTCACCTATTTCAAGTGCAACGTGAAGCGAAGTCAATCACAACAAATTGTTAACTTGAATACCATGGGCATTTGAGACACTTCCACAACCCAGCATGCGTGGCCCTGATTGCTTCTCTACCACATGATTCTTTCTTTCCACAACATGCACAAAAAGTTTCCGTGTAGATAGAGACCAAGTCGCTCTTGTTATTCCATAGATGGTTCTGTCACCAAATCAAATGATTCAATTGCCACTTGCCATAATGGTACCTTAACTTTTCATGCTCTCTAGGAGTTGACATTAAAGTCCATTCATCTTCTAAAGTGTCAATTTTGGCACAGGAAGTTATCCCTTCTACTTCCATCTCTAGCTTAAAATCTCTTTCCAAATTCACTTTCCAATACTTGCAAAATTAGTGCAATACAATAAATTGCAAATCCCAATCACGCAAATAACTTCAAAACAAACTGCAACATAAGGGAAGAAGTGCTCCTTGGAAATAGATGCATGATATGACATGCCTTGGTCACCATTTTGATGACGACTCAACCATTGCTTCAACCACCATATAGGACAATGGTTTCACCTTTAGATCAAGATCTATTACAGTGTTAAGTAAATCCAACCGAAAAACACACAGAGAATGTCATTCCTCTGTTTGAGTGTCACTACAATCCCTATGTAAAGGGCTTGTAATACTTTGTGATGCCAACATTGCGTTAGTCTGGCCAAACATCAAATGTGCTAATTCTGAAACTGCGTTGATTTTTCCTATGTGATCAACCCGCTCAATTCATGTACTACGGATAGACCTTAGAAGGAAGCATAAGAAGAACTGCGGACAAATGTGGACTACCCAATGAAGCTCTCTCAAAGACTACTACATACACTAGAATCGCCCTTGATTTGCCCAATGAAGCTCTTTCAAAGACTACTACATACACTGTAATTGCCCTTACTTTGTGGCGTGATTTGAAATCTATGTCAAGTCACAAAATGATAGATAATTAACTACGTCATGTCAAGATGCTATGCCCAAACAAATTATCCATTCTCACTTGCTAGGATTCCACTGCAAGTACTTTATAGGGACCTCACCATAAAGCCACAATCTCCAAGTGCCACTAGTAAGCTCCTCGGGATGAGGATCAACATGCCACATTGAAGCGAACCAAACTTCTTAACACGATCCGCTACTCATAGCTCAAGGTGCGCATCTTGGATAACATCATCATCTCTGGCTTCCTCCAATCTACCTCCAGATTGAACTGGAAAAAACAGGGAATCTTCCCCTTGCCATAAAATATCTCACTTGGATGGGCGCCCTTGTGCCAGAAAAGATTTCATCCACCTAGCACTTGTCCATCATCTCACTGCTATATTAAAAGACCTTTTTTTGGGAACAAAAGCATATGCCGCTGATCCAAAAACTCATTCTCACCCCTTATGAAGGTGCTCATGGTATTTTACAATGATCCAATCCACTTTATTTTACATCCTCTTGCAACATTTTTGTATAAGAGAAAGTAAAGTGTCAACATCACTCAGCCACCAATTGATGGCTTCCACCACAATCTTCTTTCACACGCATCCATATAAAGTAGACCCCATTACCAAATAAGAGATATTGAATTTTTGCATACAGTGTCCTGTACTTTTTTTATAATGGACCCAATCCTATCCTTATGTTAATGTAAGACTCCATTACAAAACAAGAGAGAACAATTTTTTGTTATGAAAAGGTAAAGCCAATGGGCTTCCCGGCAGGAGGTCTGGTTGTGAGATCAGACACTGTCCAGTGGGCAGTATACTGTCCTATACTCTTTATATCATGGGCCCAATTCTATTCTTATGGTAACTTCAGAATTCTTGAATTGTCTCTTTCTTATTGACATTCCAGCGATTCTTTCCTTCAGTGTGATGCGGCCTAGCTTCAACAATGAAAGTATGAGCTGCTATCTGCACTAAATAGAAGATTTATTGTGCTTTCTATGGTAAATAAGTATGCTTACTCATGAGCATCTTTGTTGAACCTTGAATTTTCCACAACGTCCATAAGATATTTGGATTTTGCAAGGCACCCATTCAGATAATTTTTATTTATCGATGTCAGAGAGGCATTTGTTATTGCCACTCATAATTGAGATTTTTCCTTGCATTTGATGCTAGCCTTTTGAAAATACGTTGGTGCAGGTAGAAATACGATATTGCAGAGCATTTGTCCTCAAATTTTTGGTTTGTACACTGTGAAGCTTGCAGGTAAAAGTTTTTGTATTTGCATGTATCGCAAATTTGTCCTAGACATTGAAAGCAGGTCAATTTTGTATTGGCTAATCATCATGCTTATCATCAATCCAGAGCTTGGATCTGTATGGCAACTAGGCTGAATTTTTTTCCGCAAGGGAATTTTATTGTTCAGCGGACCATGCATAGCTTGAATTTTAAAAGTCTTTCTGTGGATCTCTTGGACTGATGTTTTTCATATTATTTGATTATTACAGTAAGTGTAGGGCTGAAAATGTTCCCAGAAAGAAATGAATGACTTGCCAATTTCCCTATGCAGTGGCATTGACTCTTATAGGTGGCGTGCAACATGTGGATGCTTCAGGGACAAGAGTGCGTGGAGAATCCCATCTTTTGTTGGTTGGCGACCCAGGTCAGTATTTTGGTCCTTTGATTCTTGAGCTCTGTTGTATCCTGGGCGTTCGTTCAAAATCTTTGATATAAAAACTGAAAACCTCTTTTCTATTTTATATTTTCTTTTGGTACTTGATTTTAGAGACATAAGAATTGAAATGTCAGCTCACAATGACAATGTGTTTGTCACTTTTATGTTACCCTCAACATGATAAGGAAGCAAGGGACGGATATTGATTACTGTTTTGCCTGCTTTAAGGTACTGGGAAATCGCAATTTTTGAAATTTGCTGCAAAGTTGAGCCCTCGTTCTGTCATGACGACTGGACTTGGAAGCACCAGTGCGGGTTTGACTGTGACTGCAGTTAAGGATGGAGGTAGATTTTCTATTGAGCAGAGCTTGTTAAGATCCAGAGGGTGAAGACGCTTTAAGGGAGTAAATACTAGTGTTGCAAAAAGTACAATCCTTTCATTTTGCAAACTGTTTATTTACATAGTAAAGATGGACTTTAGGTCAATGCTGGTGACAGTCTAATCCATAGGTCTTTGTGGGAAATTTGGTCAGTTACTGGAAAATGATGGTAGCCTATGCCCTTTAATAATTGTCTGCTACTTTCAATACTTCAAAATCTTTGAAATTTATGTCACCTGTGGAAAGATCCTCCTTGTTTTAGGTGAGTAAGTTTGCTTCGCCTGGCTTCCTTCCTGTAAAAGGATTTTCAAAGCTCGCAGCATTTTGTTTGTGCTAGTATTATTTCCTAGCACATTTGGAGGGCCAGATGTACAGAGGCAGTCGACAAGAAGCAGGTTCATCAAGCTTAGCCTTTGGCCAGCTTATCGACAGACATTGTGCATACCTTCATGGCTATATGGTCTATCTTCCAGAGCGGTCTCGACCAAGTTCTCAAGGAATGGAGAAACATTCTCTGCGAAAAAGTGTCTCCCTCTGGCGTGATTTGGCATTTCCAGCCACAGTCTTGGCTCTTGCAGGCTTTTTGATGCCATGAATTTTTCATGCTCTGCATGACGTGTTTCAACCTGGGGTTTTTACTTTGGGTGGTTCCTCTCGTACTTTATAGAAGTCTATTTCTCGAAACAAAGAAAGTAAAAAAAGCTCAGTCGCTACTCCGCTTCCAATTTAGCCCTAGATAGTATAATTGTACATTTAGTTTTTTGCTTCGAATTTAAATAGAATATGCAGTCTCTGAAGCTTTCATCATTGTGCGATATCAGGAGAATGGATGCTAGAAGCTGGTGCCCTTGTCTTGGCAGACGGTGGTTTATGTTGTATTGATGAATTTGACAGGTTTGACAGTAAGATACCTTCTCATAATGCTTAATGGCACTTTTTGTCAATCTATATTGAGAGGATGAGGCATTCATTTCACAATTTTTTGAACAAAGTTTTGCTCTATTGTGGAGGGTCACATGTTTTGATTATGACGATTTCTATACTAGGATTACAGTTTTTCTCACCTTTTTGAGTTGCCACAGAGTGCATGAGGCATAACCACTGCAAAACATGTGCAACTGGGTCCTTGACCTATTAAGTGAGTCGTTAAGTAGGCTTTTTTTGGTTGACGAGATCAGACCTTCTTTTTTTGTTTAAAGTTGCTTTTATAAAAAAAATTGATGGGGGAAAAATATGACCAAATTACATAAAGTTGGATAAAATCAAGTAAAGACCTCATACAAAATCATACCTGGACTTAGCCTCCAGAGCCCTCGAGGTGAATTAGGTCTTGTTAGCCATTCCTTCCTACTGGTGCTTTTCACAGTCTCGTACTGATCAACTTAGGAGATTCTCTGGTCCGGATTTGATGGCACACATGACACGAGGAGTTTGAATGGCTTCAGGGAGCAGATTAGACGGAGCATCCCACAGGTTTGCTGGCTAGGCATGTTCTGAGGCACACATGTTCCGCTTCAGGCATATGCATGCTTTGGAACCAGGGAGAAGAGACAGTGCTTTATAAGGTTGTAGAGGGTTTGAAACTACTCAAATTGCAAGACCAAGAACCAATTTGAGGATCCTGTTCTTCACATGATCAGAATGATTGGATTCAGTGATGGTTGATGGAGGATGGACCCACACCTGTCATGATCAGAATGGTTGGATTCAGTTATGGTTGATGGAGGATAGACCCACACCTGTCATGATCAGAATGGTTGGATTCAGTGATGGGTTGATGGAGGATAGACCCACACCTGTCATGATCAGAATGGTTGGATTCAATGATGGGTTGATGGAGGATAGACCCACACCTGTCACTTGTCATAGGTTGTTCTTGGCGCTTCTGGACTCTAGCATCTTCTTTGGGACCCTGGAGAGTGGGATTGAATTGATGCAGCAGCTCCTTATAAGACACTCTCCTTTCTCGATGACACAGTCAAGAACACTAGGTGTGGCCAGCTCCATTGGCAGTCCTTTGGCATCACTTTTGCCGATGCAGACCACCTTTTGGAGACGACTCCAGAGGCTGTCCCGAAAGAGAGAGATTTCCATGTTTTTACAGAGCTCTTTCAGTACGGTGGACTCCTGATCAACACTTGGAGACCAATATTTGGAGCAGATCCCACTTGCCCAATATGCTTCAGAGCCTTGAAGTCTGCTCAGCATTCCATTTGGGGATGTGAAGACGTCTGAAAATCTTAAATCTGTCTCCTTTGCCACCCTAAGTGACAAGCAGGCTCTGAGCTGAGTGATAAAATGAGGAAGCTCCTAAGATCCATTGCTTAAAGAAGCCCATATGTCATAGAGTTCCCTCCTAGAAACTCCAGTCCACTGTCATAGATCTTCTCAAAGTCAAGGAGAAGGATGACCAAGGGTTGATGACTCTCCTTGGCCTATTCAATTGCTTGTCAGAATGAGAAGACATTATCCTGCCCTGTACAAAGCCTATCTGAGTGTTGTATATGAGGTTGGGTAGAAGAGGCTAGAGTCTGAGGCTCATTGCCATGGCTAGGATTTTGTCGGTAGTGCCAAGGAGGGTGATAGGTCTCCACGAGTGTCCTATCCTTGGGGATGAGATGAAAGAATCCCTTTGAAAGGTAATGAGGTATGTTACTGCTATCCCAAATCTCCTGGAAGACTGAATTGATGGAAGCCCTGACTCAATCCCAGTGAGTGATGAATAAGGCAGACCTGATGCCATGATCAGTTGGGCACTTGCCTTATGGCAAGTCAAGAAGTGCCGCCCTGA
Organism: Dipteris shenzhenensis; assembly: GCF_047967505.1. Taxonomy (NCBI): domain Eukaryota; kingdom Viridiplantae; phylum Streptophyta; class Polypodiopsida; order Gleicheniales; family Dipteridaceae; genus Dipteris; species Dipteris shenzhenensis. The sequence continues at coordinate 24,408,184 of NC_141600.1, forward strand.
GCTCTTGTGTCGTGAAGGGAGCATCCGAGTGAGTCCTCATCTCTCTCTGACTTGGCTAGGAATCCCAAATCTTGTGGAAGATTGAATTGATGGAAGCCCCAACTGAATCCCAGTAAGTGATGAATAAGGCAGATGTGACTTGGGCACTTGCCTTTTGGCAAGGCAAGAAGTGTCGTCCTGAGATCTTGTGTTGTGAAGGGAGCATGAGAGTGAGTCCTCATCTTGATTCTGACTTGGCTAGGCATATGTTTCCAAACTCTGTGTTGGGGCTCTGCATATGCTGGGGTGGAGGAATAGAGACAAGAGTAGAAGTCTTCAGCATTTTGATTACCAGGGGGCTGTTTGAAGAATTCGGTGAAGATCCGATAGCTGCGTAACACCCTGCTTGCTATGTCTTTGTCCCATGATGCATTGTGACAGCTCTAGAGACATATTTGCTGTGCATATGCAAGTGTCTGCTATCTCATTATGGCAGCCAATATGGCCTAGTCTTATTTCATACTTTCGTTGTTCGGGCCACTAACTCACTGGAAGCAGAGATAGAAGGGCACTATGTCCAGGCTCCCGGCAGAGGTCATGCTACTGGCACCCACCTAAAATGATAAATTGTTTCCACTTTCAGCCATTTTCCCAGGGTGGGTAGAGGCCCTCCAGTTGGGCAATCGAAACTTTGTCTATATACATCCTTTCTTGTTCAATCTTCGTGTGAGCTCTTGGTCATCCATATGTTCGGCATGTAAGTACGGCGATTCTCTCCACAAGCTGGCTATTTGGCCCCTTTTAAGACATCTCTTTTTTTTGGTACAAAGACGAAGAAAAGTAAAATAGCTTATTAAAACAAGGCAGAAGAGACTGTGGCTGAAAGAGAGATGCATATCTCATCTTTTGCTCAGAAAGAAACCTGTTTCTTACTTTGTTCCTTTCCAAGGATGTTTCTTGTTGTGTGCTTGTCCTTACTGTAGAGAAAATGTTTGTTTTTCTTTAATGTAAGTAACTTTTGGAGAAGTATGAGATATATTGCATCTTAGGAAAACAAAACTACGAGGAGCGGAACAGGTAGCAAGATTAAGTCCCAATTACACATAAATGCATCATGTGGGAGGCAAAATAAATTCAATCCTGATTCTATTAGCCTCTCAGTTGGGAGCATTGCTGTTGACGGTCAATCTGTGTTCTTTGCATGCAAAGGAGTATGGTCATACCTAGAGATACGATTCAATGATGCCATTGGCCTTAGAATACTGATCTGTTAATCGTGCAATGCCTCACTTTTTTGCAGCATTCGAGAGCCCGATAGAGCCACAATTCATGAAGCCATGGAGCAACAAACAATAAGTGTTGCAAAGGTAGGCTCTTGCCAATTGCTCTTTGCTTCAAATAGCCTATGATGTCATTCCAAAATTCCATGACTCTTTTGCTGAAGAAATGCTCTAGAGGACTCCACATTTGGTTAGGAGACTGACTTATCAAACAACAGTCTACCATCTTAAGCAGTGCTAATAATTTTAACTGAACAGTCCACAGACCTTTGGAGTTTGTTCCGCCTTGCGGCAAAGTATTCCCTGTTGTCTTTGTACTGGGTTCCTTGTGATCATGCTGATAGCTTGCTCCCAACTAGCATGCCTATGGGGCATGTGCTGCTCCTTGATGTTCTCTGCTATCAGATAACAATGGTGCTGTTCCAAGCGGGCAAGCTTCCGTGGGGAGATTGGTGATTGCTTAGGTAAGAAAGTTCTTGCTACTGTTGCCATGGGTCACATTATCCCCTTCTCAAGCAGTATACCTATTGCGTTAGGATTCATCATGCCATTATGGGTGATTGGTGATCTCAACTTGATTGTGTGATTATGCATCCATGCAATAATGAAGATATATATTTTGTTTGAACAAGACCCAAGACGTCTTAGAAGCCTAGAAGACAAGTTCATTTAGAATTGCTAGAAGATGCCCCAAAGATGAGTTTGGCATAGAGGCCTAGAAGATATTTTCGTCTTGAAATACTAGAATACATCCCAAAGATTAGTTCTTCTTGAACTTCAAAAGGGGAACACGTCTTTACGTGCCCCGGAGACAAGGCGGTCTTGGTAGGTGAGAAGACAAGTGCGTCTTAAACTGACAAAAGATGCTACAAAGACGAGTTTGCCTCAAAACTCTAGAAGACAGTTCATCTTAAAATGGCACAAGATCCCTAGGCAATCCAAAGAATCTCCAAAGACAAGTTTGTCTTCAATGACCATACTCTGTGAAGGCAAGGATTGTCTTAAACCTCAATTAGACAAGCTTGTCCTCAATCTTCAGTGAAGGCAAGCTATAAAAAGCAAGTTATGGCCAAATAAGTAGTATGATCAATGCACATGCCATGATTTGCGCATTGTCCTTCTCCTCCTTCCCTTTTGCCCTTCTTTGTTCCAACGTCTCCCTCTGTTCTCCCCTCTTTTTACCCCTCGTTGTTACATGTAACTCCAATCCAAGTGGCTCCTTCTAAATAGCCTCTCTCCCACCTTGCTTAGGTCATTCCCCTCATCACCCTCATCCTCCTACTTCTTTGTAGCTTCTTGTTGCACTTTTTGTTGATCAAGGAGTATGCTTGCTTGCAGGCACATCAGTTGGGCAGGTTTTCTAGATCTTGGACAGCTATTTTCGGATGACCCTTGGTATTTCCTCCAATCTTCTAGCTTTGAAAGGCAGATTTCAGCCTATCAAGGTTAACTTCATGGGTATTATTAGGCAAATAGAGACTCTTCCAGAAAATATCAACTTCTCCGTCAGTGAGCCATCACCAAATCAACAGTTATAGGTCAGGCGACCCAAGCTCCATTCTTACTGGCCTAGTTGTACATATATGTAATGAAGAATAGATTCATGTTGAGGAGCAAAACATGGAATTTCCAGATTTCACAATGGTTCTCATGACAACTGTATGTCTCCTCCCATGACTAATCTTTTGATGGTGCAGGCGATCATATCTTTGATGGCAACTGTCAATCTATTTCATTCTTTGATTGCACCTAAACCAAGATCTCTTCCATGGATCACCTTTAAGGGTACTCATGACCCTGCCTTATTACTTTCCATTGTTCTGTCTGTAAGTGAAATTGCAGCCATGTGGTGGATAGAGTTGACACAGACGATAGAGCAAGTGGGAAAAAGCGAGCGAGAATTTGTTGAAGCGCTAGCAAAATCAAGCACGAAAATAAAGAATCTAAGTGTCCCATAAAATAATTTCTTGAAGTAGAAAGCATTCAAAAGTGGTGTTGTGTGTTACATTTCTTGAAATTGAGTAGTCCAAAGTTAAGGACTATTTTAACTTGATCCATTTGGGTTTGGCAATTACTTGTGGGTTGGGGCCGGGGGACAGAGAGGGGGGTCACTCATAAACATGTAACATAGCACTTTCGTGCACTGAGGGGTATTTTTTTATTGGGGGGACTTACATGTCTTTTATGTGCATGAGGGGGTTTATAAAATAGCAACTTAACATGATTTATACATGTAAATTAATGAAGGGGTTTCACAATTTTAAGATTGAAAATATAAACACGAAAATAGTTTTAATCAAGTACATGAAAAAATGTAAAAATAAAAGAATAGGGGTAATTTTTAGCACATGCTTGCTCGCACATGCTTTATGGGTTTCCGAAGAGTGACCCATCGAGCGCAATTAAAAGGTAGTGAATGTTAAAATTTGGTTTTTTATTTTGTCAAAATAGACTATGTCTTCTCCCTCCCTGTTATGGGAAACTTTGCTTTAAATTTGGTGCAACAAATTGGACAAAATTTCGTAAATATCATATTTTGATGCATACAATTTTTTCAGATGATTCAAAAAGACATGATATTCATCTAAATCATGCCTTGTCATTTGTAACATTATGCCATTTGAATTTGACAATCAAAAGATGCAGGGATGTCAAAAACTCATTTTTTGAGCCAAACAACCAAATTTGGACAACTTGCAAAGATACAGGGATGTGAAAATGTCATCTTTTGGGCCAAAATAGGGAGCGCATTAACACGCTCCCTAAATAGGGAGCGCATTAACACGCTTCCTGTTTTGGTCCAAAAGATGATATTTTCATGTCCCTATAACTTTTGATTTACAAGTCCGAATGGGGTCATGTTACATATCAATCAAATGGCAAGGCATGATTTAGATGATTATCATGTCTTTTTGCACCATCTAGTAAAATTTCCTGCACCAAAATATGAATTTGTGGTGTTTGTTGCACTGGTTGAAAATTGAAATAGTGGGATGTAAGAGTGAATCCTTGGGGAGGGATGTTTTGTGGTAACAAAGAGACACGGGTTTTGTTCCAAGAGTGAATAGAGTAAAAAAGTTAAGCATTTATACATGCATTAAATATAGACAAATCCATTCAAGGAGTCCTTGTTGGAAATGCCCCACTTGTGTGGAAGGTTGCATTGATGATCTCAAGCACTATGGTAGAAGGAGAGCTCTTGATAATTGGCACTACTGTTTGTCTTTGGTCCAAATGATGAATTGGCAACGAAACATACCAACTCTCTTATGTGATGTGAAATTAATGTTAGTGGCTTTAAAGTTATATGCATATGTAACCTTCTAGCATTGAGGAAACATATGGACATTTGAATAAATTTTTTGCTACTGAAATAGGGGATCTATAGATGTTTTATTGTTTTGTATCACTTGCTTTTTTTGTCTCACTCTCTTTTTGTCACTCGCTTTTTGGTAATCCTTGACAGAGTTTGGTAATATCACCTTTCCACCCATGTCAGCAGTTGATCATCTCTTTGAGACCCCGATACTTTTTGAAACCTTGGATCATGACAAATTCAGGACAAATTCTTACTGGATCTCTGTATTTCCTTCTTCCCACCTTTCTTGCCAAAACGTCTTTTCCTCCATGTGCTCCGTTGGAGGAAATTTTCAGTAAACAGGAGTCCGTTTCACAAGGCAGGCACCTTGGTGTGTACTGACTGTCGTGGGTCATTTATGTGTAGCCATAGACTGCTTTTGTTGCCGTGTTTTTTGGCTTCCTTCTTACTGTTGGTTGCCATGGGTCCTTGGAGGTGCATGTAATGATGCTGTATTTATTCCTGCTTAAAATAAAAGCTTGACTCGAGAAAAAAAAAAGAAAGGGAAGAAAACCAAACAGTTGTTTGTACTTGGAATGCTCAACACCATAATTTCCATCAGCATGATGTGCTTTCAATGTTAAAGGATTGCTATTTTCTTTCTGGCAGGCTGGCCTTGTGACAACACTTAACACGAGAACAACAGTGTTTGGTGTTACAAATCCCAAAGGCACATATGACCCTTACCAGCGTATCTTTTGCAGTGCTGCTATTTTCCTGCTTTACAGTGTAGGCCATTGGCTCTGGCTCTGAGTATTTGAAAGCAGAGACACATACCTTATTTCATGATTATGTGATTCCGAAGCTCCTTGACATCTTCTCGTCAGCTCTATGTGTAAATACAACCTTGTCTGGCCCACTTTTGAGTCGTTTTGATATAGTCTTGGTCCTTCTGGACACGAAGAATCCAGAGTGGGATAAGATTGTATCCTCACATATTCTAAGGGAAGTAAGTTCTTGTTTGTGCATCCTGTCTTTGCATAATAATGTCATGTCAAGGGACATAATGTTCATATTGCTTACGGGTCATGAGTCTACAATGCATACTAATTATGCAATATACTCAATTGGTTTATACAGCATGCCAAGCAAGGAAACTGTAATGGGGTGAATGATGCCAGAGGATTTTGGAACTTGGCAATGCTCAGGAGGTAATTATGAAATCGATTCAGCAATGTAGCGTCAGGTTATGTTCGAGTGTTTCATCTTGGCTAGACTTGCTTTGATCAAACTTGCGATTTGCAATTTCTCTGTCAGGTATATTCAGTATGTGAAGGAACATTTCCAGCCAGTACTAACTGGTGAAGCAGAGTCTGTAATTGTTAGTTACTACCAGCTACAACGCCGATCGGCAACACACAATGCTGGTTAGTGCTCTGCTTGCGATTATTGCGAATCATGGCATTGGAGCATATGATCTTGGGGTTTAAATTCCTTAACAGGGTTTAATAGGATGTGCCTTATGAACATGGAGACATGCATGTGACATGGGCTTTTAAAATTAGGATATGGATTTTATTCAACAGTCTTATAACAATTGCAGATGCTGTTCAAACCTTCATAAATTGAACATATAAATACTAGTTCTATTGTTGCACCTATCTTATTGGTCTCTTTCTTATTTATCGCGACTGACACATGGTGAATGAGGCTTTCAATAAAACAACGTAGCATGACTTTGGAAAAGCCAGCGCTTCATGACAATGTTGTTTTGCTTGCCTTGTTAGTCAGAAACTTACAATCTCACAGCAAGAAAGTCCAATCAGACTACCCCATATTCAAATCTTTGATGTTCTTAACCTTTGAACAACCTTGCTAGGTCAAGTCTTAAATGCACCTTGCGTTCAAAAATAACTTGCCATCAGGATTGGTCCATTATAATCTTAAAAAGGTCTCTTTGGGGCCACCTGATTATATTGGAACGATATAGATTAGCATGGGGCCCGGGCAAGCATGACATGCACGATTGAAAAAATAGTCAAAATTTTATTTGAGAGAGAATTAACAACAATTGTATCCCTTACCAAGAAATAGAGAATTAAACAAAAGAAACCTTCCTGCCCATCCTTGACCTTTGAGAGAGAGAGAGAGAGAGAGAGAGAGAGAAGGGGGGCGGGGCGGGGCGGGGGGGGGAGGGTGTTGTGTTCCATGTGAGTTTTTACTTTAAGGATAAGGAATTGCTTGACACCCAAGCACTTCCGTGTGTGTACTTTAAAGAAGCTTTTGCGCCCAAAGTCTTGATAATCTTGGTTGTCTGAAGTTTAATTGATGAAATTCAAACCCCAGGGATTGTGCTTCATTTTGAGGGTCTTGATTAATATCTTCTGTGTGATCACTTTAGTGAAGCAGTACTGATAGTGATGATAATGATGCCTTCTGTATGGTAGGCTGCACTAATGAACATTGATCACATCTTTTAGATGTTGTGTAGTGCACAAGATCAGAAAGATATTGCATATCAGTTAGTACTTCTGGCAAAAATAATGAAGATTCGTCTGGTCAGCTCTAAATGAAAGGAACTACTTCCTGATGAGGAATTTAATTCAGCTCGAGGACTTATCAAGATATATTCCGCTTGCAGCCCTTGATCAAAGGACTAAGCATTCGAAGAGGAATGTTTACCATGTGTATTTTATCCAAGGGAATGGTAAGCCGGATGATGATGGCTCTTGGGAGGACTACATCTGAGGAAAAGATTCCACAACTCCTTTTGAGGATATAATGTTATGCCCCTCCTCATTAGCTGCTCTTGATAGAATTTGTTCTTTTACTGGATGCAGCTAGTTGATTTATTTTTTCCTGGGTGAAAGATCTGCAGGATTATCTGCAATTACGTATGATCTTAAACAGGTCCATGCTTCATGTGATTCTAGATGCCATGTTGCATGTAAACCTACGTTCTTACCTCTGAGGGGGATCTTGGTCTGACGGAGCCTTACTTTGTTGCTACTTTTGAGCTTCACTGTAGAAGATCAGCCATAGTTGGTTTGCAGACCGTGGGGGTACCTTTAGTAAATCTGTCTGTACAAAAACCCTATAATTGACTAATTGGTCCACACGTAATAAAATTCTGAAAATTCTGACAGCCATCCACAAACATATGACTTGTCCTAGAGCTGAAAATGCTCAATGCACAGTGTCTTAACATGCTCTAGGTTGCCTGTCATGTTCATCCCAGATGAATGAGAGGCATACCATATAGGCCACCATGTATGTCTAGTCTACAATGTCATTAAAAACACACAACTGAATAACGTGATTGAAGATTTAGGAAATAGAGAACTTCGGAAATCTTTGTCCCAAAATCCATTGAGAGGAAATAATATAGTAATGTCAAAAGGGACACTTTTTTGCAACTTTAGCATTCTCTGCATCTTTGGCAGATCAGAGCTGCAGCCTTTCACTGGAGCCCTATCCTCATTGCTCAAGAGTCAAAATGCGATTGAAGATTTAGGAAATAGGAATTTAGCAAATTCCTGTCCCAAAAAGCCATTGAATCCTTTGGAGGCAGCTACAGGGACATCTAATCTCTTGCACAAGGATTCAAGAAATTGACATCTACATTTCAATAGCACGTTAGGACTTCAAGTTGAAAAAGTAGGTTCTTTGTCCAAGGTGAGGCTGCACCTATATGGGTCAGCCCTCAATTGCTTTATTGAATCATAATAGTTATCCTTCATACATGTTTGAAAATGTGATGTCAAATTTCTGTTTATCCTGCATGAATAAGTAGCAGACAATAAAGGATCAAAACCACATCCGGTATCATTTGCTGTTTAGTATGTGTATCCTGATTGTTCTCATTGATTTTGCAGCAAGGACTACCATACGCATGCTGGAAAGCTTGATCAGACTAGCACAAGGTAAGAGAATCTTTATGCACGACCTTAAATTGTGACTCTACATGGTAATGGATTTGGGGTAATATATTTTACAAAGGGAGAACTTGTAAACAGTTTGGAAGGCTCTAATTTGTTGCGTAATCATCAGCTCATGCCAGACTTATGTTTCGAAATATGGTCACAAGGAAAGATGCAATTGCTGCTGTTTTTTGTGTTGAGTCATCGATGACCACCTCTGCTATTCTAGACAATGTTGGCAATGCCCTCCATTCTAGTTTTGCAGACAACCCTGATGAAGAATGTATCCTATCATAATATATTGTCACAATCTTCATTTTCTTATTGATGTGAGCTTCCAATATTGCACTTGCAAGTTGTCTTAACATTGTGCAAGATGCAAAACAAGAGAAGCTGATTCTAGAGAAATTGAATCTTCTGGTGAGGGATGAGGCATTATCGAATCAGTCAGCTGGACTCTCTTCACGTGAGCAAGAGTTATTACACAGCTTGGAGAGTCGAATACCGAATTCTGGCAACGCAATGGAGGGGTCCTTACTTGAAGAAAATACTGCGTGCCAATCAAAGTCAACTCTTCAACTGTGCACTGCTCGTAATGCCTTGAGAAGTACCAGGAGGGGCTCGAAGCAGAAGGGACGACTGTCCAGCACTTTCACAGAAGAAGCTCTGTTGTACAAAAGCCAGCATCTGCAAGAAAATGTACCTGTCATGAATAGAGATATTTAATGTGGCTACTTTTGTGTAAGGTGCCTGCTTTCGTCCCACTGTAGTATCAGTTGAAAGCTATATGGTCTTCCTCAGGCTCCGTAGGATTGGAGAATCATTGTCAAAATGGCAATGCAGTCTAGCCAAAGCATTCTGATGTACAAAATTTGTTATACTATTTCTATTTTGGGTATGCTGATTTTATGTTCCCATGATAGGTCATTAAATACCGAACTTTTCTGTGGTTTTATTGTTGGGTCGTGAATTTCGTGTTTGTGCAAATATTTTCGGGCAAAAAAGATATTGTTGTTTGAGGGCATCATTGTCATTAAACTTCTGTTGATCACACCACCTTCTGGGCCTGTAGAACCACCAGAGTGCACAGAGGCAAAGTATCAATAACATCGAAATGATAGTTTATTTTCAGATCTATTTCTATTGAACCATTTCATGAAATCCTCTTCAGGGTTGTTGATTGCATAATTAAACTGAAGATTGTTTCTGGAAATTCAAATAGACCACAATGCATGAGCTCTAACATTAGACCACAAACTGGCTTTGACTTTGGCAGCATCACCAAGCAGAATGCCTTACCAGTTCACTGGTTTCCCTAACTAGAATTGGATAGTCTTCCATACTTTCCTTGCATACACAAAGAGATGAAAGATATCCTCCTTAAGACCTGGGCATCTTTTGCAGAAGCCATCTCTTTTGCTAATCAGGTGGCCCTTGCAGTTGGTCCAGACAGCCTTATGTAATATCAATCAAAGCTTTTTTCTAGAATCTCCTTATCCCAGATCTGAATAAACTTGTCTTTCATTTTGTGTCTATAGTCTATTGTTTTCCACCTTTTATTGAGAATCCTGAAAACTTGCTCAATGTAATTTGAGGAGGTAGGAGGTAGGAATAGGCAAGATATGATTGCAACCCATCCAGCTGAATTCCTTCCACAAAGTTGTCCCCTTTCCACCGCACCTCCAAAGCCTGATCATAGACATCACAACTGTTTGTTCTTGGTTTGATAATGTGAATTCTCTTCTAATATCTAGTCAAGTTTCCATCTAAACTCCTCCTTTACCCAGAGTTGACCCTAAGTCTGTAAATCCTTTTTTGAAGAGCTTGCTGTCTTTGAGGAAATCGTTGTCTTCCAAGGGACTGTTTTTGAAGATGGTTGAAGACCCTGATGGAATCTAGAGCCATGAAGGCTTCTTTACATGAGAAAATAATTTGGCTTTTAAGGGTCTCAAAGGAAGCCCACAAAGATTTTCACAGCTGGCTTCCTTCAGAGAGTTGACAGTCTGGGGTACTATTTTCACTTATGAGCTCTCAGAAGCTTGACTAAGAAGAAATTTTTGAGGAGGAGAATGGACCAACCCATCTCAAGGTTAAGGATGGCTTCGATTATCCAAGGTGCCACTAGTTTGTATGCTGACCTCTCCCTGTCAACACGCCAAGACCCCCTTTCTCTTTAGGTTTGGTACAAAAAGACCATTTGACTTTAGTAATCCTTCCTTTGTATCAGTGCCTCCCCAAAGAAATGATATGCAATGAAATAGCCAAGCCCAGTTTTGAAGGGAGTCTAGCAGGTTAGGTAGAAGATAGCCATAGGATAAATACAATGGTTTAGAACCAGTCTTCCCCTTGCCAAGTTGGCTTGAAGGACTGTACACTTTTCTAAACTCTCCTTAAATTTGCAAAGGAACCACTCCCATCTGTCCTTCATGGAGACATCAAATTCCAATGGTATGCCTAGCTACCTGAAGACACTGCCCTTAGGAATTTTGTGGCAAGCCTAGTTCCTTTAAACATTTGAGTCACTCCCTTTTAGTGTAAAATCCCATTTTGGAGTGGTTGATTATGGATCCAGAGGCCTTGCAGAATGTCTCAAGGAATTCTAGTACTCCTTTGATGTATTGCTCAGTGTTTCTAGGAGTCAGGTTAGTGTCATCAGCAAACTGTTGAGTGAGTAACTTCTTACCGAAGGGAAGCTCAATGCTCTTTATGAAGCGTTTGCTTGACCTTGGAGAAGCCCGCCTAAAGAATCAACAACTATTGCAAATAATAGAGGAGCTAAAGGGTAACCTTGTCTAATGGATCTTCTAAGGATAGAAGGTTTTGTTATATCTCTATTTAGGCATACCTTTGCAATTGCATTGCTTAAAAAAGCTTGATTGCAGATACATAATTTTGACCCAAACCCATATCATAGAGAGATTGTATCAGGAAACCCTAATCTAGCTTGTTATTTGCCTTGTCAAAGTCTTCTTTCGAAAATCAATTTTCTTGACCTGATTCCTTGGTATACTCTCACAGCCTTCCTAGATATTAATGATATCTTTCGTAAGTATCTTCCTTTTATAAACCCCTTTTGCTCTTGAAGTATGCAGGTTCCCATGCGCTTTTGTATTCTTAGTGCTAATGCTTTAGCAAAGATTTTGTAACTGTAGTTCAACATTGTGTGAGAGGTCTCTCCAGCTTTTAATCTTCTCTTTGTTCCTTGCCTTGGGAATGAGTTGAACGACACCTCCATTTATGTGTTGAGGAAGTTGTTGCTTGCTTAAGCTCTCTTGCTACACCTTCAAAAGAGAAGGACCAACGAAGTGCCAAAAGGACTTATAAAACTCAATAGAGAGTCTATCCTCTCTTGGATCTTCCCATCAGCATAGAGTCTACAACCACCTTTAGTTCCTTTTTAGAGTGAGTGGTTTTTTTTTTGTCGAGAAAATTACTTCATTAAGTATGAATGAAAACCACGAGAACAAGCTCAAATGCGGGAGTACATCATGCAATGCGTGAGGGAAAAAAACAGCTCAAAAGGAGCTAATAAAAAACCAAGGCGGAGGATGAAAATGCCACCTCAACCCTGAGGGAGACTCAGAGAAGAAAGGAGGTTCTCTCCAAACTCTGAAAAAAGTAACTCTCTTGGCAGTGGCTGCTCTGGACGCAATCCCTACATGCTCACCCATATGGCCATCAGAGTGTGTACTGTGTCGGTCCAAATACTGACCATAGCTTGGGAAGGCTGAACCTGGATACCCTCCATCGCCTCTATACACTTGGCTCTCCAAATATGCCAAGTTGCAATGCTAACCAGAATCTCCCAAGACTTGTGTATTGAGGCATGAGCAGCTCTGAAAGGAGTGAAGGGAACATCTTGGAGGGAACAAGACTCCACTGAGTGACGCCGTACAATGAGAGCTGGATCTGGATCATGTCCCTCAAAAAAGACCTGAGGGCTAGTAAGAGATAACTAAGCTACTGAACCCCAGGTCATATAGAAAGGTGTTGTATGAAAGGTATTGAAAATCCTAGCAACACCTTTCCAAATCATCCTCGCTTGTCTGTACTCCCAAAGGCAATGCTGTACTGACTCAACTGCAGTGTGGCAACGAGGACAAGTAGGGTCAGCTATTCTCATGTGCATCGTGCAGGGCAATAATTTGTAACGGAATGCCCATCCCTAAGAACACTCCTCACCAAGTGGACTCTGTGATCGGCATGTCATGTGTGTCAATCCACTCTGGCAAAATGGCTACCTCTATCTACTGTATCTTGAGACTGCACTCCCTCTGAAGTGGCCAACTGCTAAAAGTCTCTGATCCTCTAGAAGTCTCTTGATCAAAATTTTGGATAGATCTCTGTTTGACTTGTTGGCACTTCCTCCTAGCATTTAAGACAATCTCATTTGCTTCAAGAGATGTGGAAACAAGACTCTGGTAATGATGGTGGACTATTTGGACGTTTTCTTCAGTGGATTATGTAAAGGAGCTGTCCTCTTTATTAAGAAGAGGGACTTCTTCCTTAGCTTTCTTTTTCTTGATAAGCTGGAATGTCTCTTTTGTTGGCCTATCTATTTTTCTTGCCCACCATTCCCTTAAATAGATTTTAGTATCTTCTAGAATGATTCACTTTTTTTTTTTTGAAGCCATGACTCTATTGAGTATGGGCCACATCTCCTTGTCTAGTTCTGCCTAGGGAGTGCCAGCACCTAGTGCTATGATACCATGATAGCGGAAGTGAAAGAGAGAGAGAGAGAGGAGTGCACAGGATATAGCTACCTGTACACTTAGTGTATTGACAATGAATATGAAGATATACATGTGAACCCCTTAGGGCTAGGGTTAGGGTTTGCCCCTATGTTCTATGTGGATAGTGCAATTTACACTATTTTTAACAATTTGTTCATTACTCATGGATTGATGTGAGACATGTTAGAAACATGAGTCAAACAAACAAAGCTTCCTAGGTGGTTGTGAAGGATCCTAATAATATCCAAATAAAGGGAAGTCTTTTGCAAATATCCTTTCCATTACTCCTCTCGACAATGAAGCATTAACTCTATCCGGGGCTATGTGTCTGACCTGCTCGTCAAATAATCTTATAAGCGTATGATGTTCGTTTCTCCATGAATTAGGGGAATGTCCATCCTCTTGAAGTGAATCTGTGAAATTGAAGGACATAGCTTGGGCAATGCCTTTCCAATGTTTCTTGAAGCTATACTTGTGGCCGTTTTTTCCCAAAAAACGCTAGTTAAAGAAAGGATCACATTATGCCCTCTTTTTGCTTGCAAAGAGGCAACAATTGTGTACCCTCTCATTAGAGAATCTGTTGTATTATTGTGTGTCTAGAGGTAGACGTACAATGATGGGTCGCTTTCTCACTTTTGTTGCTCCATGTGATGAATAATGAAATGAAGCGACTCTTGCTGGACAGTTGGCACTAGTTGATCCAAGCTATTGGAGGTTGAGAAGAATTTCTTGAATCAACTCTCATACTCTACAGGTTTTCTTGATTTTCAAGGGAGGCTCTTGTTGTCACTTCTTGAGAGTAGTTGGTTACGTCATTGCCCACGTAGCCATAGATGCCTCATTGAACCCAGGTTTAGTTGGAATGGGACTTTTGATCACCTATGTGCCTAAGAAGGCCTAAGATAGGGTGGATTGAGCTTTCTTGGAGGGACAACAAGGATGGTGGATTGCAATTTCTCAGATGGAAAATGAGGAGAATGGGCTTCTCAGAGTATTGGGTACGTGGGATCTCCATCTACCTCACTACATCCTTCTTGTGTCTCTCCCTAGTGCTTTCTTTGCCACTTTAGCTACTCACTATGTTGCTTTACAAATTGGTTTTTTGGTGAAGTTTTCCTTTTGTGTGCATACGTGCACACGAGTGTGCATGTGTGCATGTTTGTGTGTGTGTATATGAGAGGAAAGAGAGAGAGAGAGAGAGAGAGAGAGAGAGAGAGAGAGAGAGAGGTTGGATTGTATAGTATCTAGGTTAGTTTCTACATGGTTTTCTTGCTTTGAATGTGGCTTGGATAGCTGTGTATTTTCATGTTCATCATATCATAGTCGAAATTTTTGCTTCGAGTCCTAGACAATTTTATGTTTCATGAGACTAAATATGCAAACCATAAGTACATTTGAAACAAGTCCAATTTTAAATAGAGGTCCTATTGGATCCCACATGGGAAACCATTTCCAACTCCCTTATGCCATTGCATGTCAAGTCCCCTTCTAAATTGATTTTCTTGAGAAAATGGAGAGGCTCTAAAATGGCCTTCCTATTATCTCAGTTTTGTTTCCTTTTTATTTTTTAAGCGGAGGACCCATTAAATTTTAAGAGGAAGTCATATACGTCCCTTTAGTTTTCCTTTTCAAAGCTCAAAAGGAGGTCATACATGCATCCTTTAATTTCAAGAGCATAAACACTCCCTTTTAGTTTTCCTTTTTATAAGTTCAAGAGGAGGCCATAAAGCCCCCCTTCAGTTTCCCTCTTTGACATCAATAAGGAGGAAAAAGAAAGAAGGGGGGTTGAGAAATTCAAAAGGGGGATGGGGAGAAATGGAAAATTTATAGGAGGAAGAAAGGAAAAGGGGATAAAGAGATGACAAGGAAGGAGGGGAGAAAGGGGAAGAAAGAGAGAACATGGGAGACTTTAAAAGGAAGATAGGGGGATTTGGGGAAATGGGAAATTTAGAACCAAGAGAAAGAAAGAGGTGACTAAGGGAGGAGGTATGGTTTTAGATTGTCTCTGATAATAATGGGGCCTTGAATATATCTAAATTGTAGAAACTAATAGAGACTGGATTGTCCATGGCCTAACTCAATTTGTTAGCCCACTGTATAGTGTATATAACCATAACTTATAATTTGTTAGCCCACTATATAGTGTATATATCCATAACTTATAAAAACATTATAGGTCCTTGAGGTGCAAACTACATCCAACAACAAATAGTAATGACTATAACAATGAAACTAAGGTTGTTATAAAGGCCCATGTGACTAAGCACACAATTATTGTAAAGTTCATACCCTACCATCCGCTAACTTCTCTTGCAAAGGGATGTTATACTTGAATCGATATAATAGTCTATTATTAATGGTTTCATTTATGGATCTATGGTGATTTCAATGCCAGTTTTGTATTGAATCTTGATGATTTCGACGGTTACTATTCTTCATTTCAAGCTTTTTGGATGAAAACCATATTTTCTATGGAAGAAAAGGTCACATTGTGACATGGCATCTGATGAAGTGTTTTAATAAAAGTCCTTAAAGGATGGATTATGAAATGTTTTAATGTTTTGATGTGGCATAAGTGTATGATGTGTGAATTTTTTCACTCTTTCACTCAGTCAACCATGTACCACTCACTCTTTGGTAATTTTCTCATCCACTCAAATATTATTATATCTAGCATGACAACCATGAACATGATTGACATTTTATATGTAAACTATTTATATATCAAAGAATAGACTTAAGGGAATATATAATAAAAGAATGCATGTAAAGAATAGACTAAAGCATGTAAGATCAAATAACTTACAAGCTTGAACGTTAGATGTAAACTATATATATATCAGAGGATAGACTAAAGGGCATGTATGATAAAAGAATACATGTAAAGAATAGACTAAAGCATGTATGATCAAATGACTTAGTACAAGCTAAAAGAAAAAGACGACCCAAATATGGCCTCGGATGAAGATGGACTCCAATCGCAAATCGAGATGGGAGTGAGGTTGGATGATAGAAGATATGGATTAGGCTAGCAAAACTAATGTAGAGTCGATACAATTCTCAAGATTCTGGGGGAAATAATGCCAAGCTGGGCCCTTCATATACCCTCCCAAAAAAAAGGTTATTAGTTGCATTGTTAAATGACAACTTTTTAATTAAAAAAATCATCGTGTTTAACAATGCCATTAAAAAAATAGCTTCGTTATTGATATCATCAAGTGATTTTCCCAGTGCGACTCCTCTAACAATGCTTTACCAACTTTTGACATTTTAATGCTATCATTAAAATTGGAGTCGTTAAAGCAATGATTTGTAGTAGTGAATCTAGATCCTCTCCACATAAAAACATAACTGTTGATTTCAATTTGTCAGGAATGTGACTAGATTCCTTGAAGTTATCTTGGTCTTCTTTTGTGCATGAATTGCTCAACAATTATGGTTAGCCAAACCTAAAGAAGCATTGAGCATCGGGGTAGATTATTTATCTACATGTTTAAGAGACAGTACTAGCTTATCCATGTGTCCTATGTGAGGGTAGCCTTTGAAGGCTTATAGAGATATTCTTTGCACTAGATTGGACTGCAACTACATTTACAAATTTTTAGTAAGATTTTACAAGTCAATAAACCCTTATATGGCTTACACATTGCATAAAAATTTTCTCCAAAATCTCTAATAAAGTGTAAGTATATTCTTAAGAGGCAAACAATAAACTACAAGTCATAATGTGTACTTGGTAGAAATTTGTAAATTTTGAATATATTGTGAAGTATTTTACTTAATAACTGAAGTGGGATTGTGGAAGAGATTGAACATGTATACGAAGGTTATGTGCATCAAAGGATGTTTTCCACGCACTAAGCGAACTCAAACTATGCAAAAATCTCGCCACATTAGATGCATTAAAAAAATTGATGTCTTAGATGTAGAGCATAAGAAACTACAAGATGAGTTTTAATCATTCATGCATTAGCACATCAAAATGTCAAATGCTTTGATATGCAAGACACAAATATATGACCAGCAAGCATTTTGTAAAAGGCCTACAATGAGAGAGGGATGGCCACAAATGGCACATGCCAAAATGTTAAAGAACTTGAAAAAGCCACATCGACATCAATGTTACAAAAATTATTTTTCTCAACAAATCACAAAACTTGGGGTTTCAAAAATTTCCAAGGTTTTTTGGATAATTTGCATTATTTTCACCAAAATATAACCTAAAAGTTTGCAAGTTTATAGAATTGAGAAAAAAAATTTGCATGTGAAAATGAAAATGTTATACGTTCATTGTAACTTGGTAGGTTTTTTGTGAACACTAATTGACATTTACCCATTGATGATGCCATTGATTTTGGACTTGAGTGTTTTAGCCCCCGAGATCCTTGGAAATATCATGACTTCTCTATTTATTATTGAAGGGGGGCACATGAGCAAGATGGGTGAAAAGGGCAGGGGTGACTTGGAGGGTGGGGGCCTAGGGATGTGAATGGAAAAGAATCATAGAGTTAATATACCCCATGTAGCACATTCAACAAGGGCCCACTTAAGCTTTAAAATTGATGTGACCACGTTGAACTTTGACCATAGCTCATTTTAAGTGTGAGGGAAAAGACCAACATCTAGAGGTCAAGAGTCAAAAATCTGGGTAGCTATCATCAACTAACACACCCTTGTAAACGTGTAGATATTGTGGGAAAGACTCAAAGACATAAAGTGTAGATATTGTGGAAAAGACTCAAACACAGCGTCTACATTGTGACCAAAGACTACTTTTTGAATTCAAGAAGACCCTTAGAAGGGTCAAAAACGCGCTTTGAACGATTTTATAAACACCGTCTCTTGCAAGGCTTAAACAACCAACACGTTTGGTCTTAGGAACGAA
Organism: Dipteris shenzhenensis; assembly: GCF_047967505.1. Taxonomy (NCBI): domain Eukaryota; kingdom Viridiplantae; phylum Streptophyta; class Polypodiopsida; order Gleicheniales; family Dipteridaceae; genus Dipteris; species Dipteris shenzhenensis. Next base: position 24,426,279 of record NC_141600.1, read on the forward strand.
GCAGGAAGGCGATCTGCACATTTGCAGAATGGACGCTGGCATCAGACGCCACTTGAAATTGCTCGCTTGTTTGTTATTGTTACTTGTCATCATTTTTGCAGGTAAGTAACGAGGTGCTGTATATGACTCGCCTTTCGATTCGATTTTAAAGTGAGAGTCGACCCTGTAGGAAATTCTAACGAGCTGGTCTGCGATCAGGCGTCGGCGGTGGCTCACGCTCTGATCACGTCGGATCTACAACGAACTCGCAGAACTGGGTAATGCTTCTAATTCCTCTGCTACGATAATTGCGGTTATGTCGTTGAAGTCTTTCCCTGCCACTGCTATGGACTCTCTCTCCCTTCCTATGCTATTACGATTAACGCGGGCTTTGCTCCACGCTTGTCACAGATTCTCAGCACGGCTGCCCGTATGGACTATGAGACGCAATCTCCGCCATCACCGTCTCATGGAGTGCCCGGACCCACACCAGTTATCCACTGAATCGTGGAAGGCTTCAAAGCTTCAGTTCGATGCTCTCTAATTCTGAAAGCTTCGGTTTAGAGTGCTCTCTCTCTCTCTCTCTCTCTCTCTCTCTCTGCACAACTTTTTTATTAAAAGGGCTACCACTCTTTGTTCAATGCGCGCGCAAACTCGCTCGCAGAAAACTATATCAGATCGCGTCTCTACCTTCCTTGCTCCTTGTAAAACGTTTGTAGCAAAAGGACCTTCTCTATATATACGTAAGGTACATGTGCGCTCCATTACACGTAAGGTATGTACGCTTGCCAAGACGTGCTCTTGTTAACTCTTGTGGATGCAATGCTATAGCATCGACTTAGGCTGACATTTGAAGTAAATGAATCCACGTCTTAGACGGAAAATACTTTTTTGAAGCGATGCCAATTGTTCTCTTCGAGTTCCTTTCTACATTTAAAACAATATCAATAGTTGTAAAGGCATCCGCATCACAATTGCAATAATGTGTCACTTTGCATCTAAAATATGTTGCCACCTTTCTCCTTACTTTCGTGAAGAAGTTTTGATCTTAAAGAGAGAATCTTAAAGACTAAGACTTAAAATAATCAGACAATTTGGATAAGGGGCACAATTTTTGATAGAAATCCATTCCTTGATGTGAGTTGTATGAGCAACATAGTGGAGCATACCTAGCTTATCTTCCTCCATAAATTCTTCATAGAAAATGTTGCATTTCATGTCACTTTGTCAACATTGCATGTAAAGAAGATTATCCCCTTACTTGGTCACTAAATGTTTATTGTGTTAAAGCAATCCATTCCTCATAGGATGCATTGTCTACATGCAACTACATGTCATCATGCTACTCATACAGGTTGATCCCTTCATAGATCAATTTTGATACTTGGGTCTACTGACCTCTCTGGACCTAGTGACCCAGGTGCGTGCACGGTGCTTGGTAGGATGATGCTTTCTCTTGCACTCCAGGATCTGATACTTGGCAAGCATTTCTATACGTTGATGCTTGTTTATCTTTATTAAGAATTCTTTTCGAGAGATACACTTTAAGAAGCAATTTGACTAACATAGGGAGAAGGGTCCATGTACATGGGCGAAATCGTATGAAGACGAGTGAAGGAGTGTGTGGATAATGCAAATATGAATAATGAGCATCATGGAGTATGCAAAGTTGTTTGTATTAATAAGTAAGACAACCCATGACAAGCAGCCTGAGGCTGCAGAGACAAGACCCCTCATGCCTTGGAGCACTCACTCAATAACAAGATGACTCACCAATCATAAGACAATAGCAAGGGGACGTCTGTGCTTCATTACAATGACTCACTCTATATAGTTAAGAGGTCCCTCCTATCAGGCGGTTCTACCAACTGCCTTCCTATTTCTTAATTGGGAACCTCTCTGTACCGCTATCTCCTATCAAACTTATACTTGAAAAACTTACTGCCCATCCTTACCGTCTAGAGTCTCACCACTTAGAGGTGCCCACCACTTGGTTGTTTGTTATTAGCGACCAAGGTGCGTGATTACCTACTGCCAGAGTCAGGTCCCCGAGGTCAACACTTCGCCTCATCTTTTCTTTGTTCGTCTACACGAATGTCAGACACTTCAAAATCTTACATACACGAGCCACTCCTCAAAGTTGGAAGATCTGAGAGCCCCAGGGTAACATTCTCAACATCCTTTACTTTTACAAGAAGAAGAAGGTTGCTTGAGTCCAGCATGTGGTGAGGTGGAACCGTAGTTTTCTCTGGCAAATGGTAGGCCCAAAGTGGGTCTTCATTCTCATGTGTTCTTGGTGGAGTGCAAGGGTACATAGAGCATTAATTGTTGACGGGAACCTCGGTAGGTGAAGATGCCACTCCTTCTTCCATTGCTTGATCACCTAGATGATCTCTAGATTTGTGAGCCCCAAGTGCACAAATTGGTATTTGTAGTGCTTTTGTTGCACCTGTGGCTTGGGGCCACTTAGATACTACTTGCAAAAAGTGTTGACATGGACCAATGTTCTTGGTCGTCGGTGATTTCTAACAATTTCTCTACAAGTCAAAGTAGAGCATCAAAATACTATGGCAGAGTTATTGTGGTCAGGCAAGGCAAGCTTTGATGCTATCCAAAATGCATCATCATTCAAAATTGTATCTTCCTCATTGGTTACATGCCTTGTTCTTTATTTGTATATCAAACTCAAGTGGGTCATATAGTGATACTTCGGCAGTAGATATTCCAAGGGAATGACACAAGTTGGCACTTGATACAAAACTTGAGCATAGTGAGCGCTACATGTAGGTTCTGATAATGCCACATGCAAGGTCCAATACTTGACCCAAAAATTATCATGACCACGGATAGCCTATAAAGTATCCATAGAGGTAAACGTGGCTATTGGCAAAACTTACCATGGCCGAGTCAATGGCTTGGCAATCAAAAGGGGGGGGCGGGCAGGCACATCAGTGGAGGAAGATCTTGAGAAAGTAACAAAATTTTGAAATCCCACACGGAAGAAGAGGAAGAAAAAACATACAAACTAAAACAAACACAAACATAGAAGAACATGTCTGGTGCAAAGTTGAGCAACCAAGCCATGCACACAACACAAAAACACAACTAGGGCATAATTCCCAACTAGTGCTTTAGCCATATAGTTGGCTAATTTCAAGGTATGCATCTGGAAAGGCATTAATGCTATTCCTCAAAGGGTTTTGAGAAGAAAGGATCAAAATAGAGAGAGGAAAAACCATAAAATCTTTATGGCTAGAGGAGCATCACGTAGTGGGTATATGGTTTGGCTCATTGATGGACAAGTTATAGAACTTAGCCATCAAAAAGGCTCCAAAGAAGAATTTGCAGCTTGAGAGCTTTGCTTGCCATGGACAAGCATCGACCTACTTTGATTTTGTGAAGACGTAAAGAGTCATGAGCTCAATGTAAGCTTGGAAAGCTACATGAAAAGTGAAGTATGTAGACACAAGGTGGAGTCTCTCATGACGACAAACTGCTCATCTGTTTAGACGGACTTGGCTCATCCAATAGCATTAAGGCACAAGCAGCAAAAATATCAGGCATGGGTCCTACTTGTTGAGCACTAGGTTGCATGGCACCTAGTAATGTAGTCCCATGTGGTGGCATAGACTTAGAGCTAGTTGACCGATCAATTTTCATGGATGGATGGGTTCCATAAGGTTTCTAGAGGTAGATCCTCCTTGATTAGAAGGGTTCTCACCATCCAAGTCCCGTTACCATCTCAGACTTTTGTAGGGTGCTCATCTGCAGGAGTTCTAAACATCTTTTAATCTTCCTCAGCATACAAATTTGGTCCCTTTAATAATTATTTTCTTACTGAATTGTAGCACCTTCAGCAACAAGTATCTTGTCCACCTCTCCCTACAACCTGGTCTGGTAGTCTCTACAACATTGTCTTCGTAGAGGCGGGCAACTTCTAGTTCTGCTTCCAAGGCAATAATGTGTTGCCTCTGTTCCATGTTCCTCTACTAGATCAAGTTAATTCATTTCTCTACCTCATCGTTGAGTAACACTTTATTCTTTTGCACTTGGAACCTCAATGCAGCATGGTTGGCGCGCATCTTCTCATGGTTTTCTATTAATGCAAAGGCTATCCTTCTCCATCTACTCCATGTGCTCCTTTCTCAGAGTATCATGCTCCATCTACACTGGTTGTGTGCATCTTGCTATTCCTGGTCCCTAGTGATGACTTCTTGTTGCATCATCCGAGCGTCTTGAATGGGTGCCCAAGGTTAAACAAATTGGTATAAGGTGTGTAGGGCATTGCTCCCCTCTGCCATAAGCTACAACTAGATTTTGAGGACAAGTACTGATCCATAAATACCTTATCCTCATAAAAAAGGAAGAGCTTATTAACACATTGGCATTCTATAGCACCTAGAGGCGAGAACAAGGGTTGGTCCAATTTTGTGTTCTCGACAATAACGCATTGAAAATTTGGCAAGAGCGAAAGTACTCCTCATGGGTGGAGCTAAGTAGTTGAGGTCTTTGGACCTGTCAACAAGGTGGAAGTCAAAACTAGAGGGGAGAAGTCATAATGGGCCCAGTGGCCATAGTGGCACTTTGAGTTCATGGGTCCGATCGAATAGTGTCAGGCTTGGTAGTCGTCAGCCCATTGCCCCATCGGCAATGGATGTCTGATTTTTCTTGCTCCTAGTAGATAGTCATCTCCACATTGAAAAGAGAAAAATAAGTGACTTATGGGAGAGTCATCATCATTGATGGCAATGGAGTAGAGGTACTTGGATCAAATGTATTAGCAAGAGAGAAAGCGATGATGGTGGCGCGGTACTGGAGGAAACAATAGTTATGGTAGGGAAAATTGATGTCATAGGGGTGGAAATGGCAGCAAAGGATACTTGGGTAGAAGAGGCTTAGGCTTGGGCATTGGCAGTGCTAAAGCAAAGAGATCAGGCCTAGCCAAGGTGGTAGCAACCAAAATAGAGGCAAAAATTGAAGCAAAGGCAGGAGAAGAAGTGGATGGATAAGAGTTAGCAAGGATAGAATAGACATTAAGGTAAATGGGGCAGAGATCCTAGCAATCCACCAAGCTTGGGTGATTGGGGGCTAGGGAACCCCACCAAAAGCCAAGCCATACATGATCACACACAAGTGGGGCCCGATCTTTCAGTGAAATTTCCCCGTGAAAATATTGTGAAGCTATTGGTCGAATCCCTTGATAAAAACCATGAGCTAATTGACTACCTAGCTAGAAAGATAAGCTAGTGCTGCCACAACTATACAAAGCTACAAGGCATAGTGCACGTGCTTTTCTTGATCCTAATCAAATTTGAGAGAAATCTGAAGAACGAAAAAACTTGGGGATCAATAGACTTGTTGATCATATAGCCCTATGGTGAAGAATAGCTAACCTCTTGGAAATATCCATTGCAACATCCCTAATTGGGCAGAGGTGCCATTGTTGGCCCAGCTAGAAGCATGAACAATTCTTAATACAGCTCTTGTGTGAGAAACAATAGTGTTCATTGAAGACAACACTATTGTTGGTCAGGAGATAGGTGCCCATGAGGCCATCTATGACTATGGGTCCCAAAAAATACCCCATGGAAGCATTGCAAAGTGCAACATGTGGTTGCAACATAGCCGTAATCAAAGAGGCGCCACAATAATATCAATTAGATGTGAAGCCTAGAAGCAAGGCTGATGTTGGACTTATCATGAGGAGAGTGGAGCAGAGGAGGATGCAACGTCAATGGTAGAGGTAGTGGCAACTGAAGGGATAGTGATGAAGACGAAGGTTGTAGAAAGAAAGAGGGAAGCTGTAGGAAAACACAAAAAATGGATTGTTGAAGAGTTAAGTCTGGAAGAAGAATAAGGTAAATTGTAGAGGCTTATGCATCCCAATTACTTTCTTTAGCTTGTATAACAGGTCATGTCAAGGCCAGCGTCATCATTAAGTACGTGATAACTACAATATCAAACTATGTGATCCTCATGTTAATCCCATGGCCTGCCGTCGTAAGTGGACCACCATTAAGACCATTAACCTTTGCTGAATGTTGAATAAGCTGAAGTGGTTGCATAAAAGACCAAAGCATAGTCACTAGGTAGTTATGATCTTGCTATGCTTTTACCCTACTACCATTATAGAGATATGGGATAAGTCGTCCGTACCTTGCACATGCTCACCCTAAGACAAGGATGGTCGTGCATTTGATGGTATTGGTTACTTTGAAATTTCTTGCTCACATCCATGAGCACCCTTGGTCAATTAGCTGATGCACTTTTGCATTAAAGAAAAGATCAAAACTAAGAAAGAAGAACCAAGGAAAAAAAAAAACAAAGAAAACCACCTTTTTCATTTTCAAGTTGCCTCCTTTGATCTTCACTCATGTGCTCTCCATTCCCTTTCGTGATTTTTGACCTACTTTTCTCTTTGCTTGGGCTCTTCTCTTTTATCTTTGCTTTGCAAGGCCCTATCACTTTTTCAAAGTTTTTTAGGGCTTTTATGATATGTTCATTTTCTAAATTGGATTCTTCTTGGTTCCTAGAATGGCTTGGATATTCAATATTTTCTTTATTTATACCTTACTCTACAGACACAATTAATTTCAGGTTAAAATTTCTTGATTTTCATACTATTGATTGGCTTTAACAATTCATTCCTACTGTCATAGCAAGGCCCATCCAAAATCTTAGTAATTTTTATGTAGGCCGAGTTAGTGTTGTAGAGTAAACAGGCATGCCCTCAGTGAATTTTCTTTGTTTTATGTGGCTATCATGCCAAGCCTTACTTTGGTTTTGTATGGCACTCTGTAGTGAAGCTGCTCTCAATTGAATTTCATGTAACTCCAATAGTTCCATTAGTCTAGTTCTTAATACTTGTCGTCTTGTTTTATAAGCTATCTAAAATTCTTAGACTTGGCAATAGAAATTTCAATAGTACCACCACTTCTTGCTTGAAAGTTACTTGAAACGGTGTGAATCGAGTCAATTATCTCGAATGCCTATCGACATGTTCTCAGTGCTATGTGAAGTTTAAGATTTAGCTCTCATTTTTGTTGAGAATCAATTTTACACCTTATTCATTGCTTCACCTTGGGCATTCACCCTTGAGTAGTAAGCTGTGGAATTTTTCTATTGGACTAGGTATTCTTTTGTTATGTGCTCCATAACCAAATTAATGAAAAATATCCCTTGTTTGGACATGTAATCAACCTTGCATAACATTTTTGTAAAGAAATCTATCCATGATTCATGTTGTGCTATCTCTAAGCACCCTTGCTCAACCCATTCTATGGCAACCACGATGTATTTATTCTATCTTGGCCTCTGTGAAGGGACCTACGGAATCCAATCCTCATTTCTAGAATGGTTCCTAAGGTATGTTGCATTTAAGGGACTTTGATCTTGAAATCTTGGTCTACCACCTCTTTGACAGATGTCACACCTTGTGAAATTTTGGTATACAACGTCTTTGACATGTGTCACTACCTCATGTAATATTTTTTCAAATAATTAAAAAGTGCAATCCATTAGAATCCTGCTTTTGTACTATTTTTTTAGCTATGACTTCAATTCAAGAATGACCTTTTTTACATTTAGTATACCAAACTTCTTCTTTCCCAAGTGACCATCTCATTCCTATCTCTTCCAAGATCTTACAACTCATCTTGTCAACTCTTGATGACTCTTTCTTTAATGTTAATACCACATTTTCATCATCTATTTAACCTCAGTCATAAAGATCACTTTCTTTCTTTTCTTTAATTATATTACTACTCGGGCGGGTCACTCATCATATGTAACCTATCACATGAGTTCAAAAGAAGGATATTTTTTATTCCTAAAATTTAGAGAAATAAATATACATAAGAGACTATTTAAAGTAGTTTTGGAAAAAATTTACAAATTTGAATAAAAAAGAGGAACATTTTATTAATGAAAAATTTTTACAAATAAGGGATTTTAAATATAGGCCTTGAACGCATGTGATATAGAGGGTTTATACATAGTGACCCCCCCGAGTATTACCTATCTCCTCCTACTTTGGATTTGTTGCAAAAGGTCACCATAATTATTGGTGGGATTAGTGACTTCTATGGTTCTTAATTTGGAACCACTCATAAACCTACTTAATAAACACAAAAAAAGATTGGTTTCATCTAACACTATTGTCACTAAAATTATTAATACTTTCATCCATGCAATGAATCATAAACTATTTCACATGGGTGCTACTTTAATCTATTGAGTTTGATTATTATATCTTCTTTACAAAATTCATGTTGGAACCTTTTCTTTGGCCATCTTTTGAAATGACCAATAGGCTATTGATTAAACAATTCAACTTCTTTTTTTCGTGAACGTTGCTAGAAAATACTTCCAATAGTCTTCGTTGGTGTTACATTTTAGAACTAGGTTGATTTGCTAGTGTTGATGCTATTGTACTCCCTAGATTCAATGTTGATGAGTCGAAATTCAATATTTTTGGGGGTGGTTTCTTGATTGATGTTAGATTTGTAGGTTAGTTGCTCCTCTACTTGTTTGTGAATGTGTTTGCTTCATCTTTTGAGTCAGAGCTCTAGCCTCTTAAAGCTTTCTAGACTCTTTTCCCTTCGTTATTTACAATCTTGTCTCCAAAGTGGAAGTGTGTGTCTAGGGCTTGTCTGTGCATATAAATGTTATAATTTTTAATTTAAAAGTCCCCTCCCTATGTGTATATACCATAATTATAGTATTAAGCTATTATTTTAAAAGGTAGTATTTTCACTACAGGGGCATTTAAAATGTGTGATTACTTGCATGTGTTACATGTTTTTTTATAGAATGTTTTGTAAGCCTCCTTATCATCATTTTATGAAGTGGCCAATTTGAACTCCCAAAGGTAGGCAAGGGAACTTATTGTATTGTTCCAAACTCTCCTTGATTATCTAGCAATAAGCATTAGTTTATTAAAGAGAGCCCAATTTTTTTCAACTTTGAGGCCTCTCTAATGGAGTGCAACTTACATATTTCCTAGCTCAACATGAGCAAATCCAATTAAGCATGCTATATGGATATAGACCTATAATACACCATTTACTATTAGCGATAAAAACTACTAAAAGAATTATGATTTGGGTTTGCAATATGGAAGGGCTTCATTAGGATGGACACAAATGTCCTTGTGCATGAAGAAATCTTAAACATAGACCTTGTTCACTATTTTCCCCCTAGAAGGCATGTTAAAGTCCATACTTCTTCCCTTTCAATGTTTGGACAAGTCCATTGAAATCCTTCCTCTTGACTTTATAGCATATCCCCAATTCGTGCATGGCAATGTGAATCTCCAATATTTTTTATGCACTTGGAGCATCTATTCATAATTAGCATTCTCCATATTGTCCAAGTCCAAAGACCTCTATAACCTACTTCAATATCGCTCATTTTCCTATTCCATTGAGAAATAAAACAATAAACAATAAATCCTTAGAATTAATTATTGATGTTGGGATTTTATAACTTCAAAATAAAGTCTTGAATATAGTTTAAAAGACACTTTTTTCCTTGCAAACTATTTTTTCTTCAAATAATTTACAAAAAGGCCAACAAAATCAAATCAGTAAAGCAAGTAGAAATGCCTTGATATATCTTATTTTCTAATCTAATTGTACCAAGTTTAATGTGTAGGAAAAATAGTAAAACATATTCTAACTTTATCGCTCAAATCATTCATGCTATAGTGAAACAACTAAAGGGCTGTATGTTTTTTTTTTTCTTTTTCAACCATAAATTTAAAATCATATATAAAAAATAACAAATCAACCACATGAAAAAAAAATGAAAACCTTGTAATTAAATTAAAAACAGTTAAAGTGAGACAAACAACAAAATGAAAAACAATTGATTGAACTTATTAAAAGTATATGGCAAAACAATTTGAACCTACAATTTCAACCAAAAAAATAGCAATTAATGGGGATTGAAAGAGTTAAGAGACTATTACTACTCCACAAAACTATTCCTCCTTCACACGAATCTACAATAACAAAAAAAAAAAGAGTTGAGTAAGTGGCTTGGAGGGAGAAAGATAAAGGCAACTCACTCATTCCCTCCAAATCATGGGAGCTAAACTTTCAAAAAAGACATGAAGCTTGTTATGTACGTTTGTTATTCAATAAATAGTATGGTTAAATTAAAGTCAAAAACTACTTAATAACTGCTAACAAATTCCTTAAAATATTAGAACAAATCAAATTTAAAAGTAAAATAGCATATACTCACCAAAATTGAAAAAATGCAATGTGTTTCTATGCAATTTCTCTCTCTCTCTCTCTCTCTCTCTCTCTCTCTCTCTCTCTTTCACACATACACACACAACTACACAATGGAAGACGTATAGTAGCTCCTAATATGTCATTGTAGTCCTAACTCTCAAGCATGTGGTCCCTATTCCAAATATGTAAGAAAAGAAAGAAAAACCCTTGTAAAACCCTTAGGGTAGCTCATAATAAGGTTATAAATGATTATCAAACACTCCTTGAGCACACACAAAGCTTATGATACACACATTATAAAGCAAGAAGTTAAAATAAAACTCAATGTATAAACTAAAAAGTGGTCATACCTCCTTATATTACGACCTCTCTGGGCACATGTAAAGATAATAAAACTTAAAATCTCATTGTGAGAAATGAATGAAAGAATGAAACCAAAATGATTAGAGTAGCACACAAGCCCAATTTCCTTCTGATTTCATGCAAAATACCTTGTTTCAAGGAATAGAGAAAGAATTTAAAAGTAAAGTTAATACATAAACTAAAAATGATCATACCTCCTTGTACTATCACTTGAGTCTCCACTTCCTAGATAGGCAAAGAGTGAATGACCTTGAGGCTCTTCTTTTTACCCCATGTTTATACATGGACTAGGGACCTAATAGAGCTTTAAAATCCCTATTTCACTATATAGTTTTTATGTGATTGTACATTTTTATTTGAATAAAATGAGAACCATAATCATACTAAACTATAGCCCACTTTGCACTTTGAACCAAAAGACCAATCAATGTCTCATAATCCTTGGCAAGTTATACCTATTATTTGTGATTGGTAATGTAGTTGACATTCTATGCTATAGGGACCCCAAACATTTTGTTTATTTTTCTTTATTTATTTGTTATTTTTATTTGTAATTATCTTTCATAGTATGGTTTTGAAAATTCTTCACCTAGCTCATGACACAACTTCTCTATTTGCTTGATATTATTGTGAGTCTACCCTCACATTATAGTGGTAATTACAACTACAAATTAACCTCCACAAGACAGAGGCTAATTATGCCAAAATTTATTAGAACATGGGTCCGGCCATACAAGATTGATCATGATCATAGGACATTCATTTTTTTAGTGACCTAAATCATCATGATGGCCACACGGCAAAGCTCCATTACAAGGTGATCAAGCCTTCTAACCTAGACTAGTGTATTATACTTAGTCCGTAGACTAACTAATGATCCAACCATTCCTGATTGCATAATACCAACACCAATGCATAGCAAGCTAAGCAATTCAAGAAAATAAAAGAATGGTAATGTTGCCTTATTAAGATTGTAATAAAGTGAAATCATGGACCGATGAGCTATTGCATGCTTGCAACCTAATGTGGGCATATTGAATAAGCTGTCTCGAATACATAAACTCTTTCTTTGTGCTATCCCTAACCAAAAGAATCAACATAATCTATGTCTATCAACCATGACCAACAAAATCAAGATCTAGGACGCTATTACTCTAATTATAGTAATGCCCTACATGTCAAAAGCATCGAAACAACCGAAAACGCCCAAGTTCCAAGGGCATGCAATAGAGCTATCCGTGGGTCAAAATGGAATTCGTTTTTCACATATCAGAGACGAAAACCTAGACCAAGAACAGATCATCCAGGCGTCCTCATAAGTTGAGAAACCCAAAATCCTACAAAGCACCAAGTCTCCATGTCTATTTCAACCCATCTATTAACTCACACCATCTGTAAACTAATCCAAAAAACACCACATGACCTTCAGAGCAAGTATATGTATTTTAGTTTGGTCTTCTTGAGGTTTCAATCATTCCCTTTATTTTTCGTCTCATAGAGACCCTTGAAAATCTCCTATGATTCATGTGTTGTCAAAGACAAAGTAAGGGAGTGGCTGTCATTTTATGTACAAAAAGGAAATTCCAATTCAAAGTTAAAGAATGGGAGCAAGAAGAAAAAACGAGAGCTCCACACCACCTAGAAATTAAAGCTAGAAAGCAAGAAGTGAAATTAAAGCTACAAAACAAGAAATGAAAACGCACAAGCAAACAGAACCGAGCACAAATCGCGTGGAGATGCCAAAGAAAAGCCAGGAGACACTCAAAGACGCGCAAGATATGCTAAAGAAACTATTCTTGGCAAAAGCAAATCAGGATAAAGAGATTTTAGACCTCAAAAACAATTGGTTGTGCCTCAAGTGGAATAGACAAAATGGAAGGAACCAGCTCAACAGTATCCTTCAACCAGTGCAATAGGAGCAGAAGGTGGAGGATCAAATTCCCCTGCCACGTCCCTCTACTTAATCCAGATTGTCAAGATGAGCTTCATAGAACACTGGTGATGGGTAGACTGATGCGGGAATTGGAGCTGTGAACTCTCCAAGGCATCTCTGCTTTATAATCTGCCAATTCAACACAGATTTCATTTCAAAGCTCCTCTACTTATTCCCTAACCTTCATCTCTATCGGATGTGTTTAGTGCCCTGCATTTGAGCTCATTCTCCTATACTGCATGTTTCCCAGCCAGCAAGTTGGATAACTCATCCCAGAGGTCTGCTCAAGGCTCAGAACCAGTTAGGAGTATAGAAAGAAACCAGACGAAACTCGGCAGCCGTCATCCTATTCCTAATCAGATTGCGCCCCTGCAGGTCCTTCAAAAATCACTCTCAAGTTGATATCCTGACCTATAAACACAGTCACAATTTTAGACCTCCAGACCAAACAACAAGAATGAGAGGGCGACAAGAGCTTCAAATCCCCCTCCCTTACCACTTTTAAGTTCTCTACTTAAAAGAGGCATATAGCACTGCAATTCCATCTAACACTACAAGCACAGATATTCATTTCTCTGCATCCCATAAACCACATGAGTTCAAAGACAAAATTTGGTTGTCTGTGTCATCCATCCAACTCTTGTTGAGAGGCTCTCAACACCACAATTAGGGAGACTTCACAGCACAATATCCATGGAACCAGGCACCAATACCACAAATTGAGGCAAATCAGTTGCCCACCAACAATCTTTTTGGAGCTCCATGAGACTGTCAGTCCCCCAGATGGGTTTGCTGAGCACAATAATTGGATTCCTTTGTGCTAAAGACGCTTGGGACCATAACCAACTTACCCTTAACCTTCATAACCTCAAGGACATCGCAATCGCCCTTCGCCCATTCCCACTTCTTGTCTTCAACAATAAGGTCCATAGCAGCAAAATAAGAGTCTCAGTCTTAGCCAGAGCCTTCACTTTCTCCTGAAGCTGCCAATGCACCTCCCAAGAGTTCATTTCCAATCCCACCTTCTAAGCTGACCTCTGTCACTGGGTTCGAGCTTGGTACAGCCCTGCCTCAACCTTTACTTGCTCTGCTAGCTTCTTCTCGAGGCAAAAAGACCCACCTCTCTACACTCATAGCAAGCATTAGAAAAGAACTGAAATAGACTTCCTGCTTGAGTAAGACACCCTCAAACAGATTGTGATTAATCACTATGGCCCTGGTTTTCATCACCTAAGAAACACAACCTATTTTTACCTTTTCCACCATTTTAACCTCCAAAGGATGAGTGTAAGCTGTCTGTCAAGCCAGATGGGGGCGAGCTCAACAGCTTTTGAACAATTCCTACGAGCAGTGCAGTCTCTACAGAAAAGTCTGGTAGCCATAATTATCAATAAAGCACCATCTGATGTTGTCCAATGATATCCACCATGCCACAAAATAGTATCCTTGCCCATAAAGCCAAAGCTTTCAAGTTGCATCAAACCACTAGATCATTGTTGAAGCAACTCAGCATTTCATGAAATGGAAACTTTCCCATAATCCCAATTGACGAAACTCACCTTTCCTCCTTTTTGGGGGGATTGAGAAGCCTCTCCGCAAGAGATTTCTCCTTTTAAAAACCATGAGTGACTGCCGAATAAATTAAAATGGAACAAGAGGGGTGCTTGAAAAGTAAACCCCAAAGTTGGACTTCAAATTCATCAAGTTGAGTAAGCCGTCTATTCTAGCATCCATGGATGGACCATCCAAACCACAAGCCCCTTTCATTTTCAAAGTAGCCATAACTTGCACCTTCTGAACCTCTTTATAAAGTATAAATTTCTTGGCCTCCAAATCCACTTTTTAGAAAGGATTTGGGATCAATCCCCTACAACAAGAACTCGGTATCAATCTCACATTATGCTGGTTTAGTTGACATGCCAATGCTTTGGTTTTTCTATTTTAACAAACTTTGATTAAAACACACTTTTGAATAAATATAGTTTTGGAGAGAAACACATCAGTTTCAGCCCAATATTAAAGGGAAAAGCCGATTGAGGTATTTATCAAGCAAGAAACAAAAAAGGTTCCTTAGGCATTCAGAGCTAGTATTAACAAGACTTGTCATTCTCCTCTAGTTTGTCAGAGCTAAAATGTCCTGTCTCAAAACATTAGCTCTGTCCTGTCTCAAAACATATACCTTAGTAAGACCAGAATAAATCCAGTCTACAAATTCAGACTTTTGTTATTCTAATGTCCAATTCTACAAAGAAAATAAAAGAGAAAACGAAAGAGAAGGAAAAATGAGGTAACAATTTCTTAAAGAAAAACAAAGATACACATACTTAGCCAGCAAAGCATCGCTTATGTCGTCATTAGTAAACAGCTATATGTTGGAATCACACCAAAGGTTACGAGGTCTATGATTATGAGTGCGATCACATGAGTGAGTGTGTCCACACGTGTGTGTAGGTGTGCCTGAGTTAGGTATGACTGATGATGTGTCGGTTAGTAGGTATGATTGAGTGAATCTAGGAGTGTGGTGTGATTGAGAGATACTAGGAGAAATTTGTGGATCTAGATGCTCTATTGAGCTCACATATGATGTCATACATGGATGTAACCAGTGCCATGCATAAACACGCTTTTTCTTCATCTTGTGTCCACACCATGTCTCCATTGATGCTCCAACATGTGGTATCAGAGCCCTATCAGCCTCCATGAGCCTACCCTAGCCCCTAGCTTCATCTTCTTCATCACTTTCATCCTCCTCCACCTTCACCCAATTTTCCCAATTTGAGCCAAACCTTGGAGGGCCAAATGAGGGAGCTACAGTCAACCATTCCCTGATCCCTTTGCAGCTGGAGTTTCCCCACACCAGGGCGATTGTCTGTACAAGTCTATGCCTCGACATTTTACTCCAAGTCTCATTCAAAAAACGTCGCCGATTTTCTTTGCTGTTCATTCTCATGCTACAGGGCACCATTCTGAAATTCCGTCTAGCTGTGGCTGGGTAACAATGTGAGGAACCTCCAGTTCAAATCTGAGCTCATATGCTTCAATATTCAAGGTGCATTTGACGAACTTTCGGCCAGATCTGCTGCTGTTCTCTCTATCGACATGTGCATCTATTCCACCTTTCTTCGCTACTGGATCTTGCCCACAAATTAGGCTTTCATTTGCCCTAGAAAGCCCTCTCAAAGCTGCTTTTTGCTGGTCGAATTTCATCCTCCAGTTTCAGTCTCTGTTTACAAGCCTTTCCTTCATATCTTTGGACTTTGACAGTTGACCAGCCAACATACAATTGAGGCTTTTACTTCTGAAGATCAGTTTACTGTATTTTGACTGTGTTTGATCATTTTCATTCAGCCATAAGTCTTGGAAAGTTGAATTTTTGACTGATATTTCAGTTTGGCATATTTTCAAAGTGTATGCATGCAAAGAAATAGTCATCGTCTGAGGGGATTTTCGTGTTAAGAAGTACTTCTTGTAAGAGAGTAGGCATTGCCCAAATCAAGGAGAAGACCCTCTCATCTATCCTCATGGGCACTCAAACAAAAGTAGGATAGACACTAGAAGGATGCAAAATGCTCTCTCAGAGGCTAGAGCACAATGAAAAGTTTTGCAATGCCATGATTCATGAGCCTCTCCAAAGCATTGGCATTTGGACATCAACTCGGACTCTTTCATCTACATCAACATGGTGGTCAAGAATATGCACCCTATTGAATATATCACTCTACATTTGTGAACCAGACACTGAAAAAGGATTGCTATCAATGGGGGAATCTTCCCCACATCTCCAAAATATTAGAGTTTTTGTGTGTGGTCAATAAGGGTTCTCTGCCCTGGCATGTCCCCCTTAAACAATTGTTAGTCTTGTGTGTGAGATTTACCTTGTTAGACCTATAGGAACTTCCCATGCATAGTCATTGTTCAGTCTCCCAATTGTAAACCAAGAGACCAAATTCAGAGTGAGATCACATGAGTGAGTGTGTGAACATGTGTGTTTGTATAGTTGTGCCTGAGTTAGATGTGACTGATGATGTGTCAGTTAGTAGGTGTGATTGAGAAAATCTAGGAGTGTGGTGTGTGATTGAGAGATACTAGGAGAAATTTGTGGATCTAGATGCTCTACCGAGCTCACATATGACGTCATACATGGATGTAACTCGTGCCTATATATTGGCCATCGCTCATATGAATAAACACGCTTTTTCTTCATCTTGTGTCCGCACCATGTTTCCATTGATGCCCCAACACTATACTGGGTTTCTAAAGACCCGTGGAGTCTCTGGGGCAAACCCAGTGCTTACTAAAATACATCAATTAAACAAAAGAGAAAGTTAACAAGAAATAAAGAAGAACGGAAGAAGGTGACCAAGCAAAAATTAAAAAACAAATCAAGAAACAAAATTGACCAAAAAACAAGAATAAAATCTCTCTCTCTCTCTCTCATATATGAATGAAAGAAAGAATTTAAGAATGAATGAAATATTTAAAACATCAAATACTAAAGGAACCTCTTACACGTATGTACCGCTTCCTACAAAGAAGTAAAATTACATTCGTAACTTAGAAAGCACATGCATACTCAATTAAACTCCCTTTTGAAACTAAAAGAAAAGCGGGCTGTTCAGCTCCCCACTTTTTGTTTTCAGCTTAAGTTTAATCATTCTAAACAAGCCTAAGGCCGATACACTATAGATAAAAGACTCCATAACTAAGATTGTGCGTACTTTTTTCACTTATTTTCTTGGATTATACTTCTTGTGTAATAGCAAAGTGATCAAATTACTACGTATGTTTTAATGAAACTTAAAAACAAGATGTCTTAACTAAAAGCATACTATCTATTTGCCTTAGACTATGTGAGATAAAGTTTAGAAATTGGAGCTTAGCAATCCATTGAATGGATATTTCTCACAAAAAATTTAGATACTGCAACACAATAAATTGTGAAATGAGTTGAAAACAATAAGGTACCTCTGCAAATAGGAAGCCAAAACCAGAGCAACAACAGGCTATATTGATTAGTGTGAAACAAGGGTGGACGAAAAGTACAGATGGAGAGGGAGGGGGGCACAGCCAGTGCTGGCCTCAGCGAAGAGCCTAGGCTTCAAGTGCAAATACAGCTTGTATTTGCCAATCAACTATACATATTAGATGACCTCTTTATAAAATGCATTCCTGTTTGTCCTTTAAGTCCCCCCCTTTGTCAAAAAAACTTTTGCATCAAGCACGTACAACGAAGACTTTACTACCCATCCCACATCAACGCTGGAGTATTTGACACATCCAAAAATCAGATAATTTAAATTGAAAAAACTTTTCAATGAAACACACTTTCAACTAAATACAACTTAATGGAAAAATGTCGTTGAGCTGCTTATTAAGCAAACAAAAGAAAGAAAGTTCCATAGGCATTCATAGCTTTTTTGTAGCTTGTCAAAGCTACGACAATGTGTCTGTCCAAAAGAAACTAGAATGCTTGGCCAGCTGCTAAGTATATTGTAAGCAGCTAATAATAGGCCAGAATGTGCCATATGGTTTCATAGGAAGAAGCTAATGATAGGCCAATTGAGCTAACGGCTTAGAATGTGCCACATGGCTTCGTAGGATTTTAGAGTTAAAACGCTCTAGTGCTGGCCAAGTAAAAAAGTGAATCACAAAAGAAAATAAAGCAATGAGCTTTAATCCAATGTCTTTAAGAAAAAGCATGCATTCATCTATTTACCTCAGACTACATATTAGACCACTCAAACACTCGTAAGTTAAGAAAGTAACAGGCTACGGTAATACCTATGAAGTGGTTTTCTTTCTTTTCTTCTTTGAGATAGGCCACTTGGGGGGAGGGGGGGTGCTTAACACCAGTTCTCCAATAGCACCTTGATCACCAGCTCAATTGAGGGCCCGCATTGCAAGCTATGGAAGAAACAAGATCACCAGAAAAAGCAAGCCTCCAAACAGATAAACTTGCAAGTGCATGATCCAAGCTAAATATGCCAACCACTACCAAGGTATGGCCTGGGCTGCATGGCGGAGCACAGACAAAACCATGCAGTTTCGACTGAACTCTAGAACCTCCCCTTGGAAAGGCTGCTCCTAGTATTGTTTCTAACTCTAAACACAGGGAATATGAATCTTATTTTAGCGAGACTTGAACACACAATGCTGTTAGTATTGAGGGGCTTTAGCCATACAATCTTCTGACAAAGGAAAAGCATGTGTTGACGAGATTGTGGTACTCAAACAAAAGTTGTAATAAAAAATTATGACTTTTAATACAATCATCTGAGATTCTTGTCTCACAAAAATATGAAATTTTCAAACTTGTATAAGAATTGAAACCTTTGAAGGGGATCTTCCAGAATCTTTGAAGGGCAGCAAAAGCAATGCTTCCATTTCAAAATGCAACCTTGTTTGAGATACAAAGCTACAAATACCTCAATTCAATACTGTTCCATCCTGTCTTCGCTCTTTTGGCAGTGCATGCCCAGGCTTACCCCCAGGTGCTGATAACCTAGCAATCCGCAGCTTCCATCTGTACCAATACTGGTCAATTAGGAGTATTTTCAAATCTTGCTCTTCTAGAAACATGCTTACCGTTTTGCTCATTTCTACTTGTGACAAAAAACGCATGAGCAAACAAAAAATAAATAGCATACTGACATTTGCAACTAAGAATCTCTTGCTAGGTAATTTCCAAGCAGTCTTTGGTCAAAAACCATGCTTGGTATCTGTTCACAGAAGTAGTAGCATTGTGAGTTCCACTGCCAGTCCACATCAGTTTATTATCCATGTACCTCCTATCATGTCTTTAAGCCTTGATCCAAGGACTGCTTGCACTATCGAACTCTCATAAACTCAAACCCTCATAAAATAAGATATTATTTAGATTCATCATGGACAGAATCAGAATAGGTGTATTAATATTTCATGCACAAGCAGAAGTTTCAAAAGAAATACAATGTTATACACATATCTTCATCACTTCAAGCAAAGTAGAAATTGTGGTTTCTAACATCAAGAATATTTCACAGTAAAGACCTTTTCACCAAAGAACATCTTGGAGTTGTTTGCAATAGCTTCAATGAACTTGAGTTCTAAGAACTGTGGAGTGAGTTTCAACTTGTTGGCTTCTGCCTCCTTTAAAACCCTGTCAAAATCAAGACCTTAGGATAATCATTCATGATCATGAATATCTGAAAAGATTATAAAATAAAATGGTAATTCATGCTATGAACTTCATCCCAGATAGGCCACACCATTCACAATGATGCCCCAATAAAATCGTAATGCCCCTCTGAATCTCTAAACAACTCCATATCACACACTCAACTTCTCAAAGACGAAATCCAAGCTTAAAAAGAAAAGCTGTTCAAATACACTCAGAAATTATTCAGTCAGTAAAAATAGAAGAAAAAGAAATTGGCGTATGTAACGGGAAATATGCTTTTTTTAAAGACGTACCTATAAAAATTTGCATCTGCAAGGCTTTTTTCTCGTGCCAAAAATATCTCATTCTCTATCTCCTGCTGCCGTTTGATGCTCTCCTTCTCCATGACACGCTGGTTCATCAGTATCTGACTCACCTGTGCATCCTTCTCAGCCACTGTTACGGCCATCTTCTTCTCCGTTTCTGCTTCTTTTTCTACCACCTTTTGCATCTCAGCCGCTATCAACACCTTCAATAATAACAAACTTGTTTCAAGCCATAAGATTTGAAAATCATGTACATGAAGATTAAAAAGTATTTCAGCAGATATCCTGAAGTACCAAAGGATAATACCTTGGTTCTCTCCTCCTCCATCTGCTCATAATTGCGAGCAATTGTTTTTGGGATGGCAGGTTTGGTTACACGCACATTGATTATCTCTATCCCAGGAGCATAGCGTGTACAATCATGCTGAATTGCATCCTTCATAATTTCATCTATCTTCAAGTGCCCAACATGAAAACTAGCTAAAAACCTGCACAAAAATCCTCTCTCTCTCTCTCTCTCTCTCTCTCTCTCTCTCTATGCAAACATGAACCCCCCACACATGCGCGTGCAACGATCCAGATCCATTGCACCACCTAACTTGTCCTCTTTGCACAGGACCACCACATCCATTTTGCGATCTGCATTGCATCAGCTACACAACCGGAGAACCGAGGGCCATTAGACTGAGCACTTTGTACATGGACAGGAGGCCCTGGCCCCAATCTTAGGGCAGATGTTCAATCAAGTTGTATGTCACAACTCCCCCCTGCTTACCATCATGCCGATATACAAAGCAGGGGATGCCATGACAATGAGAACTAATGTACTCTCATGATTGTTTACACTTTGGCCAAAATCAATGGATCAGTACTAGAGAGAGAGAGAGAGAGAGAGAGAGATCAACTCCTACGCGGAGACATAGGACGACAGGATTTGGGACAGGCTGGATTCCGAGGTAGCATTCCACTCTTGACCATATCTTCACTCTATGGGCCATCATTGAGGAGGCGAGATTGAGATCCTAGAAAGTCTACACTTGCAGTCTAGACTTTCAAAAGGCTTTGATGCAATCCCACGATCCTGCATGATTAGACGACTTCAACAGACGCAAATCCCAGGAGACATAATTTGGGGGGTGATGAACCTGTATGGATCAATCAGAGGAAGAGTATATGTCCTTGGAGGCCTATCGAATTAGATTTAGAGCATGATCAAAGTGAGGCAGGGATGCCCCCTCTCACCAGCACTATTCAGACTCTACATTGATGCGATCGCAACCTTCATTGACCGCTTAGCAGGTGATGGATCGTTGCTTGCCGGTTTGATGATACATATATTGTTGTACGCAGATCACATAGTCCTCTTATCCTCTTCAACAACAAGCTTCTAGAGACATCTAGAGGTCCTAGAGATGGTGGTTTGCATAGAGAGACTTAACAATCAACCTTCGCAAGACCAAGTTTAGCTACTAGCAAAGCTTGCAATTTAGTAAGTTATTGTAGCCTGCAGTAATCATTAATGACGTCCGTACAGCCAGCAAAGAGGATTAATAACATCCATACAGCCTGCCTTGGGAGTCGTGAAACAGCCCGTTCCATACAGCAGCGATTAAATGCCCGTACAATCAGCCTTGGAATGTGTGCCTCTTCCGTACAGGCAGCAAAGAGGATTCCGTGCAGCCCATATTGGATCCCATGCAACAGCCCATACAATCCATGATTAATGCTTCCATACAGCCATACGGAAGCCTTGGGGAGAGAGAGAGAGAGAGAGAGAGAGAGAGAGAGAGAGAGAGAGAAAGAGAGAGCCTCGGAATGTGTGCAATCGTCCGTACAACAGCCTTGGGATGCGTACAAAATGAGAGAAAAACAGCAACGTCAAAAAGCCCGTACCTTTTGCTTTGAAAGGAGAGGAGGGGGGTAGGTGTGCATGAGGGGCTGCCACGTGCCTCATTACTGCTCTAATCCACAAGAACCAATGAAACATTGATTTGCCCCTCACATTAAAATCCTAACCCTTCTAACCAATGAAACATTGGTTTCCTTGGGCCTAACCTTATGATCCCTCTCTAAACCTTGCCTTGCCCCTAGCAAGTAGGCCTAGTGTGTGCACCTAGGGACTTTCGGGAAGTGTCGCTTCCCTTGGGGCTAGTCCCCTAAGCCAAAGTTAGTCACGGTTCATAACTGCACGTCCCTGTGACACTAGTTGGCGCTACTACAGAGGATACAGAGATACTTGCTAGCCTCAGGATCATCATAGGATCCTCCTCAAATTCGTGGTTATCTGCGTCAAGCACGACCCTCATGGGGGGATCATATGTAGCTATTCCTCCATCCTCATCGTGAGGACGTCGAGGCAGAGATGACGCAGTGCAAGAAACGAAGGCATTGTCTGACACCATAGACTAAGAGGATTCACATCAGTTGTTGCGAGCCACATGTTGGTTTGAGGGTGATACTTCCTCTTTCTCTTCAGAGGATGCAAATTCATCTACTGATCACAGTGATGAGGCAACAGATCTTGGCCCCTAGCTCTAGAGACTAGATGTAGGCTGTAGCAGCTAGCTTGTAGTCGTCCCCCTGCCTGTAGGTCTTCGAGGCTTGGACCTTGGTTTCTTGGATTATGTATACAATTGTTGTATATCATTATGACACCAAATATGTTACATGTATTACATTTTGTTGTCTTTTTTATCAATGACTGACTCTTGAGTCTTGAGCAATGAAATATGATCCATGGACTATCTTTCGCAATGCGTATCTTCAAAGTTCAAACTTCAAATGGGCATTAAATATTAAAATTTAAAGTTTAAACTTTAAACTTGAACTTTGAAGTGGAATGAATTATGATGAAATTTGAACCTTAGATAATAAAGTTTACTGTTTAAAATATGGGCCATGGCATATGCATGCACTGTGCAACATAATGTACTTGCAACTAGTAAGATCTATGTCAAGACTCAGATGTAAGATTCTATAGCATTCTAGAAATATCTATAGCCTATTATCTACATATGATATAGCCTATTATCTACAGATGATATAGCCTATTATCTACAAAATTTTACACCTAGATATAAATTTTTGTAAAAATATATGCAAAATACATATTTTTAGGTGTTTCTTGTGACACTTTTAGCAATCACAGGCAATGGCACGATTTATATTCACCCAACCAACCTCTATAACGCACAATCATAAGCTTTGTTACTTTTGTTTTTCGCATCTCACTACAAGCCCACATCTCCCTAGATGAGCCTAGATGCCACATGTCATCAATCTAGGTCTAGTGTTGCAAGAAACGTTTCTAGAATTTTACAACCCTTCCATATAGAAACACCTATAAATATGTATTTTATATAAAATATATTATTATATATACATATATTACATAAACACAATGCACACATACCCCAGATATATACATACACAATGGACGCTCTGAAAATTCAAGAGACAACAGTCAAAAGCTGCAAGCATACAACCTACAGGTGAAAGTCGCAAGCCTACATAGTAACAACCTACAGGTGACAAGTCACCTAGTAGCAACCTACAGTCATTCAACTTAAAAGTTCAAGTTTAAAGTTTAAAATTTAATGTTTCAATTTTAAATTTTAAAACTTAATGCCTATTTAAAGTTTAAACTTTGAAGAAACATTGTGAAAGATGGTACATGCCAATGGCACTAGCCAAATGGATCAATCATTTCATTGCTCAAGACTCAAGTGTCAATCTGAAATCATCGTCAATCGATACAAAATGTAATACATGTAACATGCCTGATGTGATAATGTCAAATGATAAACAAATAACTGTATACATAATCCATCATCCATGAAATCATGATCCAAGCGTCGAAGGCCTACAGGCGGTGGGCTACAAGCTAGCTATACAGCATATAGCTAACAGCCTACACTCTACTATCTAGTCTCTATAGCTAGGGGAGGGGAGCCTAGGGCCCTGGTTCTTCTCCAAGATCTGCTACCTCCTCACTATCCTCTGAAGATGAATTTGCATCCTCTGAAGGGGAAGCGGAAGTATCACTCTCGAACCAACCTGTGGCTCGCACAACTGATCTGAGTCCTCTGAGTCTGTGGTGTCTGACAATGCCTCCTCCTCCTAATGTGCCTCATCTTTGCTTCGATGTCCTCCGGATGAGGATGCAAGAACAGGTACATGTGTCCCCTTGTGAGGCTCGTACTCGACGCTGATAACCGCAAATCTAAGAAGAAGCTTATGATGATCCCGAGGCCGTGGCAAGTGTCTATATCCTCTCCAATAGCTGCAGCTAGTACTCGTGGTGCACAAGCTTGAGCCTGTGAGCGCGTCTGACATCGGAATCGAAGTGTATCCTGTCAGAGAAAGTCGAAGACATCGTCGTTCTCTCGACTTCACTGGATGATAGACATATCGACAAGTTTCAGCTTTATCTTGTCGGGATTAACTTCCTTCGGCTTCTACTCAAGGCTACCAGTACCTTCTGCAGACCTGTACGTCTCAAGCAGATAGGTTAGCATTTACATACACCAACCTGTTGAGCTGCTCCACGCTCAACCTGACATAATTTATAAAGGACAAAGAAGTCAATTTAAGGCTGAAGCTATTTTTTTAAATATAAGTTATAACTTACAATCTACGAAGCACTTAAGAACTTGTTTCTCTTCCTGGTGTGTATGTCTGCACATATACTCCATATCTTCTTAGTTGGACTTGATGTGCAATCTTGTGAAAGGATGCGAATAGCTAGGACTTGCAATGAGGGATTTAGAATCCCAAATTTCTCCCACCAAGTAAGAGCCAACAGCCTGTTGTCTCTTTCCTTTGCAATTGCACAGGAGAAATGACCCATGTCATTGCAAAACTCCACTATATCCTCTTCAATTCTATTGCAATTTGCAATACAAAAATTATTAGATAAATCATCATATAAACATTAAAGCAATTAGAATTTAGACTACTGCAAGCCACAGTAACTTACTAACTTGGAAGCCATGTAGCATGCTAGCACCTAAATTGCTAATCTTAAATCTAGATTCTAAAATCATCTCAAGGCTCACTTATTTTGGACCAATGGCTCGAATACTTTGTCCAAGTACTGGGTCCATCTGCTCACAAGCACACGATCATTCCATGTAGCAGGCTCCTTCCACAAGAGATTGAGCATATGTGCGACGGTGTGCATTGGCCTATGAAACCAATCCCATCTCTTTCTCCATATCGCTAATATAAACCATGTCTAGAGGCTAGAGAACTTTGCCTCTCTTGGGGTAAAATGAGAGATAGAAATACCTTGGGTATTTTTTTGACCTAGGGTTTTATTTATGAGGAGTTGGCCTACGACTTAAGATCAAGACAGAGGTTCTCAGAAGGGTTGTAGATGCAGATCGAATGTTTTGGGAAAACTCAGTTCTCGTTACTCTTTATATTGGGAAACTTCACATTCATGTGCACAACTGTGTTGACCAAGAGGCTAGATGCCAAGTTGGTGGATGAGGAGTATTCTTCAGAGTATCTACAAGTTTTGTAACTATACGAAGAAGCTTATCAGTTGAGGACAACTAAGAAAGAAGCCAAGGGGATGTCACAAAGTCAAAAATTTCCCAAGAAATAAAGAGCAAATATTATATTTTTTCTTTAGTTAAAGGTTATTGACTTTGGTCAAAGTGAGTTTATTTGTATCAACTAGAAAAGTTTCTTATCATTTTAAGCCTGGAGGGAGGGAGAAGAAGGACCGTGTGATGAAGGGAGCCTAGAGGGAGAGGAAGCCTAGAGGAAGGGAGAAGGACCGTGTGATGAAGGGAGCCTAGAGGGAGAGGAAGACGGCAGCTGGGTGAGAGAGGGAAACGCAAGGAGAAGTCTGCCTCACAAAGTCCCCCCTCGCCCTCATATATTCGCTCAGGACGGGAGTTGCGCGAATGTTCTACTCAACAAACCTTCTCGAACTGACAATTTTAGCCTTATGTTAATTCGCCCGTTTCTCAAAAGTTATGTTATAGTTGGGTTAATTTTCCATCAACCTGTCACTACTAATACAAATAGAGGAATACAAGTGATCCGGGGCACCTACTAGTCAAGAGGACGAGTTTTGCACTTACTCTATTGTATCTGTGAATTGCTCTAGCTGCTTCTTTGCGCTCTGCATAAGCTGATCTTGTAACAAAACTATTGATTTTTTAAATTAAAAACCTTCAAGGGGGCTTATCTCTCGCCACTAGCGTATGTGTTTTCTGCTCCTTTTCCTATTTCAATTCTCCTTACTCCCTAGAAGCAATTTGTTGCAATTATCTAAGATACATGATTTCGCTATTTACCTTTGAAATTCGAATTCTTTATTGGCGTCTATTTGCTGCTTCCCGTTGTGTTCAACTACTACGATCTCCTCTCATCTACTGTGAATTGAGATCTTTGGTTGCCAATTCACTAGGAAGTGCTACGTTAGGTGGCTGATTACAGATTCATTTTAGGGTTTTTGGGCTGATTACAAATTCGTTTTAGGGTTTACTCTAATGCAAATTCATTTTAGGGTTTTTGGGTTCATTATATCATTTTAGGGTTTTTGGGTTCATTATATCATTTTAGGGTTTTTGGGTTGATTATAAATTCGTTTTAGGGTTTTCAGTCTTATTACAAATTCGTTTTAGGGTTTCCAAGCTGATTACTATTGCAACCCAATCTTGCATTCATTCTTGCACACCCACGAAAGCAAGCACATGTGTTTATGTGTATTCTCTCAATTCAGCACAAGCTTCCATATTCACAGGTGGATAACAAGCTCTAGAGAAAATAAGTTAGCTTCTTGTCTACTAGTTTGGTTGCGATGTGATGTTCGGAGGAGTCCAGAGAACCTTCCCAAATTGACATTTGAATATGTGGCTTTCAAGCATACATGTGAAAATCCAATGTGATAATTGGAGTGAAGAAACTTCCAATTGACATCTAAGTATGTGGCTTTTTAATCTTAGTGTGAGATCCATGTGTCACTATCCTCTCTGTGTGTTTGTGGTGTCCTATGGGTTAAAGGTTATAAGGCTTTAGGCCTATATAAACATGCACTCAATTATATAAATACATTGTTTTTTGTTTATCATCTTCTTCTCTCTCAACCATGTAATCCAACGTGGTATCAGAGCATTTGACGGCTCTCCTGTGTCGTTCTTTCCTACCCACAGTGACACTCTTTCATTCGTTTCCTTTTCTTGGACTCCTCGTTGCCCTTTGCTGCTGACTTCCTCAACCCTGACATCGCCATGCTCTCATAGTCCTAAAAGGGTCGCCTCGTTTGTGATTTCCTAGCTACATCTAGGTTCGCCAAATCTTGACTCCAGTCAACATCACCTCAGATTTCCACTCGAGCTTCCTTGATGGAGGCTTTCATTACTCAACAATGGCCACTAAAATTTCTTGTTCTTACTGTTGATACGCCAATCTGCGGAAGTTGTTTGCTACCTCAAATCTCCCTGCTCACGTTTCTTTCCACTGCTACTCAGTGCTGAAGAATATGTCATCTTTTTTTCCTTTTCAAGAAGCGCCTCGTTGGCATGATGCATCTTGACGTATTGGTGCTCTCTCTTGGTGTTGAACAATGTCCTTTCATCCTTGTATTCCAAGCTGTTGTTTTTAAAGCATCTACATCAACCTACCTTTGTACCCGGTGGCTATTAACAAGCCATGATGTCTATTTGAAGAAACACGTCGCTAAAAATCTTCCCATCGTCACTTTTGAAGGAAACACTCCTTCTATCTCAAGCTATCATTGTTTCTTGAGGATTTTCCCTCTTTGATGAGCCCGCTTTTGGCCACAATCTACATCCAAGTAGACAATCGTCAAACATTGGAGCTTGTAACACGCGGCAGTTAATGATTGTGTAATTGCAACAAGACCTTTTTTAAACCTTCAGCAAGTCGTCTTTACTTGTGCACCACAAAGAGATGAAAGTGAGATAAGGGTTAAGAGATAGAGCGATTGGGTCCCTGTATCCATTGAGTGCCCCGACACCTGATGTAGGGAAGAATTCGCTTTAATTTTAGAGAGCTGAAATACAACAAAAGACACTCTTCAAGAGAGCACAAAGTGCAACTCTGAAGAGACACTACTTGTGAGCACTAGAGCGGACAAAAAGACTTGAGAGGCAGCTCCAACCAATACCCAAGACCTCAATTATGTCCACATTGTAGATCTAAACCACTCTACGAGGCTAGTGATGTCCATGGGCATGCAAGGTTACTGCGTGAGTGAGAGAGATGAACTGAGAGGTATGTGGACTAAGATAATTGAGACATGGTTGAGAACTGAGAAGAACTGAGTGAAAACTGAGAGATGACATACTAAAATCAAACTGAAATAAATTGCTGAAACAACAATCTTCTTAGAGGTAAGTACGTGTGTTATTTGTTTGTCTGTTGCTAGGTTAGTGAATAGTGCACTTGATAGCATTATGTCTAAGCCCATAGCAACAGTGCTATAGAGTTAATTAAAATGAAAGGACAAATGGCCAATCATGATGTTATTGTGTCATTTGACTCAATGTCATTACACAATGTAATTAACTCCAAGCTCGTGAAGAAGCTAAAACTAAAAACTAGTCCATCTGACTATGCGTATATAGTCAAAATGGTTGGAATCTCTACTGAAGTATGGGACCAAGGGTTACCCAGTTAGAGCTTCAGATTCTAGACTATGCAGAAAAGTTGGACTTTGAAATGACCAGGCTCGCTCACTTGATATAGCCTTGGAAAAGGCATGGCACTCCAAGAAGAATCCAATCATTGATTGAAAAAAGCACATTTATCAATTTATGATGAATGGTGTGTATTATGTTCTGCGAGGTGAAAAGAATTTGCCTCAAGAATCATTAGTTTCCGTGATGTAAGTTCGAAAAACTCCAAAAGAGTTTTTATTTCTTTATACAACATCAATAGAGTCAATTGGTGGTCTGTCGATTAGCATTGACGCTACCCAAGATGAGGAAATGGCCAAGTTGGCTAATTAGGTCATAGAGTTGTCCTCTTATTGTTTTAGATATGAAGTACCTTATGGGTTACCTCCAGAGCAGAATATTCAACACAAGATTAAACTTATCCTCGGGGCACAACTTGGTAATAGGTTTTATTGAAGAAGCTGAGGTGCGAAGGAACTAGGAAAATACCTCAAGCTGGGACAGATTCAACCCAATTTTCTCATCTTTTGCTTCACCAATGATATTGAAGAAGAAAGATGATAACTTCCGTCTCTGTATAGATTATAGAGGACTGAACAC
Source organism: Dipteris shenzhenensis (assembly GCF_047967505.1). Lineage (NCBI taxonomy): Eukaryota > Viridiplantae > Streptophyta > Polypodiopsida > Gleicheniales > Dipteridaceae > Dipteris > Dipteris shenzhenensis. Next base: position 24,455,516 of record NC_141600.1, read on the forward strand.
TATCACTATTAAGCACAGGTATACAATAGCTTGGATTGATGATTTGCTAGATGCCTTATATGGAGCCATAATCTTCAGAAAGGTAGATCTTAAGAGTGACTGAAGATTCGGTACCGAAGAGGAAAGGAGACTAGGATTACTGATGTGTTGTCATGTATTGTGCATTATATGAGTTTCATGGTATTAGAGACTGCTCTAATGATTGAGATCAGAGAATGCAAAAAGTGGACAAGTATGTCCAAAGCCTTTGGCCTAAGACTCATGTGATTAAACTCCGGGAAATAGATGACCTCGAATCTAGGAAAGGCCAAACTCATGCAAGATTTACCCTACCGGATGGTATGCTAAAACATAGTGGCAAGGTAGTTGTACCTAGTCAGAATGATCTCAAGCAGATGGTCATTCAACAGTGCCATGATAGCCCATATGTGGGCATCCAAGTGTCGAGAAGACATCATCATCTCGTGAAACGAGATATATTCATGAATATGTAGCACTGTGTTTCTCTTGCTAAGTGAGTAAGGTAGAGCGGGTAAAGCCACCTAACCTTTTACAACCCTTGGAGATACCACCAAGTAGGTGGGAGAGCATTTCCTTGGACAATATAGTTGGTCTACCTATGAGACAAGGTGGATACGATTCTATCCTTGTGGTGGTTTATCTTCTTACCAGATGGCTCACTTCATTCCGACTAGGGATTCTATTAATGCCCTACAAGTGGCGGATTTGTTTATTAATCATATATTTTGTCTGCATAGACTACCCATATCCGTAGTGTAGATAGGGATTTTAAATTTACCAACCATTTATGGACTGCAGTGTTTGAGGCACTAAGGATTGAGTTGGAAATGAGCAATGGGGATCATCCTGAAACGGATGACCAGACAAAGATAGTCAATCAAACTTTAGAGGTTATGCTCAAAGCATGTATCATTAAGGCAACATACATGGGACAAGTGGTTGCCACTATCAGAGTTTGCCTACACTGATAGAAATCATTCCTCTACAAGAAGAGAGTCTGTTCGAGTTAAAACTATGGTTACAAACCAGCAAATCCAACCACGATTGGGATACCTCAAAAAGTGCTTAGTGCTTCGAACTATGTTGTTCAGATATGGGAGATGCTAGCACTTGTGAGAGCCAACATTCGCCAAGCTATGGATAGAGCTAAGACATGCGGATGGAAACGTATCTTTTAGAGAGTTTAAGGAAAAAAAGTTTTTCTTAGAGTTCGTACACGCTTCAAGTCTTTAATTGCAAGAGAGTGTGCTAAGTTGTCACTCCGATATTGTGGGCCGCGGTTAATTCTAAAAAGAATATGCAAATTATACTAATGGCTGCTAAATGGCTCGTGCTTGCGAAACCTCATGATTAATCTCCCCCCCCCCCTTTCACAAACTTACCTATACCTAATCGCAAATTAATCCTTCTCCTTCCCTCCCTCCTTGCTTCCCTGCTCCGCTTCCTCCTTCCTTCTTCCTTCCTCCACTTCCTCTCCCTCTCTACGTCCTTGCTCAGCCCCCCTTCACTCACTCATCTCCCTCAGTTTCCCTTCTCTCCCTCTCTCCTCCCCCCCACTCCTCTCCCTTCCCCTCCTTGCTCAGCCCCCCTTCACTCACTTCTCTCCCTTAGTTTCTCTTCTCTCCCTCTCTCCTCCCTCCCTCCTCCCCCCCGCTCCTCTCCCTTCCCCCTGCCTTCCGCTCCACCCCTTCTCTCTCCCCCTTCCTCCCCTTCTCTTCCTCCTCGTCTTGGAGAGGCTTGCACAGCCCAGCCCATGCAGAGCGCAAAGAAAAAGCTAGAGCAATTCGCAATACAACAGAGTAAGTGCTCTCCAAAATTCGTCATCCAGACTAGGAGAGATGTGAGGAATTCTAATCGTAGCAAATCTTCCTAAAAATAGCAATCTAAAACATGTGGTTCCCTTTGGCATTTTAAACATCCAGTTTGTATGCCTTTTCTGCTCGAAATGTAGGGATTTAGCCCTCTCCAAGCACCTGCCACAAATAAAACACCACCAAGCACATTTTCACCCATTAACAATTAGCCAATGCATGTCTTCTAGTTCTCTGGACTAATCCTAGTCCTCCGTAGGCATTGACACCATGCAACTAGCAAACACAATAAAAAAGATAGAAACTTTTCTAGTTGATAGAAGCCAACTCACTTTGACCAAAGTCAATACCCTTTAACCAAAGAAAAAAATAAATATTCTCTCTTTATTGCTGAGGTAAATACAGCTTTGTGACAGCAACCCCCCACCCTCAATCGAGAATATTTATTGTTTGCCAAATAGGCTAAACACAACCGTTTGCCCATAGGCTGAATACAATTGTTTGCCCAAAGGCTGAGATGGAGAAAAGGCTGATTGCTCCTCTTCTCCCTCACTTTACCTGTTGCGCAGGGCCTGCTGGTCCTCCCTGGAACTGCTGGGGGACTGCGGGCTGCTGAGGCTCCACTAAAGATGCAAAGGCTGATGGAGAAATGAGAAATTGCCCCTTGTATAGACCTCAAGGTCAAACTCCTTTCACACACTTGAGCTTAGATCTACAGACTGAGAAGGGGGATCCCTGCCTATACGTGATGATCGTTTCTTTGCCAAGACTTGAACCCAGGTCACTCGGATTTGGGGTGGTTTAGGTTGCGGAAATTCAATTTACGTTATCATGATGTGTGGCATGTGCTCTCATGATATAATGGATAAGGTGATCCTCTTCACCCTCACGTTATCTCTTGCTCAAGACCTGCTGGTTCTCCCTGAAACTGCTGGAGGCTACGGGCTTCTGAGGCTGCATTGGAGCTGCAAAGGCTGATGGAGAAAAGAGGGGAAATGGCCTCTTATATAAACCAAACTCCTTCCACAGACTGAGTCTGTAAACTAGACTGGCTGAGTCAATACATCCACAAACTTGGCTGGGGAGGCCTATAAATAGCCCTCCTGCCCTGGTACTCTGTGCTGTTTCTGAGCCAGTCTGCACATCCACGCGGCAGCCTCTGGTTGGCTGCTGCATGCACTTGTACAGACTCTGCTGACTGCTGTCTTGCTCATGTCAGCCCTCTGCTGACTGCGCAGGCCTGCCCTGCACCTGTACCTGCTGTTGCAGACCTGCTGTCTGCTGCTGTGGGCGGTAGGGTTGCCACGTAGCCAGCCATGCCAATAATATTTTATAAGTAGAACCTACAACTATAACTGTCTACACAAACACAAGAAAGCATTGAAAAAAAAAAAGGACCCAGATGACTGAAAACTCTCAAGAGAGTCATTACAAACATTGTAAGTGATGCCTCACAAGGTAGATTAATTTGCTTTCAGGCATTGTCGCTCACCTGGTCAAACTTATCGATATATACTTCCTGCAAGCTATGAGCACTGCAAAATTGGTTGATTTCATGATGGATTTTGTCATATATCCACGTCTTGTCATAACTCACGCCATAATTCAAAATTGTATCGTGAACAAAGTCCTTGCTTAGTCGATTCACCACCTGCACTCACGACCATTGTGGTAGCTTCACGTGATGTTACTGTATCACGTACAAAAGCAAATACAAATCCTGTACTGTGTACCAATCTCTAACCTCACTTTTACTATGCCAAATACAGATGGAAACAGTTTTGATCTCAGCCTGCTTTCAACCAACTTAAGGTGGTTGTGGCTGAGCAAAGTGAGCATGCAATTATTCTGATAATTGTGTCACAATTAGAACTTTTAAGTAAGTGGAGGCAGGCAATTCAATAAATAGAGCATTGAAAACCCTACCATATCACGTATTGAAGGGGATGAGTCAAAAAGTTCCTCACCTCAATTTTTTCGAAGTATATCATGACACCACCCTTAGTACCGCAAGGGATATTTTTAACCTGGATAACTACAGTACTTAGAAAATACTTCTATAAATGCAAAAGCACCATGAAATTAAGTTTTATAATTGCATGCAACCTCACCTCATCTGTTTGGAGTGTAACTTGTATAGGTTCATACCGTGTGACATAAGGTATCATCAGATGGAACCCTACATAATTCTCGGTGGATAAAAAACAGATAACATAGTCAGCCTCAGAAGCTCACGTCTAGTATTGACCTGCACATCTTTGTAAGTCCTAGTTATTGTCACCCGCGAGGTTACAAACCAACATCTATGGAATACTGGGACCAATGCACTTGCACACTCACGATACAAAGGTCGAGTTTCTATAAGCTGAGATGAAGGTAAGGTCATTCTATGACTCATTTGGACTCATGCGAACACGTGTGAATTGAGCTTATGGCAGACGAACGCACCAGGTTCTGAGATAGTCTTCAAAAGAGCACCCCCTCGCCAGTACACACCAACATGGCCCTCAGGGACTTGATGCACAAGATTTAGACTTGAACTAGCAACGATTACGGGAATCAGAATCTGCAGCCAGCATGACAGTCAGAAGCATAAATGAAGAAGATCACCAAGGTAAACTGAGAATGTGAGGAGATGCGATGGATGAAACAAGATGCAAAGGAGAAAGAATACGTACCCCGACGATAACAAGAAGCAAACCGGGCCAAGCCATGGCAGGAGGGGAAGCAGCAGCAGGAGCAGGAGCAGGAGCAGCAGGAGGCATGGTAAACTCTGAGGAGCTCCAAATCAAGATTCAAAATGAGCTGGCCACCTTTGCCGTAAATGTATATATATATATGTCTCTTTCCCTTTCAACTATTTATGTACCCCTGCAAAATACGGGCATTAAATGAGCGAAGGAATTTAGGTTGTCTTAGAGGGGGGCATGCCACGTGGATGGCCTGCGCTTGCAGTGCCACTGCTCTCCACATGACACCTTTCTCTTTAGAAAGAGAAGAAGACGAGTCGCCTACGACGGGCATCCTCTCTCTCCTCTCTCTCTCTTCGCCATGTGGGGCCCTCCTTTGCCTAGAACCTGACTCTCCTCTGAGTGCCATGTGGAACGTTCTCTATTAGAAAATATATATAAATATAAAACATAGAGAAGATAGAGAAACATAGAGAAGATAGAGAAGGATCCTTCTTTTTTGTCCCTAGCTTGTGCTAGACTCTCTCTCTCTCTCTCTCTCTCTCTCTCTCTCTCTCTCTCTCTCCTTGTTACAGTAGGCAGCCTAGGGAGAAGTTTGTGTTTTTTGAACTCTCCTTCACCCACTTGTCGCAATCGTGAACCTTGATAACCTTGATTTTACTCAAATCTAATGGTGTGAATTATTTAGCTTTATTTGTGGCATATCGTAACATGCAAACTGAAGAAAGCAGCAAAAGCCAAAGCGAAAGCGAAACCTAAATATTGTATGATCTAACTTCTATATTAAGCCGATATCGCCCCGTATCCTATGCTCTATAATAATGTTTTCAATCAAGGCTTCCTGAGTATGTTTTCTTTTTGGGAGGCGATTTGCTATGCTAGATTGGGTGTTTTATCTTTGCTTGCTAGGGAGGGTAATCCCGATGTGAGCAACGAATATGGGTCACAAAAGATCTATTAGTCCTCTCCGTTAACCACATATTGTTGGTCCTCTCTCAAAGCAACGCCTTTTGCAGCTCTCCCCATCAAGGTTCACCAAGTTTAACAGGCTCTCTTTATATGACGGTAATGGTTTGACCACGGAAGCTATATCATGCGAGTCTCTGCAAGCTAGGATGGCATCACAATTTCGTTACGCAACTTCAAAGGGTTCAAAAAATAAAAAAGGATCGTTCTTTCTCTATCTTTATCTTTATCTTTTTGGCCATATCACACTGTGGTAGTGGAAGAGGGCGTGGTCTCCTCGATCTTTGAACCCATTGAGTCAGGGTCAAAGTGACCCCTCATCTCAGGTGGTCTCCTCTGAGTAAAGCAGTAATAGGTCGGACCTCAATCTAGTGTGCTCTAGTCGCTCTCCATGTCACGGGTAGCCTCTGCAATTCTCTCTTAGCAATCCATGCCACCCGCATATCAGCTAGCTCCTCCTCCTCCACCCATTGTCTTAGAGGTGACTCAAATGCATAAAAATCTGTGATATGCCGCTGTGTTTGGTCAACCTCTGTATCATGTGGTCTAGTCCCCTCTTGCTGCTCCCTGAGCTGTCGTAGTAGCAAGGTCTCCCTGTGGCAGCGCATCTCAAGTACATAGAGCCCAATGCAGACCTGGTCATGGAAGTGGATCAATCGTCTCGCGACAATGAGCCGAACCCACTCCCATCTTGATAAAGATAATGGTATCGCCTTAGGATCTCGTAGTAGGCCAGGCAGGCATAGAGAAAGTGCTCCTCTGTCTCAATCTCTCCTAGTGTGCATAACATGCAGATCCGCTGCTCTCTGGGTATACGTGCTGCCCTCATTGTCTCAATCCTCAGTTGATGGGATGAAACCCACATCTGCCCAATGGCGATCCTCATTGCATGTGAGACTCCCCTGTTCTTGAGATACTCGGGTCTGATGATGAATCCCTCCTCTGAGACTCTTAGGAAATGGTAGCAGTAGAACTGGGTCTTGAAATGGTAGTGGTAGAACTGGTGGGGAGCTCCTGAACTCCGCCCCAAGCCCAAGATGTGTGGAGTCGGAGGAGATCTAATTGTATGATACGGTTAATCTCATCTCGTGGAATCGACTCAAGGGGTGTATCCCATACTATACTAAAAGGGAGGGAGCCTGTCCATTTGAATCCCGTGTTTGGCAAATCATGTGGATATATGTGTATACCATGTCTCCGCTCCGCTCTCAACTAGTCGTCTGGATGACTCCAGAGCTAGCCTCAATAGTCTCCACTGGGGTAAGTCCCAGACTCTATGAATGAATGTCACTGTCTGGAAGATGGCATCAGTCTGTAGTGGTGTCATGGCAAACTCTGCATGTACTATCTCATGCGGGACTGAGGGCTCGCTCTGAATCATCCTAGATCCCATAGTCACCTATAGTTGTTCAAATCTCCTCCACTCTACTATCGGGAGGTCACATCCCCAGAAGGGTGTCACATAAATGGTAGACTGTAGTCGGCCGCAGTAGCGTATCGAAGAGCCAGCACTTCGTCGGTGTGTCTTGAAAGTGTGCCTAGAAGTACTATCTCTCCAATCCGGCTAAAACACCTCATTCCCCCATATTTTTCAAAAGATCGAAAAGGATCGTCCTTTCTCTGTCTCTATCTTCCTGTTTTGACATATTTTTCAATGTAGCTGCCTTCTGCTGGTGTGCAACGCTTTCTTCTCATCATCAAGGAGAACAATGATCATTCCTTCACGATGATTTGCACTCTGGACTGTTTGTTGAAAGCGATGCAACAGTTACGTCTCCATAAGACCAATCTTGTAGATCTTACTCTTGAGGGAAGAGATGTTCAAAATCAATTAAACAAATAGCTACACATAGTCTGAGAGGAGACCTCAAAGTTCAATCTAAAATCTTGCTGATCTATTGCTCACATATTATAACGATGGATATGTTTTAAGTTCATCTTCTGCACCCGAATCACACGACAACATGGAGGTTATGGCTGCTTATCTGTTGGAGAACTTGAAAGTGGTGAGCTATTATAGGTTTGTAACCCTTCCAGTAACCCGACCGCCTTTCGTTATATAGAACCCCTGTCTTCTGGACTTGTGGAAGGCACAGCAACCTAGAGAGTATAGCACAATCTAGCTGCCTAGTTTGCAAGCCACCCTCTCCCTTTGGTTTTTGGGCTCATCCCTCCTCAATCACGAACAATGGCACATGCAGCACCCACGCCTGCAACCCCTTATAATAGCACCACGTGACCTTGATAGCCACTACAGGACTTCCTGGCTAACACGTCACGTTGCATGCACACCCTGCCCCCAAAAACACCCATTGGTAAATGGATCTTGGCTTTTCATGGCTACCTAGTTTGCAAACCATGCCCTTCGCATGAAGAGGCCCTCTCTCTCTCTCTCTCTCTCTCTCTCTCTCTCTCTCTCTCTCCCACAATCGTATCGCCATCTCATATTGAGGACGAATGGCAATCTATATGAGCTCAGGTTGCCACCCTTGTCATATAGGTATTAGTTGTGGTCTCCAAGACATCAAGTTGCTTGCCACCCTTGTCATATAGGCATTGCATCTTCTAAATGTACTTTGGGAGCTAGAAATTCATGTGAGCTAAAGTTGCCACCCTCATCATATGGTCTTCGTCTCCAAGACATCACATTGCCACCCTTGTCATATAGGTGTTGGCCTTTGTCTCCATCTACATGTATGCTAAAAATGTGTATTCTAGAAGACGGTGAATGCTCCTTGTTTCTATACATTCTCACACTTAATCTAAGAATTCACCCCAAAAATGGACAACTTTTGACCATGGGCAACTTCCATGTGGGCAGCCAACTGCCTTGTGCAAGAGATATTCAATATTTTCATTATGTATGGCACCAAATATTGTCAATATTATCATTATGTATGGCATTCAATATTCAATATCGTCATTATGGCACCAAGTATGTTGCAAGCACCTCTACTATCACAATAAGTGCATTTCACCTTGCAATATCCAAAATGTGTAGTTGCCATCAATGTCTTCACAAGTAGAAGATTTTTCACATATACCTTCCCCTTTTTCTTTAACTTATGAGTAGAGAGGCCCTATAGGAGCTCATGACTTGTGGATTGAGTGCCACGAGCTAGTGAAGGATTTAGCAGACAATGAGACGAGTCTCCACTATTGAGTCTTCAAAAAGTTCAAGGAGATTCTACCTTCTCTATTGGTGCCGTTGACATTGCTGCTTTTGGGATGGTATATGGGTCAATGAAGGGGACTTGCTTTTTACCTAAGGCTTATCTAAGGCCAATTGGAATGTTAAAGGTTCCAATCTCTTTCTTCAAGTCCAAGGAAAATTTACCTTATTTGTCAGTGCCTTTGACATTGGGGCTTCTGGAAATGGTAGGTGTGAATGTCAAAGGTTCCAATCTCTGTCTTCAAGTCCAAGGAGATTTTCTATTAGTGCCTTTGACATTGGTGCTTCTACGATGTTAGGTGAGTCGGTAAATGTGGCTTGCTTCTTGGGTCAGACTGGTTTCTTGTGGCTAGTGGATCTTTCCTCTTCCCTTCTCCTCTTCTTAAGGTCAATGAATGCTCTAACATTCCACAATTGGATCTTTTGAGAGAATCAAACTCCAAAGATTTAGATGTTGAAGTCCTTTCTCTGACTACATTGGTTAGATTAGGAGAGGGATGTGCCACCCCATTATTTCGTTGAGAGCTATTTCCTCAACGAATGCCCTAATATTCCACAATCGGATCTTTTGGGAAAACTAACTCTTAAGATGCAGATGTGGAAGTCCTTTCTTTGACATCCATGCCACATTGAATCAATCATGCAGGGGGACATGCCACCTGATTCTTTATCGGCCCCATCTGTAGCGGAAGCTCTTTTCTATGTCTTTTTTTGGGGGGGGGGAAACACGTTCTTTTCTATGTCCTTAATGAATCTTCTTTAGCTAATATAGGATATGGTTTAGGGGATCTCGACAATGAGGTCACTTATTAAGCAGGCGAGAGGGGAAACTATTGGTGAGGCTATGTGGGCATATGATGTTGTGGGTCCTACATGAGAAAATGGGGTCCATGCATGATGTTGTAGGGTCTATGTATCTCAACCATTCAATTATGGATAAAAATTATGAAAGGTGAAATATAGAGAAAAGTGAACAAATTTATTCATAGGAGTTCTCATGTTGCAGATCAAATTTTTCATGAGAGAAAACAAAAATGCCACGACTAGGGCTAGGAGATTCGAAGATTTGCCTATAAACCCAATAACAAAGTGAAGGCACTCCTTGTTCCATAAAAATGCAAGAATCTTGAATAGAAAGAGTCATCTTCAAGGTACACCTGTACCAACTAATTATAAAGTGATGATTCTTAGGGCTAGTGAGTCTTTTGTCTTCATCACCCAAGTTCCCCCCCTATCCTTCCATACCGTTAGCTCTTCCTTTGTAAATATTGTCTACAAAGCTCAAAATCCCAATCTCTACATGTGTTTACAAATCTTTTTTATACAACTTAGAATTTATGAACTCTAAGCTCTTGTTTGCTTGACCTTCTTTAGCTTTGAGGAATCCTAGTCTCCTTGAACCCCCAGGGCACCAACTCGATATGTATTATGTTACTACCCTCGTCCAAAATCTAGGGTATAGGGGGACAAGGTCCATATATAATATGCATGGATTTGCTATAAAAGTTTTAAACATGAAAAGGACAAATATGACAATATCTAGTCCTCCTTACCCCACAAAACATAAGGTTTATACTCCAAAAATATGAAAAATTTTAAGATTTGTACATATTTTTCATAATATGTGAGACCAAGGGGGGGGTCTTTTGGAGGGGGGTTAAAACAAAAAATATACTTAAATATTAAAAACCAACTCCTTTCAAAATCATGTAACTTTTTCATGTGTTACCCAAATTTCAAGGTGTTTAAACATATTTGAAGCTCTTTTAGTGTAGAATACAATCATATTGATTTGAGTAGCTTTTACTCATGGCATGTTGTTAAATTCATCTCATACTCAAAGGAAGGGAGTTGGTGCCCCAAGCTTGAATTAAGGATTCTATGATGAAAGGGCTTTCTGTCTTTTTCTCGCATCCCTTTGCTTTCCAAATCTTTCCTTCAAATCTTCATTACTACCCTGCTTCTCCTGGTGAACACACAAAAGAATGAACCGTATAGCAGAGTGGGTATTACAAAGCAAGATCAAATTGAGGAATATATCCTTTACAAAAGCATACTAACCCTAATACTGACCCTAGGGGAGAGGGAAAAAGTGCTTCAAGTGTAGATTCACACCATGCTACTCATTATCTAACAAGTCCCCCCAATGGTAGTATAAATATGTACAGATAAATAGATCAAACACCAAAAGGAAGGAAGACTAAAGCTTTGCATAATGCATTAGACTTTTTTAAGGATAGTGCCTTGGTGAAAAGATCTATCATATTATTGTGTGTAGGATGTTTCTTGCATTATCCTTTGCCTTCTTAGATGGCTATCCTTAAGAACCTTTGACTTTGAACCACCTTTAGGCTTTCCCTTACACCTATCATGGACAATAAGTACTTGATCACTACTACGAGAGGAGGAGGAGTTATTCTTCCTTATTTGTTCACAATCACTACAGTTTCATGTTAATACCCCCTCAATTAACTACCAATGTGAGTGCTCCCATCATCTTCTTGATATATACCCACCCATTTTTTGCCCCCCCTCCACATGGGTTTTTGTTTCCACACAAGTGTGCAAATTCAAAGTTTTGGGATTCTCTCAAGTAAGGTTTTGCTCACATGAAATGAAAGAGATCATTCCCATAGAATCAATTCTATAGAGAGCTTTTTACAAGTGAAGTAGAGATTTAATCTTAGGGGTCACAAGGATCCATGCCCCCACATCGATAGACATTGTCCTTACAAAGGAAACTGCACATAGGTGTTTTCAACTTTTCACAAGCGTCCGCCCATATTGCACAAAAAAATGAGCTAGTAGGTGAGTCACGCTTGAGTGGGAAACAAAAGTCAAGAGACATTAAAATTCCACCTAAGAGAGTGCTTGGAAAAACCAACCAATGACTATTAACACCATCCCCAAATGGGATTTGAAGCTAGGCCCCCTAGGTTGGGGTAGCAGCTTACCAACTGGACTAGCTCTGTTTGGTGATTTCATGGTTAACGTATTATGAATTGTCTGGCCCTTATAAAAGCCATCATGAATGGATGGACTTTTTGTGGCCCCCAAGTCCAATGGATGCTTGTGAAAGCCCCCCTTAGAAGCTTTGTAGGTGGTTTATTGGATTACCACCAGAGGTTAAATTCTTACTACGGGCTAGGGATCTCGAGCTAGGGATCACTAGTTAGGGCTATTAATGGAGCGTTCGCATAAATGGCTTTTTAAAAGGCTTGTAAATTTGCACCCCCCCCCCAAAGAGGTACTTTAAGGAATTTAGCAAAGGGGAAGAAGTCAAAATGTAGAAATTTAATGATAAAAAGGTGAGCAGTGGAATGCTGATTTAAGCAAGATTCTTGTTAATAAATTTTTCTCTGCCATGACTCTTTTCTTCATGGCTCCTCTTCCTATGATTTGCATTGGGCATATCCAAATCCAAAATAGTGTTAGGGGCTCCAAATCAAGCTTGAGTGGACCCTTTAATCTGGGGAGCTTCGTCCTCCCCCTCAGGCCATTTTGGACTAGCTGGCAATTTCATCTACAGATGCTTGTCCAAATGAAGCACCTCTCCTGTAGAACTGCTAACAACCAAAATTGCTTTGCCCTTCTTACCCATCATATTCCACTCGCCAGATTGAACAGGAATCATGTCATGAGGCCTAAATGCATCACTTGGAACATCTTTTCTTTTACCGTGAGAAGACATCTACTTCTGGATATTTCTCTTGGGGGGAATCCATCACCTCAGTCTGAGAGTTTTCATCCGATTCTGTTTGTTCCCCACACACCAGCCATGTATTTTCCTCTCGCCTTGGGCAAATCCTTGCAAAGTGACCAGTCTCCTTGCACACATAGCATGTATCTGGAAAGGCCAAAAATTGACTTGCCAAGTAAACAATTTTCCATTTGAAACGTTGTTATTGATGAAGTTTGGTATTTGCTGGCTTCTATCCCATAAGATCCAAGCCCTTTTCCTCCCCTAGGGCTCCTAGGTTGACCTCGGAACTATTAACACTTGCCCCAGAGAGGAAACCACTTTCTCCAGTGGTCCCCCCACCCATTCTAGAAGTCCAGGAACTGGGCACTTATGGTAGAGAAAATCATCAATACTGAATGTAGGTCTCCAAGGAATAACCAACACCACTGAGGCACTAGAAAGCATAAAAAACATTTCGACAATCTCATTCCTAATAGTTTTTATTGCACACCAAAGTAAAAAAGAAGCCTTTATCCAAAAAACTCGTTGAATAGTAGGTTGGAAGTAGATCATGCTTGTAAGCCAGAAACTACCCCAGTTCCTCCATGCTTGGAAGGTGACCGGTGAAGAGATATACACCCAGTTTGCCAGAGGTTTAGCATCCTCCACATCAAGCATGCATGTAATTTGATGAGCACTTTAGGATATGATGGCACTTGGCTACCCCCACTGTCCTTTTGCTCATCTCCCGATTCCCTTGCATTCCACATCCCCTGAGGCACTCTCCCCATCATGGCCACCTCCCCAACATATGCTCCATCACCTTTATGTCATTTCACACTCCTCTTGGAGTGGTTTAGGTCACCACACCACTCATCACGCATGCACCACTGAAGCTCACTCCCCAATCACACCCGTAGTAAGTTGTGATGCACTTCCAAAGAATTCCCTTTAAAGACTATATGGAAGAAGGAAATCTCAACATCTTAGTGACACCATATTGCAACATTTTAGCCAATATTAAAGGCTAGAGACCACCTTTTCCCTTAACTTATCTTCTTATCTTTTACTGCAATTAGTCCCTTGGATCTATTTTGGGACCCTTGCTAGCCTCAATGCTAGATAGATGGTGAGGGAAAGATTATGTTGAGGTTAACTTCTGAGCTATAAAATTATTTAGCAATAATATTTTAATCAAGATTAAGGGCTAAAGGCCATATTGGATTGTTAATAATAAAAGCTTATGATCTCATTAAATGCTCTAGTATAGTTAAACATTTTAATCAACATCAAGGGCTACTGATCACATTAGCTAGTTTAACAATTAGGTTGGTGTTCTCCATTTCAGGCTTTTCCCATCTTGCCCAGCACTACTTTATAACAGTGCTAACACCCACTCTGCCATCCAATATTGCCGTGCCCTTCTTAATTTGGTAGAAAATTAGAATCACCGCATTCATGTCATCACTCTCAAAGTATTGACCTAGCTTGTTGACTAGTATCTTCAACAAACTCGGCTCTTCAAGCGAAGCTTTGATTTCATCAAGAGCCACCTCTTATAGGGCAAAGAGATCTCTCCATAGATCTCTCCATTCATCCAATCAAAGAAATCTCTCCATAGGATGGGGTTCCCTCTTAACGAGGTTGCTATGGGCATTTTCACCTCTGTAGATAAGAAGGCAGCAAGCTTGGCAACATCACGAGGTTGGAAAATTGGATCTTGGCCTTCAGATTGTGGTTCTTCAAACCTATAAAAGGATGTGGAGTTCTCATATGTAGCCTGTTGCCAAGTAGGGTCTTCATCAAACATCTTATGATGTAGGAGAGACTTTCCTGATGATGCGACTATCTCATCCACCTTATCTAGAATAGGCAAAGGTTTTAGAGCATTTTTTGGGTCAGATGGTTGGGATGGATGGTGTCTATACCCTTGTTTAGTCCTGAGCCATTGATCAAATCTCTCTTGACATTCTCGGACTACCGTTGTGCCTCTACCATGCATTGCTTTTCCATGGTTTGATTGGGGTATTCATTTTGACCCACTGGGCTTACCTATTAGCCTATTTGCAGAGCTCCTTACTCATGGCCATAGCCTGGGCCCTCATAATCACATTCATTGATACTAAGGACACTTGGCCTCTCTCAATACTTAGTAGGTTAATGCTGGCTCTAGTAACAAGAGCCGATTTGGGAGCCTCGAGACAGTCTTTATAAAGATGGTCCACCCCACAATCGGAGCATAAGGGAGTGTTCGAATTGGTTAATGTTGTACCGGATGCAGGTTGGATGTCCTTGTATGGGCATTCTTTAAGAAAGCGAGGCCCTTGGCATTTATAATAGGCAATTCTTTGATTGGCAACTACCTTATATGGACACTCATTTGCGTGGTGTGAACCTTGGTAAGTGTAGCATTGGATGCTGGTTTGCGATTCATAGTGTTTATGTCCTTAGCTCGCTGCATTACAGAAGATGTTTGATACACCGAAATATACTGCTTGTCTTGCATGACGTAGTGACTTATCTGGCTTGTTTGATATGCATGACTTTTAGTAATAAAGCAGTAGTCGCCTTGTGTTAGCTGAGAGTGCTCTCAACGGAAGCAAGAACAGAAGAGGGAGAGAGAGAAACAGAGAGCCACACAAGTTTTGGTGGGTGCAGAACACCCTAATCTTCTTTTTCATTCATTTATATGTGTTTGAGTATTGTACATAACCGGGGTAAAGGCACAGTGACCTTTAACCCCCACAACCTCCCACTTAAAGGACAATGTGCCTTTAAGGGAGAACAACTAGTGAGCATACTATCCAATGCCCATCAATACACGACAATACTCAAACCGCTGACTAGGTAGACTCTTCGTCAGCATATCTATAGGTTATCATCTGTATGAACCTTGACAAGCTCTATGCGCTTGTCCTCAAGTACCTCCCTGATGAAATGGTACCTGACCTCAACGTGTTTGGTCTTTGCATGAAAGATCGGATTCCGTGCTAGCTGAATAGCACTCATAGAATCACTATGCAATGTCGGTACACCTGTATGAATCCCCAAATCTCCCACTAGCTGATCAAGCCATATAGCCTCCTTGCAACCCTCTATGGTTGCAACATACTCAGCCTCTGTGGTAGACAAAGCAACATACTTCTGTGCATGAGACATCCACGACACTGCACCACCTGCAAAGGTGAACACATAACCAGAAGTGGATCTCCTACTATCCACATGCCCTGCATAGTCTGAATCTATGTACCCAAGTACATGCATGTCTCCTCTACCAAAGCAGATGCACATCTCCTTGGTACCCTTCATGTACCTCATGATGCACTTAACTGCCACCCGATGCCTCTTTCTTGGATTAGCCATATACCGGCTAACAACTCCCACTTCAAATGCAATGTCTGGTCTAGTAGCTATCATAGCATACATAAGACTCCCAACCGCTGATGCATAAGGAACCTTGGCCATCATGGCCCTATCCTCATCTGATTTGGGACTATCTGTATGACTCAGTTTCACATATGGAGGCAATGGAGTACTCACTGCCTTCCCCCCCTCCATATTGAAATGCTGCAATACTTTTGTAACATACTCCTTCTGTGAAAGCCAAAGGAGTTTCCTACTCCGATCACGCGTGATGCGCATACCAAGAATATGACCTGCAAGTCCTAAATCCTTCATATGAACGGCCTCATGCAACTTGGCCTTTAATGCATCTAGCTCATAAGTATTCTTATTAGCCAATAGCATATCATCCAGATATAGTGCTAGGATTATCAGGCTATTATCCTTAGCCTTTTAGTGTAGAGGCAGTGATCAATTTTACTCCTTCTAAAATCCTGGGACCGAATGAAAGCATCAAACTTCTGATACCATTCTCTAGGTGCTTGCTTAAGACCATAGAGACTCTTCTTCTAAATGCTCTTTGCCGTTTTCTTCAAAGCCTTCCGACTGCACCATGTAAATTTCCTCATGCAGATCCCCATGCAAGAAAGTTATCTTGACATCCATCTGCATAGCTCCATATCTTATGCTGCCACTAGTCCAAGCATGCATCTAAGTGTGGTCATCTTCACAACCGGAGAGAATATCTCATCAAAGTCCACACCCTTCTCTTGCTTGAATCCTTTAGCAACCAAACGAGCCTTGTACCTAGGCACATCATCACCTATGACCTTCATCTTGTAGACCCATTTACATGGCAATGCTTTCTTTCCATGTGCCAAAGAAACCAAGTCCCAAGTTTTATTCTTCATAAGTGAACCCATCTCTAATTGCATAGCATACTCCCACTTGCATTGATCCTCACGCATCATAGCCTCTCTGTAGCAAGAAGGCTCCCCGCAATCAATAAGCATCACATAGTCTACCCCTGGAACAAACCTATCAGGTTGTCTAGACACTCTAGATGATCTTCTCAAGGGAATTTCAGCTTGTTGTCCCACTTGCATATCAGCCACATTTGGCTCATCATTTCCACCAATAGATGATCCATCATCTACCCTTGATTGTATACCTGTGGGAGTACTTGGTGGTATCATTTCTTGCACATTTGATGCATGGACAGCTTGCTGTCTATCAACATATGTAGGTGGATTCACATCCTGGAAAGTGATTCTCCTCATTTCCACATCCCTCATGGGTGCCTTATGCATCTTCTTCTCATTGAAGACTACATCATGGCTGCGTATGATCTTCTTTGCTTCTGGATCCCAGAGACGATAGCCCATCTCTCCACTTTCACCATAACCCAGAAAGATGCATTTCTTAGACTTAGTATCTAGCTTCTTTCGAAGCTCTTTTGGCACATGTGCATATGCCTCACACCCAAATATATGCAAATGAGAGTAAGAGGGCTTCTTGCCACTCCATGCCTCTTCAGGAATACCACCATCCAAACTCTTACTAGGTGATCTATTGATCACATGCACTGCAGTCTTCATTGCCTCAGCCCAAAAACCACCAGAAAGACTTGCATTGGAAAGCATGCATTGCAACCTTTCTTGAATGGTATGATTCATCTTTTCTGCAACTGGATTTGCTCCGGAGTATGAGGGGATGTGAGCTCCCTCTTACTCCCATGTGTATCATAGAAATGCTGAAAGTCATGAGAGAGATACTCTCTACCATCATCAGTTCGTAGGCATTTAAGCGTTCTACCTGAATGATTCTCAACCAAGGCCAGCCATTTCTAAAATACCTAGAACACATCACTCTTCCGAGCTATGGCATAAGCCCACACTTTCCTAGTTGCATCATCAATGAATGTCACATAGTATTTAGCCCTGCCTAATGACCATGTAGGCATGGGACCACATACATTTGAATGCACCAAATCAAGCTTTTCAAACTCTTTCTTTCCCCTTCTTTTATGGGCTAATTTAGTCTGCTTCCAATAGAGACAGTGCTCACAAAATTCAAAATCAGAGAAACGCAAATGCGGTACGTAACCCAAATGGCATAAGAGTTTCATCCCATTTTGGCTCATATGGCCCAATTGGCAATGCCATAAAGAAGTGCTTGGCTGCTCGGTTATTGCAACAACATGATCAAATACCCCTGATACATGTAAGGGATACAAAGTCCCACACTTGGCACCCCTGGTCAAAAGCATAGAGCCCTTCTGAATTTTCCAACTCTGAAAGCCAAAAGTGGTGTGAAAACTAGCATCATCTAGCTGACCCACTGAAATAAGACTCTTGGTCAACTTAGGCACATGTCTCACATGTTTCAAAACAAATGCAGACCCATTTGCAAAAGAAAACTTTATGTCACCTACTCCCATTATGTCACATGCATAGTCATTTCCAAGATGCACACAACCTGTCTTTCCACTGTCATAAGTGGAGAACCATTCCCTATGGGGAGTAACATGGAATGAAGCACCAGAATCCAAAATCCAATCCTGGGAATATGCATCATCTGAAGTAGTAAGAAATTCTGTAGATAAACTAGACATGAAGAGAATGTCATCGTCACTATCATGTGTGATTGCATTGATCTCCTCGATCTTTAGTTTTCCTTTGTCCTCCCTTGCACTCTCTATCTTCTGATTTGCACCCCAATTTGCATTCTTTTTCTTATCCTTTTGCTCTCTTTTCAGCTTGTAGCAATCCTTTTTCATATGGCCCTTCTTGCCATAGTGGTAACACTCAATGTTCTGTGCCCTGGATTTGCTACGAGACTTCCCTCTTTCTTGGGACTTCCCCCTGAACTGTGATTTTCCCCTTTGCACATTTAAGGCTGCATCTTGCTTGTTGCCATCCATAGACTTCTGTCTAATCTCCTTGGCCAACAAGCTACCGACAACATCATCAAATTTCAGCACTCCACCAGAGTTACTGATGGCTATACGGAAGGTATCCCGTGAGGATGGCAATGAACATAAGAGAAATATTGCCTTAGTCTCCGCATTAAAATTCATCTTCTGAGCCTGAAGCTGGCTGAAAATAATATTGAATTCATTCAGGTGAGAAGCAATGGAGACCCCTTCCTTCATCTGCAGCTCAAACAACCTCTTCATGAGGTAAACTTTATTAGAGGCAGTTTCCTTCTCATAAGTGGCACACAGTTTCTTCCACAAATCTTCCGTAGTCTGCTCATTTACTACTATGAAATAAACTGACTCTGCAAGATGAAGTCTAATAGTAGACTTTGCTAATGCATCCAACTCATTCCAATCATCCTCAGACATATTTGCAGGCTTAGCTTCAATCCCTACCAAGGGTTTAATCTGCTTCTTTTGAGTAAGCACATCCCTTATCTGTTCTTTCCACAAAGAAAAGTTTGTCCCATCAAACTTTTTAATGTTGAAAAACTCCTTTTCAGACATGGAAGAGGATGCCATGATGCAAATGCCTGCAAGAGAGAATCACACCAAATACTAGGTGCACCCAAATGTGTATGCCACAATAGAGTGAAATATCATCAAAACTCAAATCTCAAAGCACAAAAGATACAGCTGACTCACGTGCATGTACTATGCATCCATATGAGCAAATCTGGCCCAAAAGAAAATGCCAATTGCAATGGCAATCCAAAATGCCAATAAGTGCCAAATGGCTCAAGCATAAACACTGTCCATGGGCATATGCATCAACAATATCTCATCCAAGAAGCATAACACTATCAATGCATCACCTGCAATGTGTCAAAGCTGTCCTTCAGCATAAAATAGCATCCATGTGCAAAGTGTCCATAAAAATAGCATCCCACAAGGCAATCTGGGCCTATCAGCACATCCAATAAGGATGGCAATGCATCCAAATGGCCTATAAATCATCCATTGTAGTGCAATGCATGCCACGAATGAGCGCACATGGCTCAAACTGCAACCAGAGTGATCTGCATAAGGTATGCTCAAGAAATCATGGTCTCACGGCAATGACCGCTACTGAAAATAGAACCTGAGATGCCTCAAAACATGGGTGCCATTGCATAATTGGACTCAGCAAGAAAATCTGCAAATATCTCTCTTCTGCTGGAACTCCAAAATCCCAACCGATGAGTGAGAAATGGAAGTCAACACTTATCCACTGCCATGTGGCATAAATCTAAGGTTTCAAAACCTTAGAATGAAAAATTCATAACAGAGAGATGAAATCCAATACACAGAGATCTATAACTCTGAAAATACTCTGCCGAATCGCACAAGAATTGATAGGTAGGGGTTTTTGGGTGTCCAGAATGCAATGGTATAGACGGTTTTAGAAACAGTGGTCTCAATCACTACATCCAACACATAGACTGAAAAACGTTTTTGGAAACTGAACTGTTTGTAAACTCCATCTGAGTGCAAATGATGAGCAACATAGAAGTTTTAAGACCTCTGAGTCCACTGGAATTGACAGATCTACAAATGGTTGCTCCAAACTTGAGTTTTAACACCCGGGCAGAAAAACTTAGGAACTGACACAGTGAGTCAGCAATCCAATGAAATGATCCCAGATTCAAGAATGAAGGTGTTTCCAAGCTCCTGAAGTGAAGTGGACACCAAAAGCAAGCAATAGTTGCCTCTACAAGTCAATACGGAGTCTCTGTCGTCGAACGGAACAGGAAAAAGCTTAAAAAACGACTTTTTCTTTGAAAACACTTAACAGGCTCTCAAAATCACTTCGCAAAACCAAAGTGACTTTTCCAAAGGTTCCTCCAGGGTCTCTGCACACTCGGATGTAAGTAAAGTCACCCACAAAGCTTCCCACAAAGCTTCTCCTTCCTCCCACAGAGCTGCTGAGCTTCCAGGCATTCACACACAGATCACCCGCGCTCTGATACCAGTTGAGAGTGCTCTCAATGGAAGCAAGAACGGAAGAGGGAGAGAGAGAAATAGAGAGCCACACAAGTTTTGGTGGGTGCAGAACACCCTAATCTTATTTTTCATTCATTTATATATGTGTTTGAGTATTGTACATAACCGGGGTAAAGGCACAGTGACCTTTAACCCCCACATTAGCAATATAGTAGTGACTTTTAAAGCAACGACTGAATAATGCCACGGGTGACTAAATCCGCGACTCTAGTAAAGCAAGGTTTGGCTATCACAATGGGTCAAATATGGCAGCGATGACAACTGAGTAATGCAATGCGACTGGTAATCGCAATGGTTTAAATATTGCAGCACTAAGTAAAGTAGCTCGTTACAAGTCACTGGATTAGCCTTAAGGGAGCGGTTAACCTCTGAAGTGATAGTTGTGAGTTCACTATGCCACGTGGTGTCAAGTGAGGTGGGTGGGGGTGGGTGGCCAATTGGCAGTCCACATGTAGTTGTTGCATTATAAAGCAACGACTCACAATATGGCTCAGCCTTGTTGACTAGTTTTTGGTGATCTCTGAAGATTTTTGAGTTTTTTTTTCAAGATTTATGAGCACGAATGGGTGTTATACTACTATTCTACCTACCCAAATCAAATTAGCACAAAAAACGACAACTTAAGAGCATAAAACATGAGATTTTTTGAAGCAGGCAGCTGAAATCACTCTTGTGTCAACTCAAACTAATCCAAACTCATTTTTTGGTATTTGTAAGTAAGATGTCATTGCCTCTGTGGTGCCAAGGGCCAATCAATGCATGTGTGGAGTAGCGTCAAAGCTCTGCTTGTAATATCTTGAGATTGGAATACAACTTGAGAAATCTAGTGGGACGAGAATGGCCAAAATCCTCTCTTGAAGGGATTTGGTCATACTTGTAAAATCAAGATCTGGAGAGAGAAATACTAAAACTAGAGAGAGAACGATTAAAAGCCTACACTCTTTGAGGTACCTTCACAAGTGCCTTCACCAATGAAGGGACCCTCATGTATAAATATCCCCCTATGCAATGAAGTTCCCACTCTTGAGTGGCATTGTGTTCAGTACTTCTTTGGTGTTCTTGTGCAAATAGTCTCCAAGTGTCCACGCTTTCTCACGTGATTGTGTTCAAGCATGCTCTCACCCTTGCACTCCTCCCTCCTCCTCCCTCCTCCCTTCTCCTCCTATCTCCTGCTATCTCCTCCCTTCTCCTTCCTCCCTCCTCCTCCTCCTCCCTCATTCCTCCCTTCCTCCTCCTGAACTCTGGAACCTCCTCCTAAACCCTTGACCTCGTGAATAAGTGAAGGAAACTAGCTCTCCACTCCTCAACCCTGCAACCCTCTCTCAACACTAGACTCCCTCTGTTACGTCAACCATAATCTCGAGAGTGTGGATATGGTGAAGTGGGAAGCCAAAGGGCCTGACAGTGTAACGGTGGACACACAAATTAATGCCTAGCATTATAGAAGGATGCCAAGAGGGGTCAAAAGATTAAGGTCCTTTGAAAGGACACTTGGCATAAAAGGGGTCCACATGTCATGCACTAGGTTTAGGGGAGATTCTAGAGAGAGGCTCCACAATAGGAAGGAAGGACAAGGAACTCAGCAGGGAGTTCACGGATGAATGGAAGGGGAGCACTTGACGAATCATGGTTGGGTGGTGTTTCAGACTTGAGCCCTCTTGATGGAGATGTTACATTGGTATTAGAGCCCGTTTTCAAAATCCGCAGAGCCTCAGCTACTATTGCTAGTCTGCTATGGTGCTGAATTGAAGCATTGTGTTTGATGTTTGAGGGCTATGCCATTGTCGCTGAGGTATTACTTAGATTCAGGGCTCGCACGCTTTGCGAAGATACAAACTGAAATGCAAGAGGATAATGTAGAAATGGAGGATATTGATTACAGTAATTATGGAATTCCGTATGCGGAATTCACTAAACTTGAAACTCGAACGCAAAATATAGAAACACAGTTAGGGGTTATCAGTAGTGAAACATTAAAATCTTAGCTGAAGCTATAACTAAGATAGCTGATTCTCAATCAGTATCTATTATCGAAAAATCACCAATTCCTCCTAATCAAGTTGAGAGGGCTACCGCTCGGCTTAGAGAAACATCGAACATTCTTAAGGACTTAAACCTGCCAATTTTTAATGGGGAAGAAAAGGAGCATAATAAAGATTTGATTAATACGTTCTTGCAAAAGTGGCAAGACTTCCACCGACTCAGGAATACACCTCCTGAAAATCAAGTCATGGAAGCAAGTCTTTCCCTTGGAAATAAAGCCTATAAATGGTGGATGAGCCTCAGGGAGAGTGATAGAATTCCTAGATATTGGACTGAGTTTGAACAAGCCTTCCTAAAACAGTTTTTACCGGAAAATGAATTAGAAAGAGCGTGGGAGGCTTGGGACAATTGCACTATGGGTAAAAACACTCTAGTCCAGTACATAGCGAATTATAGGGAGGCAGTCCTTAAGCTAAAAGGAATTGATGAATTCCAAAAGATAAGGGGTTTTGTCAGAGGTCTCAAAGACACTTATTAGGTTGAGGTGAAAAGAAATTCTCCTAAAACCTTTGAGGAAGCCATTAAGTATGCCCAAATATACGACGATACGATGGGGAAATTCAGAGTTGGAACTTCAGAGCAAACAGGCTTTGTTCCAAAGTTCAATAAATTTCCCAATTTGAAAAGGAAGGGGCACTTTAAGAAGGAGGTTCCTCAAGCACCACCTAAGAAACCTCAAACAAAATTATCCTCTCTTGAAGAAAGAGGATTATGAAAGGGCCAGACAAGAAAATCTTTGCTTCAAATGTTTGGGCAAAGACCATGCTGCTTGGAACTGCCCTAAAAATAAACCAGCGGGAGCTAAAGCTCCAAATAGACCTCCACAAAGACAAGTGCATGTGGTGCATGTGTTGCCACTTAATGGTATTGAAAAGTACATTGAGGTAGAGGTCTATCATGAGGATAGCACCCACATGTGCTGTCTATCATCGGCAATGTGGCAACCCACCTTTGGTCCTCATGATTTAATGAGGATGCATGGAAAAATTAAGGGGCAAAGAGTAAGAGTGATGGTCGATGATAGTGCAACATAATTTCTTGAACTACTCATTAGTTAAGAAATTAAAAATTGCCTGAGAGCCCTAGTGCCCATAAATATGTGGTCTCTTTGGCAAAGGGTAGTGATAAAAAAGTTTGGGATACCATGATACATGGTGTAGAAGTGGATATTCAAGGTTATCGGGATGCCTTGGATTTCCAAATCATGCATCTTGACCGAACAGATGTAGTGCTTGGTTGAGAATGGCTATATAGTCTTGGGCATAGCTTATAGAGGAGTTATCTTAATAACTCCATTATGTTTGAAAAAGAGGGTAGATCTTCCAGATTCAATGAGAACATGATGTGCCTAACACTCCTCTTATTTGTTCGATGGAATTGGAACGACTACTACACCAAGAAGAATGCGAGGTATATTTTTGTCAACTTACTTTTATTGGTGACTTTATGTCTTCTGCATCAGAAAGATGTAATGTTGTTTTTGATAATGTTAAAAAGTATAAATCTTCTTTCAATGATTTAATGTTTAAATTTAAAGATGTTTTTCCATGTGATTTACTTGATGGTTTACCTCGTGAGAGAGAAGTAGATCATAAAATAGATTTAATTCTTGGATCTACCCCTATTTGTAAACCCCCATATAGGCTTAGTCAAATGGAGTAACGTGAGGTTGAAAGACAGTTAACATAATATCTTAGGAAGGGACAAATCCAACCAAGTAGCTCACCTTGGTCTACACCAATTTTACTGGGTAAAGAAAAAAGATGGTACTATGCATTTATGCATAGATTACCGAGCACTAAATAAAATCACCGTAAAAAATAAGTATCCTATGCCTCGCATTTATGAGCTCTTTGATCAATTGCAAGGGGCAAAATACTTTACTAAAATTGATTTAAGATCAGGATATCACCAAGTATGAATTAGGGAAGAGGATGTCCCTAAGACATCATTTCATACTAGAGGTATGGGCATTATCAATTTAAAGTAATGCCATTTGGATTAACAAATGTTCCAGCAACTTTCATGACACTTATGAATAGTGTCCTAAGACCATATCTAGGAAAATTTGCTGTAGTATTTCTAGACGATATCTTTATTTATAGTAAAACTAGAAAAAAGCATTTGGAACCTTTGCAAAAAGTGTTCCAAGCTTAGAGATAATTCACTCTTTGCTAAGAATCCAAATGTGAATTCTTTGCAAAAGAAGTGAAATACTTGGGACATATAATATCCCAAGCAGGGGTTTGTATGGACCCTGACAAAGTAAGGGCCATATTGGAATGGCCACATCCTACAAATCTAGAAGAATTATAGATATTCTTAGGTTTGTCAGGATTCTATAGGATATTCATCCAAGATTACGCTAAAATTGCTATTTTGATGATAGACCAGCTTAAGGGGAAGGGAAGCACCTTCATATGGGATGAACCTCAAAAGAGAAGTTTTGAACGGCAGCTCCTGTCTTAAAAGTAGTGGATCCCAATGAACCATTTGTGGTTGAGACAAATGCTAGTGCTTTTGCTGTCGGGGTGGTACTTATACAAAAAGGTCGACCAATGGCTTTTGAAAGCAAAAAGTTAGATCGTGCCCAACGGAATTACTCGGCATATGAGAAGGAACCATATGCTTAAGTCTATGCTTTAAAAAAGTAGAGGTACTACTTATATGGTGCAAAATTTGAGATCATCTTTGATCAAGAGAGCATTAAATGGATTTGTAATCAGCCAGAGCTTAAAGGTAGAAAGGCTAGATGGGCTGAGTTAATGCAAGAGTTTGATATACAATTGACATATAGGAAAGGGAAATTCAATGTGGTAGCAGACTCTCTTAGCCGAATGCCAATTGTTAATGAATTGTGTTTTACTCAATTTCAAAATGATTTCCTAGACTCCTTAAAGGGGAAATGTGAGTTTGATCCTCACTTCTCTGAAATATGGAAAGCAATTAAAAATAGAGATCCAACTAATCAAGAGGCTTTCACTAATCCAACTAGTCAAGAGGCTTTCACTAAGGAGTCGCATGGAAATGGCGACACACCACAGATTGATGATAAAGGACTCAAGTGGAAAAAATATACTATAAAAGATGGCTACCTACTCTACAAGGGTAGAGTATGTGTCCCAGATGAATGACATTAGGCGCCAAATCCTTTTTGAATGTCATAATAGTCTGAGTGCTGGATACCCGAGAATTTAGAAGACATATGTCCTTCTGAAAAGACAATTCTTTTGGCCTGGAATAGGTAAGGACGTCCAAGATTATGTATTGAAGTGCCAAAAATGCCAGGTCAATAAGGCTGAACGCCTTAAGGTAGGAGGTTTCCTACACCCATTGGAGATTCCATCTGGAAAATGGGAAAGCATCTCCATGGATTTCATTATGGGACTACCTAGGATATAGAGGGGGCACAACTCTGTGTGGGTAATTGTGGATCAGTTGACCAAGATGGCTCATTTTATTCGTGTCAATGAAGATGTTAAAACTCCAGAATTATCTAGGCTATTTGTGGAGCATATCTATAGACTGTATCGGCTACCAGTCGGCATTGTTAGTGACCGAGATAGAAAATTTAATAGCCATTTTTGGAGAGCTGTCTTTAAGAGGTTAGAAACTTCATTGAATATGAGCACCGTGGATCATCCATAAAGTGGGTCAAACTGAAAGGGTCAATTAGATCATTGAGGATATGCTTCGAGCATATGTAAGTAAACGGCAAACTAATTGGGAACAATATCTACCCATCTTAGAATTTGCATATAACAGTGTCAAACATTCAGCTACAAGTTTCAGTCCATTCACGATGATGTATGGATTTCAATCAAGAGCCCCAATGACAGTGGGACTCAAAAAATAGAAGGTTCAAGTGGCCAAAGACTTTCTTGAGGATATGAATCAAGCGCTTAAGTTAGCTAAAGATAGAATAAGAAGAGCTCAAGATAGAGCACAAAGTTATGCAAACCCCCACCGTAGAAAGTTGGAGTTTGAAGTAAATGAGAAAGTCTACCTTAAGGTATCTGAATCTTCAGAATCACTAAAGACAGGTAAATGTCCAAAGTTATCTCCTTGGTATTGTGGACCATTCACAATACTTAAGAGGATTGGAGAACTTGCTTACAAATTAGCCTTACCTAAGGGATGTAGAGTACATCCAGTTTTTCATGTTAGTAGGCTAAAAAGAAAATTAGGAGATGATGATAATCTCCTTGGAAATGAAGTCCTAGTTGAACTCATTGAACCTGCATCTTTACCACATGAACCAGAAAGAATTTTAGATAAACAAGAAAAAAGAACGTGACATACTATATGGCAAGAGTGTCTGGTTAAGTGGAAAGATAGATCTGAAGAGAGTTCAACATGGGAAAGGGTAAGCAATCTCCAGAGGAGGTTTCCCAATTTTGTTTTCGAGGACGTAAACCATTCTTAAGGGGAAGGGAATGTTAAGTCAGCCATAATCTTGGGAGTGTGGATATGGTGAAGTGGAAAGCCAGAGGGCTTGACAGTGCAACAGTGGACATCCGAATTAATGCCTAGCATTATAGAAGGATGCCAAGAGGGGTCAAAAGATTAAGGTCCTTTGAAAGGACACTTGGCATAAAAGGGGTCCACATGTCATGCACTGGGTTCAGGGGAGATTCTAGAGAGAGGCTCCACAATAGGAAGGAAGGACAAGGAACTCAGCAGGGAGTTCATGGATGAATCGAAGGGAAGCACTTGACGAATCACGGCTAGGTGGTGAATTGGACTTGAGCCCTCTTGATGGAGATGTTACACCCTCTAAACCCTCGAACCCTTAGATAGCTTCCTTAACCACATCCTTCTTCTAAACCCTACAAACCCTTTTCTAAACCCTTGAACTCCCATGGAGATGAAAACCTCCACCAATCCATGTGAACAACTCTTCTTCCTTGCCTAGTGCACACTATAACTGCATGCTTTAGCCTACACCTCTCATCGGAATATGACCCGAGGACCTATGCTACAATTGTGAAAACCTATGCTACAATGAGCAACGACATGACTGTAGGTGATTAACACCCTCAGACCTTGGAAAAGAGAGAAAAAGTGACAATAGATGTGACACCACACACTCTTTAGCAATCATCCCAACTAGCTATTCCCACAATGTGACAACAAAAAACACCCAAAAACAAGCTCAAATATGTGAAAAACACTCTATGGATAGAAGTGGCAGTTTCTACTTTTCCTACTCCAAACTCACACTTTCCTCCTTCAAACCTAGCCTATACTCCACTAACAACACTTCTAGATAAGGTAGAAGCATTGTGCAATGGGTGGATACAAGCTCCACCCTCACAGTTTATTTTAGGATTCTCATAGTCTCATAGACCCAGCAGCCTTTCAAAGACTTTAATAAACTCTCTCTCTCTCTCTCTCTCTCGTGCCCTCTCTCTTGCCCTCTCTCTCTCCCTCCCTCTCCCTCTCCCTCTCCCTCTCTCTCTCTCTCTCTCTCTCTCTCTCTCTCTCTCTCTCTCTCTCTCTCTCTCTCTCTCTTTCTGTCTCTATTTATGCTTGGTTCCCACTCACCCCTTAGACTTCCTGATGCCTCGTGCTTGGATTTCTAGATGCCCTTTCTTGCACTCCACAAGTAACCTATCACAACATTCCCCTCTCTCTCTCTCTCTCTCTCTCTCTCTCTCTCTCTCTCCCTCTCTCTCTCTCCCTCTCTCTCTCCCTCTCCCTCTCTCTCCCCCTCTGTCTGTTTGTCTGTCTCTTTTTGTCTCTCTTTATGCTTGGTTCCACTCACCCCTCAGACTTCCTAATGCCTAGTGCTTGGCTTTCTAGATGCCCTTTATTGCACTCCACAAGTAGCCTATCACAACATTCCTCTCTCTCTCTCTCTCTCTCTCTCTCTCTCTCTCTGTCTCTTTCTACGCTTGGTTCCACTCACCCCTTAGACTTCTTGACGCCTAGTGCTTGGCTAGAAGATGCCCTTTGTTGCACACCATAGGTAGCCTATCACAACGTTCCTACTTGGTGATTGGTTCATAGAATAGCATTGTGAACTAATGGGTATATGTTGCATGGTTGCAAAAGGAGAAAATGCTTGATGCACATGCTCAGTCACTGGAAAGCACAGGGATCAGGGGCAAGGCCAAGGGAACAAGTGTTCAAGCAATTATATTGGCGATTGGAGTAGACCAAGGTACTTGTCTAGAGGTAAGCCGATATTTAAGTATGCAGAGAGGAGCCCAAGCTTGTTATGCCTGCCCTTTGGCCCTCTTTTTCAAAATCCTTCATAAAAACACTAATCCAGTCAACAGGTAGGCTCATTCAACAGGTTATAGCAGTTGGTTGAAGAAAACTACATGTAATATTTCCCACACTCTTTGCAAAGCTGATAAATTCCAAAAGAAAATGGTCAAAGGGGCAAACTATTGGAGTAGTTAACTTGTTGCTTGTATAACCTTGAGATGTGGAGTATGTACCCAGCTTGAAGTAAGAATCGCACGGTACATGGTGCTAAAGTTGGACTGGCTAGAAGCAAAAACATAGCTCAATACAAGTCTTGAGTCAAGGAAATACATCGACCATCAAAGAAGATGTTGTTGTCATCGATAATGTACATGCTCATGATGCCTTGGGTAGCATCTGCATTCCAAACTTCTACCCATGGAAGAGAGGCAAAGCTTGAAATATAATTTCAATGAATTCATGAGTGAAGAGGCTCCTCAATGGAATCAATCAAGTGTGGAGGTTGAAAATGGGGGCAGACACGCCAGAGGCGAGTGGACACAGAAGCACTAAGGACAAAAGAGGTAGCAGCAACAACATAAGGATTTGGCTAGGAGGATTCATGCTGGGAGAAATTAGATGAGGCATAGGCTATTATAATGAGAGCATAGAGGCATGAAGGGATTAGGAGTGTGAGGAGGCTTGAGACCTAGAAGTTGAATATGACAATGCTACAAGAAGAGAGTGTGTATTGTGAAGAAGAAGCTGGCCACAATTCATCTTTCTTTAGCTTGCAATAGTTTGGATTCTTGCACCATCATTAAGTGGAGTATAAGTGCAGCTTAGACTCTATGAACCCCACGTTCAGCTCATAATTTATTAGAACAAACTTGACATTAATAGCACTACTATGCTAATATGTCCATTGAAAATTCTGCATGTTAGGCCGAGGAGTAGTAACTAGCTATGCCTTTCCTTAGTATGTCTTTCCTAGCTATGTCCATTGAACAATATTCTGCATGTTAGGCCTAAGAGTAGTAACTAGCTATGTATTTCCTTGGTAGGGCTTCACTTGAATCAACTATCCTTTGAGGTCAACCGATCGTACCATCTTGTAAACCATGCCAAGAGTCTCCCTCTCGATGGTGCTATAGCTGGACTCAGCTTGGGTCATTAGTTTGCTCACATAGTAAATTGGTAATCCAACTTCCCTTCTAGTTGAGCCAAGATAATCCCAATGAGATGCGTCAACATGGAGAAAGACCACATCCCACTTGGGTTGATGAAGAATGGGTGTCTTAGCAACCCGCTCCTTCAAGTCATGGAAAGCTGTAGCTAGCTCCTTGGTCCACTAAAACATGGTATCCTTCTTGGTCCTCATACAATGGACCAACAAATTTTGCAAAATATTTAATAAACCTTCTGTAAAAATTGATGAAACCCACAAACGACCTAAGCTAAGTAAGGTTCTTGGTTTTAGACATTTTCTCAATGGCTTTGCTTTTACCTGGTTTAGTGTGGATACCTTCTTTAGATATCACATGGCCAATCAATATGCCAATGTGCACATAGAAGACACTTTTTGCTAGGTCGAGAGATATGCATGCTTGTTGGTCAAAGACTTTGCCCAAGTAAATGTGATGCTTGGTGGCTTTTGAATACATGCAAAAATCATCCAAGTAGATGGAAATGAACTCGATGAGATCATCTCAAATGGTATCAATCATGAACCTCTAAAAGGGGGAAGGTGCATTTCATAACCCAAAAGGCATGAATTTTGTGGCATTATCTCCCCATTCTACAATGAATGATGTTTTGGATTGATCTTCAAGGGTAATAGATATCTAGTTATAACCACTATATCCATACATTAATGAGTACATCTCATGTCCTACAACTTGGTCCATGATCCTATCTGTAAATAAATTGGAAATCTATTTGGCTCTATTTGGACATTAAGCTTCCAGTAATCTACACAAAGTCAGAGCTTGCCATTTTTCTTTGGTATCAAAACTATTGGGAATAGGCAGTCACTCCGACTAATGGCATAAATAAAACCTCCCTGAATTAACTTAACCGATTCATCTTTGACCTGTTTGGCATAATTTGGATTCATTGGGTACCATTGTTGTCGTATCCGGTCCACGTAAGTCTATATAACTCCATGCAAACACATCCTTATATTGCAAGAATAAATCCTTAACCATTTGCAATTAATCACTAGTTAAGCGTGCACTTACAACCACTATATGAGGAACATCATCACTTCCTAGATTAAGTTCTTTTGTTGGCTCTGGAATTAAATGTTTTGAACCAAGTTGAGAAATAGTGACTAGCTGCTCAACAAGCTTTATTTTACCAACCACATCCTTTGTGAAATTGCTTGGATATCAATGATATTATTCCACCCATTTCTTAACCATTATCTTTTCCTTGAGCTTGGTGGCAACCTGGAATACATAAGGAGTAAGCCAGTTATGGGGAGCCATCTAAGACAACCTAAAGTCTTCAATCAAGAAGCAACCTTCAGGTAGTGGATGGAATATTCTTAGCATGACAAGGCAAGTCAGAACCATCCCAAGGTGTAGTACCTAAGCAAAAAGATCCAAGTCCTACTGTACTAGGATTTTGATGATGACGACCATCCTAAGCACATGTTCAAGCTGGAAGACCACCATGAGGACCAAGCCTAGTCTCACCTAAAAATACTAGTGGGTGGAAGACAAATTTGACCCAAATATTGGTTTCCACCAGTCTATGGGCATGTTCATACTCAAACATGGAGGTCTGACTCATAAAGAGTGTGAGAAAGATGAAGAGCCTCCCAAGGAACCAGAACCAGAGCTAGAGCTAGTAGTTGTAAAGCTGAAGGTGTCTCCACCAATCAAGGTAAAATTCAGAATTACAAGGGAACAGATGATGAAGACTTGTATAGTCACTTGCAGAGCTTCTTCCAAGTTTGTCACATTAACAGCAGGAGTATATAAATTACTTCCCTTGTATCTTGGTAAAAGTTGATTAAAGGGGTATAACCAATTTCTAATTAGTTATTTTGGGATTGGGAGCACATGACTTAGGCCTTTTTGAAGCACTTCAGAGATAGGAAATCAACGAAGAATATGTCTGCATTGAATTAAGTGAGCGCAAATAGAAGGAAAATGAGTCTATATAGGATTTTGCTTTAAGGATGTATTTCTTAATCAACCAACTCAGCATGCCACCCAATGACAAGTCCTTGCATGCTTAGCTCTTGATAGGTTATACTCAGGCAGATATCCGATCCCCAAAAATTGTAGATCACTATGAAGACATATGAAGACTTGCTAAACCGAGTGGTGGCTTTGGAGAAAAGTGGTGGAGCCAAGTCCAAGCCAAAGAAAAATAAGAATAATAGTGAGGATGAGACCGATTCACCAAAGAAGAACAAGCTCAAGTCTACTATTAGAAAGGCTTTCAAAAAGATGGGTTATTAGGAAAATCCAAGCTCTAATGAAAAGTGGTGCAACAAATGCTCCAAGAAGGGACATACAGAAGAAGACTGCTATAAAAAGTATCATAACATATGCACCAAGTGGGGCCATGATGAGACAAAGCATTGGCTTGCCAAGAAACATAAAGTAAATGTGAACCAAGTTACAACAAATACCAAGCTCAAAGAAGGACAGCCACCCAGGCCTAAGCAAAGCAACAACAAAGGAAGGAATGATAAAGGTAAAGGTCTTATAAAAAATGTTTCTAATATGGAGAGAATCACACCCAAGCCAAATGCAAACGATGGTAGGAGCATCTTAAAGTGCTAAAAGACACTCTTGAAAGATGGGACATGGACCTTGGCTCTCTATCAAGCCATACTCCTCAATGATCTTGTCGATTCGGTCGATGCTTATGCAATTACCCAGTCAAAGGTTCCAGTCATCACCCAAAATAAGATCCACTGTCAGATGGTGATATTGAATGAAAGTCATAGAAAGAAATTGACCCAAAAATTAAAGGGGAAAGTGCCTGCTATTGACTAGCAACCCAAGCCAAGTTCACCGGTACAGGCAACAAAACCTGGTGAAGCTTTCACAGGTAGACCACAAGAAATGCCTTGTACTGAGCAATGCCTGACATTAGAAGTGGCTAAGGCATGGGAAAATTTTCATGACATAAAAGTCAGCATGACCATCGTTGAGTTGTTGAAAATTGCCTCATACTATTGCATGAATGTAGTAACTCCAAGCTAAGGATAGACACCAACCAAAAATGTTGATTCTCTAGTGACCATCCCAATCATTGGTACCCTGTGGTAGATTACTAGGTAACGCTCATCTCAGTGAAAATTATCAAGCAGAAGCTACTGCCAAGCATCTTACGTTCAAGCATTTGAAGCCATCACCATTCAAAACCTGGATGGTGGATCAATGACGAGTGGAGCCAAAAGTGCTTCAAAATGTTTTTATCACAATATTGGTTATTACACAATAAGCCCATTAGTCATACCTATGGGAAAAATGGGTACCCAATCTTGTTGGGTTGACCTTGGCATAAAAGTGCAAAGGTAATGCATGATTGGGGTTTTGATTTGATGACTGTCAAATTGGGCTATGCTGAGATTCGAATTCGTACTAACCCCAAGTAGATATCAATCACTTGTCATCCAAGAGACTTGTAAGTACCAAACCAGTTTCCCTAGGATATTGAAACTCGGTTAGTGGAGATGTAGATCTAACCAATACAAGAGGTTGGTGACAAAAATTATCACTCGAACTTTTTTGCTTGTAGTTTTTTGCTTGAAAACTGTGCACATCCGATGATTTCGTGACCTCCTTTTGTGTCACTTAACACCACAGCCCTCTGTACAAATTGTGATTGCACCGTATAGCCCACCTCTCAAGGGTGTACCACAGCCTACAACCAAGACTAGCACATAGGCACTCTGCTTACATCTGAATATCACCCCCAAGCCTGTATGGATCAGTAGTCAAAGCTCACGTTGGTGCATTGAGTTCCAGCAAGCCTTCATTATGTGCATTTTTCATAGCGAAC
Organism: Dipteris shenzhenensis; assembly: GCF_047967505.1. Lineage (NCBI taxonomy): Eukaryota > Viridiplantae > Streptophyta > Polypodiopsida > Gleicheniales > Dipteridaceae > Dipteris > Dipteris shenzhenensis. Next base: position 24,489,429 of record NC_141600.1, read on the forward strand.
TTCAGCCTTCTAGCACTAGGGCTGGCAAGGAGTGACCAGCTAGCAAAGTCCTTTCTTTGATGGTTCAACTAGCCCCTTTCGAGCCTTCATTTGTTGAACACAACCCTAAGTGCATATTGTGCTTCAAAAGAGGATTGGCATCTCACCTTGTGCATTCCATTGCCCCGCTGTCCAAGATTGAGAGCTTGAGCTTGCTTGTGAAAGCACTCTAGGTAGGTTTGCCTCCAACAAATCTTCCTCTATTGAATCTCTTTTAAGTTGCTCCCTATTCCAAGCTTCAGATAGAGGTTCTTCCTGGGTTGTGACGAGGTCGAGACATGTTTTTAGAAGAATTTCTCCTCACGGGTGCTTTCTTTTCCCTCTCTTTTCACCTTCCTCTTTCTAGTTCCTTCCTTTTAATGGGAGGAGCAGTTTATTGCTCATTTGCATGATTGGGACTTTTGGTGGCAACAACCTTTGGTTTGGCCAAAGGGGCTCTATGGTAGCACACTTGGTTCCCATAACTATCAAAGTGCTTCTTTCATCCTTGGATAAGCAACAAGTACAACAACAAGTGAATCTTCTATAGGACAAGGTAGTTGTAGGGAGGATGGTTGGCCTCACTCCCTTGAGGAGACATATCAAGGATTGGATTTAGGCCACCTTGGCACTCAATGATGACCACATCTAGGAGGTCAATATCTATGGACGAGGCGTCTTCCTCCTCCATCTTGGCTCCTTGGATACTTCTTTGGTTCTCATGGAGAGGAGCCTATTCTCTTGGGCCCACATCCGGTGTATCTTATTCCTTTGGTATCACGGATTTACGGTGGAGGACATGGATTCGACTTAGGGCTTCCGAGGGACTATAGGGCCAAGCTAAACGACAAAAATGATCGATGTTGCAAAAACTTGACCTACAGTAAGTCGTAAATGGAGCGACTCCATGTCCAGACCCGACCGTGGCAGCAAATGCTCGTGCAGTCTCTGATTGGAAGGAGAAAGACCTGAATGCATATACGTATAACGATAAGTGCAACCTACTGTGAGCCCATCGCAGATAATGGAGAGTGCACGATGCTTCTTCATGTTGCAGGTTCTCCTTGTGCTTGCTTCTTCTTCTTCCTCCGCTCCTCTCCGAGTGCTCGTGCGCCTCAAGATTGGTTTCACCCAGCTCGTGAACTGGTCGAGCTTCCCCACCAACACCTCCTTCGACGGTTTCTCTGTCCAAGTCTTCCGGGAAGCTGTCTAGAGCCTCTCGGTCCCATTTACCTACATCTTTGTTCCTTTCGAAGACGGAAAATCGGATCCAAGTTATGGCAATATGGTGGACATGGTGTGGAATGGGGTATCTCTTCTCGCTCTCTAGGCCTCTGTCGGGATAACGCTTTCTGTGCGGCTGCTAGCTCGTGTGCTTGTGCCGATGTCTGGATGATCTAGATCGTGATAAGAAGAGAGAGAGAGTGTGAACCTTATATGCCTCGATGCTTGACACGTTCATTTGCAGGGCGCAGACGCGATTGTGGCCGACCTCACCATCACCGGAGACCGCATGGAAAAAGTAGACTTCACGCAGCCTTACATCCAATCCTTCCTCGTCATGGGCACACCCTTCCAATATAGCGCCAGGACTCTGTGGGATTTCCTCAAGCGTTTCTCTTGGGAGTTCTGGCTTTCGATTGCCGTGGCTTTTGGTGCCACAGGAGTCGTGCTCTTCATCCTGGAACACAAGAACCCCGAGTTCTGTATGAGAAGCCATAAGACACGCGACTCGCAAATCATCCCCGAGCCTGGCAACTGCCAATTGGAGCGTGAAGCATCGTTAGTCCATGTTCAACCATCCACAACTTTCCACTGGCGCCGCCTCAGGAACGTTTACTGGTCTTCTTCATCTTCGGATCCTTCAACCCCATTGTTATTTATCTTTTGCTTTCTGCTCACCTTTCTTACTCCAAATATATCACAAGGAACTTTGAGACGTTCTCTGTATAGGAAAAGAAGAGGATTCTCTATATCATTTACTAGTTTGAAATGAACATAACTAGTAAGAGTGCAAACTAGAGAAAATGGAACACTTCCTAGTTACCTTATCTAGGGAATCAATCAAAAAATTCCCTATGCAAGTCAATGCAGGGAATCATTAGAGAATTTCACCATATAGGAAAATTATCCTAGATAGTGAAATTCATTAGTAATTCCCTACATAGTCTAACTAGGAAATGTTCCATTTTCCCTAGTTTGCATACTTCTTAGTTATAGTCTAGTAAATGATATAGAGAATCCTCTTTTTCTTTGTAAGACAAACTAGGAAATGCCCCATTTTTCATAGTTTGCAAACTTCCTGGTTATGAACTAGTAAACAATATTGAGAATCTTCTATTTTCCTATATAGGGAGAACACGAAATAAGTGATTTTGTCTAAGTTATATCATTTAAGAAATGAAGCACTCATGTTTCACATTTTTATACGTAGTAATCTGAACATTTAAAGTACCTAGAGCAATAAGTAATTGTTACTATAATTAGCTTAACTCACATTATCTACACTAAGATGCAACAAAACCATCAAAAAGATTATGGAGTTCTCTTTAATATTTCTACAAATAATAAGAAGGTAAAAAGTCTATTCGTTATTACAATATTCAAAAGAAAAAGCAAAAAACTTCTACTATAAGAAATATAAGACAACCAAAGAGAGCTAAAAGAGCTCTACATAACATCTTTGAAGACTTATTTGAATCAAGCTAAATGTCACATCAAAATCTCTATATCTTCTAAACTAAGCACATCAGATTTTTCCATGAATCTAACTTTTTGACTTTCAATAAGCCAATGCACAATGTCCCTTATCATAATGTTACTGGCTGGTTTCTTGATGTCTGTAGAGTACTGTTTGAAGCTACTCTCCATCTTTTTAAGCTTTACATATGTACTTTTTAAGGAAAAGTACATATCATGAATTATGTGGACTCCCATGTATTTCAAAAGTATCGTCTCCATATTTTCCTTTAAAATGTCATCCACTTGAGGGCATAATAACAAAACAAGTGACAATATATTAACAAATTCGAAGCAAATGATTTAAATAATCAAGCCTAATGTAAAAGGCTGTTACATACTCTTTTATACTCGCTTAAAATCGTAGTCACCTCCATGTCTGTATCTTGAATATCTTTTAAGTTCTAATTCAAATAAAAAATTGAGATTAAAATCAAGGTATAAAGACTTCAAATCATAGAAAGTAAATTCTAAATATAAGAATACCTTGCATCTCTTTCCGTGGGATTTATCACTTCTTTGCACGGTCTTTTGTTCTAAGTGATCTCTCATTTTTTCACTCACCTATAAATGATAAACAACAAGTAGTGTTAATGCCATTGGAAAGAATTATGTAAAGAATACAAGCATACAAAGTACTTGCTTTACTTTTAAAGGGTATTGCATAAATGAAAACTTTTACCTTTCTCTTTCGTTCACTTTTTCTAGACATTTCATTCGTAGAATCAATCACATTTGATATTGGATCCTAAAAATATGACAAAATTAAATTAAAACTTGTCTAAAAAGAAGATGCTAATCACAATTGAATCAAAGAAAATAGCTTCAATCATAAGCATATCTAAAAGATAAAGGCAATTCATACCTTATCTTCATTTGTAGTGATGTCACCATGAAGCATCTTAGAAAATGTCATCTATTCATATCAACATTCGCTTCACCATAAGAATCCTGACATAAAATATTCAAGATAGATGAATTGTGAATAACTGAATGGTTAATAATACTTTTTCAAAATAGAAGACAACTCATGATTGAAACTTACACACCTGATCAGAGTGATAATACTCAAACCCTTCGAATCTCTTCGCCATGAACTTATCTATCTACACAAAAGAACATATGATTTTATTAAAGAAAACATTTTGTATTCTTTATAAAATTAAAAACATATCTTTTATTGGAAATGCTTCAACAACCTCAGATGTTGGACATCCTTGTCTATAAAATTCTCCTCCAATAGAAACTGAATTTTCAATAGACTGCCAATGAATTAAATAATCCAAGTAAGATGTCACATAAATTACACGAAAAAGTATAATTTTTTACTAAAAGTAGAGAACCATTCAAGGTATTAATATAAACATACCTTCTCTGAAATTGGATTACGTGGAGACTCGTCAATACAAGGAGTAGTTGCTTGAGGCTCCATATATCTCTAAAAAGTTTCAAATAGACATACAAAATTTTATTAAACTCTTATAGATCATTTTGAAATCCAAAGGAATGAGAACTTAGTTTAATTGGTGTACAATATTCTTAATTTTTATTGAAAAAACATATCTTTCAAATGCATCAACAACCTGAGATGTTGAATATCCTTGTACATGAAATTCCTCTCTAATAGAAATAGAATCTCCAATAGACTGCTAAAGAGTTAAATAATCCAAGTAAGAAGTGGCACAAATTATGCAAATAAATACAAATTTTTACTTCATGCTAGAGAACCATTAAATGTATTGAACATATCTTCTTTGAAATTGAATTATGTGGAGACTTGTCAATATAAGGACTAGTTGCTTCAAGCTCCTGATTTCTTTGAACTTTGCTCGTTTCGTCCTTTGAAACACAATAGAATACATTGACTAGATCATATCTATATTACAAATATACAGTTTTATAAAATATCACATAATTGAAAGGCCAACTCACATTATTTACAAGGGTCCTCTTCTTTGAGTATTTCCTGCTAGACTGCTTTGAGGAGATCCACCACCTGTATATATCTTCCTCTCTCTAGCTATATTCAACTCCACTAAACTTTAGAGGCATATAGACATAGAAGCATAGGCATAAACTAAAGAAGCATAGACTAATAGGCATATAGATATAGAAGCATGGACTAAAGAAGCATAGGCAAATAGGCATTCACATAAAGCATAAACTTAATAGCCATTCACATAAAGCATAGCGATAGGCATTAAACATAAAGAAGGCATCCATAAACATTTAAAAAGTAGATCCATAAAGCATAAAGCATAAAACATGCATATAGAATTAGGCATATAGGCATTCACATAGAGCATAGAAATAGGCATTCACATAAAGCATAAACTTAATAGGCATATAATCCTAGACTAAAGAAGCATCGACTAATAGGCATATAGACATAGAAGCATAGACTAAAGCATAATCATATAGACATAGAAGCATAGACTAAAGCATATAGACATAGAAGCATAGACTAAAGCATATAGACATAGAAGCAGGTAGGCATAGAAGCATAGACTAAAGCATATAGACACAGAAGCATAGACTAAAGCATATAGACATAGAAGAAGGTAGGCATAGAAGCATTCACATAAAGCATAAACTTAATAGGCATGGAAGCATAGACTAATAGGCATATAGACATAGAAGCATAGACTAAAGCATATAGACATAGAAGCATAGACTAAAGCATATAGACATAGAAGCAGGTAGGCATAGAAGCATTCACATAAAGCATAAACTTAATAGGCATAGAAGCATAGACTAAAGAAGCATAGACTAATAGGCATATAGACATAGAAGCATAGACTAAAGCATATAGACATAGAAGCATAGACTAAAGCATATAGACATAGACTAATAGGCATATAGACATAGAAGCATAGACTAAAGCATATAGACATAGAAGCAGGTAGGCATTCACATAAAGCATAGAAATAGGCATTCACATAAAGCATAAACTTAATAGGCATTCACATAAAGCATAACATAAACTTAATAGGCATTCACATAAAGCATAGAAATAGGCATTCACATAAACTCCACATAAAGCATAAACTTAATAGGCATTCACATAAAGCATAGCATAAACTTAATAGGCATCCACATAAAGCATAGAAATAGGCATTCACATAAAGCATAAACTTAATAGGCATTCACATAAACGTAGATGCATAGACATAGACATTCACATAAAGCATTCATTAAATAGGCATAGAAGCATAGATTAAAGAAGCATAGGCAAATAGGCATTCACATAAAGCATAGAAATAGGCATTCACATAAAGCATAAACTTAATAGGCATTCACATAAAGTATATACTATATATATATGTATGTATGTATGTATGTATGTATGTATGTAGCATAGGCAAGTGTAGAAGTATAGGCATAGGCACACATAGAAGCATAAGGCATTAATAGGCAAGCATAAAGTAAGGCACGCAATGGCATTCATTAAATAGAAACATAAATATATAGAAGCCTATAGAAATATAGAAACATAAAGCAAAGATATAGAAGCATATAGAAGCATAGGCAAATAGGCATTTACATAAAGCATAAACTTAATAGGCATAGGCAAATAGGCATTCACATAAAGCATATAGACATATAGAAGCATAGGCAAATAGGCATAAAGCATAAAGTAGGCATATAAATATAGAAGAATAAAAATGTACAAGCATATTATACAAATATAGAAGCATAAACATAGGCAAAACATGCTAGGCATATACAAATTTACGGCAACAATTTTGACACGATTTGTTACATGAAGAGATAAAGTTACTCTAGGATAGAAAATGGGGGTTAATGCTAGAACATTCCTTGGTAAGTGGATGGAATTAGTACATGGGAATTGCTGCCCATGGTGAGATGACCGGGAGTTGACCTGCAAATGTACAGTACCCTACTGCCTCGAGCTCGATCCTCCAAGTACTCTTGTCGCAATCGATCCTCTTGGGAGCTGCAGCTGGTCACGGAGTCATGGGCAATGGGCTCTAGATCTCGAGGTGCTTCGAATTCCGGATCCCCTTTAACTATGATTTACTGCGCATGCGCAGCTAGTACACTAGCTGCAGACGGCCCTTTTATTGCATGCAGCTGTAGGGTGAATGGAGCTGCTGGCCTAGGGCACGGCACGCATAGTACAGCTGCAGGGTGAATCGAATGAAACTGGCTTAGCTAGGGTGCGGCGTACATAGTACAGCTGCTGGCAAAAAACCTTCACCAGATAGTTTGCAATTGATCAGAGCTGCTGGCCGGCGTGCCGCGATATCGATATCAAATATGCAAATCAATTGCAAGATACATATATACTGCGATCGAGGCGCTAGCTGCTGATATGGTGTAGCTTCTGCAGCAGGATCGATCGGGCGGGCTGCAGCTACTGAAGCATTTGTAATGTCTTTGAATTATACAAATGGATTTTTTAAGTTGCTATAACATGTATCTTCAACTCTTGGTAGTGTTGTTGGATTGAGATAGATTCATGCTCAATTGTAACGATTTCCAATAGTTTGGCTCTCTTTCTTCATCCTTCCACTTACACAAGAATATCATAGAGAATTTAAAGAACTAGGTCTCAAGTGTTTTGTACCAATCCTCCAGGACAAGATCGAGGTGGTGGCACGCGCATGGTGAGGCCCAAATATGCCGATATCTAGATTTATTAGTTTCCAACCTCTCGACAATTCTTGGCATTATTAGTAATCACTTGAATGACATTGTCGAGGCCAACATCTTCAATAGCTCTACTTGTTTGCTCCGCAATAAATTCCTCACTTTTGGCTTCACCAGTTGTATCAATCAATTGATGGAAGGCCTCGCCTTTGAACATCACAACCATGACATTGATCAAGGGCCTCTTGCTAATGTTCTTCCATCCATTAGTTATGATGGTGCAAGCTGTATTTTCAATGCCATCGTAAACAGCTTGCTACATCTCCTCTTTTATCCAGGCATCCTGCATGTTGATTACAAATGACATCATAACTAGGCATTGTGAAATTAGTGTTTAAAGCTTTGGCGATAGAGGCCATGGCCTTTTTCCAATGCGGTCTTTGAACCATGCTTAATGGATAGCCAGAGATAGTTTCAATCACATCTTGTTGTGCCTTCTTGATGTATTGTGCTTTGAAGGAGGCCTTTTCAATCTCGGCCCTCTGGACTTCCCAACCTCTTATGGCTTTGGAGCCTCGTCTTCGCTCAAAAGTAATGAGTAAAGATCCAACAACATACGTGGAGGCACTTCGCATTGCGACCAAGAAAGAAGCTTCTCTAAAGATCGAATCCTCTTTTGTGTCTTCAACAGCTTCAACTTCTGAGATGGAGGTAATGGGCACTCCTCAAGTACCAAAGTCCTCTGAGTTAGATCATAATATCTTCCAATTGATGGCAGAGTTTGCTGATTTGAAATTGCATTTGGTTAATGCACGACAACCTAGAGCACTAAAGAGTGAGGATAGGCCTCGAGATAAGAGTGGGGTCACTTGCTATGAATGTAATGAAAAAGGTCACTATCGCCCTGAGTGTTCTAGATTGAGAAAGAAAGAAGAAAAATAAGTATCCTTGTTAGAAGCTTCTTTAGGGGATGAGAAAAGAGAGGTAATGATGGCTAAACGGGGGCGTGGTAAAGCAAAAGAAGAAGAAGAAAGCAAGGAAGAAGTACAGGAGGAACATTAGGAAGAGGAACACCATATTAAGAAAAAGAGGGCATCTAGAAGGAGAATTAGCTAGTCCGAATTTCCTTTAGGACAAGGCATTGGAAGCTCTGACTTGTTGTCCGACCTTAAAGAAAAGAAAGCTCATATCACGTTAATTACTTGCTTTGTCTCCGAAACTACGGAAGGAATGGGGAAAGCTAACAAAAGCACAAGAGTGTCAAAGAAGAAAAAGAAGAAAAGTACAATTCCTATTGTTCAAAAGGTAGATATAGAGGTTCATGATGATGTACCTGTGGTTGATGTGATCATTGATGGTCAAGTGATTTCTAATGTTTACATTGATGGAGGTGCATCGATTAATGTCATGAGTGAGAAGACCATGATAGATGCTGATTTAAAATACTCTAGTACTACTTCTTCTTATCGCATCAAATTGGCTGACAACACTAGGGTAAAGACCTTGGGAGTTCTGAAGAATCCAGAAGTGGATGTATGTGGAATTTTTTTGCCGACTACTTTTTAAGTGATCCCTACCAAGCCAGATGCACGTGCCTATCCATTGATTTTGGGAAGGCCTTGGCTACGTAAGGTGAAGGCTATTCAAAAGTGGGATATTGGAGAATTGATTTTGCACAGAAATGATAAGAAGGTGCGCTATAACATCAGAAGTTGCAAACAGGAAGTTGTCAAGGAGGAGTCTTCAACATCAGAGAGTTCGATTAAACCGATAAAGAAGAAGAGACAGGTTATAGCTCTGAGGAGTCCAGCTCATAGGGTGAGGTGAAAGGAGTGGCCTTTGGTCTTTGTCTTCTCTTGGTGCTAATCGAGATGAGTCAAGAGGGAACAAGGTGGTGGTACAAGAAGATCTTGTAGAGACACTTCATGTGGAGAATGTGGAGCAGGCTAAACGACGCCAATGCAATGAAGAGCTTCTTGGTGATTCTCTATCAGGTAGTGAGAAGCTCCAGTACTTGGATATGTTAGATGAATTTCCATGTCTGTTTGCAACAAGCTATTCATAGGTTCGACCAGTCTCTCTTGTGGAGCACAAGATTGAGTTGAAGCCAGAAGGCAAGCCAGTTGTGCAACGCTTAAGGCAATTGGGGGTGATCCAAGCAGAGTTACTAAAGAAAGAGGTAACACAACTACTTGAGGCGCGATTCATCTTTCCTCTTGATGATTCAGAATGGATATCTCCTGTAGTTGTCACACCAAAGAAAGGAAATAAGTGGCGGATTTGTGTAGACTTTCATCCTTTGAATGCATGCACTAAGAGGGATCATTTTCCTTTGCCATTTCAAGATGAAATACTAGACCAAGTAGTAGGGCATGAGATGTATTCTGTATGTGATGGGTATTCTAGTACTTACAAATTCATATTCGGGAGGAAGATCAAAAGAAAACATCATTTGTCACACCTTGGGGAGTTTTTGCTTACAGAGTGATGCCTTTTGGGTTGACCAATGCACTAACTATATTTCAAAGATTCTTGAGTCAAGTGCTCGAGCCTTACTTGGAAAAGTTCATAAGGGTGTTTTTGGATATTTTTGCATTTATTCTCAGCGCATAGATCACATCATGGAGAAGTTAAAGATGGCCTTAGCTAGGATTGATGAAGCAAAAGGGTGTCTAAATCCTAGAAAGTGTCATTTGGCTCAAATAAAAGTAGTCTTGTTGGGGCATATTGTGTCTGAAGAATGCCTACAAATGGATCCTGACAAGGTTCAAGCAATCATGGCATTGCCAAGTCCTGAGAGTGTCAATGGTGTTTGCAGAATTCTAGGAAAGAGCAAGTATTATCAATGCTTTTGTGATGATTTCACAGAGATAGTGCATCCTATGAACTTGTTGACAAGAAAAGGAGTTTCTTTCCAATGGGGTGTGGAGCAACAAGAGTCTTTTTAACAACTTAAGGAGGCCATGAGTAAGAGCCCAATATTGAAGCCTCCTAATTGGCCTCAAGACTTTTATGTAAATCCAAGTGTATCTTTGCATTCACTTGGTGCTATGTTGCTACAAAAAGGAGAGGCAGGTAGAATGCAACCCATCTATTATGCCAACCGATAGCTTATAGAGGTGGAAACAAGGTATAAAGAAATGGAGCAGCAAGCCCTCTCTTTGGTGTTTTTAATAAAAAAGTTTCACTTCTATTTATTACCTCGGCCATTTTTCTTCCTTATCTCTCAATATGTATTAGCATATTTAGTTCGCAAGCCTAATCCTGGGGGGAGATTTGCAAAATGTTTGTCAAAGCTTCAAGAATCCTCTTTCTCTTTTGTTATTGAAAATACCACTAGGTCCACTATGGCAGATTTGCTCACAGGACAGCAGGATTTAAGAGATTTAAGAGAAGAAAAGAAATATAAGGAGGATAAAAATGATGAAAGGGAGACACCACCAACAGCTTTTGTCTTGTATTTTGATGGGGCTTTTAGTCCTTCACGCCAACAAGGAGCCAGGGGGATAGTCTTGATGAATTCTGAAGGTCAAGAGGTGTGGGCAAGAGGACAAGAGCTTCTAGGTATCACAACTAACAATACAGCTGAGTATAATGCTTTGATTCTTGGTTTGGAGGGTTGTCTTCAAAGTCAAGTTAAAGAATTGGAAGTAAGAGGAGATTCTCAGCTTATTGTAAAGCAAATGCAAGGGCATTACAAGACAAGAAGTCCTCATTTGAAGGAGCTTAATCAAAAGGCTATGGCACTATGTAGTCAGTTTGATTTTTGTAAGTTTGTTCATATAAATAGAAAAGAAAATCAAAGGGCAGATGAGTTAGCTACTCAAGCCATTGTAGTACAAGACCAGGGGGTGGGTGGTTTCTTTGGTAGACACTGGATGACCAAAACTGTAAGATGTTCAGCAATATGTGGAAGAAGGCATGTTTCCTCGAGGGTTAACTCCACAACAAAATCAGAGATTGGTAAGGAAAACTTGTCCCTATACTATTGTTGATGACATTCTTTATAAATTGGGAAAAGATAAGGTGCTCCATCGGGTGGTCTATCCCATGGAGACTAGGAGAATCCTAGAAATGTGTCATGAATGCTCTGGTCATTTTGCTTCAGCAAGCACAGTTAGGAGACTTCTTAATGGAGGTTACTTTTGGCCATGCCTCCAATGAAGAAAAGCCAATAGGAAAAATGCACTTCCAAAAAATTCAAGAAATGTCTAATTTCTATTTTCCCAAAATTAAATAGTTGCTAAAGAGGGCAAGCCAAAAATTAAAATAAAATGTGACGTTACTTACGATGGCAAGAGACGACAATAATACAAATTTTTTTGGGTATAAAGAATGCCAAGAATACACACCCTCACGACTTATCATCTCTCCTCTTCCGCCGCCTCCTCCTCCCTTCCAAAGTTCCATGGCCTCCCTCCCCAAACCTCACGCTGTTCTCTTTCCCTTCCCCGCTCAAGGCCACATCAACCCCATCATCCACCTCGCTCACAAACTCGTCGCTCTTCATGTCCATGTTACCGTCATCCTCATCGACTACCACCTCTCTCTCATCCCTCACTCTCATCTCCTTCCCCATATCCGTTTCGTTGGCATCCCTGATGGCTTACCCCCTGACTGCAACCGCGATTTGATGGCCGGTTACCTCGCACGTGCTCTCGAAAGCATGGGCGGAGTCATTGAGGACGTGCTCCAAAGACTCCGAGTTGATTCCCCTCCCATTACTTGCGTCATCGGTGATTGCTTTACATCAAGGCTGCGAGAAGTCACCAACAAACTCGAGATCCCAAGAGTCCTGTTTTGGCCACAGTCTGCTACAGTATTTACGATTTACCATCATGCCAACGAGATCACCTCAAACGGCTTCAATCCTTTCGAAGGCACCGGTATTCCTCGACCTTTTATTTCCCCGCTTGCACTCAAAAGTGTTGTCCACTAATTCGGAAAGAGTGAGCGATGAGTAAGTTGTTACCTGAGCATGTTTAACGAATTGGCCTCTCTATTTAACGTGCAGTCAAGCCTTTCGGACCCAAACTGCCGATGGACCTTGTCACCTGTATACCGGGAGTCTCACCTATACATCCTGCCTTACCTCCCCTTTGAAACTACCGTCGGAATTCCTGGACTACAATGGCTGAAAATTTGGATTGAGGAACAGATTCGCAATATCGACGAGCCCTTTTCTGTAATTGGAAACACTTTTGACGGGCTGGAGTCTGAAGTCTGCAAAGCGCTCCCAAACTTCCATGCGATAGGTCCTTTGTTACCATCGTCTTTCCTCGACGAGGAAGGAATTTCTCGTGACACTAAAGCTGGGACGAGTCTGTGGAAAGAAGAAGAGTGCGCACACTGGTTAGATATGCAACCCAACTCATCAGTGCTATACATTTCCTTTGGAAGCGTGACTAACCTGTCGGTTGAACAAGTCCAAGAGATCGCTTTCGGCCTCATAGCGAGCGAGCAGCGTTTTCTTTGGGTAATTAGAGCAGGCTCAGTCCTGGGCCTCGGGGATCGGACTAATGTTTTGGAAGCGTTACCGGAAGGATTTGTGGACCAAATAGGACCTCGAGGAAAGATGATCAACTGGGCACGACAAGCTGCGGTGCTGGCACATCCAGCGGTGTCGGGCTTCTTCTCGCACTGTGGCTGGAACTCAACATTGGAGAGCATAAGGGGGGGGTTACCCATGTTGGGATGGCCACATATGTTTGACCAGATGACTAACTGTTGGATGATAGTCAATGAATGGAAGATAGGACTGGAGCTGGGGAGGGACGAGGAAAACAAGACGAACAGAAGGGAGGTAGAGAGAGCGGTACGAGAGCTGATGGAAGGGGAGGCTACAGAGGAAATGAGGGCAAGGGTAGCAGTAATGAGGGATGCAGCAAGGGAGGCTGGCACTGGCCATGGGAGCTCACACAATCACCTTCGAGCTCTTGTTGAGGATCTCTTCCTTAGAGCACAAGACCAAGAGACCAAACATTTTGGGTCTTGCTCTCTTTGATTTCATTTCCATAGAATTCCATTATGTCCCCCCATACATTGAAAAATGCCCATACATTGAAAAATGGGAAATTCCAATGTTCGACCCCAAGATTTCCGTTCGGCTCTCATTTCATTTCTATAGAATTCCAACTACCTAAGGAGTCACTTCTCCTCTCTTAGAATGTTCTCGTTCGTCCCTAGTGTTCCTTTCCACTGTTCGTCCCTAGTGTTCCTTTCCACTGCTAACAAAAAACAAATTTGTCTGAATCAAATTTTCTACATCAGAACCGAGTCTAACTATGTAATTTGTAGGTTTAGTCCTTAAAATTAAGAGTAAGTGATATCTAAATGGGTATTTTGCAATCATAGCCACCAAAAAATATATCAACTTTCGATTCTTGCTAGGAGTGTTCCTTTCTCTATATTTCACGGTCACCCTTTGATAATAAAATTACGATTGGGTCTTCTTTTTAAAATCTTTCAAAACGTACTCTTTAGAGTTTCAAGTTGCTTTTCCAACTTATAGGCTTCATGCCCACTTTCACAATCAAGACATTCTTTTCCTTTAATGTTATTTAGGCTTGAAACTACTAGTTGCTTTTCCAACTTATAGGCTTCATGCCCACTTTCACAATCAAGACATTCTTTTCCTTTAATGTACTTAGTCTTGAAACTACCTTTTCAAGGTGGGTACAAGCATTACTACATGTCCTTAAGACATTTACAAATGTCATGGTACTACTCCCTCATAATCCATTTTTGAAAACAAGATTAATATACTTTTCTTGGCTTTTAGTGCAAATAGGCTTTTGGATCTACTTAAGGACTCTTGCTATTCTTGGCATTCGAGGGGATGGAATGAAGGAAAGACTTAGCCTTTAAAGACTATATTGAAGAAGGCAATCTCACCATCTTGGTTAAGATATAAAGTATGACATCAATAGTCCCTTGGGTCTATTTTGGGACACTTGCTAGTGTCAATGCTAGATAGATGGTGAGGGAAAGATTATGTTAAAGATGGACAAAATTAACCTCATGGTCAATTGTTTAAGTAAAAAATTGTTTAGCAATACTAAATGGCATAACATTTTAATCAAGATTAAGGGAGAAAGACCACATTGCATTGTTAACAATAAAAGTTTATGATTTCATTACAAGCTTTAATTTAGACCTAATGAATATATTAGATGTTATAATCAACATTAGGGGCTAATGATCACATTTTATTTTTAAAGTATATTTGGAGCATCCTCAAAACATTATTAAGAGCCATTGACTCTACATCTCTTACATTTCTAAAGGAAGAAGTGTCACATGGCAAGAGTAGAAGATGTGCTACGTGGTGGATGGAGGGAGAAGGATGGAGAGGAGGGTGAGGCTCGATTGCCATGTGGTAGGTTGGTGGAAGGTTGGAGTGCCACATGGATGAAATGAGTGGTGAAGAGTAGAGAAGAGGGAGATGCTCTGAGTAAAGAGTAGTGATGAAGAGCAGAGAAAAGGGTGAGGCTCTTTGGGTTGTCTAGAGTGCCACATGGATGAAGAGCACTTGAAGCAGTGAAGAGCCATGATGAAGGTCATTAATGAGCAATGAAGAGATGGGCTAGGATCATTTCAAAAATTCTCCTCTTCACTCTTTGCACAATTGTGCTTGATCTCTCCATTTCCTCCATCAATCTGACTAACATTGCCTCTACAGTCCTCACCTCCAACGAAGCTTGCTGTATCGTGCCATCACTAACACGTAGGCACTCCTCTCCACCTTCTGACTTGAGTCATTGCTGACATGCTCAAGGCCTCTCTGCATTGCCACTCATGCTTGTAGGAGTCCATTGTTATCATCAACTTTGTTGCCAACTTTGCAATGTGTTTGGTTCATCCAAGTAGGAAGATGACCCATACTTTCTGTTATAGTGCACAAAACCTAAGTACAAGGTTGAGGAAACATTTAAGGATAATTGGGGAATAACTTATGAGAAGTGGGATGTAGCAGTTGGAGCTTTCTGGTACAAAAAAACATCCAAGCGAGGCCACAATTATGAATTGCTACATAAGAGTCCACAAACATGTATGTACTCTCATCTAGTAAGAGCTATTAAGTTTCAGATGCAACCTGTGCCACAACAAAAGAAGGGCAAGAGTGTCTACAAATTGGATTTAAACATGCATGAGCACATCTTGGGGTGTGCTGGAGCAGTGGACAAGGACGAGTGAGATAGTACTAAGAAAATGTATATAGTCTCATTGGAGAGAAACAATATGTCCACTTGTCCTACAAAATGGAATTTGTATTGAGACTCCTTCTTATATCCCAATCAACCACCATGCTGGTTTTATTAAATTATTTTTGTAAATCCCAAATAGTAAAACCCATGCTTGTTTTTAGTGTATCCCAACAACCAACATGCTGGTTTTTTATAATGAATCCAAACATCCTACAAATCCATTCATCTTGTAATAATAGAAGCAAACCACCACGTTGGTGGCTGTTCATATCCTAGTGCAAACCAACCACCACGCTGGCGATAACTTATCCTGCACTACTACCGTGCTGTCCCTACATGACTGCCATGCCATCCTAAAATTTGTTGCACATTGCTATACTAAAACAGTGCGCTTTCGTCTATTTATTATTTTGTTAACCATCACATTTCATCCCATGGTTGCTTTTAGTATATCCCAACAACCACCGCACTGGTTTCCCATGACGAATCCATTCATCTTGTAATAATAGAAGAAAACCACCGTGCTGGTGGCTATTCATATTCTAGTGCAACAAACCACCGCACTGGCGATAACTTATCATGCACTAATCCTACACTACTACCGTGTTATCCCTACACTACTGCACTGCTATCCTAAAACTTATGCACAGTGCTAGTGCCCTTTAGACTGGGTATAGTTAACCGTCAGATTTCAACCATCGGGCTACTTAAAACATTTAAGTACTAACATGGAAGCAGGTCGATATAGAATCAAGTATTACGAGCACCATGAGAATATCCACAAGTTCAAGAAATGTCTGCAAGATTTCTTTTTTTCAAGGAAATTCCAGACTCCCAACTATCTTATCAACATCTCTATAGCAAGCATCTCTTAGCTCTGGAGGCCAGTCTACTGCACTATGGTAGACCTCTTCACACACTCGGATCACACACTGCTTGCTTGACTTTGCTGACTTATAGGTGCATAGTAACTCCTCCTTTCACTGGGGGTCCTCTTTATCCTACTCTTTGCGATCTATACATCTTCAAGCCTCTTTCATGTCCTAGCAAAAGAAACCTACATCATGAGCTTGACAAGTACCTTAAAGGAGTAGAAAAAACAATAGTCAAGGAAATTAATAATCACCGTTTGTGCCGACTCCAAGTAATACACCCACCACTGAAGCATCTCCTCCTTATAACTATTTTCCTCCTTCTCCGGGTCTGTTTCTATGAGGATGCCATCCAACATCGTTTTCAGATAGAACAAAAGCATTCCAAAGTCTTTTGGGTATGCCATAGATTCATAGTAGGTGGATCGGTGTATAGAGTTTTGGGGCTAGATTTCGTAATGGGTTCTTAGTTGTGTCTGCACTGGAATTAAATACAGTGAGAGAGTTCATTGAACCCAACCTTCTCATTCTTCAGTCTCATGTTATTTGTATAATCTAAATCTTTCGTCTCACATAGTTGTCTAATTGAAATCTTTCATGGTAGAATAGTTCACTAATCAAAATCTTTCAGTCTGACATTAGTGATCTAATCGAAAACTCTCATCTCACATTACGAGTCAAATTGAAATCTTTCATCTCATTATTATCACCGCGCTGGGATGGATCAAAGGACTCTATGTAGTCACTTAGCTGAGAAAACATTGCCTAAGAAAACTCTGGAGAAGATTAACAATTCAATATATTATACACAGATTACATAGATTACAATCTCAAAGACTGCTTCCCTTCATGCCGCTTCCTCTTTCCTTGATTTGAGCTTCCTAGTTGCAGGCTCGGCCCTTTTTGCTCCTTTCCGAAAGGGTCTAGTTCCTCCCTTCAGGCTCCTTTTCCTTGCAGTCAGGTTTGGATCTTGGCCTTCTTCAATTTGAGCTCATTGTCTTTAAGATCTTTTGCCTAAATGGCAAATTGAGCTGCAATATCTACTTTCTCATCATAGATAGCTATAGCAGGCAAGCACATTTGATCTATCCATGACTTGGGCAATGGCAAATGGCATTCTCTATAGCTAGATTTTGTATGCACCCACACTCCAAAGAAAAAAACATGCATAGGGTGGTAGCATGCAGGCCATCAGATACAACAATCATCTATGATGGGGGTATGACAGACCATGTGTTTTGGACCCTGCTGCATAGCAAGATAGGCATTTGATTTAAGGTTGTGGATGTTCTCCTTCATCTCCTCCACTTTTTGCTCACTCTGTGCAACAACTTTATTAGAATCCCTCAGCATCTGTTGAACTTTTGTAAATTCTTGAAAAACTTCTTCATGGGCTATTTCCAAGACTTTCACTCTAGTTTGGAAATCTCACAAGGCGATGGACTGCTTTTCATAACTGTCGAAAGCCATAGCAAGCTTGTGCAAACATGTATTGTGATCTTCTTGTAGGGTTACTCCACCATTTCCAATTCCTTTCATAGTCTCAGACTTTCTCCCTTGTACTCTTCTTGTAACTTCTTTCTTCTCTATTAATGGACTCCCTTGAAAGCATCAAGCTTCAAAACATGTCGTTTTGCTCCTCCATCTCTAAACAATTCAAGTGCTTCTCACTTCCTCTGCCTCTCTATAGTTCTTGCACAATCTTTTCTCCTCAGTCTTGAAATCAAAGCTTCTCACACAATCTTTCCTCCCCTAATCTTGAAAGTGTGACATACAAGAGATCCTCACACAATATTTAAAAGATCGATTTGGATTCTCTTTCCAACTTCACCAAGTTGATAAAAGAAGCCCTTGACGGTGAAGGAGGGATACATTGTCTATCACAGTCACATCTATGAATGCATGATTGAAAAGATACTAGACATTCCTAGATGTGATTCGCAAGAACAATTCTTGGAGAAAGTCATGGAAGAGAAAGGATATTTTAGCTTTATATTGCAACGCTTAGATTAGCATAGATGATGGAGTTAAGGTTTCGAGCTTACCAACAAATGGTTAGGATGTGTTAAAATAGACAAGGTAGTACTTTCCTAATACGAGAGGAACCGTGAAGTTTTAGCATGTTAAATCAATTGAGTAAATGTACAATGTTTTTCTCAAGGGCGATCTCTAGGAGCGTGATGACTAACTTGAAAAATTGTAGGGATGGCAGAGTCAAATTGTCATCTCAGTCAATCTGAGTTGCTATGCACCTGATGGGGACTTTCCTCAAATTAGTTTTTGAGTAATACAATAAGAAGATGACTTTTCTACGTATGAGAGCCATCGATGTAGCAAAGATAGTGCTTAGGTGAGAGAATTCTCAGGAAGGGTGCAGAAGCCAAGGTACAAAATTCTCAAGAAGATAGTTCTTATGTGAAAGAATTCTCAAGAAGGGTGCAAAAGCCAAGGTAGAGGAGGTAGAAGTGAAGGCATTGCAAGCACGAGAGCAAACTAAGGCCATTGAAAAAATGGTCGAGATGGAACTTCATAGAAGAGAAGAAGCAGAGAAGTGCATCAAGCTATTGTATCAGCAGCTTAATGAAGTTAGAATGAATGGGGACAATGCAGAGCAAGAGCTAACAAGGATGATTAAACTTCTTGAAGATCAAAGAGCAAAAAATAAAGCTCTTTACAAATGGCACTACAACATGCAAAACACATTGAATATTGATAAAGACGGAATGATAGAGGAACTATAAAGGGAGAATGTAGAAACTGGAGCATTGATGCAAGAGCTACAAGAGAGCTTCAGGCCCAAAAAGGATGCAAATCAAACAAAGAGCAACCAAAGTGGAGAATAGAATGATATTGTACAATATTGGCAAGATAAGTACAATTCCTTGCAATTCAATCACATTAGGGTTGTGTATGAGCTTGCCGTGGTCCTTGAAAGTTTTGAAAAGTTGTCCTCCACCCTAACTAGAACCCAACATAGAGTGTATGTCTTGGAAGATGCCTATGTAGATACTACTAAATAATTTTAGCAGCTTCAAGAGTAGATGATGGAATCAATTGCAGATAGAGATATTGGAGAGAGTGACCAACAAGTTGAGGTGCTAAAGGAGAATGTTTTCACCCTTAGGATGAGGCAAGAAGGAATCAAGCCTAAATCTTGCTAGTGTGTAGGGTCAGACTACAATATTGATAGCTGCAATAATTAAATTGCATGACTATCCTCTTGTGCTTGGTCTACTGTGGTCACATCATAGATCTGATGGCCCTAGTATGGCCACCCTTTGCATTTTTTTTCTTTGGGGTGTTTATAGATGGAATGTCAAGATGCAGAGATTGTAATTTGCCACTAACCAAGTAATGGGTAGATCAATTGTGCCTATCTATTGTAGCTATTCGAGGTGAGAAACTAGATGCTACAATTGCATTTGCCATTTGGGATGGATTTGAAAAAAGAAAGAGCCTTGAAGGGAAGAACTAGTCCCCCGAAAGAAAGGAGCCTGAAAGGAAGAAGCCCCCAAGCTGGCGTCTCTCATGAATAAAGGCTGACCCACCCATCAGGGAGTGGATGTAGCTCAAAGAGCTCAAAGTGAGTTGATGAAGCAAGCTCAAAGTAAAAAGCAAAATGTGGAACCAAACCCTTGAAGGAAAGGAGCAAGAAGGGTTGCGATCCTCCTATCAAGGCGCTAAAAGGACTCAAAGCAACCAAACGTGGTTAAAATACCTCAATGTATGAGATGTATCTATTTAATTAATAATGAAACCACTCTTTAATTATTGCCAAATTTGTCGAAAGTATAAATCCATTTGAATATAAGTTTTCTTTATATGAGCTATTTTAGGATTACAACTAGCATGCTGGTGGTATAGGACAAGTGGTCTCACAAGTTTCCTTTATATAAGCTACTTTAGGATTGTAACCACCACGGTGGTATTACCGGATAAGTTGTCACTAGCGCGATCATGGTTGGTTTCACATGAAATATGGGCCCTTGAGGGGTTTAGTGGCCAAGGGCCATATCAACATGTCATATATGTCCAATGGCATGTTGATATGGCCCTTCCTCCTAAAGAGGACCCCTCAAGGGCCATATTGACAATTGCATTTATACAAGTTGTTTTAGGATCGCAACCAATGCAATGGTTGGTGGCACAAAATAAGTAATTTAGGATTAATTTGCCACCAACTACCACTAGTGCAGTGGTCTCCTTTGATTATTTAAAGATGAATGGCATACAATTCATTCATTCAAAATTTGTGGTCACCAGCACAATGGTTGTATAAGTGGCTTACATTTTTTCTCATTTGGGATTACTAAAACAAGCAAGGGGTTGTTTGGCATTTATTTATTGCTTGAGATTTACTAAAAGAAGTGAGGTGGTTGTTTGGAATTTACTACAAATAAGCATAATGATTGTACAAGCCAACCGTCAATGCATTTACCATTTTTCCAAGATAAGTGGAATACATTTGCCTTGGTTGACTACACCCATGCAATGAGGATACACTTTCTTATATTGTCTTAGTCATCCCCTACTCCAAGACACCCCATGATGTTCTCATTCCTATCTAAATCCATTTTGAAGAAACTCTTGCCCTTCTTTCATCTAGGTACAGCCCTGGGGCACCAACTCAATACGTAATATGTTACTACCCTCATCCAAAATCCAAGGTATGGGGGGACAAAGTTCATATATAATATGCTTGGATTTCCTTTTAAAAATTTAAATATGCAAGGGAGAAATATGAAAATTTCATGTCCCCTCTCTCACAAAATATAAGGTATATACCTTGAAAAATATAGTCTATGTGTGTTTTGTGACAACACACATTCCCATCTTTGAGTTTCCTGATGTACCAAGGCATAAAGTGCTCAAAGGTCATTTTCCCAATCTAAGGGACAAGTTTTTGAGCCATAGACTTCAGACACAACTCTGTCTGATCACACAACATGCAAGAACTAAAATTCTAGGCATGCAAACAACAATTATAATTAAACTATAACAAAACTTAGTGCTCCTAAAATCGGTACTCATACTATTCACATGTATGCATACTATAGCATAATGCATATACTATTCAAGCTACTAAGAGTATGTATGATATTCACAAGTATACTCCTAAAAATGCTATGGTGCATGTAGTATTCACTCTTTAATGCCTCTCCATCTCGAGCCTGCAAAGAACAACATGCAACATGCAACATTGTCTTATTTTCCCTTTTTGCACCACTATGAGGAAAAACAAAAATAGTACATGCAAAAACACAATCTAATCAAGATACTTAAACTAATCAAGCTGCTAGAATGGGTTCACCATTCCAGGTCCCATTCCCTGCATTTGTGGCCTGTTGAATGAACCACTCATCATTCCTGGCATGCCCATTTGCATTATGGGATGCATCCCTATGTTGGCATACATGATATTGGGATTTCCAGCCTGCATACCCCCCATCATTTGTTGCTGAAAATTTTGCATTCCTGGCTAAAAACTTCCCAAGAATGTACCAGGCATTCCTAGCCCTTCTGTCCCACCATTTCTTGGAAGACCGACCCTCCTCCGAAGTATCCTGGGTGCATCACCGAAGGAGGAAAGGGTTGCGTGGGGTGGCTTTCCACCTGAAGGTGTATCATTCTGCGTAGGCCTTTGCTTCCTCTGCTTCTTCTTGGCTGTCTTTTGACTCTTGGGAGGGGCATTCAAAATTTCAGCAAGATTCTGGGTCAATTGTGTCAAAGTGCCCACTGCACTTGCCAATTTCACCTTGAAGAGAGCTTCTGCATCTGGTTCTTTTGTCTCATCTGCCTCGTCATGGTGGTCCACAGTGGTATGCTCAAAGGAAGCATGCTGTCCCAATGTATCCTGCCCCTAGCATTCTGTTCTTCGCTTTTTTCATCCCATGGCCTATACTCAGAAGGCTCTCAGTCCTCCGCCCGATCACTGGATGTGTCAACCATTGTGGCTGAACTGTGTGTCTGTAATAAAGGTGCAGCAAAGGCTTTCTGTTCCCAACACTACCAGGGCTCACCTCTGTGGAAAGATGGTAATTGTCCCGACAGCTAAACCATTGAAACCGGCCTTCAAAAATCTAAAAGGAAGTAAATTGTAACTAACTTGGCATACACTTCATTCACAGCCACATTGCAACAATTCCAGCCACTTCCGTTAGTTAAATTCCACTTAGAAACAACTTTGAAAAAATTGCAAGGGAGGCTAGAGTGCCCCTACTCAGAAACCAAACAACAAGGACACCGATTGGTCCCAAACACTTTGGCGCCCCTTCCGGTGTTTATTTAATTCTTTAGGCAATGGCAATTTGTGCAATCACATCAAGGGTTCACCCAAACATTACAATCGTACTAGAAAATAAAATGATTTCAGCTGCCAAGCTAGTTTAGGGCAATCACATAACTAGTATCTAACTTGAACTAGCTTTATTCCAACCACCGAGTTGGATTTAGGAAAATCATATTAACTCCAAGCCATCCCATGCATGACTAAAACTAGGCCAAAGTTAAACATCTAAACTAATTTAACTATTGGGAAACACATCAATTTCAACTAGTGGGCTGGTCATCAATTAGACAATAACAAAACTCAGTTTTGGAAAATCACATAAACTAACTCAATTATATATTGTTGTTCCAACCATCAAGCTAGTTTTGGACGATCACAATCCAAGCCAGCCCGTGTATGACTCAAACTAGCTTAAAAATTAAACTACTAGGAAATAATTATTTCTATTGCAAAATATATTTCTATTTATTTATGTTGAACCAGACCGGTTTAGGACAATCAAATAACTACAATTTGACCTATCTACATCAATGATATATTCCATGATGTTCTAACCATTGGGATACTTAAGGATAACAACACTAAATCAAAGACATTCTAGTTTAGAAATGAACTAGTATATGACCTGAACTAGCCCAGAAATTCAACTCAACTAACTTAACTAGTATATGACCTGAACCAGCCCAGAAATTCAATTCAACTAACTTAACTACTAGGAAACATAGAAATTTCAACCACCAAGTTGGTCATCAATTAGATATAACAATATATTATTGTATATTTTTGTTGTGAAATATATTGCTATTAATTTTTCTCAACCACGTTGGTTTAGAACAATCACAATTGATGTTTGACCTGAACTAGCACGGTGATAAATTGCATGATGTTCCAACCATTGGGCTGGTTTAGGATAATCACATTAAGTCCAAGCTAGCTTAGTTTAGAAATTAAACAATTAAACTACTCCATACTACTACATGCCACCACGATTCAAGGGACATGGTTTCAACAATGTCCCTGATTGAATGAAAGGACCCATCCGAATGAATGAAGGTTGAAGAGTGAATGAAACTAAAGGAGAGAAATAAAGGGTTGGGTGAAGCAAGCATAGAGCATAGCAAAAGGCAATCCTTTCATGCAATTCAACATGGTAGCAATCATTAATTTGAAGCCAAGATAGCTATTGCATTGGAGCGCATAATCTCAGCAAGCCAGTTTGCACTAAAGAGAAGAGCGATACGTTGTTGAAAGAAGATCTTGCAGCTCAACATAACATGAATTGATATATATCAAGGAGTTTGAAGGGGCTGATTGGGTCGAATGGGTGGGTTCTGAGGAAACATTGCATCTTGTTCAGACACCTTTACACTTAGCTCAAAACACTCTCCAAACTGTCATAAGACAGAGACCCATAACTTTCAGTAGAGATGATATTAAGTGAAATTCTTTTGCCTTAATTTGTCACCTTGTGATTCGGCATGGTTCATGTGTGCTGTTCACTCTAGGAAAGTTTCAACATTGTCATCAGTGTTCACCAAAAATATTTTTGGGTACCGATACAAAAACCTTCAACTTAAAAAATTACAAGGTTTTTTTCAAGATTTTGCAGGTTTATTCACCAAAGTATAACTAAAATGGCCTCAAAATTACAAATTCAAAAACCTTCTCTCCCAAAATTTCAAGGTTTTTTCTAAATTTAACAATTCCCATGACATTAAATCTCGGTTTTTGGTGAACACTGGCCGCCATGCCTCGTTGTGGCATGACCCCTAGAAGCATTCCAATTCCATTGCCCATTTTCAATCCTCCCCGCTTTGCTTCTCCACTTCGTTTCAAGTACCTCCTCCACTCCTCCTTTGCTCTCCCTCTTTCCACCTTTTTTTGCACCTCTTGCCTCACTCGTCCGCAACCTCCAAGACTTCATCGTCTTTCATCACACTAAAACTATCGACCAATTGTATCTTTGCATTCACTTCTCATAGACAACATACAAAGTTGCATGCCATTTGAGGATCCATTCTAGTAGCTCCCGCCCGTAACAGCCTCTAACAATTCACCTCCACTTTCGCAGGTTGCCCGCTCTGCATTGCTATTCCTTATCACTTTCAACCTTGTGGCTCTAGACTGTGCCTTTGAGCTCTCTCACTTTTAATCATATCCAAGGACGAGTACAAGCACATGATCAACGCTGCTGATAGTAAAGTCTTGAACGAAATGGCCGTTGCTCAATGTGTTGATTGCACATCACTCTTCCCCGTCTTCCACTTGTGGGCTGACCTGATTCCAGATAGAGAGGTCCATGGAGTAGATGGAGGAGGAGGGAGAGGAAGGACGGGAGACCCTCGTCAAGACCTCTCTCTCTCTCTCTCTCTCATTTGGGGGCATGCCCGATATTGTAAGACAATTCTTGAAATTGTCCTATTCGATACATGCTACCATATTTTACTATACAATCTTCTAATCTGCCCTAGTTCCTTTGTATTCTAGTAAGCTTTCTAAGATATTGGTTAGTAATTATGCGATGGGTGGAAGCACTTTGACAAATCAATTGATGGGCGTATTGGATGCCTTTTAGGGAGGTGGTGAAACGGGAACTATCCTAGATGAATCGATTGATGCAAATATGGGACGGTGGGTAAAAGTGGTCACGGAGGATGGACGCTCAGGCACCTTCCGCTACAAAGAGACGTATGCCAGATTTTGAGTAAGGAAATGCTCCGACAAGCACGTGGATGGGTGAGAAGGATGATGAGAAGCTCATTGACAAGGATCTTACAGACCCACAATTTCCAAAATTGTGGATCCATCTAGTGGCAGCGGCAAGGGCTAGTCCATTGTCTCACAATATGGATTCAATTTTCTTTGCAGGAGGCCTCATCTATGTTTATGCTTTCCTAGTTATAGATAAGAAATCCCTTCTCATATAGGAGCTAGTGTTGTTGGCATTTCCATCGAGCAAGCCCATTGAATTATATTAGGCTGAGAAGAATTTCCTACCAACTTGCTCGAAAACCAAGAGTGCCAAAACATTATGGCCAATGGCAAACTAAAATCGCCCATGGTTGAGCTGAATGAATTCACAAAACCCATTTGCAACACAACTGAGGACCTTTATCAACTACACTAGGCAAACCCAAACCATCACAAGACCTGTGGGGACATTCGCATATTGCCAAGAGAAGGAATGCCATTGGTGTACCCAAAGGAAATCCTTGGCAAGCCGATCAGACCTGGATAAACAAGTCTTGGAAAAAAGACCGTATTAGATAATTCGCGAGAATCCCAATTCCCAAAATGGTAGTTTCGGAAGAAATTGTAGCCTTTCTCCATGAAAAATACAAGAGCATAGATTAGATTTCCATTCATGAAGTATGAAATATAAACTACATTCTCAAATAATATATAGAATATCAGTGCCTAAACTACGTTATCATCGAAAAAATAATAAACTTCCAAAACCATTTGAGTGAGATTCATTTTGTGAGCCATAGTGATGTTTAAACACACCTTCAAATAGCTCTCTAGAATATCTATTGATATTGAGACTCGCTTTTTTGTGAGCATTCTCATTTGAAAATCTCCAAAACACCAGTTAAAAAACACAAGAGTGTAATTGATAACAATGAATATTGCAATGACAACATACAGGCTCTTTAACTTGACCAAGTGTTTTTAGAGGAGAATGAATGCAAGATATGTATTTGATGGTAACATCAAGTGGCAATGACAAGCATTTGATGTACACTTAGGTGGCAATGACAATCATTTCTCATGCACTTTCAATGTTTAGACTAACTAGCATTATTCTAAAAGGACAACTTTACAAGTCATGTTGATTACTCATTGCAAAGGAAAAAATCCTTTAACTTTTCCACCGTTATCTCTTGCTTGTGCATAGGAGTATTTGTGCCTGTGTGGTAAGGCATAAGATAGGCACATGTTGCAAGAGGTCGTGAATTCATTACAAAACTCTTGACCAAGTCACTGACATAGCCGAGGGTCAATGTACCATACACATATGTGCTTGGTGCTCTAAGCAATTCATCACTGGGATCAAAGCCTCAAACTCCAGACCAAATGGAAAGTACTTTGCATACTCCATCAAGCCTATCATACTTGTGTCCTTCCTTTCCAATTTCTATTGTAGTGCATTAAAGTGAACATCTGGCTGGATTTTCTTATACTATATCATTGTTGCTCCAGATGAGTTCTCACCATGTCTTGTTATGTGTCTCACCACCCCCGTTGCATCACTCACCTCCACTACATCTTCTATCAATGATTGTTCCGGTACCGCCCTATTTTCCCCCTAAAGTTGTCTCTTTATCTTTAGCTTGTTCATCCAGTTTATCCCTAATGTTTGTTGTTCCATCTGACCTTATTTCCTTCTCACCTGTTGTTTCCTCCTCACCGGTCCCTCTGGCTTTCTCTTTCACTGTGTTGTGAGACACTTGAGAGCTTGATCCCTTAACATCGCTTTTCTTGGTTCTTTTGGAAACTTTTCTATTCTTTTTATTATCTTGCTTTATTTATTTTGTTACCAAATCAAAACCTTCTAATATCTGTTGGTTGGTATAATTTTTTGGCTCAATATTCCAACCCCTAGTTATCATCATGTCCTCTCCAGTAGCATTCATCCTTGCATGATCAAAACAAGCAAGATACACATTGCCACCCAATGTATGAATTTTGAGACAAGAAACATTATCTTTCTTGGTATCCTCCATCTTTTTAACTTGTCCAACATCATCAAAAGTTCTTCCTTGGATGTTCACAAAACAATGCGCTTTATGGAGTCTTTGGAGTTCATTATTGTATGTATCTAAAAACCATCCTCTTCCAAAACTAACTCCATCACAAACTGACACCTCTAAATCCTTTCTCTTTCCCTTGCTATCCATTCTTGCAATCTTTTGTTAAAAAAATAACCAAGGAAAACTACATTAAGAAAATGAACAATCAAAATGAATAGAACCATAATGAAATGTACAATAGAAAGTCTTAAATGTAGTAGGAAATAGTACAACCACAATGCAACTTCTATTAACAAAATAACCAAGGCAAAGAAACTTTACATATGCATTATGAAAAACTACACCTACACTACAAGAAAATATACACATTATCAAAATTTAGATGGTATAACAAAGAATGGTATTCCTGCCATTCTCATACAATTATATGCTATTGTGAAGAGTGCCACCAATGCCATTGAACACATGGATTGTGAGTTTGTGGAGAATGGAACTAGTGCCATCTTCCATGATAGTTTGAAGATAATGCCACTAGTGCCATCCTCCATGATGTTGAGGAGAATAACACAAGTTTCATTCATCACATGGATTGAAGAAAATGGCATCAGTGCCATTCTCTTGATGTGAAGGTTATCACATGAGAGTTTTCTCATCTGCCCGTGTAGAGAATGGCACTGATGCAAATCTCTATGAGGGTATGTATGGAATGGCATTGGTGCAACTTATCACATGGATTGCACAATATAGCACCAGTAGTACTCTCAAGATGTCAAGGTTGTCACGGATCATGGTTGGAGATTGGCACTAGTGCCATTGTCTTAAACACCATATGATTATATTGACAAAGGTAGAAGTGCCATTAATCATGAGAATGGCACTAGTGTCATTATCCATTCTCTAGGTGATGAATGGCATTGGTTCCATTCTCCAAATATTAATATAATGTTGTGTTCCAATACTTCAACTTATCCGGTGAAGAATATCCCAACAAACAATCCAAGGAAGGCCTCATGAGTAGGTAAAGAAGACTCAAAGAAGAAACCCTTGTGACAATTTCATATGGTAAAACATAATTGCATGTAGTCATACCCCATTCCCTCGATGTTAATGTTATCACAAATGATGGTTAGAGAATGGCACTGGTGTGATTGTCCACAACACCATATGATTATGTTGAGACTGGCACCTACGCCATTAATCACAAGGATTGAGGAGAATGGTACCAGTGCCATTCTCCATGTATGAATGGCATGGGTGACATTCATGAAATATCCATATGATGTTGTGGAGAATGGCACCAATGCCATTGTCAAAAATTCAGCTCATATAGAATGCAAATTATTCTTGTATGTCAATGGTGTCACAAATGATGGTTAGAGAATGGCACTGGTGCCAGGAACCAGCTAACTCTACTTGTAAGCCCCCCATATGAGGGGAAGGCATTTGAGTAGCTCAGTTATCTGGTAGGTCCTGGTTTGGACACCAGATGGGGGCCATGTGTGGCCTGATGGCTGGACGGAGTTGGCACACTGCCAACTAGGCTACATGCAAGTGCGAAAAGGAATCCCATGACTGACCGCATTGAGGGTAGATGGAGCATTTCTTTAGGCAGCCCACCACTCTCGAGTTGCGGGGCCCGTTTGGAGTCCCAGATGATCTTGGATGGCTATGGGCCGAATGGAAACCGTAGATAAGTTGCTCTATTTTGCGCACCGATTTTATCGTGTGGTCGGTGGCCTATTTTGGGACTAACCCCCAGTTGACCGTTTTGGGCAGACTAGGTCAGTCACCCAATTGAGCCCAACCGACTACGACTGGTGGCTATATAAGAGCAAGCCCGTGAAGCCCATTTCATCACTGGCTACAACAACCCTGATTCCTTAGCATCCAACCTCCGTCCTCTATTATTTCCAGCTCGCCATCGATGCTTCTTTGACAAGAGTGCACAGTTGGGAGGCAGCGCCATCTATTGTATCAATTCTATAATAATCAAAATTTTGATTCTCCATACTACCTGTTTTCTCTCTTGCGTACGAGATCCAGTTATCTGTTGAGCACAAACGTTGTATTGTTTTCTTACATGGTATCAGAGCCTGGACTCTAGCAAGAAGATTTGGTAGTGTGTTTCTGTTTGCGAGCAGATTGTGAGAGATGGCCCAGCCCGCAAGACTGTGAATCCCACCGTTCGGCGAAAGCGAAAAGTTGGACAGCTCTAACTATCCACTTTGGAAGTTCAAGATGAAGACCATCCTAAGCGCATATGAGATTTGGGACACTGCCCCAATGGTGGACGTGAGGCCGGTTGCGAGACTGGATCCAGCCAATGTAGGACAATAGATAGTACCAACTGTGGATGAGATTCTCGCGTGGACAAGAAGAAATGTTGATGCGTTGTGTTCTATTGTCTGCAGTGTAAGTGATTCCGTCATGGCGTTAATTCAACATGTCACCACAGCAGAGGATGCATGGATGGTCTTGACAAATCAGTACGAGACCACGAATCAGATGCGGATTCAGAATCTGGAGACTCAACTCACGAATGAGAAATTGTTTGAGTTTGAAGCGACAGAGAAGTTCATCACCAGGGTGAAGAATCTGCGCCATCAAATGACTGCGATTGGCATCACCATCACCAGCGAGAATCTAGCACGAAGGTGCATACGGATTCTCCCACCAAAGTACGACGGTCTTGTTATGGTGCTGAATACAGAACAGAAATTCACCCCTCAACTTTGAGGATTTTAGCGCGATGCTTCTGGAGGAGGAGATGCATCAAAAGATGAGGACTGGAGAAGATTCGGCTTTCTACGCTGGATCAAAGAAAGGTAAGGGTGAGGACTTTGGTAACCCATCTTCTTCTGATGATAAAAAGAGAAAGAAGAAGATCAAGAGCTTCTATTGCAACAAGGCAGGGCACAAGCAGAATGAGTGCCGAAGGAAGATTGCAGATGAGAAGAATGGAGTAAAGAAAGAGTCCAGCAACAGCGTGCAGGTGGTACTAGTAGAGTTGTTCATTGCAATTGAGGAGATTTGCATGGAGGCAGTTCATGTACCTATGGATGAACCTTGGATCATTGACAGTGGTACATCGAGCGACATGACCAGTCGGAAGGATTGGTATACCTCTCTATAGCCGGTAGGGAATGACATCCTGGTAGCAGTCGGCAATGATGCAAAATGTCCAAGCAAAAGGAAAAAATACGATTGCTCTCAAGCCAAATGGAGTTGTAAAATAGTTGTTCGATGTTCTTTATGTGGCACATATCAAAAGGAACTTGTTGTCCATTTCTGCGATCACGGATCGGGACCTCAACGTTCAATTCAATAAGAATGGTGCACAGATCGTGGATCTTCAAGGGAAGGTCATTGGTAAAGGTACACGGCGCAACAACATCCACCAACTCTCAGCTTTTAGTACTCGAGCCGATGTGAAGAACACTAAGATGTGGCATGAGAGGTTTGGTCATCTAAACCTTAGTTCTTCTAAGGAGATGCATAAAAGTGCAATGATTACAGACCTACCAAAAATTTCAAATTTGCCCGATGTATGTGAAGCTTGCATGATGGACAAGCAGCATTGGCAGCCCTTTCCTAAAGAGGCCAGTAGGGCAAATGCTCCTCTAGATCTCATTCACATAGACCTCTGCAGAAAGATGGAGACAGAAGCTTTGGGTGGTTCCTACTACTTCATGACGCTGATCGACGACTATAGTAGAAGGAAATGGATATACTTCCTAAAGACTAAAGACGAGGCTTTTAGTAAGTTCAAGGAATGGCATGTAATGGTCGAGAAAGAAACGGGGAAGAAAGTGAAGAAGTTGAGATCAGACAGAGGTGGAGAGTTCACATCAATTGAATTTGAGAGTTACTATGAAAGTCACAGGATCAAGAGGTAGAAACCCCCACCACATACATCACAGCAAAATGGAGTAATAGAGCACAAGATGCACATCATCTATGAAATGGGCCGGAGTATGATGAAAGGGAAACATTTGCCAAAGGCTTTCTGGGCTGAAGCATGTAACACTACAGTTTACATTTTGAATCGTACCTACACGAAAACTGTGAATGGGATGACTCCACTGCATGCCTTTTCTGGTAAGAAACCTTCAGCTGCACATTTCAGAGTTTTTGGATGTGACTGTTTTGTGCATGTCCCTGATGCTAATAGGACTAAATGGGAACCGAAGAGCTGGAAGTGTATTTTCTTAGGATACAGTGAAGAGGCGAAGGGTTACCATCTCTATAATACTATTACCAAGAAGGTAATAGTAACTCGCGATGTGGTCTTCTCAGAATAGCTACATCAATTGGAGGAGGATGCTTCCTTCCCAGACAACCAGGACCAGGATATCCATCCAGTAACACCACCAACAGCAGACCGAACTCCCCCAATGGTGCTTGGGAGGATTCAAGATAAAGAAGATGAAGAAGAGCCTACAGAACCACAATAGCAATGACCATTCTTGAAGTGGGTAAAGTAGCTTTTGGATGGCAGAGAACCTCTAGCCATTGAGGAGGAACGATCCGAACACCGCTGGTCCAAGAGATTAGAGGAGCAAAGAAGAGCACAGGAACACTTGGTCAACTATGCTTTGATGACAGAAGTGATCCGTGCTGATGAACCCAAGTGTCTTGAAGAGACAACCAGGACCAGGATATCCATCCAGTAACACCACCAACAGTAGACCGAACTCCCCCAATGGTGCTTGGGAGGATTCAAGATAAAGAAGATGAAGAAGAGCCTACAGAACCACAACAGCAACGACCATTCCTGAAGTGGGTAAAGCAGCTTTTGGATGGCAGAGAACCTCTAGCCATTGAGGAGGAACCATCCGAACACCGCTGGTCCAAGAGATTAGAGGAGCAAAGAAGAGCACAGGAACACTTGGTCAACTATGCTTTGATGACAGAAGTGATTCGTGCTGATGAACCCAAGTGTCTTGAAGAGGCATAGGGTGATGATAGGTGGGTGGAGGCTATGCAGTTAGAGTATGGTTCCATAATGAAGAACAACAGTTGGGACCTTGTGGATCATCCACCAAAACGTAAGGTAATCGGCACCAAGTGGGTGTACAAGACCAAGTACAAGTCCGACGGTACAAGGCTCGGCTCGTGGCAAAAGGATTCGCACAGGTATATGGTTTTGATTATCAGAATACTTTTGCTCCCACAGCTCAACTAACCACAATTCACAGTGTTTTGGCATTAGCTGCCCAGGAAAGTCGGCCCGTGTTTCAGATGGATGTAAAATCCACCTTTCTGAATGGGGATCTCTAGGAGGAGGTATACGTGGAACAACCACCAAGTTTTGTGATCCCTGGTTCAGAAGGTAAAGTCTGTAAACTAAAGAAGGCACTTTATGGGCTGAAACAGGCCCCACGAGCATGGTACTAGCAAATTGATGCCTACTTTCTGCAAAAGGAGTTCAGGAGGAGCCCATCAGATGCAAATTTGTATATCTTCAAAGGAGGCAGGTGTATAATCGTGGTCCTTTATGTGGACGACCTTGTCATAATAGGAAACCATGAAGAGAAGATCTCACAGACAAAGCATTTGCTAGGAAGAGAGTTTGAAATGACAGACCTCGAACTGATGCATTTCTGTTTGGGGATTGAAGTTTGGTAAGAGCCGAAACAGATCCTTATTTCACAGTTGAAGTATGCTGGAGAGATACTGAAGGCATTTGGCATGGCTGACTGCAAGACAGTTGGTACCCCTATGGAGGTTGACGTGAAGCTCTCAAACAAGGATTCATCACCACTGGTGGACGAAGCGAAGTATAGAACACTTGTGGGCAGCTTGATTTACTTGTGCAACACAAGGCCGATCAGCTTTGCAACTGGTGTACTAAGCAGGTTTTCCAATAAGCCCTAGGAGAACCATTGGAGGGCAGGGATGCGGGTGCTGAAATACATCAAAGGCACACTTATGGCATCACCTATACCAAGGGCAACATCTTGACCAGATTCTGTGACTCGGATTGGGCAGGAGATGTGGACAGTAGGAGATCAGTGACAGGTTATTGTTTCTCACTTGGATCTGGAGTTGTGTCATGGGTCAGCAAGAAGCAACCCACACTTGCTCTTTCTTCTACCGAGGCTGAGTACAAATTAGTATGCTTTGCTTTTGTGAGGCATTGTGGTTGAGGAGGATTCTGGGGGACATGGGTGCAGTGCAGAACAAGCCTACGTAGTTATCATGTGACAATCAGAGTTGCATGGCGATTGCAAAGAACCCTGTGTTCCATGCTCACACAAAACACATTGAGATTCAATATCACTTTGTACGTGAGCTCATCATGGATGGAGAGGTCGACTTGGTGTACTGTCGACTACAGAGAATGCTGCGGACATCTTCACAAAGCCTCTTGGAAGAGACTTGCTGAGAGGCATCTTCATCGACTTGGCATTGGACCGAAAAAGTAAGTTCACTTGCAGGTGGACATTGAGGGGGGTGTTAGATATCAATGCTCCACTCTCATGTAACTACGTGAGAACCAGCTAACTCTACTTGTAAGCCCCCCATATGAGTAGAAGGCATTTGAGTAGCTCGGTTATCCGATAGGTCCTAGTTTGGACACCAGATGGGGGCCATGTGTGACCTGATGGCTGGACGGAGTTGGCACACTACCAACTAGGCTACATGCAAGTGTGAGAAGGCATCCCATGACTGACCGCATTGAGGGTAGATGGAGCATTTCCTGGGGCAGCACACTCTCGGGTTGCGGGGCCTGTTTGGAGTCCCAGATGATCTTGGATGGATGTGGGCCGAACGAAAACTGTAGGTAAGTTGCTCTATTTTGTGCACCGGTTCTATCATGTGGTCGGTGGCCTACGACCCCCAATTGACCGTTTTGGGCAGACTGAGTCAGTCACCTAATTGAGCCCAACCGACAATGACTAGTGGCTATATAAGAGCAAGCCCGTGAAGCCCATTTCATCACTGGCTACAGCAACCCTGATTCCTTAGCATCCAACTTCCGTCCTCTACTGTTTCCAGCTCACCATCGAAGCTTCTTTCACAGGAGCGCACGGTTGGGAGGTAGCGCCATCTATTGTATCAGTTCTATAGTAATCAAATTTTTGATTCTCCATACTATCTATTTTCTCTCTTGTGTACGAGATCCTTTTATTTGTTGAGCACAGACGTTGTCTTGTTTTCTTACAAACTTTACCTTTTGAACCAGGGATCACAAAACCTGGTGGTTGTTCCAGGTATACCTCCTCCTTGAGATCCCCATTTAGAAAGGTAGATTTTACATCCATCTAAAACACGGGCCAACTTCCCTGGGTAGCTAAAGCCAAAACACTGCGAATTGTGGTTAGTCGAGCTGTGGGAGCAAAAGTGTCATGATAATCAAAACCATGTACTTGTGCAAATCCTTTTGCCATGAGTCGAGCCTTGTACTTATCCAATGTGCCGTCGGACTTGTACTTGGTCTTGTACACCCACTTGGTGCCGATTACCTTCCGTTTTGGTGGTCACCCCACAAGGTCCCAAGTGTTGTTCTTCATTATGGAGCCATACTCTGACTGCATAGCCTCCATCCACCTATCATCTCCCTGTGCCTCTTCAAGACACTTGGGTTCATCAGCACGGATCACCTCTGTCATCAAAGCATAGTTGACCAAGTGTTCCTGCGCCCTTCTTTGCTCCTCTAATCTCTTGGACCGGCGGTGTTTGGATGGTTCCTCCTCAATGGCTAGAGGTTCTCTGCCATCCAAAAGCTGCTTTACCCACTTCGGGAATGGCCATTGCCATTGTGGTTCTGTAGGCTCTTCTTCATCTTCTTTATCTTGAATCTACCCAAGCACCATTGGGGGAGTTCAGTATATTGTTGGTGGTGTTACTGGATGGATATCCTGATCCTGGTTGTCTAGGAAGGAAGCATCCTCCTTCAATTGATGCAGCTATTCTGAGAAGACCACATCGTGACTTACTATTGCCTTTTGACTAGTCATGTGGCATGATGCACCACTGTCAATGATCCAAGGTTCATCCACAGGTACATGAACTACCTCCGTGCAAATCTCCTCAATTGCTTCGAATAGCTCTACTAGTGCTGCCTACGCACTATTGCTGGACTCTTTCTTCCACTTCGAGAATGGCTTTTGCTGTTGTGGTTTTGCAAGCTCTTCTTCATTTTCTTTATTTTGAATCCTCCCAAGCACCGTTGGGGGAGTTCAGTTTGTTGTTGGGGGAGTTCAGTTTGTTGTTGGATGGATATTCTGGTCCTGGTTGTCTGGGAAGGAAGCATCCTCCTCCAATTGATGCGGCTGTTCTGAGAAGACCACATCGCGACTTACTATTACCTTCTTGGTAATAGGGTTATAGAGATGGTAACCCTTTGCCTCTTCACTATAGCCCAAGAAAATACACTTCCAACTCTACGGCTCCCATTTGGTCCTATTAGCATCAGGGACATGCACAAAACAGTCACATCCAAAAACTTTGAAATGTGTAGCTGAAGGTTTCTTACCAGAAAAGACCTGTAGTGGAGTCATCCCATTCACAACTTTCATGTAGCTATGATTCAGAATGTAAACTACAGTGTTATATGCTTCGGCCCAGAAAGTATTTGGCAAATCTTTCCCTTTCATCATACTCCTGCCCATTTCACAGATGACGTGCATCTTGCATTCTGCTACTCCATTTTGTTGTGATGCATGTGGCGGGGGTTTCTACCTCTTGATCCCGTGACTTCTACAGTAACTCTCGAATTCAATTGATGTGAACTCTCCACCTCTGTTTGATCTCAATTTCTTCACGTCCTCCCTGATTCTTTCTCGACCATTACATGCCATTCCTTGAACTTCCTAAAAGCCTCGTCTTTAGTCTTTAGGAAGTATATCCATATCCTTCACCTGTAGACGTCGATCAGTGTCATGAAGTAGTAGGAACCACCCAAAGCTTCCGTCTCCATCTTTCCGCAGAGGTCCGTGTGAACGAGCTCTAGAGGAGCCTTTGCCCTACTGGCCTCTTTAGAAAAGGGCTGTTGATGCTGCTTGTCCATCATGCAAGATTCACATACATCAGGCAAATCTGAAATTTCTGGTAGGTCTGCAATCATTCCACTTTTATGCATCTCCTTCAAAGAACTAAGGTTTAGATGACCAAACCTCTCATGCCACAGCTTAGTGTTCTTCACATTGGCTCGAGCACTGAAAGATGAGAGTTGGTAGATGTTGTTGCGCCATGTACCTTTACCAACGACCTTCCCTTGAAGATCCATGATCTGTGCACCATTCTTATCGAATTGAACTTTGAGGTCCCGATCCATGATCGTAGAAATGGACATTAAGTTCCTCTTGATATCTGGCACATAAAGAACATCGGACAATTGTTTTACAACTCCATCTGACTTGAGAGCAATCGTACCTTTTCCTTTTGTTGGACATTTTGCATCATTGCCGACTGAGCACTACCAAGATGTCATTCCCTACCAGCTATAGAGAGGTATACCAATCCTTCCGACTGGTCATGTGGTGCAATGCACCACTGTCAATGATCCAAGGTTCGTAGGTACATGAACTGCCTCTGTGCAAATATCCTCAATTGCGATGAACAGCTCTACTGGTACTGCCTGTGCACTATTGCTGGACTCTTTCTTTACTCCATTCTTCTCATATGCAATCTTCTTTTGGCAGAAGCACTTGATCTTCTTCTTTCTCTTTTTATCATTAGAAGAAGATGGGTTACTAGAGTCCTTACCCTTACCTTTCTTTGATCCAGCATAGAAAGCCGAATATTCTCTAGTCCTCATCTTTTGACGCATCTCCTCCTCCAGAAGCATCACATTGAAATCCTCAAATTTGAGGGGCAGATTTCTATTCTGTGTATTCAGCGCCGTAACAAGACCGTCGTACTTTGGTGGGAGAATCCGTATACACCTTCATGCTAGATTCTCGCTGGTGATGGTGATGCCAATCATAGTCATCTGATCGCGCACATTCTTCACCCTGGTGATGAACTTCTCTGCCACTTCAAACTCAGACAATTTCTCGTTCGCAAGTTGAGTCTCCAAATTCTAAATCCACGTCTGATTCATGGTCTCATACTGATTTTTCAAGACCATCCATGCCTCCTCCACTGTGGTGACATGTTGAATTAATGCCATGATGGAATCTCGGGGGGGTCACTCATCATATGTAACCCTATCACGTGAGTTCAACAGAAGGATATTTTTTATTTCTAAAATCTACAAAAATAAATATACATAAGGGACTATTTAAAATGGTTTTGGAAAAAATTTATAGATTTGTATAGAAAAGGGGTACATTTTATTAATGAAAATTTTACAGATAAGGGATTTTAGAAATATGCCTTGAACGCATGTGGTATAGAGGGTTAATACATAGTGACCCCCCCGAGGATGGAATCACTTACACTGCAGACAATAGAACACAGTGCATCTGCATTTCTTCTTGTCCACGCGAGAATCTCATCCGCAGTTGGTACTATCTGTTGTCCTGCATTGGCTGGATCCGATCTTGCAACCGACCTCACGTCCACCCCTGTAGCATGTCCCAAAGCTCATATGAACTTAGGATGGTCTTCATCTTGAACTTTCAGAGTGGATAGTTAGAGCTGTCTAACTTTTTGCTTTCGCCGAACGGTGGGATTCACAGTCTTGCGGGCTGGGCCATCTCTCACAATCTGCTCGCAAACAGAAACGCACTACCAAATCTTCTTGCTATAGTCCAGGCTCTGATACCATGTAAGAAAACAATACAACATCTGTGCTCAACAGATAATAGGATCTTGTACGCAAGAGAGAAAATAGATAGTACGGAGAATCAAAAATTTGATTACTGTAGAACTGATACAATAGATGGCGCTGCCTCCCAACCATGCACTCCTGTCAAAGAAGCTTCGATTGCGAGCTGGAAATAGTAGAGGACGAAGGCTAGATGTTAAGGAATCAGGGTTGCTGTAGCCAGTGATGAAATGGGCTTCACGGGCTTGCTCTTATATAGCCACCAGTCGTAGTCGGTTGGCTCAATTGGGTGATCGATCCAGTCTGCCCAAAACGGTCGACTGGGGTCAGTCATGAAATAGGTCCCCGAGCACACGATAAAATCAATGTGCAAAATAGAGCAACTAACCTATGGTATCCGATCAGCCCACAGCCATCCGGGATCATCTGGGACTCCAAACGGGCCCCGCAACTTGAGAGTGGGCTACCTCAGGAAATGCTCCATCTACCCTCAATGCGGTCAGTCATGGGATGCCTTCCCACACTTGCATGTAGGCTAGTTGGTAGTGTGCCAACTCTGTCCAACCATCACACCACACATGGCCCAAACCAAGATCTACCGGATAACCGAGCTACTCAAATGCCTTCTCCTCATATGGGGGGCTTACAAGTAGAGTTAGCTGGTTCCCGCGTAGTTACATGAGAGTGGAGCATTGATATCTAACACTAGTGTCCACAACAACATATGATTGTATTGAGATTGGCACCTCTGCCTTCAATCTTGTGCCATTCTCAATTTCTCTATCTGATGATTGGCATTGGTTGCATTCTCCAAATATTCATATGATGTTCTAGAGAATGGCAATAGTGCCATTCTCCACATATTCGTAAAATGTTGTGTTCCAACACTTCAACTGATCTAGTAAAGAATATCCCAACCAAAAATTCAAGGAAGGCCTCATGAGTAGGTAAAGAAGACACCCTCATGACAATTTCATATGGTAAAGATCAATTGCATGTGGTCATATCCCATGCCCTATATGTCAATGTTGTCACATATGATGATTAGAGAATGGTACTCGTGCCATTGTCCACAACACAATATGATTATATTGAGAGTGGCACCTATGCCATTAATCCCAAGGATTGAGGAGAATGGCACCACTGCAATTCTCCATTGTCCATGTTTGAATGGCATTGGTGCTAATCTTCAAATATCCATATGATGTTGTGGAAAATGACACTAGTGCCATTATCAAAACTTCAACTCATATAGAATGCAAATTATTCCTATATGTCAATGTTTTCACAGATGATGGTTTTAGAATGGCATTGGTGCCACTGTCCACAACAACATATGATTATATTGAGGTTGGCACCTATGCCATCAATCACATGGATTGAGGAGAATGGTACTAGTGCCATTATCCATTTCTCAATCTGATGGATGACATTGGTGCCATTATCCAAATATTCATATGATGTTGTAAAGAATGGCACTACTGCCATTCTCCAAATTTCAACCCATTTGGTGAAAAAATTATGCATCAGGGCCATTCTGAGGGGATTGGCTATATAGACAAATCGTTAGGTAGAATGCTTGGTGCCACTCTCTAGATGTCAGGGTTGTCATGGATCATGCTTGGAGATTGGAACTAGTGCCATTTCCTTGAGTACCATATGATTATATTGAGAATGGTAGCAATGCAATTAATCACATGGATAGAGGAGAATGGCACATGTGCTGTTCTCCATTCTCTAGCTGATGAATGGAATTGGTGCCATTCTCCAAATATCTGTATGATGTTGTGTTCCAACACTTTAACTTATCCGGTGAAGAATATCCCAACCAAAAATTTAAGGAAGGACTCATGAGTAGGTAAAGCAAACACCCTCATGGCAATTTCTATGTTAATAATCAATTGAATGTGGTGATATCCCATTCCCTAGATGCCAATGTTTTCACAAATGATGGTTAAAAAATGACATTGGTGCCATTATCCACAACACCATATGATTATATTGAGACTTGCACATGCACCATTAATCACAAGGATTGAGTAGAATGGCACTAGTGCTATTCTCCTTTAGTAGAAATGTACCAGTGCCATTCTCCATTCTCCATGTGTGAATGGCATTGGTGCCATTCTTAAAATATCCATATGATGTTGTGGAGAATGGCACCAGTGCCATTCTCCAAACTTCAATTCATATAGAACCCATATTATTCTAGTATGTCACAGGTGGTTGGAGAGTGGCACTTGTGCCATTGTCCAGAGCAACATATGA
The DNA here is from genome assembly GCF_047967505.1 of Dipteris shenzhenensis. NCBI lineage: Eukaryota > Viridiplantae > Streptophyta > Polypodiopsida > Gleicheniales > Dipteridaceae > Dipteris > Dipteris shenzhenensis. The sequence goes on from NC_141600.1 coordinate 24,529,910, forward strand.
TTATATTAGACTGGCACCTGTGCCATCAATCACATGGATAGAGGAGAATGACGCCTGTTCCATTCTCCATTTCTCTATCTAATGATTGCAAAGGGTCCCATTCTTTGATGTTGTGGAAAATGGCACCAGTGCCATTCTCCAAATATTCATGTAATGTTTTGTTCCAACACTTCAACTAATCCGGTGAAGAATATCCCAACCAAAAATTCGAGGAAGGCCTCATGGGTAGGTAAAAAAGACACCCTCATGACAATTTCATATGGTAAAAATCAATTTGCATGTGGTCATATCCCATTCCCTAGATGTCAATGTTGTCATAGATGGGGGATGAGCATTTTCTGAGCAAAATCTTTCGAGCATTTGAGTGAAGGAAAAAAAGGCTTCCAACTATGTAAGAATATGGCAAAAATAGATAAGAAGATAACATAGTTTCACTAAGAAATATGCAAAGTATTATAGCAATGCCTATTTTATACACAAATCTTTACATGAATCTTTGGGAATGGTGAGTAGAATAATGGAATGGCATTTGAAGAAACCCACATGTAGCGTAGACTTCTCTTTGAAAATTCCCTTATGATCCTTCTTACAACTTTCACTTAATAGGGGTGACATTGAAAACCACCTCTCAACCTAGCCTCATGAAAGGGTTCATCCAAAGAACCTCATTGAAGCAAGCCATCAACGTAGTTTCCCAGCGAATCCTTTTGAAGTAGGTATTCCAAGGTAGTTTTGTTGGCGAAACTACCATGGACAACACTTTTAAAAGTGGCATAACTTTCACATTTAATGTCCAAATATAGTCATGCAGACACTCAAATTGATCAGAAAACCCCATTTGAGCACATCTATGGGGTTATATGTTGGAAAATCTTGCATATATAGTATTCAATATTACATATATTCTATGAGAGTGATATGTAAGCCCAAGTTAATACTTATTTGTAGTAATTTAAATTTCTTTAGAAACATATTCATAAATATATTGTTTTTAATGCTATAAAAATCAGTAGAAAGCTCGTAATATTGATATAAATGTGTTTAATTATATATGTATAATATTATTATTTGAGAGTGATTATGAGGGATGTTTCTTAAAGGAATTATTTTTCAACAACTTTTTAAGGTAAAAACAGGGGTACAAAGGATGTCTATGAAGAAGAAAATTTATGTTATGTAAAATTGAATGAGTGACAATTCTATATATTTTTATAATACCTTAAGGGATCTAGTTCTAGTGAAAATGAAAGTGTAAATACCATGTTTCCTGCTTGTAAACAAATATGAGAGATTAGATTCATTATCTTTAAATTTAAATCTTAATTAACAAATTGTAAAGAAATATAAATTTTAAAATCTCTTGAAAAACACGCTCGGATAAACTTGCTCATAGGTTTTTTCTCGTAAAATTGACGCACCCAGATACATGATGGTTAGAGAATGGCACTAGTGCCATTATCAACAAACCATATGGTTATATTGAGACTGGCACTTATGCCATTAATCACAAGGATTGAGGATAATATTATCGACAACACCAAATGGTTATATTGAGACTAGCACTTGTGCCATTAATCACAAGTACTAAGGAGAATGGAACCAGTGGGATTCTCCATTCTATGTATGAATGGCATTGGTACTATTCTTAAAATATGCATATGATGTGGAGAATGGCATCAATGCCATTCTCCAAACTTCAACTCATATAGAATGCAAATTATTCTTGTATGTCAATGTTTTGATAGATGATGGTTAGAGAATGGCACTGGTGCCATTATCCACAACATCATTTGACTATCTTGAGAGTGAAACCTATGACATCAATCACATGGATTGAGGAGAATGGCACCAGTGCCATTTTCCATTTCTCCATCTGATGAATGACATTGGTGCCATTCTCATAATATTCATATGATGTTGTGGAGAATGGTACCATTGCCATTCTTCATTCTCTAGGTGATGAATGGCATTGACATCATTCTCCAAATATTAATATAATGTTGTGTTCCAACACTTCAACTAATCCTGTAGAGAATATCCCAACGAGAAATTTGAGGAAGGTCTCATGAGTACGTAAAGAAGATACCCTCATGACAATTTCATATGGTAAAAATTAATTGCATGTGGTCATATCCCATTCCCTAGATGTCAATGTTGTTACAGATGATGGTTAGAGAATGGAACTAGTGCCATTGTCCACAAGACCATACGATTATATTGAGATTGGCACTTGTGCCATTAATCACAAGGATTGAGGAGAATTAATGAATGGCATTGGTGCTATTCTTGAAATATCCATATGATGTTGTGGAGAATGGCACCATTCCATTCTCCAAACCTCAATTCATATAGAATGTAAATTATTCCTGTATGTTAATGTTGTCACAAGTGATGGTTAGACCCTCCACAACAACATATGATTATATTGAGAGTGGCACCTATGCCATCAATCACATGGGTTGAGGAGAACGGCACTAGTGCCATTATCCATTTCTCCATCTCATGGATGGCATTGCTGCCATTGTCCAAATATTCAATATATGATGTTGTGGAGAGTGGCACCATTGCCATTCTCTAAACTTTAACCCGTCTAGTGAAAAAATTGTGCACTAGAGACATTTTGAGGGGATTGGCCATATAGATAAAAGCTTAGCAAGAATGGTTATGGTGCCACTTTCGAGATGTAGAGGTTGTCACGGATCATGAGTGGTTAGAGATTGGCACTGGTGCCATCGCCTTGAACACCATATGATTATATTGAGAATGGCAATAGTGCTGTTAATCATATGGAGCCATTCTCCAATCTCTAGGTGATGAATGGAATTGGTGCCATTCTCCACTGGGAGAGCACTAATTCCAATCTCAATGGGAGTTTGTGGAGAATGGCACTGGTGCCATACTCCATGAGAGCTTGTAGAGAATCCTGCATGGGAGTTTGTGGATAGTGGAATTGGTGCCATCCTCCATGATGTTGGTGCCATTCTCCACAATAGTAATATTCTCCTCTGCTATTATCTGTTCTCCATGTGTTGAATGGTATTGATGGCATTCTCAACCCCATCAAGTGATTGAGAATGGCACCAATAACATTCATCACATGGCTTTATATACATGAATTCTTTGATATACACATTTATATACATACATATTTATCTAGGATTTTATTAATTGATTAATTATTTAATTTGATTTAATTTCTTTATTTTTTGAAATTTGAAAAAGAAATTTGAACGAGAAGGCTTGAACTTTCAAATTCAGAATTTGAAGTTTTGGGAAGAGGGAGTGGCTTTTGAATAGTTGCTTAGTTTAGAAGTGAGAGAGAGAGAGAGAGAGAGAGAGAGAGAGAGAGAGAGAGAGGCACCTCAAAGTGTCAAGCGTCAAATCGGAGGCTTTGAAAGGACATTGGAAGGAGGCGTGAAATCGGGCTTTGAAAGGACTTTCAAAGGAGGCTTCACTTCAATCCCCGCTCGATCTCACGGAAGCTATCCTCAAAGTTCTCGAACTCACCAATGGAAGGAGCTATCCTCGAAGTTCAAACTTTGTGGACTGCCTTCAGATCTACTACACGATTCAATGCAACGAGCTAAAGGCTGTAGCCTGCACGAGGCACGAGTCACGAGCAGCACGAGTCTGCACGATGATTCGAAATGGGTTACGGGGCTATGGAGTCCGTTGATGATATGGGGTAGCTATTCGTGTATCTCTCGAGCTATTCAATGCGCGTCTCCCAACCTATTCAACGTGGAAGGAGGCTAGAGCTGCACGCACGGGTGATTCGAGGATCTATTTTTGTTATATTTCAAGTTAGTTTACATTAGTTACGGCTTTTTGGTTAGTTTAGTTACCTCCTAGTTAGTTTGGGTTACTTAGTTAACCTTAGTTAACTAATTAACTAGTTAGTTTAGTTAGTTTATATAACGTTAATTTACTCGTTAGTTAACTTTAATTCACTAATTACATTTAGTTAGTTTTAATTAACTAGTTACGTTAATTAACATTGCATATATATATATATAAAATAAATAATATATATTTTTACAATAAATAAATTTTAAAATAAAAATATATCTATAATTAATATTTATTTAATACATATATAAGTAAAAATAAATAGAAATTAATTTAATTTATACTTATTTATGATGAATATGTAATAAATAAATATTGATATATATATATTTAGAACAAACATAACGTTTAATTAACATTACGTTTTAAATTATATATAATTTATATCACATTTAATTAACATTATGCATATATAATCATTACATATTAATATATTTGATACATATCTAAATCCCTCCATGTGGGTTCATGGAGATTGGCACCAATGCCATTCTCCACAAACCCACATGGAGATTGGCACTAGTGCCATTATCCCATTCCTCAATTCAAGAGAATGGCACCAGCGCTATTCTCCATGTGCCATTCTCCAAAGACACACTCGGTTAATTCTTTTGCACTTTGTCAAGTCAACATTATGAAATTCTTTGGTTGTAATTTATTCTAAAACTTATTTCCCATAATTGTAATGGTAGGTGATGGCTATTCGGAGTGGGGACAAGGTCATGATGATGGTGGGGAATGAAGTGATTGCAATTGGTGCAGCCTGCGTAATAGATTCAGAGGGCTACTGTAGTGGTGTGAAGATTGGGGCAGAAAATGTATCAGTGATAGTGGAGAAGTCTATCAATAGTGACATGCTCTTGCCATTTCCCACTATGGATGTAGTGCTTATCGCCGAGGCACTCTGGAGTGTTGTCAAGTGGCCTAAGACCTCTTTGAAACATGTTGGTGATTCTTTAGATGAGCTAGTAAATCAAGAGGCTGCACCAACATTTGAGCCTGAGAAACCTTACATTGAGGCAATGCCAGTTTCTTCATTGGAAATAGATAATCGCATTCGGGAATCCTAGAAAGAGAAGAAGGTTGTCTTGTGGGATGAGAGCAAAACAAAGACCATGTGGGAAGGTGTGATCTCACATGTTTTCCCAAGTGACTCTACAAACTTTGATTTGTTGGGTAATGATTGCATTGGTGTGGTTATCGAGAAGAAAGAAAAAATTACAGGAAGTGACTTAGGATCTTTTGTGCAAGACATGGGCTCTGTCAGCCTAGTTAAGTGGCCCATCAAGCAGATTACCTTACTTGATGGAAGCCCATTGCAACAATATGTGCCCATGGACGAGGTTACTTGAACATATGAGGTGGTCAATGATCTCTCAATGATCAAATGTCAAAAATTGATTCTCCAACTTTAAAGAAAAGAATATACACTATCATTAATAGGGTGCCTAAGCAAAGAGAGCCTCCCACATCAATGTACAAAATGTCACTAGAGTCAATGCAGTAGGTTTCTTCCATTGATTGTTGTGGAAGTAGGTGCTATCAACATTCTGAACGAGACTTCTTAATGACCGTCAGGAATAACTTTTGGGGCAGTCTCGAACAAACTTTATATACGATGTGTTGTCAATGGCTTGGCATCATGGCTGCACTAGCAGAATACACTACAAATTTAGGGTAAATGGTCGGGATGTGTGTTGTAGAGCATGGTATGACATGCATGGAATCCAAAAGACATCATTTTATCAATATAAGGAGCACTTTGAGAGTGGCGTGCATGATATGTGCATGGGAATATAGGGATTTTGAGGAGGAGCAGGGAGCACATAGGCATGAGTAGGGCTCTCGTTCAACACTTTGTGGATAATAGCATCGAGCATATGCCTCACAAGATTAGAACCATGTAGGATGGTTCTAGAGAGAAAAGTAGGTAATACCTAAAGTATATAAGAAGATAGACATCTTGCATGAGGTCAATGCTTTGCTTAATCAACGCGGTTATGAGAGCATATCCACATCCACATTTGGTAGGATTTGGAAATCAGACTTAAAAAATATAGCCCTTGCTAAGACTAGTGAATTCTCTAAATGTAGCTTGTGCAGTCACGGATCAAGGCTCAATTAGCAGCTACAAAAAGTCAAGATGAGCACAATTCAGTGCTAATGGAAGAGAGAAAGATGCGTATGATACAACAACAAAATTGTAGGAAGCTATACTATGCATGGCGTAGGTACTCCGAGATGGATCCCAAAAAGTATGTATGCATAATCCATGATAAGATGGACCAAGAAAAGACTGTGATTCCAAGACTTTGGGTGAGGTTCGAGGACACCGACTCCACATGGTAATTACAGGTTTCACTCATTGGAATGGACATCATCATTATGGACACTTCACCCTTAATGGTTTGTGGCCATTTGATCCCAACTTGACAATTGGATCGCTCTCAATTTGTTTGCGCAACCTCGACAGGACGGATACGCATGACCTCGAAGACCTTGCTACTGATGGGATTCCAAGAAGCTGTGTTCACCTTTTGAATGCTTTATGCTCAAGAAATGCTTTCAACTCCCATTATAGTTCTGAAGGTACACAAAAGTGGGCTTTAGTGAAGTTGTAGATTGCATGATTACAAATGAGAATCTAGAGACTGTATCAGGCAGTGATCCGAAGTCTAACATGGATGCCATGAAAAGTTCCATTGCAAGGGCTGCACATACATGTGAAAATCCACCCTCTTCAAATAGAAATGTTGCTGTTGAGCCATTGTTCCGAAATTTGCCAGAGAGCTTGCTACTCCATCTTCATAATTGTGGTTCAAATAACAAAAGCAGATAGTTGTTTGAATACCTTTCTCTTCTTGTAGTTGCAGGGGCATTTTCAAGACAGCTCAATTGGGATTCTTAATGGTAGGGCACACACATGAGGGCATTGATGCAATGTTCAGCAGGTTCTCGGAGAGTTTGCGAGTGGGACAAACATTCACTTTCCCTCATCTTATCTACACACATTCAAAAAATGTACATCAGCTTCACCAGCACCATTTCTTCTTATATGGGTTCCTAACTTCAAGGATTATGTAGATGGCTACCCATGTGATGGGCAATAAATGCTAGTTGGTCATGCAAAGCTATTAGAATTTTGATTTTTCATGCAAGGTGACAGACCTATGATGCAGTACAAGGTGCATCCAAAATCACCAAACTGGATGCCCCACTACTACACATGGGCCTTATTTTGATGGTTAAGCACTGATGTTTAGCGCACGTGGGGCACTAATCATCGGTAGGCAAAGTAGGCTTAAAAAGTGTTGCTATATAGCGACACTTTTATAAACATCGCTATATAGAAACATTTATAAAAGTGTCACTACATAGCGACACCTGCTAGACTTGTATAAGGTCGTTATATAGTGAAGTTTTACAGAGTGTTTTTCCCCATACCGATCTTTAAAGATAGTTTTACCCAATGACAAAAAAAATTTCTTTTCATACTGCATGTTTGATCCTTTGAAAGAATAAAAGTACAAGAGCATGTACATCAAGTTTGAAGCTCATATATTCATGTCCACATTTGAGATGAAAAAATCAATGAAGAGCATTTACATCAATGGCAGCCAAGTCTAGTGTACCAAACAAGTCTATCTCCAACTCTATACTGAGTTGATCTCCTATATCATCATCGTACTCTGGCATCATACGTTCACCATAGACTTAATCATCTTCTTCAATAAAGTCTGGTGATTCTTGATGATCGTCATCTTCTTCCTCAATATCGTGATCTCCATCTTCCTCTCGTATGATGTCATTATGCACATCTTCCTCTTGGCTCATATTGTGATCTTCATCTTCTTCACTAGATCCATCTGGATCAATTGGATCCGGCATTGGTAGCGGCATCTCCATATCCACATCTCTATCTTCAAAAATTTGCTTACTTTGTGGTGCAACTTGGATCACGTACCACCATCTTGGATCAGAACGATCCAGATGAAAAACAACCTATATTGAAGATGGGTGCCAAATGCCATCAATTTTATGAAACTATGCTTAAGTATATTTAAAAATGAAAGATTCAATTAATTAAATCATTAGTATGCTCCTGCTCACAATGCTCGGGAAGAACAAAGACCATCGTAAATAGTTCTAAACCATTTTACATCAAGAATGAAAATACTAAATCGTTTGAAATCAATTTCATAGAATTTGTGTATGGTCTCACAATTATCCAACTGTGAAGGGAGAAGATTGGTATCTAAAGCACTTGCTCAGCTATCTTGTGCGAAGTTAGCCATGACTTCACAATCATACATGACTCTCTTTCAATCAATGTGTTCCACACAAAAATGTCATTGGTATGTCTAGGAGCTCTGGAAATATCAAAGACCCGCACTCCTATCCATAAGATCTATAACTCCTCTATCAAAGGTACCATGTACATGGCCTCAAACTCAGACATCACATGCATTGCCCCTAAAAATAGAATCCATCATGTCCACCATACCCTCGTCATCATCTGGAACATCCGGGAGACTATACTCCTTCTCAAAGTATGAAGGTATATGCACACCATCCTCGCGACCCTCTTGATCTTGTCTCAAGGTTTCGTGTAAATATAAGAACTTGTCTCAAGATTTCATGTCGTGTACGCATGCAATATCAATCACGAACTCAAATAACATTGACTTTTCGATGATCCATCACCAGGTGCACCACCAATGATGGGTACTAGTTTCGGCTCCTCCCCATACATCCTCAAGTGGTGCATGACAATATGGCGTTGATGTCATACTTCTCGCTTGCAATGAGTGCAATGACAATACAACCTCTCTGTAAGCCACTCTGCGCTCCCGAGCGTTGGCGCATCATCTGACAAGCTTCCACTCCCTTCCACCTGCACACCTCTAAAATCACAACACAAAATGCAAGGAAATCCATTAAGATCGAAAAAATAGCCACCCATGAGCTCCTTCCCTCTCTTCTTAGATCAAGTGCCCTGAATCGTTGCTATATAGCGATGCCTTGCCTTGTTTTGTGTGAAGTTAGCCATGACTCCACAATCATACATGACTCTCTTTCAATCGATGTGTTCCACATAGAAATCTCATTGGTATGTCGAGGAGCTTTGGAAATATCAAAGACCCACACTCTTGTCCATAAGATCTATAACTCCTCCATCAAAGGTACCATGTACACGGCCTCAGACTCAGACATCACGTGCATTGCCCCTAAAAATAGAATCCATCATGTCCACCATACCCTCATCATCATCTGGCACATCAGAGAGACTATACTCTTCTCAAAGTGTGAAGGTATATGCACACCACCCTCACCACCCTCCTCATCCTGTCTCAAGGTTTCATGTAAATATAAGATCTTGTCTCAAGATTTCGTGTCATGTATGCATGCAATATTAATCACGAACTCAAATAGCATTAACTTTCTGATGATCCATCACCACGTCCACCACCAACGGTGGGTACTGGTTTGGGCTCCTCCCCATACATCCTCAAGTGGCGCATGACAATATGGTGTTGATGTTGTACTTCTCGCTTGCAATGAGTGCAATGACAATACAACCTCTTCCTAAGCCACTCTGCGCTCCCGAGCATTGGCACATCATCTGACAATCGTTCCTTCCATCTGTACACCTCCAAAATCACAACACAAAATGCAAGGAAATCCATTAAGATCCAAAAAATAGCCACCCATGAGCTCCTTCCCTCTCTTCTTAGATCAAGTGCCCTGAACCGTCACTATATAGCGACGCTTTGTCCTATTTCATCACTATATAGCAATGCTTTTAGGGTATAAGTATATAGCGACACTTTTAGGATATAAGTATCACTATATAGCGGCACTTAGGGTATGAGTGTCACTATATAGTGACACTTTTAGGGTATGAGCGTCGCTATATAACGACTGACCAGTGTCACTATATAGCAACGCTGGGGGACTAAAACCTAAAACCCCGCGTGATGTTGTTTTTCACAACTCTATTGCGAGAAAAGCAAAACTCTCTTCTCCCATGTTATATTCGGTGACCTCACTTTCCTCCTCTATTCCCACACTCCTCACCCCTACTAAGCCCCTCTCCCATTGACACTCGTGCTCCCTCTCCACCCTTCTCCCTCTCTACTTGTGTGAAAGGAAGTTTTTCAAGAAAGTGTGTCTCTTTAAGCAATGTAGGTTCATTTTTTGTGAGATTTCATTTTGTGAGTGTTGAAGCATGTTTCTCCTTGCATTGCTAAGCCTATGTGCTAATTTTCATGCTTTATTTTCATTGATTAAGGACAAAAAACGAGACTTGCTCTTCTCTTTTTGGTATTTCTCTTCCTTCTCTTTCCCTTCCTTTCATGCTTTCTCCTTGTTTGTAGGCTTATGCTTGTCCCCTTAATCTAATCCCTTTGGAAGGTTGCTTCTTCAAACTACTCCTTCCTCTAACTAGTTATCTAAAAAATGGTATGTTTCCTCTCTTTTGTAGGGCTAGTCCATGAAACACTGAGCGGGACTTTTCCAGGTGATCTCTCTTTTTTCCTTTTTTTGTTTCTATTATTTGCATTGGCCTATAGCTAGCGCTTTAAGTGCTAATTGCAGTGATGGGTGCAGGAACCATTTCTTGCCCTCTCTTCTCTTATTCCCTCTTCTTCCCCTCTTTTCCTCTTTTCCTCCCTCTTTCCCTCCTCTTTCCCTCCAACTCTTATTTCCTCTTCTTCCTCTCTTTTCTTCTTTTCCCCTCTCTTTTTTCATTCTCTTTTCCCCTCTTCCTTCTTTGCTTTTCCCCTCTCTTATTTCCTCTCTTTCATCCTCTTTTCTCTTCTTTTCATAAGCATATGCATTTGCCTATGCTTATGCTCATATGCTTATGCTTATGCATGAGCATATGCTCATATGCTCATATGCTTTTCCCCTCTCTTTTTTCCTTCTCTTCTTTTCCCCTCTCTTATTTCCTCTCTTTCATCATCTTTTCTCCTCTTTTCATAAGCATATGCATTTGCCTATGCTTATGCATGAGCATATGCTCATATGCTCATGCATAAGCATAAGCAGATGCTTTCTCTCTTTTTCTCTTTTTTCCTCTCTTTTCTTCTTTTCCCCTGTCTTATTTCCTTCTCTTTTCCCCTCTTTCTGTCTCTTCTTTCTCTACTTTTCCCCTCTCTTATTTCCTCTCTTAAATCTTTCATCCTCTTTTCTCTTCTTTTTATAAGCATATTCATTTGTCTATGTATCTCTCTCATAAGCTTATGCTTATGCATGAGCATATGCTCATATTATGCTCATGCATAAGCATAAGCATATGCTTTCTCTCTTTTCCTCTTTTTTCCCCTCTTTTCTTCTTTTCTCCTCTCTTTTCTTATTTTCCCCTCTTCTTTTTCCTTCTGTTATGCTTATGCTCTTTTCCCCTCTCTTTTTTCATTCTTTTTCCCCCTCTTTCTTCCTCTTCCTTCTCTTCTTTTCCCCTCTCTTATTTCCTCTCTTTCATCCTCTTTTCTCTTCTTTTCATAAGAATATGCATTTGCCTATGCTTATGCTCATATGCTTATGCTTATGCATGAGCATGTGCTCAATGCTCATATGCTTTTCCCCTCTCTTTTTTCCTTCTCTTTTCTCATCTTCCTTTCTCTTCATTCTCTTCTTTTCCCCTCTCTTATTTGCTCTCTTTCATCCTCTCTTCTATTCTTTTCATAAGCATATGCATTTGCCTATGCTTATGCTTATTCATGAGCATATGCTCATATGCTTTTCCCCTCTCTTTTTTCCTTCTCGTTTCTCCTCTTCCTTTCTCTTCTTTCTCTTCTTTTTTCCTCTCTTATTTCCTCTCTTTCATTTTCTTTTCTCTTCTTTTCATAAGCATATGGTTTCTCTCTTTTTCTCTTTTTTTCCTCTTTTCTTCTTTTCTCCTCTCTTTCGGAAGGGTAATTTTGTAACAAACAATGTTGTATATCTTCAACATGTATATGCTTCTGTCGCTCGGCTCGTTTGAGTGATTTTGTATCACCCTTTTCACAAAGGAGATTTTGTAACAAACAACATTCTTTTGTAATTACTTTAAAATATTGGGGCAAAATAGGGCTTGCTATGGCCCTATTTAGCCCCACTAATGTTTTTTAAAAGCTTCTATTAATCTCGCTATATAGCAACGTTTATAGTGACGTAAATACCGACCTTTGCTCCCGTCAAAAAAAAAAAGTGTAAAAAAGATTGGTATTTCCGTCAGAAGAGGGTCTGTGCCTTGTAGTGCCCATTGAAGGAGGAATTGAGATCTGGAAGAAAGATAGCAAGGGACAACCATTGTACCCAACAGGTTGTCTGGATATACTGCCAATGGCTGCATTTATGAGAGACCACTTGCATTTAAAAATAAAATAAATTGTATGTAGACTCATAGAATAGCTTTTCAATTGTATATAAACTTGCAAAATAGCTTTCTTTTTTCTTTTGGTATGGTATGAGTCGTAAAAATAGTTTTTTGGTAGTACATGAACTTGCAAAATAGCTTTTTCAATTGTATATAGACTTGCAAAATAGATTTGCTTGGTAGTATGTGAATTTGTAAAACATATTTTCTTACTAATTTTTTTTTTCTTGGTTTGTTTTTGATTATATGTAAACTCACAAAATAGCTTCTTTGGCAATATATGAATTACCAGAGGTGGCCCTTTTTTTCCTCATGTAAACAATTTGTGAACCTATGAAATGTCTCCCTCAATTATCAAAGCAATTGTAACTGTAATAGCATTGCAAGTAGCACCTTTTTGAAAAATTATAGAGAGAGCAGAGGAGAAGAGTTGGAGATGAGGAGAGAGGGGAAAACTAGAGAGCACACCACAAATGACTAGCTATACAGTAGATTTAGCTAACAATAATGAATATATACAAACCTCTATAGGGTTAGGGTGCCTTTTAGCACTCTTTTGGGTTAGTGCTATGCACATATGATCACATCATGTTGAGATGAATCCTCAACACCATCCCCCAAGATCAACATCATGAAGTAGGCCTTCCCTCAACATGATGATTATGGCAAATCGAAGAAGGCCTGATCAGATACATTCCATCATGGACCTTTAATGGGAATGTCCTTCCTCTGCATCAAACTAAGAGCTTGTTGGTGCTTCTTGAAAAGGCTCTCTTTCCCAAGTGGTTTGGTAAAGATATATGCAACATTTTCCTTGCTGTCACAATGTTGTAATGTGATGTCACCAAGTAACACTTTTTCTCTAATGAGCTACTCTCTGACATCAATTCTTTTTCTTGAAGTGATATAAAGGATTCTTGGTGGCCAATGCTTGATCCAATTGATTATCATAGCATATTGTTGTTGGCTTGGGCTCATCAAAGTAATATGTTTCTGAGAATAGTCTTCTAAGCCATATAGCCTCACATGCACCCGTTGTGAATGCCCTATATTCTTCTTCAATTCAAGACAAAGAAATAGTTGGTTTTTTGTTTGATAACCATGATATAGCACCTTGACCGAGGAAAAATGCATATCCTTGTGTGGATCTCCTTGCCTCATGACCTCTAGCATAGTCACTGTCACAATATCCATGCAACCTTAGATGAATTCCTATGTATTCTATTCTAGGATGTCTTTTATCTATGATCTATCTCAAGGCTCTATTGGCTGCAATTTATTTGTATTTGCCATAAATTGTGTAAGTGAACTTATTGCATAATAAATATCTAGACTTGTGATAGTCAGATATATAAGAGATTCCACGAGTTGTCTATAGTACTTATCATTGACTGTAGGCCTTTTTGGTTCTTTACTGAGTTTCAAACTATGTTCCATGGGAGTGGTTGCAATCTTGCAATCTACCATATGAACCTTCTTTAGGAGACTATCCACATATCTCTATGACTCATGGAGATTTTGTTTGAGTCTCTCTAGAACTCAATTGCAAGACAATAGTGCATAAGTATTAGATATCAATGCTCCACTCTCTTGTAACTACGTGGGAACCAGCTAACTCTACTTATAAGCCCCCCATATGAGGAGAAGGCATTTGAGTAGCTCAGTTATCCGGTAGGTCCTGGTTTGGACACCAGCTGGGGGCCATGTGTGGCCTGATGGCTGGACGACTTCAGATAGAGTTGGCACACCACCAACTAGGCTACATGCAAGTGCAAGAAGGCATCCCCTGACTGACCGCATTGAGGGTAAACGAAGCATTTCCTGGGGCAACCCACTCTCGGGTTGCGGGGCCCGTTTGGAGCCTCGGATGATCCCCGATGGCTCTATTTTGCGCATCGGTTCTATTGTATGGTCAGTGGCCTATTTCGGGACCGACCCCCAATCGACCGTTTTGGGTGGACTGGGTCGGTCACACAATTGAGCCTAAGTGACTATGACTGGTGGCTATATAAGAGCAAGCACGTGAAGCCCATTTCATCACTAGCTATAGCAACCCTGATTCCTTAGAATTCAGCCTCTGTCTTCTACTGTTTCTAGCTTGCCATCGAAGCTTCTTTCACAGGAGCGCACGGTTGAGAGGCAGTGCCATCTATTGTATCAGTTCTACAGTAATCAAATTTTTGATTCTCCATACTATCTTGTTTTCTCTCTTGCATACAAGATCCTGTTATCTGTTGAGCATAGACGTTGTATTATTTTCTTACATGGTATTAGAGCTTGGACTCTAGCAAGAAGATTTGGTAGCGTGTTTCTATTTGCGAGCAGATTGTGAGAGATGGTCGAGCCCGCAAGACTGCGAATCCCACCGTTCGGTGAAAGCGGAAAGTTGGACAGCTCTAACTATCCTCTCTGGAAGTTCAAGATGAAGACCATCCTAAGCGCATATGAGCTTTGGGACACTGCTACTGGGGTGGACGTGAGGCCGGTTCCGAGATCGAATCTAGCCAATGCAAGACAATAGGTAGTACCAACTGCGGATGAGATTCTTGCGTGGACAAGAAGAAATGCAGATGCGCTGTGTTCTATTGTCTGCAGTGTTAGTGATACCGTCATGGCATTAATTCAACATGTCACCATAGCGGAGGAGGCATGGACGGTCTTGAAAAATCAGTACGAAACCACGAATTAGACGCGAATTCAGAATCTGGAGACTCAACTTACAAACGAGAAGTTGTCTGAGTTTGAAGCGGTAGAGAAGTTCATCACCAGGGTGAAGAATCTACACCATCACTAGCGATTGGCATCACCATCACTAGCGAGAATGTAGCACGAAGGTGCATACGGATTCTCCCACCAAAGTACGAGGTCTTGTTACGGAGCTGAATACACAGAATAGAAATCCACCCCTCAACTTTGAGGATTTCAGCGCGATGCTTCTGGAGGAGGAGATGCGTCAAAAGACGAGAACTGCAGAAGATTCGACTTTCTGGACCGGATCAAAGAAAGGTAAGGGTAAGAACTCTGGTAACCCATCTTCTTCTGATGATAAAAAGAGAAAGAAGAAGATCAAGTGATTCTATTGCAACAAGGTAGGGCACAAGCAGAATGAGTGTCGAAACAAGATTACAGATGAGAACGGAGTAAAGAAAGAGTCCAGCAACAACGCGTAGGTAGTACCAATAGAGCTTTTCATCGCAATTGAGGAGATTTGCACGGAGGTGTTCATGTACCTGTGGATGAACCTTGGATCATTGACAGTGGTGCATCGTGCCACATGACCAGTCGGAAGGATTGGTATACCTCTCTACAGTCGGTAGGGATTGACATCATGGTAGTAGTCGGCAATGATGCAAAATGCCCAGCAAAAGGAAAAGGTACGATTGCTCTCGAGTCAGATGGAGTTGTAATATAGTTGTCCGATGTTCTTTATGTGCCAGATATCAAGAGGAACTTGTTATCCGTTTTTGCGATCACGGATTGGGACCTAAAGTTCAATTCGATAAGAATGGTGCACAAATCCTGGATCTTCAAGGGAAGGTCATTGGTAAAGGTACACGGCGCAACAACATTTATGAACTCTCAGCTTTCAGTGCTCGAGCAGATGTGAAGAACACTAAGCTGTGGCATGAGAGGTTTGGTCATCTAAACCTTAGTTCTTTGAAGGAGATGCATAAAAGTGGAATGATTGCAGACCTACTAGAAATTTCAGATCTGCTCGATGTATGTGAAGCTTGCATGATGGGAAGGTAGCATCGACAGCCCTTTCCTAAACAGGCCAGCAGGGCAAAGGCTCCTCTAGAGCTCATTCACACAGACCTTTGCAAAAAGACGGAGACGGAAGCTTTGGTGGTTCCTTCTACTTCATGACGCTGATCAACGACTACAGTAGAAGGATATGGATATACTTCTTGAAGACGAAAGACGAGGCTTTCAGTAGGTTCAAGGAATGGCATGTAATGGTCGAGAAAGAATCGGGGAGGAAGGTGAAAAAGTTGAGATCAGACAGAGGTCGAGAGTTCACATCGACTGAATTTGAAAGTTACTGCAAAAGTCACGGGATCAAGAGGCAGAAAACCCCTCCACATACACCACAGCAAAATGGAGTAGCAAAACACAAGATGCGCATCATCTGTGAAATGGGGTGGAGTATGATGAAAAGAAAAAATTTGCCAAAGACTTGCTAAGTTGAAGCATGTAACACTGCAGTTTACATCCTGAATTGTAGCTACACGAAGGCTGTGAATGGGATGACTCCACTGTAAGCCTTTTCTGGTAAGAAACCTTCAACTTCACATTTTAGAGTTTTTGGATGTGACTATTTTGTGCATGTCCCTGATGCCATCAGGACCAAATGGGAAACGAAGAGCCGAAAGTGCATTTTCTTAGGCTATAGTGAAGAGGCAAAGGGTTATCGTCTCTATAACCCTATTACCAAGAAGGTAATTATAAGTCGCGATGTGGTCTTCTTAGAACAGCCGCATCAATTGGAGGAGGATGCTTCCTTCCCAGACAACCAGGACCAGGATATCCATCCAGTACCACCACCAACAGTAGATCGAACTCCCCCAACGGTGCTTGGGAGGATTGAAGACAAAGAAGATGAAGAAGAGCCTACAAAACCACAACGGCAACGGCCATTCTCGAAGTGTGTAAAGTAGCTTTTGGACGGTAGAGAACCTCCAACCATTGAGGAGGAACCATCCGAACACCGCCGGTCCAAGAGATTAGAGGAGCAAAGAAGGGCTTAGGAACACTTGGTCAACTATGCTTTGATGATAGAAGTGATTCGTGCTAATGAACCCAAGTGTCTTGAAGAGGCACAGGGCGATGATAGGTGGATGGAGGCTATGCAATCAGAGTATGGCTCCATAATGAATAACAACACTTGGGACTTTGTGGATCGACCACCAAAACGCAAGGTAATCGGAACCAAGTGGGTGTACAAGACCAAGTACAATCCGACGGCACGTTGGATAAGTACAAGGCTCGGCTCATGGCAAAAGGATTTTGATTATCAAGATACTTTTGCTCCCACAGCTCGACTAACCACAATTCGTAGTGTTTTGGATTTAGCTACCCAGGGAAGTTGGCCCGTGTTTCAGATGGATGTGAAATCCGCCTTTCTGAATGGAGATCTCAAGGAGGTATACGTGGAACAACCACCAGGTTTTGAGATCCCCGATTCAGAAGGAAAGTCTGCAAGCTGAAGAAGGCACTTTACGGGCTAAAACAGGCCCCATGAGCATGGTACCAGTGAATTGATGCCTACTTTCAGCAAAATGGGTTCAGGACGAGCCCATTTGATGCAAATTTGTATATCTTCAGAGAAGGAGGCAGGTGTATGATCGTGGTCCTTTATGTGGATGACCTTGTCATAAGAGGGAACCATGAAGAGAAGACCTCGCAGACGAAGCATTTGCTAGGAATGGAGTTTGAAATGACTGATGCATTTTTTTTTGGGGATGGAAGTTTGGCAGGAGCCGAAACAAATCTTCATTTCACAGTTGAAGTATGCTGGAGAGATACTGAAGGCATTTGGCATGGCTGAGTGCAAGACAGTTGGTACCCCTATGGAGGTTGACGCGAAGCTCTCAAACGAGGATTCATCACCACTGGTGGATGAAGCGAAGTATAGAAGGCTTGTGGGCAGCTTGATCTACCTGTGCAACACACGGCCGGACATCAATTTTGCGACTAGTGTACTAAGCAAGTTTAAGCCCCAGGAGAACCATTGGAGGGCAGGGATGCGGGTGCTGAAATACATCAAAGGCACACTTGATTATGGCATCACCTATACCAAGGGCAACATCTTGACCGGATTCTGTGACTTGGATTGGGCAGGAGACGTGGATAGCAGGAGATCAGTGACAGTGTACTGTTGCTCGCTTGGTTCTAAAGTTGTGTCATGGGTCAGCAAGAAGCAATCCATAGTTGCTCTTTCTTCTACCGAGGCCGAGTACAAATCTACATGCTTTGCTTCTTGTGAGGCAGTGTGGTTGAGGAGGATTGTGGGGGACATGGGTGCAGCTTACGCAGTTATCATGTGACAATCAGAGTTGCATGGCGATTGCAAAGAACCCGGTGTTCCACGCTCCCACAAAACACATTGAGATTCAATATCACTTTGTATACGAGCTCATCATGGATGGAGAGGTCGACTTGGTGTACTATCTGACTACAGAGAATGCTGCGGACATCTTCACGAAGGCTCTTGGAAGAGACTTGCTGGAGAGACATCTTCATCGACTTGGCATTGGGCCGAAAAAGTAAGTTCACTTGCAGGTGGACATTGAGGGGGGGTGTTAGATATCAATGCTCCACTCTCTTGTAACTATGCGGGAACCAGCTAACTCTACTTGTAAGCCCCTCATATGAGGAGAAGGCATTTGAGTAGCTCGGTTATCTGGTAGGTCCTGGTTTGGACACCAGATGGGGGCCATGTGTGGCCTGATGGCTAGACGGCTTCAGATAGAGTTGGCACACTACCAGCTAGGCTACATGCAAGTGCAGGAAGGCATCCTTTGACTGACCGCACTGAGGGTAGATAGAGCATTTCCCGAGGCAGCCCACTCTCGGGTTGCGGGGCCCGTTTGGAGCCTCAGATGATCCCGGATGGCTCTGGGCCGAATGGAGACGGTAGGTTAGTTGCTCTGTTTTGTGCACCGGTTCAATCATATGGTCGGTGGCCTATTTTGGGACTGACCCCTAGTCGACCATTTTGGGCAGATTGGGTCGATCACCCAATTGAGCCTAACCGACTACGATGGGTGGCTATATAAGAGCAAGCCTGTGAAGCCCATTTGATCACTGGCTACAACAACCCTGATTCCTTAGCATTCAGCCTCCGTCTTCTACTGTTTCCAGCTTGCCATCGAAGCTTCTTTCACAAGAGTGCACGGTTGGGAGGCAGCGCCATCTATTGTATCAGTTCTATAGTAATCAAATTTTTGATTCTCCATACTATCTTGTTTTCTCTCTTGCATACAAGATCCTGTTATCTGTTGAGCACAGACGTATTATTTTCTTACAATAAGTCCAAGATCTTTCATGTCAAACCGAGTGTCAAACTCTATAGATAAGTCTTATTTCATCTTGTGAGCATCTTGCTAATGAAGCTATCATTACTGCTTATCACAATCAGATCATCTACATACAAAAGTGCAGTAGTAGTAATGTTTTCCCCTTGAACTTTGTAGTAGAGAGTATAATCTACATTAGACTTCATGTATCCTAGATTAGCAAAATACTTGTTGATTTTGCTATACTAACTTTTGGGTTCTTGCTTTAAGCCATGACTTTTCTTGTGATGGCAAACCTGATGCTCTTTCCTTGGTTCAATGTATCCTGCTAGTTGCTGGGTCAACATTTGCTTGGGTGTAGCCAATCATGAAACTATTTTCAGGGCCATTTTTGGACCACGACACGACATGCTCCTAGGTGAGATTTTGAATTTGGGGCAGATCCTTGCTCTCGTTGGAAAATTTCCCGAAGTCATGATGCCACATTGGCGTAATAATGAGACACAATCTATTTATTTTGAACACCACAGGGCTTGACACATGGCGACTCTGCCCTACTTCATGTAGTGCAGTGACTACATCATGCATCTCTACACCGCTTAATGCAATGAAGTATTTGGCCTGATCACTTGTCACTTGGTAGTGCGCCCATGCAAATCAAGAAAATTCAAGGTTGGCTTGGAGTGATTGCCGCGCTAGTTCTTGGTGTAATAATGACACACAATGTATCATTTTGAACATTGCAAAGCTCGACACATGGAAAATCTGCCCTACTTCACACAATGCAGTCTTTGACCACCTATTATCACCCAACTTGTTGCAGCAGCATGCCCATGCAGATCAATAAAATTCAAGGTTGGCTTGGAGCAACCACCATGCTAGATTTGGGAGTTATGGAGTTATCTATTTTTACCTATTATAGAAGGAGATATATAATGACCACCACACTGGCAAACAAAAGGAGATCTATGACAACTACCATGCTAGTTCTTGGATTTCTATATTAGTGTACTAAGGAAAATGTATTCCTTGTGCAACCAAGGAAGATGTAATTGTCGATATGGCCCTTGTTGATATGGCCCTTGCCCCTAGAGGGGACCTCTCAAGGGCCATATTGTCATTTGCATTTTCTAAAAGTTTAATCATATTTTTCTAGATGTATCTCCATGCAATCACCGCTGTGGGTTATTGGAGCTAGTCTAGTGCTATTTTGGTCCTAAACCAAGGAAAATGTACTCCTACTTTATTTGGTATTTTAGTCCTTGTTGTAATAAATCCTAGATGAGGGAAAAAGTATTCTGACCCACCATGATGACTAGAGGCCCGGTGGTGCCATCCAAATAATCAACTACAATTCATCGAGTTAAAATAGAGCAAAAGAGATTAAATTTACATCCAATTAACAGTTTATATACAAATTAACAACAACTTATCCTGAGAGAAAAAATTGAACTAAAGATCTTACATTTATAAAAGATCAGCAATTGGTGAGAGCCTTAGAGGCCAAACATCTAGCAAGCATAACCACTCAGCCATCGCTGAGTGGTTTATATAAAAATTAGCAACAGTTTATATTAAGAGCCTCAAATTGAACAAAAGAAATTACATTTGTAAAAACTTATCAATTGCTAAGAGCCTTAGAGACCAAAATATTACATCCAGCGATCCAAAAGATCGTTGAGAGCCTTAGAGGCCAAAAGATTACATTCAGTCATTGCTGAGTGATTATGAGCCTCATTGAGAAAGAGGATATTTGTACAACTCAATATTTATGATTGTTGATAGCAAGAGGACATTTGTACAACTAAGTATTGCCGCCAGCCCAACTTGCTACATTTAGACTTTTTGAGGAGCCGATGGAGAGACCGAAGACCATGCACATTGCACAAATGCAGGTCTCAGACTATAGCCCCCCCAACAAGACAAGAGTACTCTACTTTGAAAATGCTTAGCCCTTCATCAACATCTCTAGGGAATTCATAGAGCACATGCATATAGAGGCTAGAGGTGTGCATGCCATCTAAGGTGGTGACATGTAGATGTGGGGGGAATCAACCAAGGGAATGAAGAGATTTCACTAGAGTGAGCATTTCAAGTCCTAACAAGTGCAACACAATGACCTTATACAAGAAGGCAGATAAGATTGGGATCACGTTGCATTGGTTGATAGTAGTAATAGGCATGGTAAAAAGAGGGGGTGAGCAGTGGAGCGGATGAGCATGGGAGTAGATGAGTGGATGAGAGTTGGAGGATGGAGTGTGGAGCAAAGTAGCCAAATCTAAATGCCACGAACCTTATATATTACAAAGTTTGTGCCATTGTGGTGACTGGAGGCATTTTAAACCACGGCCTTAATTAATCAAAATCTGAGGAGGGTGCCATCCAAATAATCATGAGCCAATTTTAAGCAAAGTAGCCAAATGCCAAATGCCACAGATCTTATATTAATCAAAGTTCAAGCCACCAGGGATTATCTTCTTCTTCTCCCTTTTCACCTAGAAGCCTGGTGTGCCATCCAAATAATAATGAGCCAATTTAAACTACCATCTTAATTAATCAAAATCCCGAGGAGGGTGCCATCCAAATAATCATGAGACATTAAATTAAGAAAAGTAGCCAAATGCCAAATGAGTGCCAAATGCCACCGACCTTATATTAATCAAAGTTTGACCCATCGTGATCATCGTCTTCTTCTCCCTTTTCACTTGGAGGCCCGGTGCGCCATCCAAACAATCATGAGGCATTTTAAACCACATCCTTAATTAATCAAAATATGAGGAGTGTGTCATCCAAATTTAATCATGAGCCATTTTAATTGCCGGCCACCACAGTGGTAATTAATTGCCAACTCGATGGAAGCTTATGCACCACCCCAGATGCCACCTCGCCATTGATAGTAGTGGCAATTAATTACGATGTGGCTGTAATCATGAAGTTGTGACTTTGAATGATGTAGAGATAAATCGGAGAGGGTAAGACTTGGGCAAAAAGCTTTTGATATGACAATTGTTTTCAAGGACTTCAAAATCAAGTCCCTAGCATCATACTTTTAGTCCTAACTAGCATTAACTAGCATATGACAGTTCACATCTTTAGCACATGAAAAGAAACCCACTATATAGCCTTCCATGAAATTATAGATATCTATATACACTTAGGAGATAGTAATATTCTTTGTAATCCTCTCTTCCTCTTCATCTTGTTCCACTGGCTGCCAAAGTGTACTTAGAAAGATTATAATTTCATCAAAGGCTAGCACACAACACAGGCATCCATGAAATTATAGATCTCTTATACACTTAGGAGATAGTAATATTCTTTGTAATCCTCTCTTCCTCTTGATCTTGTTCCCTTGGCTGCTGAAGTGTACTTAGAAAGATCTATAAATTTATCAAAGGCTAGCACACAACACAGGCAGTTTGCCATTGCGGATAGATTGGGGGTCTCTTTTCATGTGCCATGAGGATTGGGACTTTAGACAATAGGGCAAGTGAGGAGACAAAGATGAAGATGCCCAACATAGTGAAGAGGAGACAAAGACTTCAGGACTTTGAGTAGTGGAATATTCTATGTAGCATGCAGACAAAAATGTGGAACTAAGCAATGTTTTAAATGATCAAAAATATAAACCAAGAATCCATATAACTCAAAGTATTTTTTTTAAAAGCAAGTGGAAAAACAACAAGATCTGGTGACTACATATGGTGAGCATACTTACCAAAGCTTCAACAAAGCATGATTGCAATGAGATCCTGACAAGATTGTGGTAGCCCCTTCAAAGTAGTCTGACATGACTCGTGTCATTGGAGAGAGAGCAAGTCCACATATGAGAGAATACTCTGATTCAACAAGGATTCTTGGTGATGGAGTAGGCACAATGAAGATTGCACCTCTGTGCATGTGAGAGTGAGAACGAGAGAGAGAGAGAGAGAGAGAGAGAGAGAGAGAGAGAGAGAGAGAGAGAGAGAGAGAGAGAACTTATAACTACAATTCAAATTCAAAATATAATAGAGACACTCGATGTATGAGGTGAGTGTCACTGCCAATTAACATTATGCTCACTTACAAACAAAGCCAAAACCGCTATGTCCATCGACATAATTTTTGAGTGGGTCAACGTGCTTCCACCCTCATTTAGATTGTTTTGAGAATTGAGGAATCATTTATTAAAGAACACACAAGAGTCAACAAAACCTTCAGGTCAAGATACAATTGTTCCAAGGTGGAAGTTGTGGGATTATTCCAGGTATGTAGCATCTTAATATTGGTTTTTAAGATGCCATGGGTTTTTGATAATTTTGTAAGTTCTTCTATTGAAATGAACAATGAATATCTTTCCACATTCCAACATGTGATCTATTGATCACATGTATTGCAGTCTTCATTGCCTCAGCCCAAAAACCACCAGAAAGACTTGCATTGGAAAGCATGCATTGCAACCTTTCTTGAATGGTATGGTTCATCTTTTCTGCAATTGGATTTTGCTCTGGAGTATGAGGGGATGTGAGCTCCCTCTTAATCCCACGTGTATCACAAAAATGCTAAAAGTCATGAGAGAGATACTCTCCACCATTGTCAGTCCGTAGGCATTTAAGAGTTCTACCTGACTGATTCTCAACCAAGGCCAGCCATTTCTGAAATACCTGGAACACATCAGTCTTCCGAGCTATAGCATAAGCCCACACTTTCCTAGTTGCATCATCAATGAATGTCACATAGTATTCAGCCCTGCCTAATGACCACATACGTCTGAATGCACCAAATCGAGCTTTTCAAACTCTTTCTTTCCCCTTCTTTTATGGGTTGATTTAGTTTGCTTCCCATAGAGACAATGCTCACAAAATTCAAAATCAGAGAAACTCAAATGTGGTACATAACCCAAACGGCATAAGAGTTTCATTCCATTCTGGCTCATGTGCCCCAACCTACAATGCCACAAAGAAGTGCTTGGCTGCTCGGTTATTGCAACAACATGATCAAATACCCTTGATACATGTAAGGGATACAAAGTCCCACACTTGGCACCCCTGGCCAAAAGCATAGAGCCCTTCTGAATTTTCCAACTCTGAAAGCCAAAAGTGGTGTGAAAACCAGCATCATCTAGCTGACCCACTGAAATAAGACTCTTGGTCAGCTTAGGCACATGTCTCACATGTTTCAAAACAAATGCAGACCCATTTGCAAAAGAAAACTTTATGTCACTCCTCCAACTATGTCACATGCATAGTCATTTCCAAGATGCACACAACCTGTCTTTCCACTGTGATAAGTGGAGAACCATTCCCTATGGGGAGTAACATGGAATGAAGCACCAGAATCCAAAATCCAATCATGGGAATATGCATCATCTGAAGTGGTAAGCAACTCTGCAGATAAACTAGACATGAAGAGAATGTCATTGTCACTATCATGTGTGACTGCATTGATCTCCTCGATCTTCACTTTTCCTTTGTCCTCCCTTGGACTCTCTTCCTTTTGATTTGCACCCCAATTTTCATTCTTTTTCTTATCCTTTTGCTCTCTTTTCAGCTTGTAGCAATCCTTTTTCATATGGCCCTTCTTGCCACAATGGTAACACTCAATGTTCCGTGCCCTGGATTTGCTACGAGACTTCCCTCTTTCTTGGGACTTCCCCCTGAACTGTGATCTACCCCTTTGCACATTTAAGGCTGCATCTTGCTTGTTGCCATCCATAGACTTCCGTCTAATCTCCTCGGCCAACAAGCTACCCACAACATCATCAAATTTCAGTACTCCACCAGATGCAGAGTTACTGACAGCTGTATGGAAGGTATCCCATGAGGATGGCAATGAACATAAGAGAAATATTGCCTTAGTCTCCGCATCAAAATTCATCTTCTGAGCCTGAAGTTGGCTGAAAATAATATTGAATTCATTCAAGTGAGAAGCAATGGAGACCCCTTCCTTCATTTGCAGCTCAAACAACCTCTTCATGAGGTAAACTTTATTAGAGGCAGTTTCCTTCTCATAAGTGACACACAGTTTCTTCCACAAATCTTCCGTAGTGTGCTCATTTACTACTGTGAAATAAACTAACTCTGCAAGATGAAGTCTAATAGTAGACTTTGCTAATGCATCCAACTCATTCCAATCATCCTCAGACATATTTGTAGGCTTAGCTTCAATCCCTGTCAAGGGTTTAATCTACTTCTTTTGAATAAGCACATCCCTTATTTGTTCTTTCCACAAAGAAAAGTTTGTCCCATCAAACTTTTTAATGCTAAAAACTCCTTTTTAGACATGGAAGAGGATGCCATGATGTAAATGAAGCAAAAAATCCCAAATGCTAGTGCCTACAAGAGAGAATCACACCAAATACCAAGTGCACCCACATGTGTATGCCACAATAGAGTGAAATATCACCAAAACTCAAAGCTCAAAGCATCAAAAGATGCATCTGACTCATGTGCATATACTATGCATCCATATGAGCAAATCTGGCCCAAAAGAAAATGCCAATAAGTGCCAAATGACTCAAGCATAAACACTGTCCACTGGCATATGCATCAATAATATCTCATCCAAGAGAGCATAGCACTATCAGTGCATCACTTGCAATGTGTCAAAGCTGTCCCTCAGCATAAAATAGCATCCATGTGCAAAGCGTCCATAAAAAATAGCATCCCACAAGGCAATTTGGGCCTATCAGCGCATCCAATAAGGACCGCAATGCATCCAAATGGCCTATAAATCATCCACTGCAACCCAATGCATACCACTAATGAGTGCACATTGCTCAAACTGCAACTAGAGTGATCTGCATAAGGTATGCTCAAGAAATCATAGTCCCACGGTAATGACCGCTACTGAAAATAGAACCTGAGATGCCTCAAAACATGGGTGCCATTGCATAATCAGACTCAACAAGAAAATCTACAAATATCTCTCTTCTGCCAGAACTCCAAAATCCCAACCGATGAGTGGGAAATGGGAGTCAACACTTATCCACTGCCATGTGGCATAAATCTAAGGTTTCAAAACCTTAGAATGAAAAATGCATAACAGAGAGATAAAATCGAATACACAGAGATCTATAACTCTGAAAATCCTCCACCCAATCGCACAAGAACTGATAGGTAGGGGTTTTTGCTCGGTTTTTGGGCGTCTGGAGCGCAATGGGATAGATGGTTTTGGAAACCGTGGTCTCAATCACTGGGTCCAACACACGGACTGAAACAAGTTTTTGGAAACAAAGCTATTTTTAAACTCCACCGGAGTGTCAATGATGAGCAACATAGAAGTTTTAGGACCTCCTGAGTCCAACGGAACTGATAGATCTGCAAATGGTTGCTCCAAACTTGAGTTCCAATACTCGGGCAATAAACGCAGAAACTGACACAGTGAGTTAGAAATCCAATGAAATGATCCCAGATTCAAGAATGAAGGTGTTTCCAAGCTCCTGAAGTGAAGTGGACACCAAAAGCAAGCAATAGTTGCCTCTACAAGTCAATACGGAGTCTCTATCATCGAACGGAACAGAGAAAAGCTCAAAAAACGACTTTTTCTTTAAAAACACTTAACAGACTCTCAAAACCACTTCGCAAAACCAAAGTAACTTTTCCAAAGGTTCCTCAAAGGTCTCTGCACACTCGGATGCAAGTAAAGTTGCCCACAAAGCTTCCCACAGAGCTTCTCCTTCCTCCCACAGAGCTGCTGAGCTTCAAGCATTCACGCACGCTCAGCTAGATCACTCGGGCTCTAATACCAGTTGAGAGTGCTCTCAATGGAAGCAAGAACGGAAGAGGGAGAGAGAGAAACAGAAAGCCACACAAGTTTTGGTGGGTGCAAAACCACCCTAATCTTCTTTTTCATTCATTTATATATGTGTTTGAGTATTGTACATAATTAGGGTAAAGGCACAGTGATCTTTAACCCCCACAACCTCCCCAATGTTGTTCACTCTATAGGATAGGTCCTCGAGCAAAACAAAGTCCAAAGGATTCGCGGTGGATGGAGTAGCAGAGTTAGAGCAAGGGATGGAGCGAGGAGTGAAGTGAGTGCTTAAGGAGCAAGGTCTAAGGGAGCGACTAGTCTCTAGGTGTTGCTACTTGCGAGTGGTCTCTGGGTGCTGCTACCTGCGAGTGGAGAGGGAAAGGGACCTGACTGGTACTGCATCTCATGAGGAAGGGAAGACTTGTAGGTATGTGAGTGTGCAGTCTCGTCTATATCCCTTGTGCCACTGCAACATCCTTGACCCTTACTCTTTCCCAACCTACGATGGGTACACTCAAGTGATGACCCCTCAGAAGGGGCTACAAGGGTAGCTATCAAGTAGGTAAAGCCATCAATGTCCTGATCTACCCCTGAGGGGTGTAGGAGAGGAATAGCTGAGGTCCTCTTGGACAAGAGAGAGAAGAATCTAACTGCCTTCGCATCGCTCATGGATGCAACAAACTTGTCGGGACTCCTAAGAAATCCATGGGCTACAAGTAAGGGAGTTCCCCAAGGGGTAGTTGTAGGGATAGGCCCCTGAGGAGTTGGCCTGTGGGGAGTCCATTTAGGGGTAGTCATAGGGATAGGCCCCTGAGCAGTCAGCTAAGTAAAATCAAAGTCCTTTAGAGAGTACAACCCATGACGTCTCCTCCTATGAGGGGCCCCATGATCATGGGGTTTGTGCTCTCCGGATGTACGACATGTTAAGATGTCTAATTTGGGGGTTAGACGAGAGAGCCAAGCAAGTGCTTCTAATACCAATCTTCTCTCCTCATAGTTAGATTATTGTGGGACCATACGTGACATCTATGAAGTTGATTTAAGATGATTTAGTATTTTCATTCTTCATGTCAGATGGTTTAGAACTATCTATAATGGTCCCAATGCTATAGTCAAGTGAGCCAGCTATGATTTCTTTGCCATTGACTCCATCAGACCCTAGATAGATGAAAGTGATACCTTTGTTCTTCCAGAGCATTGTGAACATGTACACACTAATAAATTGATTAAAAGCTAATATCTTCATTTTCAAACAAATGTTGGTAGATGTTCATATATATTATATATATTTATAGTTGAGCATAAATGAATATAATTACTAGCAACTAATTTGTATCTTCAATATAGGTAGTCTTTCATTCGGATTGTTTGGATCTAAGATGGTGGTACATGGTCCAAGTTTCTCCTCAAAGAAAACATATTTTGGAAGATAGGAATGTGGATACGGAGATGCCGACAGAAGATCCAAATAATGATGGTGATGGATCTAGGGAAGAGGATGAAGATGATATGGGCCACGAAGAAGGTGACAATAATGGCATTGTAATGGAGGAAGGTGGAGATTACGACTTTGGGGAAGAAGAGGGAGAACTAGAGGCCGGTGAACTAGAGGATCAACTCTTATGTAGACATACAATAGAAGATGATGATGTAGGTGATCAATTGTATGTAAACCTTGAGATAGACATATTTGGCATGCAAGACTTGGCTCAAGATGAAGCCGTCAATGTAAATGCTACTGATTCATAGTTTTGACATTGACGAGACTTCTTATGTGTAATTTGGCCTCACATTTGTATAGTGACATTTTGTACATTAATTTGTATGTTAAGTTCACTATCAATATATGAGTGTTTTGATCTCAATTTTGGTGTACATAGTCTTATATTTTTTATTTTTTAAATGACCAAACTCGTTGTCCAAATTTATTTTGGGACCCTTGGAAATGACATTTTGTAAAAATGTCGGTATGGAAAATTGTACCCAGAAGTCGGTGAAAGCATCGGTATGGTAGTTGGTATAGAGGTTGGTATATACCCTCGGGGAGGTCACTCATCATATGTAACCCTATCACGTGAGTTCAACAGAAGGATTTTTCTTATTTCTAAAATTTACAGAAATAAATATACATAAGGGACTATTTAAAATAGTTTTGGAAAAAATTTACAGATTTGTATAGAAAAGGGGTACATTTTATTAATGAAATTTTTTACAGATAAGGGACTTTAAATATAGGCCTTGAACGCACGTGATATAGAGGGTTTATACATAGTGACCCCCCCGAGTATATACCAACCCCTATATGGATAGATATACTGAAGACCATACCAACTGCTTTTTTGATGTCTACACTGACACCTTCCATGCCCACCAATCATACCAACGATCTTCATGCTTGTGCCCACGAAGCATCAAAAGACATCATGGGAAAGCGACCCGTGTCTTGTAGTGTTTATGGTCTCACTAGTGTAGAGATGAGATGTATTTTTTTGGGATCTGGGCATGGAAAAGTTGAACACGATAGAGTAGGTATAGCTGTATAAAGAGAACTCACACATGATTAGCTTAAGTGGTGTTGTGAAAGGAAACTTATGTTGTGGCTTTCTTAAAGGAGACACTCAGTAGTGCAACAAGTAGTAGCTACCAAAAAGAAAGGCAAGTATCAATGATGTTTTGAGAGTTAATTATTGGTGATGTAGATGAGATGTAGATAGGTCCATGAGGTGCGATTGTGCAATTATTATGGGCTCATGAGCACTGCTAGCATATGTGGCTTTAAGTAAGGCTGATAGAACTCAATTCATAATAAAAAATTTGTCTTTTTTCTATGATGGTTCTTTGCATGGTGCTTGTAAGTGTTGCTCAAAACAAGGATATATAGAGAAGTGGAAATATATAGCTTTAAGGCCAATTGAGTATGCATGGGATTGTGATGATGATATTGTTGTGGATGCAACAATAGTTACAGGGTCACAATGTGATACTTCCTAAGTGAATTGCTTGCAATAGGGGACAACTTTGTTGTACCTGCAGAAGTCAAGAATGAAGAAGGTGTATATTTCCACCTTGTAAAATTTTAAGACCCAGACAACTTGCTGAAAAGAAAATAAATATGTGTGGAGGCAACATGTGACTGGGGCTTCTACTGTGTAAGTGGGTGGCACTACGAGTAGCTAGTTGATCACATTTATTTGTTTATGGGACAACCAACTAGTTGCCATGCTATTATCTCATCCTATAAAGTCTATTAAGTTTACAATGTAGGAAGTGCAGTACAAGGATTCTCATACATACTGGTTGTCCTCATAAGTGCATGGATGTAACACTACCATAACTAGTTGTAATTAAGTTCTTTTGTGAAAAACCTACCTATGTCCTTTTTGTTCACTTATTTGATTTGCTTGGTGACTTTGTTATAAGTGCAATCCCAAACCCCTCCAAGGGCTGTGGTATGCCATAGGTACATGCCTCCAAGCATGATCTAACCACTTCTAACCACAATCTGAAAGCTGTAAAGCACACAAGATAAATTGTAGTCTTTTGTGTTTGCCCAGGCCCAATATGGACCTTGCCCCGAAAGGAGATCCCCCAAGGGCCATATTGACAAGCTTTTCTCAGATTTTTGGTCAATATGTCCCTTGAGGGTTCCCCTTTAGGGACAATTGCCATATTAAGAAACATATTGACCTTAGTGCTCTAGTTACTTGAAGGCACATAGAGTATGTGCTATAAAGGACACATCGCTTAAAAGTCTTGCTTGAAAGCAAAAAAAGATTGTACTTGGAGCCCCTCCCCCCCCCCCAAATGCACACACACATGTTTTATACTTTTACAAGCACACACAAGCATGCACACACACACACACATGCACGCATGCACACACACAATTGTAAATGGAGTTATAAGGACATTTTTTGAACCACCTTGTGGAAAATTGTATAGTAGAATCAAGAGAAAAGAAAAGGAGAATCCACTGCCCTTTGTTTGAATCACTCTATGACAGATTATCTTCAAGTATTGTTGTACAAGAAAGACCTATTTGTTGGAGGATTGTATTTTTGAGTTTTTATAGTTTGATGACATGAGAAATGTATTTAAGTTGACTTCCACTTTTGGATTTTCTAAGAAGGGGCTTGACAATGATTGGATCTCAGGGGGTTCAGCTCATAAAATTTTAATGTACCATGTGCATTCAAAAGGAGGGGTATCTGAATTTAACTTTTTGGAAAATTTTAACAAGTTTACAATAACATGAGGGGCTTTTTAATTAAACTTTAGAAAAAAATCACTTAGTTCATTAGTAAAGAGGGGCATTTTTATTGGGGGAAAATTTTCAGATGAGGGATTTTTCAAATACCCCTTGAACGCACGTGATATATAGGGTTTCTAAGTAGTGCACCCCTCGATTATTGGATGATTCCCATTTGTTACTATTTTTAAAGCTCAATCCCAATTTAGCGATTTGTTGGAAGGAGTTGGATTGGAATGGATTACTCCCACTTGTGATCACTATGGAGGGTGTTAGCATATGGTTGCTTCTAGTTTACCTAAAGTTTATGGGTGAAATGGAAATTGGTCATGTAGTGACATGCGCTAGATTCTTTGTTACAAAAAACACACACACACACACACCAAAAAGAGAAAAAATTAGCTCAGTAAATATATATATATATGTATATATCTCACACTTACACACTCTGTCTTATAACCCTTTGTTTACTTTCAAGCTTTTTTATATTCCCCCCTACTCCCCCCCCTCATGTATTAGCTCTTGGTATTTCCAAACTCTCTCTTTAAAAATGTTTTCCAATTTAACTATTAACACAATTTGTAAGGCTCATAATTTCTTAAGTTTGGCAGCTTCATGATCCTCGTATTTTTATGAATATTGTCCCCATGATTTTCTTTTATAGACCTTTATTATACTCTTAGGGGTATAACTGTAACCCCCATGACTTTACAGGTTTTCCAATTTAACTATTGACACAATTTATAAGTGTCATAATTTCTAAAGTTTGACTGATCTATGATCCTCACATGTTTATGAATATTGTCCCCATGATTTTCTCTTATAGACATTTATTCTAATACCAGGGGAACAACTCTCTCTAAACCCCCATGACTTTACACTCTCTTTAATTCCCCCACACACAAAGCACACTAATCTTCTCCTACCTCCACTAATCCTGCCGTCCTAAGACATAGACTCAATTCTCACACCGCTGCTTCCACTCATATTCCTTTACAACCCCCCCATTTAAGATTATTATATGTTGCAATGTGATGTCACCAAGTAACACTCTTTCTCTAATGAAGTGCTCTCTAATTTCAATGTGTCTTGTCCTGGAGTGATATACTGGATTCTTGACTAATGCTTGAGCCAATTGATTAGCATGGAATATTGTTGTTGGCTTTGATTCATCAAAGTAATCTATTTCTAACAATAGTCTTTTGAGACATATAGCCTCACATGGCTTCTCTAGATTTTGCTTCAGTTGAAGACAAAGAAAATGTTGCATGTTTGTTTGAGAACCATGATATAGCACTAATCTCTTGACTTTGTTAGATTTTCTTCTCTTTCTGTGCAGCTTTCTTACTCTTAACAACCATAAATTGAGGACCTCCATCTTTTGCATTAGACCAGTCTACTTGAAGTAGCTGTCCCTCAAAGGTTTGAGTGTTGGGAACGACCTCCTCATCCTCATCATCCAAGCTAGTGTCATCTAGAATCTCCTCTCTTAGAGCCTCAAATGAATTTTTAGTCTCCATGGCCCTGCCTTTCCCCTTGTCTTGTTCTTTTATCAGTGGTGGTGAGTCACCTTGACTTTATCTCAGCTCTCTCCTTTTCATGTTTCTCCTTAGTTTCTTCATTCTTTCTATGTCCAGCACTATCATGACAATATTTAATGAAGATGCCCCCCAAACCACATAGGAAAAATGAGTCTAGGATATTATTATAATATACTTTCTAGATTAGGTCACACCTGTCCCTATCTATAACCCTGATGGCTACTAGGGATCAACGTGCAAATCAATCAATACATAGGTTTGGGGATTGCCTCTCATAGTGATAAACTTTTTGGCTTCCACTCCAAGGAATTGGCCCAAAGGGGCGCACAACATATCTAACTAGGGAAAAAAAGACAAGGTTAGGTCAAGGAAACTCCATCTAGATAGAGGCTTTGGAGGGGGGCAACATATTAGGATTAACTGTCAAATCCCACACCTACAGAGATAGTGGTTGATTGCAGATTGTCCAACATAAATATAGCTCTAATTGCCCATGTTCAAATCATATTATGAATCATTGCTATTTTGTTTACATAACTTGACAACATCATCAAATTCTATCATGAGTTATGAGTGGACTCGATGCTATTATCAAGACATATCATAAGTTCTCATAATAGCACCAACTTTCCTCATGATCTATAGATGCCTTTGTCATGGAATGGAGATCAGACTTAAACTTCCACAAATAGATGAGGATGCAATACATGATGCTTTAAGTGGTTGTTTTTGTATTTTTTTACTGGAGTAGGTAGAATAGGTAGTATAACTTCCATTTTTGCTCACAAATCTTGAATAGAAACTTCAAGATTCTTAGAGAGAACCAAAAATCAGACGACAACTTTGCTAGACTAGGAGTCAGTGACTCGGAATATAGTATCAAACGAATGATTGAGTCAAATGCTATAAAATTAATGCAGTGACTCAGTCAGTTGTCCGTTACTATATAACATAGTGACTAACACATGGACTACCAGTTAGCCACCCACTCCCACCCACCTAACCTAGCATTATGTGGCAACTAATGAACTCACAACTGTCACTTCAGAGACCCATAATTTAATGCTAATGCAACGATTGGTGACCCATTGCTTTATTGCTAACATAGCGACTTGTGACCTGTTATTTTAATCAATTGTTGCTATAACTACCCTCTATGTTGTTGACTCACTACTATAATCGGTCTTGCTAATTTCTTGGTCACTACTTTATTCACGTATTGTGTTATTTAGTCATCGTTGCTATATTGTTGATTAGCGACTGCTACTTCTTTAAGGTTAATGCAATGATGGGATTGCTTGGTGCATTACCAAATACTGCAGTTGGTGGTGGGTCTTGCTGCTCCTCAGCCACACTATTTCACCTGGCAAATGGATTTATTTGGTCGAGGTCAGTTCAAGATGAATTGTCTCATGAGATTGGAGAACGATAGTCACTTCTTCAAACATGAGGTTATGGTGGAAGGGGTGGGGGATTGGGACCTTACAAAGCTAGAGTTGAGAGCCATGGAGGCTCTAGGATCATAGATTGATATTTTCTCCCATTTCAACGTCAAAGCTCATAGCATCCTTCGAACTTGGCAACTCTATGTGCATGGGAACGTGTACCAAATATGAGCTTAAGGTTGAGATCGCGAAAGGAATTGACAATTCATCACTAGATGGACCAGCTAGGATGTTGTTGGAATCGCTCTCCTCTCAACACATCACCTTCCCAGACCTAAAGTGCATGTGTCACCTATTTCTCTTGGCTACCTAAATAGAATCAGTTTCTATGCCTTTTAGACCCTTAAAGCAACATTCACGATGCCTCACACATTTGTGTGGTCATGATCTCTAAGCTTGACATCACTAAGTTCTTAGGTGAAGGAGATCTTGTCTCCCATGTCGAAAGGTTCGAGCAGATCCATGAGACCTTTGGGGACATTGGTAACCTGATAAAGTAAATTCTTTTGGTCTTAGCCTTGATGGCAAGGCAAGCCAATGGTATAGATCCCTAGGGGTTGAGGAAAAGATCAACTGGAAGATCTTAAGGAAGGCCTTTATAGTGGGATTTGATCTCATGGGCCCAACATGGAGTCCAATCAACTAGTTGTACAAAGCTAAGTAGAAGGACCATGAAACTGTTGGAGAATACAATGCAAGAATTAAACATCTAAATTCCCATCGTCAACCACACGAGAGAATGAGTGATGAGCGGCTGTTGCCTCATTCCTAATTGGGTTAAGCGATGCTAAGCTGCATGATCATCTGTTCACCCTAAATCCCACATCCTTCGAGTTGTGTAGCAGGACTACCGTGCTCCTAGATGACAACATGAAGGATAAGGTACATCTCAAGAAATTACATGTTCCTCGTTCAATAGTGTCTCATTCCAAGCATGGATGATTTTTTCAACTTAGTTTCGTTAAGAAGCTAAACTTTTATATTGGTGTCGAAAGTTTGTAGGCCCTAATAAAAATAGACATTTGAAAGATTTGCCAAGATTTGAAACTTCTATGCAAACAAATTTAAAGTTTTACAATATTTACATTTTTACTTAAAAATCCAACAGAAAATATATAAAAAAGGATTACATCCTACCAATATTGTGAAACTAAAAAAAGGGCTCAATAAACTTTCACCAATATTTTATATTAATATATAAGCATAGCTTTGATAAAAACATCCATGATTCCAAGAAGAGCATTAGCTCTACCAAGGTCAAGGATGCCACCCAAGTAGATAACGGAACAAACATAGATGTGGTAGCCACGGACCTACTGAATCGAGGGGCCTAACAACTTAAGAGTAGGATGGGTAGAGAAGGCCCAACTAATCGACTTATTTCCAAGGTGAGACAAAGTGTGGTGTGGAATATGCATGAGAAACCACCCAACAAATTAGTGCCCTCACCGACGGGCAAGGCCAAATTATGCTATACTAGAGATAAGGCCAGTGCTCTACTACACCCATTGTGCTAGGTGGGGGAATCATGAAACTTCAAAATGCTGATACCCCACCCATGTACCAACAAAAGTAGCCATTGTCCTTACTAATTCCACCTAACCAATATAATCAGGGCTAGTTAGCCTTACAAGGATCCCCCCAGGCCAACCAAGGGCCACTATGGGCTCAAAACTTGCTATTGCCTCCACCAATTTTAAGTCCACAACCCCCACCACTACGGTTACTCCCATAAACTAGGTAATCATTGAGAAGACACCAAGTGAGTGGGAGGACCATGAATATTCCCTACCAATGCTTGAGCCATCTCCCTATGAGAGTCCTATGTAACAAGCCATTCAGAGCAGCCATTATGTGATGTAGGACAAGCAATACATTCCAGTGTATTAGACGGCTCCTGCAATGCAATGAGCTAGGGACATGAATGCCATGAATCACAAACTGTCAATCCAGTGTTATACTTGCCAAGGTTCACATCACCTAGTGAGTGTCCATACAAAGAAAATGCTAGTGAGGCCATAG